>NC_057847.1:61590000-62215000 GCF_910594005.1 Cervus elaphus
TCAGGAGAAGGTGCCAATCATGTCCTTTTCCCAATGAACAGGATGAAGTCAGGAGTAAATGATGGTTTCCATATTGATTCACATCACATTTCCCTCAAGAAATGCCCCCTCAGATGGGGTCAGTCCATTTCAGGAAACAGAAACATACTCAGACTAGTATGAATTAAAAATAGATATTTAGTGGGAAAATTAGGAAAACCAAACTGAAATACAGGAAGAAAGATGAACTTGAGCTCAGAGAAGCAAGAGATGAGGAAGCACTGTTACTTGCTCTATTTCTCAATGATGCCGGTCCCTGCGTCTCTCTGGGACTGACTACGACTCACAATCTCTTCATCTCCCCTTCTCCACCTCCACCTCCATCCCAACTTTCGCTGCTCTGGTGACACATCCCATTCAACGGCCTTTGGCAAACATCCATGTCCCAGCTTCAGGTCACAGTCCCCGCCAGAGTTTGCTCTGAGGCAGCCATTGTCAACCGTCAAGTTCTGGGTTAAGAATGACCCTCCCCCTCTACTCCAGGGGCAAGTATTGAAATGCTCCAGATGTCTCTTGACAGCTTAACACACTGCTCTGAAAAGCAAGCTAAACTGTTGGAAAGACTCCGCAAGACAAATGGGTCATGGGGAGTAATGCAGTCAGGTTAGCTCAGGAACCCTGAAAGGTACAAGCTCTACTGAAAGTCCCCAAATTGAACAGCATTTATCAACCTACATTCCAGACCAGAATATCATACACAAATACAAATTAATGCCTAGTGTCCTACTTTCTGGAAAATGTAAACAATTCCTGCTGCTTAGAAAACCACATACACAGGGCTACATACATACTTTAAGACGTATGATCTGTATGGGAGCCTTGGTACTTATACACATTATTTCTATAATCTGGAGCAAGTTATTTGAACTCCAGGTCTTTGTGTCCATGGATAAATGGAGGGGAATATTTCCCCTTTCCTACAATTGTTCCTTAACACCATACCAGATTGTTATTGGAACCAAATGACATAACAAAGGCAAAATACCTCTCTCGGGATTCAGTACCCAGACACTTTCAATATATGCTATTTCTCTTCTCAAACTATGATCTGAAGTCCTTACAAACCTCTCATGTTTCCCCCTCTATTACAAAATGAGCAGGATAAACCTCTTATGCCAGATCCATCCAGTTGTGGATTTCCCTCCAAATCTGTGTGCACACCAAGAAATCCCTCTTGCAAAAATCTTTTCTGATAAAGGCAAGCTGTCTGTGATGTGGTGGTGATGGTGGTTTAGTCACTAAGTCGTGCCTGACTCTTGTGACCCCATGGACTGTAGCCTACCAGGCTCTTCTGTCCATGGGATTCTCCAGGCAAGAATACTGGAGTGGGTTGCCATTTCCTTCTCCAGTCAGTGATGTAGCAACAGTTCACTTGGCCTTGAGTGGGAACATGATTGAAATGGCAGGTGTACATCCTTCCTACTCATCCCTTCAGAAAAAATACATATTTCATTGCTTTTAATACGTATGTATACATTTATACACATAAATGTATATGTACTTATCTCAGAGAAACAAGAGAAGAATAAGCATTGTTACTCTCTCCATTTCTCAGGGATGCTGGTCTCTGCTTCTCTGGGATTTTGGCTTTACTACTCACTATATATATATCTCATGAACCAAAGGCTATTCTCTCTGTCTTATATGAACACACCCACAACTCTTCCGATTCAGTAGTGGATGTCATCTGGTAATCATATATATCGTTGTGTCAGAGAATTCCAGCTAAATTTGGCCTGTATGCTGAATCTTCACAGCAAATATATTTTATCTGGGCTCCATAGTGTTTCTTAAATGTTTGTGAATTACCAACTCATTTGAAACTTTCAACAATGTCACATGAGCATCCATATACCTACCATGGAAAGTCCTAAATCAAACTCCTTACAATTATACCCCAGAAGCAACAGATTCAAGGGATTAGATCTGATAGACAGAGCGCCTGAAGAATGATGGACAGAGGTTTGTGATTGTACAGGAGACAGCTATCAAAGCTATTCCCAAGGAAAAGAAATGGAAAAAGGCAAAATGGTTCTCCTAAGAGGCCTTACAAATAGCTGAGAAAAGAATGGAAGCTAAAAGCAAAGGAGAAAAGCAAAGATATACCTAACAATGCAGAGTTCCAAAGAATAGCAAGGAGAGATAAGAAAGCCTTCCTAAATGAACAATGCAAAGAAATAGAGGAAAAGAATAGAATAGGAAAGACTAGACATCACTTCAAGAAAATCAGAGATAGTAAGGGAAAATTTCATGCAAAGATGGGCACAATAAAGGACAGAAATTGTATGAACTTAACACAAGCAGAAGATATTAAGAAAAGGTGGCAAGAATACACTGAAGAACTATACAAAAAAGATCTTAATGACCCAGATAGCCATGATGGTGTGATCACTTGCCGGACATCCTGGAGTGTGGAGTCAAATGGGCCTTAGGAAGCATCACTACAAAGCTAGTGGGGGTGATAGAACTCCAGCTGAGCTATTCAAATCCTAACAGATGATGTTGCAAAAGTGTTGTACTCAATATGCCAACAAATTTGGAAAACTTAGCAGTGGCCACAGAACCGGAAAAGATCAGTTTTCATTTCAACACCAAAGAAAGGCAATGCGAAAGAATGTTCAAACTATTGCACAATTGCACTCATCTCACACGCTAGCAAAGTAATGCTCAAAATTCTCCAAGCCAGGCTTCAAGAATACATGAACCGTGACCTTCCACACATTCAAGCTGGATATAGAATCTATTATAGAGAGTGAAGTAAGTCAGAAAGAGAAAGATAAATATCATATTCTAACGCATATATATGGAATCTAGGAAAATGGTACTGAAGAATTTACTTACAGGGCAGCAATGGAGAAACAGGCATAGAGAATAGACTTGTGGACATGGGGAGAGGGGAGGAGAGGGTGAGATGTATGGAAACTTACACTACCATATGTAAAATAGATAGCCAACGGGAATTTGCTGTTGGCTCAAGAAACTCAAACAGGGGCTCTGTATCAACCTAGAGGGGTGGGGTGGGGCAGGAAATGGGAGTGAGGTTCAAAAGGGAGGGGATAAATGTATACCTATGGCTGATTCATATTGAGGTTTGACAGAAAACAACAAAATTCTGTAAAGCAATTCCTTCAATAAAAAATAAAGAAATTAAAAAAAAAAAAAAACCTTAAAGATTGCCATGAGAAATGTCAATAACCTCAGATATGCAGATGACACCACCCTTATGGCAAAAAGTAAAGAGTAACTGAAGAGCCTGTTGAAGAAGGTGAAAGAGGAGAGTGAAAAAGCTGGCTTAAAACTCAACATTCAAAAAATGAAGATCATCGCATCTGGTGCCATCACCTCATGGCAAATAGATGGGGAAACAATGGAAACAGTGAAAGACTATTTTCTCTACCTTCAAAATCACTGAGGACAGTGACTGCAGTCATAAAATTAAAAGATGCTTGCTTCATATAGAAGAAAAGCTATGACAAACCTAGATGGTTTATTAAAAAGCAGAGAGATTACTTTGCTGATGAAGTCCAACATAGTCAAAGCTATTACTTTTCCAGTAGTCATGTATGGATGTGAGAGTTGGACCATAAAGAAGGCAGAACACCCAAGAATTGATGCTTTCAAACTGGGGTGTTGGAGAAGATTCTTGAAAGTCCCTTGGACCGCAAGGAGATCAAACCAGTCAATTCTAAAGGAAATCAACCCTGCATATTCATTGGAAGGACTGATATTGAAGCTGAAGCTCCAATACTTTGGCCACCTGATGTGTAGAGTCAACTCATTGGAAAAGACCCTGATGCTGGGGAAGACTGAAGGCAGGAGGAGAAGGGGGGCGGCAGAGGATGAGATGGTTGGATGGCATCACCAAGTCAATGGACATGAGTTTGAGTAAGCTCCAGGAGATGGTGAAGGACAGGGAGGCCTGGCGTGCTAGTCGATGGGGTTGCAAAGAGTTGGACATGACTGAGCTACTGAACAACAACATGGAAAGTCCAGTTGATGCACAACTGCAGGGACCACATCTCCTTATGGCAACCTGTTCAGTTAAGACAGAGCTCAAATTCTTCATTTTACTAAAGAACATCACTTCTCCCTATTCCATTCTTGACCCTGAGGCTAAGTGTTGGTTACTAATTTGTTGTATTATGCCTGGCTTGTTTTTAGCTCACTTCACCTTCATGGCCATTGTGGGCACTTGCTTTTGTGCACCTGGGCTATACTTTATATGCATTTCAATGTGTTACTCAGATTTTAGACTCCAGGAGGCAAGAAGTACACTGGTTTGACGTGCTTTTTATATTGCCTAAAAGGGTCGTATTCAAATGGAGATGCCACGACACGTATGACATTATGACAGTGATACAAGCACTAGCTGATTTGTTCTTACATTCAGCTGAAATAGCTAAAGTAGCCTCTTAGTTGAAAAGGCCTGTGCTGACAACCCTTGATTGTGCATGGTCTGCTCCTCCAGTTTATGAATCATTCAGGTAGCTTTGTTTCTATTCATTTTGCCCACTGCCTGATCATCTGAGTATTTCCTCCAGGGCAAGAGTATAAATAGACAGAACTCAAATCTCTTGATTAGACTATAGATAAATAGAAAAGATAACTAATGGCTTAAAAACACCTCAGTTTTCCTGATAATCTAAAAGTGGACCATCCCCTGAAGAAGGAAGTGGCAACCCACTCCAATATTTTTGCCTGGGAAATCCCATGGACAGAGAAACCTGGTGGGCTACATGCCATGGGTTCACAATGAGTCCTATACAACTTAGTGACCTAACAACAACAAAAAATGGACCAACCAATTGTAGTAGGTTCTGTCAGTGGCCCCTGCATTTTCCTGGGACCATTTTGTGGGCTGGGTGCAGTTTGACTGCCCACTGCCAGTGGCTGAAATTTGCTCCTAAAATGATGTAAAGGTATGCCCAGATGTGCTACTGCATGGCAGGCCAGAAGTGCCAAGGAGTTAATACCCTCAGGGATAGGGCCATCTTCAATCAATGTCTTGAGATTTAGTGTGCTGTGTGTTTTACACTATATTCCAGACACCCACTGTAAGGCTGGTTTAATAGCACACTTTTATTGACTGCCTTCTTTTTCCTCCATCACTTCCCTCCTCCCTATAGGCTTTTCCTATACTTACCAAATAACTTTTATTCCCTCAATCCTGATCTTTGGCTCTGCTGCTGGAAGACCCGCGATAAATATGTACATTAGAAATACTAGACTATCATGAAACAAACAAGTAAATTGGTTCCCGTGATTTCCACAGAGCCCAAATGACATTTTAAGATGGAATTACTTTCAGATCTGTTACAGCCTTCCATCAGTGGGAGTTTAGCTGGAGAACAAATTTTATGTGCCATACTTTAGTCATTTAAGTAAGGTCTTGGGAACTGAAGAAGGACAATTATTGTGAAACAAAGACTGTTTAGTCAAGCTTTTTATCTTGGTTGATCCAAAATGTCTTTTTATTGCTGTATCAATCAACTAAATGATTTTTTTCAAGTCTGATACAAAATTGCATATTGGTGTGTTGGGAAAGAGAGACAATGAGGATAACATTTAATTTGCTTTCTTGAGTATGACTTTGTAGCTTACTTGGCTGCTGAAGGCGATTCTGGAATTTTCATGATGGTAAAAGACCTGGGTTTGATCCCTGGGTCAGGAAGATATCCTGGAGAAGGGAATGGCTACCCGCTCCAGTATTCTTGCCTGGAGAATCCCATGGACAGAGTAGCCTGGTGGGCTACAGTCTATGGGGTCCCAAAGAGTTGGACATGATCAAATGTACACACACACCAAGTGTACGATTGAGTAACTAACACTACTAAAGTGACTAATGAAAGAGGCAGAAACCAAGGAAGAAATCCTGTTTTAGGGTCAGACAAGCTTCCCAAAATTGTGAAAACCAATGTGGTGGTTTGGCATTCAGTTTATGAACCCAAACATAGCTTCCAAAATACTCTGGACAAATTTCATTTGGCCATGGGGCAATAGTGAGGAAATGATAATTTTTTTGGCTTTTCAAAACCTTTAAATTCTAGAGTACTTTAAAATTTTCGAAAGTTTCCCACACATCATTTCATATGATCCCATAATAACCCCTTAACCCCCCTGCCCCTATTTGCTCCTCGCTGCTTCCCTCCCACTACTGGTCACCACTACTTTGTTCTCTATACCTGTGAGTCTATTGTTCTCTATACCTGTGAGTCTATTTTTCTGTTTGTTTGTTGTACTCACTAGTTTGTTGTATTTTTTAGATTTCACATACAAGTTATATTAAACAAATACTAAATATTTGTCTCTCTCTGTCTGACTTAGAAAATAAGAAAATTTGGAGGAAAGAAGTGAAGTGGAAGAAAAATTAATGGGATGGAAGAATGGCAATGAGGACTAAATGCAAATAGGGCTAGGTAGTATTTGTAATTCTTGCTGCCTTAACAAGGACTAGGAAACGAAATGGCTTAACAAACCAGTTGACCCAAGGTACCAATCTATCCATCTTTTCCAGCTCCTCAGGAATGCACTGGGACTCACCCAGCCACCACTCAGAGATCTTTTACTTGGAAGCAAAAGGGATGCATGTACAAAAATGGAGGGAGAAGAGGTCCCCTCCATTTCCCCTCTATCTGCCCACCCAGTAAGACTCATAACTTCCAATAACACCAAAGGAACTAAAGAAGAGACTATTTTTTCTAAATATATCATTAAGTCAATTCATCTTTCTCAAAATCATAGTTGACCTCAATATTTTAATATATTTTCTCACTCTCATTATCACAGAAGCTTATCATTCATGGGACTAAAGCATTTTTTACCTACCTCCATAATAGCAGTTATGTTAGAAACAATTTGTATGTGTTCTCCCTGACTAATGGTGAGAGATTTGAGATCTAAAATCCTACTGTACTTAACTTTGCTTCACCAGAACTCAGCACTGCATTTGGCCCATTAGACTTGCTAAAAAAAAAAAAAAAAAAAAAAAATCTTGAGTTAAAATGCTCAATTATTATCTAGTACTTCCTGATAAGCTAAAAAGTATAGCCTTTATATTGAATCCTGTAATTGTTCAGACTCATTACATTTAACAGATAACCCTGTGACTCAACTGGTAAAGAATTTGCCTGCAATGCAGGAGACGAGGGTTTGATCCCTGAGTTGGGAAGATCCTCTGGAGAAGGGAACAGCAATTCACTCCAGTAATCTTTCCTGGAGAATCCCAAGGACAGAGAAACCTGGTGGGCTACAGTCCTTGGGGTCACAAAGAGTCGAACCAGACTAAGCAATTAACACACACACACACACACACACACACACACACGCACACACATCCTTCTTTTCTTTTTTTTTTTTTTTTGCTATCCAACTGTGCCAGGAAAGATGCTGCAATAGTTTCAATGTCTTTCCTATGCCTGAATCCCCTGTTTTACCCGCCAATTTGTGTTAAGAAAGCACCTTATCTGTCAGGTTTCGCACTGTTTCACTTCTGAATATTTTATATTTAAAGGAATTTCCATTTGTGAAAATGCGCAGTCTGAGAAGAAATGCCACCTGCCAGGCATCGGTCCTAATTGGTATCTCTTCATCTCAAACATGGAATGTGAGGGGGAAGGGCAAGCTGCAACTGCTTCCCTGGTTCCTCAATCGAGTGCATTTAGTATAAAAAGTTGTTGTGAACTTGTCCAGCCTAACAGGAAAGGTCCTATGACATAAGGCCATTTCCCCCCATGTTTTGCAAAGCATCTCCATCACAAGTAATTAGTGTCAATGACAGTGCCGTGTACCCCATGTGTCGACGCATCCAAGCTGTTGACCGTCCTGTAATGTCCTTAGACAAGCTCAGGTTCACTGGCTCCCTGCCTGGCATTTGCCCCCTACCATTCTGTCCATCTGCTGTCTTCATCATCGCTCCGACCTTTTAAACTCCCGTCGATTTGCGGACTCTCCACCACCCTCGTTCAGGCAACTTGATCACCTTGACCTGACACAATGATGGACTCTGCCACCATGTCCTACTAGCTCAGGCCTCTTTTTCCATTGACCCAATTGTCTGATCCTCATATCACAGAATACTAAAATGAGTACATTTTTTTGAGCACAGAAATCAGGCTGGACCTTAGGGGAAGGAGCAATCAAATACCTGGAGTCCTTAGTTCTTCTCTTGGCTCCATCATTATTTAGATGTAGAAATTCAAACAAGTCACCAATTTTGCTCTTAACCTCAGCTGCCTTAATTCCAAAATAAGGAGCCTGCACTATATTATCTCTAAGAACATTTCTAACTCAATGATTAAAGTCATCTTCACTGTCAATAAGCCAATTCCATAAGATTATTTAAAAAAAGGAAATAAAAAAGAAGATAAACTAACAGGATGGATGCACCAAGAATGAAGAGAGAAAGCACCATGTAAAGAATAAACATGTGGGGACTTGCCTGGTGGTCCAGTGGCTAAGATTCTGGGCTCTCAATGCAGGAGCCCAGGGTTCAATCCCTGGTTAGAGAACTAGACACCACAAGTCACAACTAAGTGTTCAAGTACCACAACTAGGGATCCCACATGCTGCAACAAGATGGAAGATGCTATGTGCCACAACTAAGACCTGCCACAGCCAAATACATTTTTTTTAAAAAAGGGGACAATCGGAGCCAAGATGGCGGAGGAGTAGGACGGGGAGACCACTTTCTCTCCTACAAATTCATCAAAAGAATAACTGAATGCAGAGCAAACTTCACAAAACAACTTCGGATCGCTAGCTGAGGTCATCAGGCGCCCAGAAAAGCAGACCATTGTCTTCGAAAGGAGGTAGGACAAAATATAAAAGATAAAAAGTGAGACAAAAGAGCTAAGGACGGAGACTCGTCCCGGGAAGGGAGTCTTAGGCGGCCTTGCTTGGGCTAGGGTCCGGGCCTGAGTGCCCTGAGGACAATCGGAGGGAGCTTCTGTGAGGTGCCAACTTGAACTGTGGGAGACCAAAAGAGAGAGAGAAAATTAACCGGCCGGAACACACTGCCGGCCGTTCGCAGAACAAAGGGACGGAGAAAGTCCGGAGAAGAGCTCGCAGGCTGCGGACCGGCCCAGCCCCGCCGGAGGCAGGAGGCAGGGGGGAGGGGAAGGTCGCGGCGAGACACAGGGCGCAGGCACCCGACCGGCGCGGGCGGGGACTGGGGCTGGGGACGCGGAGGGCGGAAGGCACGCGCACCCGACTGGCGCCAGCGGAAACTGAGACTGGGTCCGTGGAAGGGAGTGAGTGCGCCACACCTGGGGATAGCGCGCCCACCAAGCCCCTGGCTGCCTGGACCGCTCTGAAAGGGGAAGGCACAGAGAGCAGGCGCAGCTTTTCCTTCCGCGCTTTTGTGTAACACCCGAGGGCTGGAACCTAGCGCAGCGCGGGGCGCGCTCCATATGGAACAGCCGGGAGCCTGAGCCGCGCAGAGGTAGAAAGCAGCGCCAGCCCCTCCCGGCAGCGTCAGCCCCGCCCCCGCAGGGCCAGCCCCTCCCCGCAGCGCCAGCCCCGCCCCGCAGCGCCAGCCCATCCCCGCAGCGTCAGCCCCTCCCAGCAGCGCAACGGAACTAGCTACCTGAATAAGAGTCCACCTCCGCCCGCCTGTGTCAGGGCGGAAATGAGGCTCTGAAGAAACCGGCAAACAGAAGCCAAATAAACAAAGGGAACCGCTTCAGAAGGGACTGGTGCAACAGATTAAAATCCCTGTAGAAAACACCGACTTCACCGGAAGGGCCCTGTAGATATCGAGAAGTGTAAGCTGGAACGAGGAGCTATCTGAAACTGAGACGAACCCACACTGACCGCAACAGCTCCAGAGAAATTCCTAGATATATTTTTACTTTTTTTTTTCTAAGTAAGGAAAAAAAAATTTTTTTTTTCTTTTATATATTTTCTTTTTTATTTTCTCTCTTTTATTTTCCTTTAAAATTCCCTATTACTCCCCCATTACTCCTTAACTTTCATTTTCATAGATTTTTACGATTTTTTTAATTAGGGGGAAAAAAAATTTTTTTCTTTCTTTCTTTCTTTTTTTTTCTTTTTTTCTTTTTCTTTTTTTTTTCTTTTTTCTTCTTTTTTTTTCTTTCCGTTTTCTCTTTTATTTTCTATTTTTCTTTTTCTCTTATTTCTTTTAAAGTCCTCTAGTACTCCTCTACTACTCTTCATTTTCATTTTCACTACACTATAACCTTACAAAAAAAAAAAAAAGAGAGAAGCCCTATCTTTAAACCGAAGATTATTCTCTCCCAATCTTGACTCTCTGTTTTCTACCTCAGAACACCTCTATTTCCTCCTTTCCCCTTCTCTTCCCAATCCAATTCTGTGAATCCTTGTAGGTGTCTGAGATACGGAGAACACTCTGGGAACAGACAGCTGCGTAGATCTGTCTCTCTCCTCTTGAGTCCCCCTTTTTCTCCTCCTGCTCATCTCTATCTCCCTCCTCCCTTTTCTCCTGTTCATGTAACTCTGTGAACCTCTCTGGGTGTCCCTAACGGGGGAGAATCTTTTCGCCATTAACCTAGAAGTTTTATTATCAGTGCTGTATAGTTGGAGAAGTCCTGAGACTACAGGAAGAATAAAACTGAAATCCAGAGGCAGGAAACTTAAGCCCAAAACCTGAGAACACCAGAAAACTCCTGACTACATGGAACTTTAAGTAATAAGTGACCGTCCAAAAGCCTCCATACCTACACTGAAACCAACCACCACCCAAGAGCCAATAAGTTTTAGAGCAAGACATACCACGCAAATTCTCCAGCAACGCAGGAACATAGCCCCGAATGTCAACATACAGGCTGCCCAAGGTCACACCTAACACATAGACCCATCTCAAAACTCATTACTGGGCACTCCATTGCTCTCCAAAGAGAAGAAATCAAGTTCCACACACCAGTACACTGACGCAAGCTTCCCTAACCAGGAAACCTTGACAAGCCAATCGTCTAACCTCACCCACTGGGTAAATCCTCCACAATAAAAAGGAACCACAGACCTCCAGAATACAGAAAGTCCACTCCAGACACAGCAATCTAAACAAGATGAAAAGGCAAAGAAATACCCAACAGGTAAAGGAACATGAAAAATGCCCACCAAGTCAAACAAAAGAGGAGGAGATAGGGAATCTACCTGAAAAAGAATTTAGAATAATGATAATAAAAATGATCCAAAATCTTGAAAACAAAATGGAGTTACAGATAAATAGCCTGGAGACAAAGATTGAAAAGATACAAGAATTGTTTAATAAAGACCTAGAAGAAATAAAAAAGAGTCAATTAAAAATGAACAATGCAATGAATGAGATCAAAAACACTTTGGAGGGAACCAAGAGTAGAATAACGGAGGCAGAAGATAGGATAAGTGAGGTAGAAGATAAAATGGTGGAAATAAATGAAGCAGAGAGGAAAAAAGAAAAAAGGATCAAAAGAAATGAGGACAACCTCAGGGACCTCTGGGACAAGGTGAAACGCCCCAACATTCGAATCATAGGAGTCCCAGAAGAAGAAGACAAAAAGAAAGGCCATGAGAAAATACTCGAGGAGATAATAGCTGAAAACTTCCCTAAAATGGGGAAGGAAATAGCCACCCAAGTCCAAGAAACCCAGAGAGTCCCAAACAGGATAAACCCAAGGCGAAACACACCAAGACACATATTAATCAAACTAACAAAGATCAAACACAAAGAACAAATATTAAAAGCAGCAAGGGAAAAACAACAAATAACACACAAAGGGATTCCCATAAGGATAACAGCTGATCTATCAATAGAAACCCTCCAGGCCAGAAGGGAATGCAGGACGTCCTGAAAGTAATGAAAGAGAATAACCTACAACCTAGATTACTGTATCCAGCAAGGATCTCATCCAGATATGAAGGAGAACTCAAAAGCTTTACAGATAAGCAAAAGCTGAGAGAATTCAGCACCACCAAACCAGCTCTTCAACAAATGCTAAAGGATCTTCTCTAGACAGGAAATGCAGAAAGGTTGTATAAACGTGAATCCAAAACAACAAAGTAAATGGCAACAGGACCACACCTATCAATAATTACCTTAAATGTAAATGGGTTGAATGCCCCAACCAAAAGACAAAGATTGGCTGAATGGATACAAAAACAAGACCCCCATATATGCTGTCTACAAGAGACCCACCTCAAAACAAGAGACACATACAGACTAAAAGTGAAGGGCTGGAAAAAAATATTTCATGCAAATGGAGACCAAAAGAAAGCAGGAGTCGCAATACTCATATCAGATAAAATAGACTTTCAAATAAAAGCTGTGAAAAGAGACAAAGAAGGACACTACATAATGATCAAAGGATCAATCCAAGAAGAAGATATAGCAATTATAAATATATATGCACCCAACATAGGAGCACCGCAATATGTATGGCAAACACTAATGAGTATGAAAGAGGAAATTAATAGTAACACAATAATAGTGGGAGACTTTAATACCCCACTCACAACTATGGATAGATCAACTAAACAGAAAATTAACAAGGAAACACAAACTTTAAATGACACAATGGACCAGCTAGACCTAATTGATATCTATAGGACATTTCACCCCAAAACAATCAACTTCACCTTTTTCTCAAGTGCACACGGAACCTTCTCCAGAATAGATCACATCCTGGGCCATAAATCTGGTCTTGGAAAATTCAAAAAAATTGAAATCATTCCAGTCATCTTTTCTGACCACAGTGCAGTAAGATTAGATCTCAATTACAGGAAAAAAATTGTTAAAAATTCAAACACCTGGAGGCTAAATAACACGCTTCTGAATAACCAACAAATCATAGAAGAAATCAAAAAAGAAATCAAAATATGTATAGAAATGAATGAAAATGAAAACACAAGAACCCAAAACCTATGGGACACTGTAAAAGCAGTGCTAAGGGGAAGGTTCATAGCATTACAGGCTTACATCAAGAAACAAGAAAAAAGCCAAATAAATAACCTAACTCTACACCTAAAGCAATTAGAGAAGGAAGAAATGAAGAACCCCAGGGTTAGCAGAAGGAAAGAAATCTTAAAAATTAAGGCAGAAATAAATGCAATAGAAACTAAAGAGACCATAGCAAAAATCAACAAAGCTAAAAGCTGGTTTTTTGAAAAAATAAACAAAATTGACAAACCATTAGCAAGACTCATTAAGAAACAAGGAGAGAAGAACCAAATTAACAAAATTAGAAATGAAAATGGAGAGATCACAACAGACAACACTGAAATACAAAGGATCATAAGAGACTACTACCAGCAGCTCTATGCCAATAAAATGGACAACTTGGATGAAATGGACAAATTCTTAGAAAAGTATAACTTTCCAAAACTGAACCAGGAAGAAATAGAAGATCTTAACAGACCCATCACAAGCAAGGAAATTGAAACTGTCATCAAAAATCTTCCAGCAAACAAAAGCCCGGGACCTGATGGCTTCACAGCTGAATTCTACCAAAAATTTAGAGAAGAGCTAACACCTACCTTACTCAAACTCTTCCAGAAAATTGCAGATGAAGGTAAACTTCCAAACTCATTCTATGAGGCCACCATCACCCTAATTCCAAAATCAGACAAAGATGCCACAAAAAAAGAAAACTACAGGCCAATATCACTGATGAACATAGATGCAAAAATCCTTAACAAAATTCTAGCAAACAGAATCCAACAACATATTAAAAAAATCATACACCACGACCAAGTGGGCTTTATCCCAGGAATGCAAGGATTCTTCAATATCTGCAAATCAATCAATGTAATACACCACATTAACAAATTGAAAGATAAAAACCATATGATTATCTCAATAGATGCAGAGAAAGCCTTTGACAAAATTCAACACTCATTTATGATTAAAACTCTCCAAAAAGCAGGAATAGAAGGAACATACCTCAACATAATAAAAGCTATATATGACAAACCCACAGCAAGCATCACCCTCAATGGTGAAAAATTGAAAGCATTTCCCCTGAAATCAGGAACAAGACAAGGGTGCCCACTCTCACCACTACTGTTCAACATAGTGTTGGAAGTTTTGGCCACAGCAATCAGAGCAGAAAAAGAAGTAAAAGGAATCCAGATAGGAAAAGAAGAAGTGAAACTCTCACTGTTTGCAGATGACATGATCCTCTACATAGAAAACCCTAAAGACTCTACCAGAAAATTACTAGAACTAATCAATGAATATAGTAAAGTTGCAGGATATAAAATTAACACACAGAAATCCCTTGCATTCCTATATACTAACAATGAAAAAACAGAAAGAGAAATTAAGGAAACAATACCATTCACCATTGCAACAAAAAGAATAAAATACTTAGGAGTATATCTACCTAAAGAAACAAAAGACCTATACATAGAAAACTATAAAACACTGATGAAAGAAATCAAAGAGGACACAAACAGATGGAGAAACATACCGTGTTCATGGATTGGAAGAATCAATATTGTCAAAATGGCTATTCTACCCAAAGCAATCTATAGATTCAATGCAATCCCTATCAAGCTACCAACGGTATTTTTCACAGAACTAGACCAAAGAATTTCACAATTTGTATGTAAATACAAAAAACCTCGAATAGCCAAAGTAATCTTGAGAAAGAAGAATGGAACTGGAGGAATCAACCTGCCTGACTTCAGACTCTACTACAAAGCCACAGTCATCAAGACAGTGTGGTACTGGCACAAAGACAGAAATATAGACCAATGGAACAGAATAGAAAGCCCAGAGATAAATCCACGAACCTATGGACACCTTATCTTTGACAAAGGAGGCAAGGATATACAATGGAAAAAAGACAACCTCTTTAACAAGTGGTGTTGGGAAAACTGGTCAACCACTTGTAAAAGAATGAAACTAGAACACTTTCTAACACCATACACAAAAATAAACTCAAAATGGATTAAAGATCTAAATGTCAGACCAGAAACTATAAAACTTCTAGAGGAGAACATAGGCAAAACACTCTCCGACATAAATCACAGCAAGATCCTCTATGACCCACCTCCCAGAATATTGGAAATAAAAGCAAAACTAAACAAATGGGATCTAATGAAACTTAAAAGCTTTTGCACTACAAAGGAAACTATAAGTAAGGTGAAAAGACAGCCGTCAGATTGGGAGAAAATAATAGCAAATGAAGAAACAGACAAAGGATTAATCTCAAAAATATACAAGCAACTCCTGCAGCTCAATTCCAGAAAAATGAATGACCCAATCAAAAAATGGGCCAGAGAACTAAACAGACATTTCTCCAAAGAAGACATACAGATGGCTAACAAACACATGAAAAGGTGCTCAACATCACTCATTATTAGAGAAATGCAAATCAAAACCACAATGAGGTACCATTACACACCAGTCAGGATGGCTGCTATCCAAAAGTCTACAAGCAATAAATGCTGGAGAGGCTGTGGAGAAAAGGGAACCCTCTTACACTGTTGGTGGGAATGCAAACTAGTACAGCCACTATGGAAAACAGTGTGGAGATTCCTTAAAAAACTGGAAATAGAACTGCCATATGACCCAGCAATACCACTTCTGGGCATACACACTGAGGAAACCAGATCTGAAAGAGACACGTGCACCCCAATGTTCATCGCAGCACTGTTTATAATAGCCAGGACATGGAAGCAACCTAGATGCCCATCAGCAGATGAATGGATAAGGAAGCTGTGGTACATATACACCATGGAATATTACTCAGCCGTCAAAAAGAATTCATTTGAACCAGTCCTAATGAGATGGATGAAACTGGAGCCCATTATACAGAGTGAAGTAAGCCAGAAAGATAAAGAACATTACAGCATACTAACACATATATATGGAATTTAGAAAGATGGTAACGATAACCCTATATGCAAAACAGAAAAAGAGACACAGAAATACAGAACAGACTTTTTAACTCTGTGGGAGAAGGTGAGGGTGGGATGTTTCAAAAGAACAGCATGTATACTATCTATGGTGAAACAGATCACCAGCCTAGGTGGGATGCATGAGACAAGTGCTCGGGCCTGGTACACTGGGAAGACCCAGAGGAATCGGGTGGAGAGGGAGGTGGGAGGGGGGATCGGGATGGGGAATAAGTGTAAATCTATGGCTGATTCATATCAATGTATGACAAAACCCACTGAAATGTTGTGAAGTAATTAGCCTCCAACTAATAAAAAAATTAAAAAAAAAATAAATAAATGATGGACTGGATAATATCCTCTTCTTAGATTTGGGTGAGGATTAAGATAACGTATTTTTAAGGACAGTCTACAGCTCCTCCCTTGTGTCAGCCATACTCTCAGTAATGAGTAATAAAGCTTTTTTTCAGCTGAAAAAAAAAAAAAAAAGGGGGGACAATCAACATGTGAAACTGCCAGAAGGCACTAGGATGCTAATATGAGCTACTGCCATTATACCTCCAATTAGATCTCCCAGGTTTCTCCCACTAGCCCTAGATAATATTTTACACTTAACCCTTAGTGTAATCTTGATTAAGTATCAGTCAGATCACATCCCCCTTCTCTCTCCCCCACAGCTTCCTGTTTCACCTAGAATAAATTCCAAACACCACAGGGCCCAGCCTCTTTGATCTCATGTTGGGTCACTCTCTCACTTCTTGCATTGCAGCCACAGACATTTTGCTTGGGTCTTTCAAACACACCAAGTTCATGCCCCTTCTACTTATGGTGTCTGCTACACTCTCTGGTTGGAATGCCCATCTAGCCAATCTTCAAATGACTGGCTCCCTGTGTGATTCCAGTCTCAGCTGAAATGCCCATCTCCTCCTAGAGGCTTTCTCCTGATACCCTATTTATATGAACCATGCCATCTTGCATCACCAATCATATCTCCTCTAAGACCCTACTTTGATTTCTTTGTATCATCTACCTCTGTCTAAATTTACCATATTTATTTGTCTATTATGTATCTCCCCTTTCTAAAACAGAAACTTTTGGGGAACAACTTTTGGGAAACTTCTAGAAAAAGTTTCTTTTTTTTTTTTTTTTCATATCCACACCTGTCTCCCTATTCAGAACAGAACAATGTTCTCAATGACAAAATCTTGTTCAATGAATGAATAAAAGAATGATAGTTACTGGAGCATTAAAGCCTTCTTGGAGATTTGGCAGACTTGATTCTGAATACAAAAGGAGAGTAACAGATTTTGAATGGAAAATAAACAATAGACCACCCTTGCTTCCAAATCTGCCAGAGAGAGATTTCAAAAGTTTAGACAGGACCTCTACTTAATGCAGTGTGGTCACCTGAGTGGGAAGGAAGTCCAAAAGAGAGGTGATACATGTGTATGTATGGCTGATTCATTTTTCTGTACAGTAAAAATACATCATAAAGCAACTATACTTCCATAATAATGAATTTTTTAAAAGTGTGGATTGAGATTGTTTTGTCAATTCTCTGGCCAGAGTGTGGCCTCAGGTGATTCTGGCCTCCACTACTGGCCTCCACTGACATGTAGTAATCTGGCTCATGTGTGGGGAGCTTCCAGTGAAGAATGTCCTTGGAGTGGCTACAGATCAGAGAGCTCTGTCCTCACCTTCTGAAAACATTTTCACTTTCCAGAGAAATTTATCTATAACCTTGAGAACCTTTCATGGATTTCCACATTGGGGCTTGTGAGTCTTTCCTCACAAATTCAGATTACATGTTGTTTCTTCTAATACCCATGTCTATCTCTTGTAAAAGAGATAAAAAAACAAAAGTCTTATAAAATTCAGACTATCATACCTGATCACAAAATCCCTGTCCTACTTCTGAGGTCAGAGACAACCAAATTCAACCTAAAATCTTCCTGGCCTATCTTGTTCTCCTTAAAGTAAAGCTTTTGTGAATCTGTAGAAATCTAAAGTATATTCATGGTTGCCTAGGGCTGAAGGGGAAGTGGATTAATTAAAAAAGGGCACCATGGATCACACTAGGTTGGTGAATGTGTTCTAAAACTGAATTTTCATGCTTGCCTGGTAACTCAGTATATGTATCAAACATTATCATCTACTTCTGCTTCATTGACTATGCTAAAGCCTTTGACTATGTGGCTCACAACAAACTGTGGAAAATTCTTAGAGAGATAGGAATACCAGGACACCTAACCTGCCTCCTGAGAAACCTGTATGCAGGAAAAGAAGCCACAGTTAGAACAGGACATGGAACAAGAGACTGATTCCAAACTGGGAAAAGAGTGCATCAAGACTGTATATTGTCACTCTGCTTATTTAACTTATATGCAGAGTACATCATGCAAAATGCTGGGCTGGATGAATCACAAGCTGGAATCAAGATTGCCGGGGGAAATATCAATAACCTCAGATACGTAGATAACACCACTCTTGTGGCAGAAAGCAAAGAGGAACTAAAGCACCTTTTGAAAAAGATGAAAGATGAGAATGAAAAAGCCGGCTTAATACTCAACATTCAAAAAATAAAGATAATGGCATCCAGTCCCATCACTTCATGGAAAGTAGATGGGGAAAAAATAGAAACAGTGACAGACTTTATTTTCTTGGGCTCCAAAACACTGCAGATGGTGACTGCAACCACAAAACTAAAAGCCACTTACTCCATGGAAGAAAAGTTATGACAAACCTAGACAACATATTAAAAAGCAGAGATATCATTTTGCCAACATATGTCCATACAGTCAAAGTTATGGTTTTTCCAGTAGTCATGTATGGATGTGAGAGTTGGACCATAAAGAAGATTGAGTGCTGAAGAATTGATGCTTTTGAACTGTGGTGTTGGAGAAGACTCTTGAGCATCCCTTGGACTGCAGGGAGATCAAACCAGTCAAACCTAAAGGTAATTAGTCCTGAATATTCATTGGAAGGAATGGTGCTGAAGCTGAAGCTCCAATACTTTGGCCATCTGATGTGAAGAGCCAACTCCGGAAAAGACACTGATTCTGGGAAAGTCTGAGGACAGGAGGAGAAGCAGGCCATAGAAGATGAGATGGTTGGATGGTATCACCAACTCAATGGACATGAGTTTGAGCAAACTCCAGGAAATAGTGAAGTACAGGGAAGTATGCTGTGCTGCAGTTCATGGGGTCACAAAGAATTGGAAACAATTGAGTGAGCAACAATTAAATAGAATGCTTAAAAATGGGTGAATTTTATGAAATGTAAATTAGACCTCAATAAAGCTTTGTTGCTGTTGTTTTAAAATTAAATTTTTGGTTTTAATCAGTTGGGTTCCCCTGGCTTTCAGTTTCAAGCAGAACAGTCTTTCTATACAATGAAAAAGGATTTTTTTTTTCTCTTTACTTCCTTCAATTGAATCTAAGGACCATTTATTAATAAACCACTTGATAATATTGCTAGAGACGTAGTTTTCACTCCAAAAATAATGTGTCATTTCATCTTCACTAATTTTTTGGCAAACAGAAAGTAAAATCTGGCACACATCCATAATCAAATCCAAAAGGACACAATTACTAGGTTATGTGAAATGTTGAGTAAATAATCCAAACTGAGTTAAAATGACACCAGTCTGAAGCAAAGTCACAAGCCTGGTTGTGTGATGAAAGACTGCTAAAAATGATGGCCTTCCACCCTTTGTTACTATTCCCTTCCCAACTTAATGTTTCTAATCTCCAAGGTTGCTTCTACTCTCTCTCTCTCCTTGTAGTAAAGATGAGATCAGCATTTCCCATTTAAACCTGGCCTAATATGCTGATTTCTTGTTCTGTGGTTACCATTCCCTGTGTGGTGACCTTTTGATTCAGTTTTCACTCTTTTTTTCTTTTTTCACATTTTCACATACTGTCACCCTGCTTATTTAACTTATATGCAGAGTACACCACGCAAAATGCTGGGCTGGATCAAGCACAAGCTTGAATCAGGATTGCCAAGAGAAATATCAATAACCTCAGATATGCAGATGACACCACCCTTATGGCAGAAAGTGAAGAGCCTCTTGATGAAAGTGAAAGAGGAGAGTGAAAAAACTGGCTTAAAACTCAACATTCAAAAAACTAAGATCATGGCATCTGGTTCCATCACTTCATGGCAAATAGATGGGGAAACAATGGAAACAGTGAGAGACTTTATTTTCTTGGGCTTCAAAATCACTGCAGATGGTGACTGCAGCTATAAAATTAAAACATTTCCTCCTTGGAAGAAAAGCTATGACCAATCTGGACAGCATATTAAATAGTAGAGACATTGCTGACAAAGGGCCGTCTCGTTAAATCTATGTTTTTTCAGTAGTCATCTATGGATGTAAGAGTTCGACTATAAAGAAAGCTGAGTGCCAAAGAATTGGTGCTTTTGAACTGTGATATTGGAGAAGTCTCTTGAGAGTCCCTTGAACTGCAAGGAGATCAAACCAGTCAATCCTAAAGGAAATCAGTCCTGAACATTCATTGGTAGGATTGAGGCTGAAGTTGAAGCTCCAATACTTTTGCCACCTGACGTGAAGAACCGACTCAACGGAAAAGACCCTGATGTTGGGAAAGATTGAAAGTAGGAGGAGAAGGGGATGACAGAGGATGAGATGGTTGGATGGCACCACAGAATAAATGGATATGAGTTTGAGCGAGCTCCCAGAATTGGTTATGGACAGGGAAGCCTCATGTGCTGCTGTCCTGGTGGTCGCAAAGAGCGGGACATGACTGAGTCCCTGAACTGAACTGAAATAATACAGTCTCCATTTTGGTTGTTACCAGTATCTTGGGCTCTGGGACGGCACTAACTTCCTCCCCAAACCCACTAGACAAATTTTTAGTATGCCAAAATAGCATTAGATCTATTTCTGAAATTATACATTATCCTTAGAGTCATACTTTCTTACGAATAGGAACTGACAAAGTGACAGAAATAAACTTTCTCAGATGATGGTTTACAGAGGTACTCCCATTGATGCTGGCAGGAATGGCTACCTACCCTGTGATTCATGTTCTCAGATAACATATACTGAACTGACTCTGAACAGCATCATTTCTGTTTGACATTTCCATAGAAAATCCAGGAGAAGCATTCCAGCTACCTCTGCTTTTGCAGGCCTATGTTGTTGTGTCTACATACCTGCTCATTTCACATTCTTTTCAGCTAGACAATTCTATAAAATGCAACGTGCAGATAATACCTATTGAAGTGAAAAAACATGGACTTCATACATCATATCATTGTCTACCTGATAAATTATCACAGACTTTCTTGTTAGTGCTTATGGAATATTTTCTTTAAAAGGCTTTATTTCAAGGCTTTCATATCCTGTTTCCCTGTCTGAGGATTGCTAACTTAAGGGCAAAAAGGATGCTTACACTTTGCATCTTACAAAACACATCAGATTGCACACTCAATGCCCAATGAACCTTTACTAATTTGAGGTGGTTGGATTGTCCAGACTTTCCATTCCACATGGCTGCACTATGTACTAAGCACCCTCTTGAAGTTAAGGTTAGCAAACAGTGGTTTCTGAAAGGAGGGACTTTTGACATTATATTCACCACATCATGTATATCATGCAATTTCTTCATTCTAATACAGGATGTTTCTCTGCCATACTATTTTCTAATTAAAATATAGTTGATTTATAATGTTTCAGATGTACAGCAAAGTGATTTATATATATATATACTACATATGTAGTAAATATTTTTCACATTCTTTTCCATCAAAGTTTATTACAGGAGATTGAATTTAGCTCCCTGTGCTCTACCGTGGGTCCTTGTTGGTATCCTATTTTATATACAGTACTGCATATCTGTTAATCCCAAGTCCATGATTTATCCCTCTCCCCTTTCCCTTTTGGTAACCATTAGTTTATTTTCTATGTCTGTGAGTCTATTTCTGTTTTATAAATACATTTCTTTATATAATTTTTTTTAGATTCCACATATAAGTGAAATCTTCTAGACAAATAGTTCACATTATATGACAGTGATTTGTGTATCTGTCCTTTAACTAGGTTGTGAGCTCCTTGAGAACACAATGGAATCACATTCATCGTGGTATCCTGAAAACACGATCCAGTGCCTTTTTTTTTTTTTTTCAACCCAGTGCTTTCTGCATAATGGCTCTCAAGACCTCTGTCAGAGTCAGGCAGTATGATAGGCACCAGACAACAGATAAGTAAAACAAAGTCCTCCTGTCAGTGGACAATAAGAAAGAGATTTAGTAAAACAATGATCACAAGAAGGCACATGAGGCTCTGTAACATGGGTGACCTGAAAACTTGAGTGGGAAAAGATTAAAGGAGACAGGTAAGATTTTCCAGATAAGTTCATAACAAAGAGAAAATGTATAGAGAGAAAAAATAGAAGGCACTCATTCAGGATTTACAAAACTGAACCTAGCAGAAAGATAAGGCATGGCTAATAATAATATGGAGACCTGACCTCTGCAAAATATAGTGTAAAGTGACAATTAATATCTAAATTATGTATGTATTGGGACTTCCCTGGTGTTCCAGTGCTTAAGA
Organism: Cervus elaphus; assembly: GCF_910594005.1. Taxonomy (NCBI): domain Eukaryota; kingdom Metazoa; phylum Chordata; class Mammalia; order Artiodactyla; family Cervidae; genus Cervus; species Cervus elaphus. Next base: position 61,612,478 of record NC_057847.1, read on the forward strand.
CTCCCAATGGGCTCCCAATGCAGGGCCCTGGTTCAATCCCTGGTCAGGGAACTAGATCCCACATGCTGCATCTAAGTGTTCTCATGCACAACTAAAGAACCTGCATGCTGCAATGAAGATCAAAGATCCTACATGCTGCAACTAAGACCTGGGGCAGCCAAATAAGTAAATATTTTTTAAGTATGTATTTATTTTGAGTTAAAAGGTAATTTTTAAAGAAAAATAAAAATATTTAATTTTATTCCCTACATGTCTAATAAGACTAGGATTCATTTATTTTTTCAGCTCTTAGTTTGAGTATATATATGCTATATATATATATATATATATATATATATAATTTGGGCTTCCCTAGTAGGTCAGATGGGAAAGAATCCACCTGCAATTCAGGAGACCCAAATTTAAAAGTACACAGAGACACAAGTTCAATCCCTGGATGAGGAAGATCCCCTAGAAGGGGAAATGGCAACCTGCTCTAGCATTCTTGCCTAGGAAATCCTATAAACAGAGGAGCCTGGGAGACTATAGTCCATGGGGTCACAAAAATTGGACATGACTGAGAGATACGTATGCACCTTTCATAGAACCAACTAGGAAGACAGAGGGATATATACTAGCTAAAGCAACTGTCAATCTTAGAAAACTTTGGAAAGCATTTTAAAAAATATAAACAATTACCTAAAAGTTTTTTTTTATTTCAAAGTATTTTTAAAGGCATTATAGATTAACAGTAACTATACCCTTTTAGATTACTCACTCCTATTCCTATGTAACATTATTTTCCTATTGTGGCATACCTACACACAAGCATTCATATATATAACAAATAATGATATTAGGCAATGCAAACAAATTAAACAATAGAGACAAATTATATCAAACAAACCACTCTTTTTAAAAACTGATTTATATACTTCTTCTGTCTCCTTCACTATGCTTCTGAACTGAATGATACGACAAACTCAAATCGATCATTTCCCAACCATTTCAGCCATTTGGCAATAGTAGCCAATTCTTAAGAAATTTGATCACTGTCTGTACTATTCTATTCAGTTACCAAGATGCACAAATTTCGTTTATTTTGACCAGCCTAACAAATCACACACGTTGTACAACAATCTGATCAACTGCTCAGTAATTAACATTTTTTAGTCTCAAAACAGAATAAAGTAATAAGCTGTCTCCTCAGGGATAATCTTAGACATGTCGTCTTTTAAACTTCAGGATATATGTCCTATTTATTTATCAGTTGTCTCTACCCAAGTCCACATCTTCTGTGCTCTGCTTTGTGATACTGGGGCTAGAAGTCTGAGAACTACATACATTTCTCAGATTCCCTTGACAGTTGCCTTTTGTTTAGCTTCTGTCCATAGGAGACTGATGGAAGATGAGCAAGATGGAAAGGAGAGCAAAGGAGAGCTAGGGCTTTGCTTCCAATTCCTGTCGGTACTCTTCTAACAACAGTGGCTGGCTCTTTGCTTCCCTTTGGCCTCTGAGCAGCAGCCCCTTGGCACACCTGGAAGACCAAGACCAGCTCTGCAGAACTCTCCCAAAGGCCCTAGCCCACTGAGTAGTGTTTCTCAGTTACCAGTCCTGGTTCCATGGTGGCTGCTCCTTGACCTACTTAGGTTCTCACGGCATGGCCTCTTCCCTTTGTTATCCCAGCCGTAGGAGTATTAGCTGTTAATACTTTCCACAATTATAAGTAGTCATTTCTTGGTTATCTCTTTGTCTACTTGATACTTTCTCAATGTCCCAATACCTATACTAAAGTAGGGCTTCCCCAGTGGCTCAGAGGTAAAGAATCTGCCTGCAATGAAGGAGACCTAGGTTCGATCCCTGGATCAGGGAGATCCCCTGGAGGAGGGCATTTCAACCTACTCCAGTAGTCTTGCCTGGAGAATCCCATGGACAGAGGAGCCTGGCTGGCTACTGTCCACAGGATGGCAAAGAGTCGGGCATGCCTGAAGTGACTGAGCATTCATGCATACTAAAGTTATTCTGTTTTAAATACCTACAATATGTACTATTTCTTGAATGGAGCATGATTAACATACTATATAATGTATTTTGAAAGAGCAATCATTAAATGTATAAGAGTAAATAAGACACACAATTTTTTTCTAACTTATATTTGCCCTAAGACATGTGGATTTGGAAAAATTCCATAACCTCTAAGTCTTTGCATGCATGCATTCTAAGTCACTTTAGTTGTGTCCAACTCTTTGTGACCCTATGGACTGTAGCTCTCCAGGCTCCTCTTTCCATGGGATTCTCCAAGCAAAAGTACTGCAGAGGATTGCCATGCTCTCCTCCAGGGGATCTTTCACAACCTAGGGATCGAACCTGGGTCTCTTATGTTTCCTGTGTTGGCAGGCAGGTTCTTTACCACTAGCACCACCTGGGAAACCTCTATTCACTCATATAAACTTAATACAATAGCAATTTCTATTTAAGAAGTTATTACTATTGTTGTTTGTTTTAGGTGAAGTTAAAAGAAAAGATGCAGGTTAATGCTTCAACATAGTTTCTGGCATGTGAAAAGCATTCAATAGATGTTTATGTTATTATTATCATTATTACTATCCACCAAATGCAACATTCTATCCAGTGTTGCCAGATGATTGTACATATTTTCAAAATATATGTAGAAAAAAATAAAATCAATTCCTAAAAAACCATAAGTCATAAGAGACTACTACCAGCAGCTCTATGCCAATAAAATGGAAGAAATGGACAAGTTCTTAGAAAAGTATAACTTTCCAAAACTGAACCAGGAAGAAATAGAAGATCTTAACAGACCCATCACAAGCAAGGAAATCGAAACTGTAATCAAAAATCTTCCAGCAAACAAAAGCCTGGGACCAGATGGCTTCACAGCTGAATTCTACCAAAAATTTAGAGAAGAGCTAACACCTATCTTACTCAAACTCTTCCAGAAAATTGCAGATGAAGGTAAGCTTCCAAACTCATTCTATGAGGCCACCATCACCCTAATTCCAAAACCAGACAAAGATGCCACAAAAAAAGAAAACTACAGGCCAATATCACTGATGAATATAGATGCAAAAATCCTTAACAAAATTCTAGCAAACAGAATCCAACAACATATTAAAAAAATCATACACCATGACCAAGTGGGCTTTATCCCAGGAATGCAAGGATTCTTTAATATCCGCAAATCAATCAATGTAATACACCACATTAACAAATTGAAAGATAAAAACCATATGATTATCTCAATAGATGCAGAGAAAGCCTTTGACAAAATTCAACATACATTTATGATAAAAAAAAAACTCCCCAGAAAGCAGGAATAGAAGGAACATACCTCAACATAATAAAAGCTATATATGACAAACCCACAGCAAACATTATCCTCAATGGTGAAAAACTGAAAGCATTTCCCTTAAAGTCAGGAACAAGACAAGGGTGCCCACTCTCACCACTACTATCCAACATAGTTTTGGAAGTGTTGGTCACAGCAATCGGAGCAGAAAAAGAAATAAAAGGAATCCATATAGGAAAAGAAGAAGTAAAACTCCCACTGTTTGTAGACGACATGATCCTCTAGATAGAAAACCCTAAAGACTCTACCAGAAAATTATTAGAGCTAATCAATGTATACAGTAATGTTGCAGGATATAAAATTAACCCACAGGAATCCCTTGCATTCCTATACACTAACAATGAGAAAACAGAAAGAGAAATTAAGGAAACAATACCATTCACCATTGCAACAAAAAGAATAAAATACTTAGGAGTATATCTACCTAAAGAAATGAAAGACCTATATATAGAAAACTATAAAACTCTAATGAAAGAAATCAAAGAGGACACAAATAGATGGAGAAATATACCCTGCTCATGGATTGGAAGAATCAATATTGTGAAAATGACTATACTACCCAAAGCAATCTATAGATTCAATGCAATCCCTATCAAGCTACCAATGGTATTTTTCACAGAACTAGACCAAAGAATTTCACAATTTGTATGGAAATACAAAAAACCTCGAATAGCAAAAAGCAATCTTGAGAAAGAAGAATGGAACTGGAGGAATCAACCTGCCTGACTTCAGGCTCTGCTACAAAGCCACAGTCATCAAGACAGTATGGTACTGGCACAAAGACAGAAATATAGATCAATGGAACAGGATAGGCCCAGAGGTAAATCCACGTACCTATGGACACCTTATCTTCGACAAAGGAGGCAAGGATATACAATGGAAAAAAGACAACCTCTTTAACAAGTGGTGTTGGGAAAACTGGTCAACCATTTGTAAAAGAATGAAACTAGAACACTTTCTAACACCATACACAAAAATAAACTCAAAATGGATTAAAGATCTAAATGTCAGACCAGAAACTATAAAACTTCTAGAGGAGAACATAGGCAAAACACTCTCCGACATAAATCACAGCAGTATCCTCTCTGACCCACCTCCCAGAATATTGGAAATAAAAGCAAAACTAAACAAATGGGACCTAATTAAACTTAAAAGCTTTTGCACAACAAAGAAAACTATAAACAAAGTGAAAAGACAGCCTTCAGAATGGGAGAAAATAATAGCAAATGAAGCAACAGACAAAGGATTAATCTCAAAAATATACAAGCAACTCCTGCAGCTCAATTCCAGAAAAATAAATGACCCAATCAAAAAATGGGCCAAAGAACTAAACAGACATTTCTCCAAAGAAGACATACAGATGGCTAACAAACACATGAAAAGATGCTCCACATCACTCATTATCAGAGAAATGCAAATCAAAACCACAATGAGGTACCATTACACGCCAGTCAGGATGGCTGCTATCCAAAAGTCTACAAGCAATAAATGCTGGAGAGGGTGTGGAGAAAAGGGAACCCTCTTACACTGTTGGTGGGAATGCAAACTAGTACAGCCACTATGGAAAACAGTGTGGAGATTTCTTAAAAAACTGGAAATGGAACTGCATATGACCCAGCAATTCCACTCCTGGGCATATACACCGAGGAAACCAGATCTGAAAGAGACACGTGCACCCCAATGTTCATCACAGCATTGTTTATAATAGCCAGGACATGGAAGCAACCTAGATGCCCATCAGCAGACGAATGGATAAGGAAGCTATGGTACATATACACAAAGGAATATTACTCAGACGTTAAAAAGAATTCATTTGAATCAGTTCTAATGAGATGGATGAAACTGGAGCCCATTATACAGAGTGAAGTAAGCCAGAAAGATAAAGACCAATACAGTATACTAATGCATATATATGGAATTTTAAAAGATGGTAATGATAACCCTATATGCAAAACAGAAAAAGAGACAGATGTACAGAACAGACTTTTGGACTCTGTGGGAGAAGGCGAGCGTGGGATGTTCAGAGAGAATAGCATTGAAACAAGTATACTATCTATGGTGAAACAGATCACCAGCCCAGGTTGGATGCATGAGACAAGTGCTTGGGGCTGGTGCACTGGGAAGACCCAGAGGGATGGGATGGGGAGTGAGGCGGGAGGGGGGACCGGGATGGGGTACACATGTAAATCCATGGCTGATTCATGTCAATGTATGGCAAAAACCACTACAATATTGTAAAGTAATTAGCCTCCAACTAATAAAAATAAATGAAAAAAAAAAGGAAAAAAACCCATAAGTCTAAAATTATAATATAGAGACAAAGTTGTGATGCTGACACAAAGCATCACAGAAAGAGAATAGTATACATTAATTCTTTTATATTTTAAGATCAACATGAAAACTTTATTCAAAAAACTTAAATATCTCTAGCTTCTTAATTACTAAATTTTACCTAAGAAAATTAAATTCACATTTTTACATTATTTCTATATAAAATATAAAGTATAAAACTTTTTATACAAGCAAAATGGTATATCTGGAGAATGGCAACCCACTCCAGTATTCCTGCCTTGAGAATTACATGGACAGAGAAGCCTGGAGGGCTACAGTCCATAGGGTCCCACAGAGTAGGACTCAACTGAGCAATTAACATATACACACACAAACACACACATATTTTGACACAAACCATATAAAAGCATTTTTGAATCCTAATAATACCAAAATATCACAGATATAATAATATATAATGTAAGGAGCAAATAATTTTCAATAGCAGGATAAAAATAAATGTCATAAGTTTAGATGAATATTCATTAAATTCTTACATAAACCATAACAAGCAAAAGAGCACAATCTGAATCATCATTACTTAATCACTTCCATTTGATCTAACGTCCATTAAAGATAAAATTCTTTTGAAATCTGTGGCTATACAGAGCATTTTCTCATGGAACTTTAGTTTCAAAGTATTGTTTCCCTAACCTATACAGGTCACTAAGGAATAAAATTACTGCTTTCACCAAAACCCAACATAATAACTTGTACTCTCCAGAATGCTAGAGTTCAAAAATATTACCATAAATATTATAACTCAAGGGTGTTACTTTAATGAACTTAATTATGGAAAACACCAAATGCAATAATGTGCTAACAAAACAGCAATTTGAAACAGATGGGCAATTACAACAGCTTACTACAGATGGCATAGCAGTACAATATATTTGTCAAGTTTGGTTCTGATCGGAAAAGTAAATTGAAAACACTTTGCTACTGGTACAATAATAACATGAATATGTTGAAGACGGAAAACCATTTTTACAAATAATTTTGGAAAAGGATGAATTGCGCTTGGCCTGTAATGAAAAACACTGATTTTTAAAAGCACCATTATAAAAAAGTACAGAAAAAACAAAAACAAAGCTATTGGATTGGCAAAAAATTCATTCCAGTCTTTCTGTATCATCTTATGGAAAAACTTGAATGAACTTTTTGGCCAACCAAATATTTAATCTTTAAAATCAATCTATTTGCCAAAATAGGATGTAAAATTCAAAACTAAGTATTCCATGTTGAAATGCAGGACCCCTTCATATTAAAAGAACCCAAATGTGAGGGGTATAAAAATGGATAAGATATTAACTCCAGAGAATTAGGTCAGTTAAGGAAGAACACAGAATTCTGAATAGCCAGTACAGACAAGACATCATCTACTCCTCTAGAAAAATGAAAAGACTGGTGACAATATAAAGGAAGGGAAGAAGAAAAAAAACATATCACCCAATTATAACCTTTGCACCTCCCAATATTCCTTGCCTTGAGGCATGGGGGTAAAACTGTGAGTGACCAGGAAGGCAAGACTGGAGACAAGAGAAGGTTATGTAGTGGGAAGTAATGGGTATAAGAATCATATAATTTATACTAGTGCTTAACTAATGTTTTAAATCATGATTTTTTGGAAAGGGAGGGTAATGTTCTCCCTGCATCCAGTGATTTCCAAACCTGCATTGGATGAGTTTTCAAAACAAACCCATGTCTTTGAAGCTGCCTCATCCCCAGAACAAGTTTTGATGCAATTGCTCTGGGGTACAGCCCTAGTATTGAGATATTATAAAATATTCACTGGAAGGACTGATGCTGAAGCTGAAGCTCCAATACTTTGGCCACCTGATGCAAAGAGCCAACTCCTTGGAAAAGACCCTGATACTGGGAAGGCAGGAAGAGAAGGGGGCAACAGAGGATGAAATGATTGGATGACATCACCAACTCAATGGAAATGAGTTTGAACAAACCCTGGGAGATAGTGAAGGACAGAAAGGCAAAGAGTTGCACAGGATTTAATGACTGAACAACAACAAGAAAATCCTTGCAGATAATGCAAATGTACTACACCATTTGAGAGTCAAGCCACCACTTTAACCCTCTATGACTTTCTCCCTAATATTAACTTGCCTTAAACCCAAGGTTATTATTTAATATTTATAAGTATGTCTCAAGCATTTTCAATGAACTAAAGGTCACATTTCATGATCCCGTCATGATTTTCAAGAGGAAAATTTTTCAACAATCTAAATACTTTTCAACCAATAATAAGCTGGTTAAATGTTACAGGAAACTATGTAATGGAAGGTTATGCTGTTACTTGAAATTATGGTATTAGATCTTTTATTATTTTACTTTTTAAATTGAATTCTATCAAATGCATGTACATTGTTTAAAACACCAAATAACACTGAAAGACATAATATAGTATTTTCTTTAAAAAAACTTCTACTCTCCCTGTTTCCCAGAGTAACTGCTTTGAAATTGGTTTTATTGCTGATACCGACCACCAAATTTCTAAATAATATACTCATACTTCTATATCTCAATTCATCAAATTGAACACCATATACTAACTTCCACTGCATATAAGAACACAGCTCTCAGTACTTCTGAATAGGAAGTATTCAGAAGTATGCAGCGAAGTTCAGCATATGTTGGTTACCTATCCAACATTCAGCCTTGCTCTAAGACTCTAAGCCCATCATGGTGGTCCTTTCTCCTTGACAGTGATAGGGTTTTAGGTGCCGACATATAACTAATCCTGTCATGGAGACTGATGCAAAGGTTTCTGGGTTGTCACCAGGAAAGGTTTCCTAGATCCTAAGAAAGAGGTTTCTGCAGAGATGATCCTCTTTCTGTCTCTGGACTGTTTTGTACCATGATAAACAATGTTTATGTTTGCTTTTCTCTGCAATAGTTAATTTTCTTGGAATTTAAAAGTGTCACATTTTTCATTTGCTTAGTTTTCTTTGTGTCTACAGCTTTTCCTTCTTAGACCATACATAAGCCATTCGTGATAATTTTTCACATGATAGAACACGTCTGGTGTGACTATATAATTTAATATCCTACCTGGGACACTTCTAAGGGTGAAAGTATGTGTTATCAATGATCATACCAGAACAACAGTATAAATCAGGGTTGTACCCAGAAAACCAAGACAGTCTCCATAAATACACCTAAGAATCTATCAAGGTAGTTTTAATTAAGGAGCTCCCTCCTTGAGTTCTCCTTTCTCCAGCCACAAACTAGACCAGCCGCTTTTTAGGACAGCAAGCCATAGTTCTGAAACGTCCCATCACAGATTTCCTGGGAATTCCCTTTGTCTTACTCCTCCTTATTTTTGATATTCTGTGTATGGCTCTTGTGTTTTTCTCTTTATTTAGGTAGAGAATATATTCCAGTAGATTTTGCTTTCTGAGAGAAGTACACTGTTCTGTTGGAAACATCATTAAGTAGCTTCCTGAAAACTTGATTTTTTAAATAAAGTATGAAACTTTCTTTATTCTACATTTAAGTATAATTACCTGCCCAGAATTTTAAAAGTTTTAATATATTACTTTAGAGCTTCCAATCTTTCTGTCCAGAAATCCAAAGCAATTTTATTCTCAGTTCTCAGTATATAAAATTTTTTTCATTCTTTTTCTCTGAAAAAAAAAAATCAGAATGTTCTCTTTATTTCTGATGTTATGCACTTCATTATCTATACTTTGGAGCAGGCTTTTCTGGTGGCTCAGACAGTAAAGAATCGGCCTGCAATGTGGGAGACCTGGGTTTGATCCCTGGGTTGGGAAAATTCCCTGGAGGAGGGTATGGCAACCCATTCCAGTATTCATGCCTGGTGAATTCCATGAACAGAGGAGCTTTTGGAGTAGATTTGTTTCATTAGCTTAGTGAGTCAAAACTGGATAGGACTTTTCAATCTAGTTACTGATATAATTGAATTCTGGGAAATTTCTTATAACACTATTTTAGCACTTCTTTTTTGAGTTCTGTATTTTTGAAATTATGTGTCAAGTGTTAGACCTTTAAAGTTGAATTTTTTAATGGTTTTACATTTTCTTTTGCTTTAATTCTTTTTTACATTTTTTCTTTTGTTACCTTTGTGTGTTTTATTGGATTCTAAGCATTCTTAAACTTCATCTTCTAAAATTTTATTTGATCTTTTTGTTTTTGTTTTTTTCCAGTTTTAGTGAGAAATAATTGATATCTATAACTCTATAAGTTTAAGGCATACAGCATGATGATTTGCTTATTGTGAAATGATGACCACAATAGATTCAGCTAACATCTATGCCATACTTGTTATCCCTTATCTTTTTGATAATGGTCATTCTAACAAGAGTGAGGTAATAGCTCACTGTGGTTTGGTTTTAATTTGTATTTCCCTAATAAGCAGTGGTGCTGAGCATCTTTTCATCTACCAATTGGCCTTTTGAATATCTTCTTTGGAAAAATGTCTATTCAGGTCCTTGCCCACTTTTTAAATTGGATTATTTGTTGTTTTTGTTGCTATTGAGTTCTACAAGTTCTTTTTATATTTTGAGTATTAGCCCTTTATCAGATGTAAGGTTTGCAAATATGTTTTTTCCTTTCCCTTTCACAGGTGGTCTTCTCCCTTTGTTGATGATTTCTTTTGTTGTACAGAAGTTCCTTGGTTTGGTAGAGTCCCACTGACTTACTTTGCTGCCTGTGTCATATCTTAAAATTCATTACCAAGATTCATATCAAGGAGTATTTTTCCTTATGTTTTCTTCTAGAAGTTTTATGGTTTTAGGTCTTAAGTCTTCAATCCATGTTGAGTTAATTTTTGTGAGAGGCATAAGTTCAGCTCAGTTCAGTCGCTCAGTCGTGTCTGACTCTTTGCGACCCCATGAATCACAGTACACCAGGCTTCCCTGTCCATCGCCAACTCCCAGAGTCCACCCAAACCCATGTCCATTGAGTCAGTGATGCCATCCAACCATCTCATCTTCTGTCATCCCCTTCTCCTCCCGCCCTTAATCTTTCCCAGCATCAGGGTCTTTTCCGATGAGTCAGCTCTTCACATCAGGTGGCCAAAGTATTGGAGTTTCAGCTTCAACATCAGTCCTTCCAATGAACACCCAGGACTGATCTCCTTTAGGATGGACTGGTTGGATCTCCCTGCAGTTCAAGGGACTCTCAAGAGTCTTCTCCAACACCACAGTTCAAAAGCATCAATTCTTCGGTGCTCAGCTTTCTTCACAGTCCAACTCTCACATCCATACATGACCACTGGAAAAACCATAGCCTTGACTAGACGGACCTTTGTTGGCAAAGTGATGTCTCTGCTTTTCAATATGCTGTCTAAAAAAAAAAAAAAAAAAAAATGCTGTCTAGGTGGGCCATAACTTTCCTTCCAAAGAGTAAGCATCTTTTAAATTCATGGCTACAATCACCATCTGCAGTGATTTCGGAGCCCAGAAAAATAAAGCCAGCCACTGTTGCCACTGTTAAGATATAGGTCTCATTTCATTATTTTACATGTGAATATCCAATTATTCCAGCACCATTTATTGAAGAGACTGTCTTTTCTCCACTGAGTTTTCTTGGCTCCCTTGCCAAATAACTGTACATGCTTAGGTTTATTTCTAGGCTCTTAATTCTGTTCCACTGGTATGTTTTTATATCAAATCATATTGTTTTAATTCTTATAGCTCCATAGTATAGCTTGACAGAGAAGGCAACAGCAACCCACTGCGGTACTCTTGCCTGGAAAATCCCATGGACGGAGGAGCCTGGTAGGCTGCAGTCCATGGGGTCTCTAGGAGTCGGACACAACTGAGCGAATTCACTTTCACTTTGCACTTTCATGCATTGGAGAAGGAAATGGCAAACCGCTCCAGTATTCTTGCCTGGAGAATCCCAGGGATGGGGGAGCCTGGTGGGCTGCCGTCTATGGGGTTGCACAGAGTTGGACACGACTGAATCGACTTAGCAGCAGCAGTATAGCTTGAAATCAGAAAGTGTGAAAATTTCTGCTTTGTTCTTTCTCAGAATGTCTTGGGCTACTCAAGGTCTTTTGAGGTTCCATATAAATTTCAGGACTCTTTTTTTTTAACTTCTGTCCAAAGGTGCCATTGGAATCTTGATAAGGGTTGCATTAAGTCCATAGGTAGCTTTTGGAAGTACTGACATTTTAACAGTATTAATTATTGATATTATGATATCATGAACATGGGACACATTTCCACTTGTGTCTTCTATTTCTTTCATCAGAGTGTTATCGTTTTTAAAATAGAGATTTTTCACCTCCTTGGTTAAAGTTATCTCTAAGCATTTCATTGTTTTATGCTATTGTAAATGGGATTAAATCCTTTATTTCTTTTTCAGAAAATCTGTTGGGAATATATAGAAATGCTACTGATTTTATACACTAATTCTGTATCTTTCAACATTTTTTAATTAATCAATAGGTTTTAAAAGCTTCTTTCAGTGAAACCAACACAACATTGTAAAGCAATTATCCTCCAATTAAAAAAAAGTTTGTTTTGTTTTTTTGAGTCTTTAGAATTCTGTCTATATAAAATCATGAAATCTGCAAACTGGCTTCCACAAATAGAGACAATTTTACTTATTCCTTTCAAATTCTGATACTTTTATTTCTTTTTTGTTCCTGATTGTTTTAACTAGGACTTCCAGTACAATAATGAATAGGAGTAGTGAGAGCAGACAACTTTGTCTTGTTCCTGATCTCAAAAGAAAAGCTTTCAACCTTTCACCATTGAGTATGACATTAGCTAAGACCTGGTCTTGTATAAGGTCTTTATCATGTTGAGATATGTTCCTTCTATGCCTAATTTGTGAAGAGTTTTAATCATGAATGGATGTTAACTTTAGTCAAGTGTTTTTTCAGTGTCTGTTGAGATAACATGATTCTTTTCTTGCATTCAATTATTGTGATGTATCACATTGATTAATTTGGATACATTTGAATCACTGTTGCCTCCCACTTTATAATGGTGAATGAGCCTTTCAAAGTGCTGCTGGATTTGGTTTGCTAGTATTTTATTTTATTTTTTTATTATGAAAATTTTTCTTTTTTTTTTTAACTTTACAATATTGTAGTGTTTTTTGCCATACATTGATATGAATAAGTCACGGATTTACATGTGTTGCTCATCCCGATCCCCCCTCCCGCCTCACTCCCCATCCCATCCCTCTGGGTCTTCCCAGTGCACCAGCCCTGAGCACTTGTCTCATGCATCCAACCTGGGCTGGTGATCTGTTTCACCCTTGATAATACACTTGTTTCAGTGCTATTCTCTCAGAACATCCCATCCTCCCCTTCTCTCACAGAGTCCAAAAGTCTGTTCTGTACATCTGTGTCTCTTTTTCTGTTCTGATTTGGTTTGCTAGTATTTTATTGAGAATTTTTACATCTACATTCACCAAGGATAGTGGTTTGCATTTTCCTTTTTAGCAGTATCATTTTCTGGTTTTAGTATCAGGATAATGTCAATCTTGTAAAATTAGTTTGAGACTGTTTCCTCCTGTTTGAGTTTTTAAAAGAGTTTAGGAAGAATGTGCTAATTCTTTAAATACTTTGTAAAATTCAGTAATGAAGCAGTGAATATTGGTTTTTAAAATTCATTCAGCCATTCTATATCTTTTGGTTAGATAATTTAATCTGCTCTTTTGTTATATTCACTAGTTTGTTGTATTTTTTTTAGATTCCACATATAAGTGATATCATACAGCACCTTTCTTTCTCTGTCTGACTTACTTCACCCTGTAAGTTCATCCATGTTGCTGCAAAATTTTATTCTTTTTATGACTTAATAGTAGTCCACTGCATATATATATATATACACACACACACATATATCCACACACCACATCTTATTTATCCGTGTATTTGTTCATGGACACTTAGGTTGCTTCCATATCTTGGCAACTGTAAATAATGCTGCTATGAACACTGAAGTACACATATTTTTTCAAATTAGTATTTTTGTGTTTTTTTGGATATATATACCCAGTAGGAGAACAGCTGAGTCATATGATAGGTCTATTTTTACTTAAGAACTATTTATACTGTTTTCCACAGTGACTGTACCAGTTTATATTCCAACCAACATTGTAGGAGGGGTTCCCTTTTCTCCACATCCTGCCAACATTTATTATCTGTAGACTTTGACAACAGTCACTCTGACAGTTGTGAGGTAATATCTAATTGTGGTTTTGATTTACATTTCCATAATGATTAGGAACCAGAGATCAAATTGCCAATATCCACTGGATCATTGAAAAAGCAACAGAGTTCCAGAAAAACATCTATTTCTGCTTTATTGACTACGCCAAAGCCTTCGACTGTGTGGATCACAATAAACTGTGGAAAATTCTGAAAGAGATGGGAATACCAGACCACCTGACCTGCCTCTTGAGAAACCTGTATGCAGGTCAGGAAGCAACAGTTAGAACTGCACATGGAACAACAGACTGGTTCCAAATAGGAAAAGGAGTATGTCAAGGCTGTATATTGTCACTCTGCTTATTTAACTTATATGCAGAGTACATCATGAGAAACCCTGGGCTGGAAGAAGCACAAGCTAGAATCAAGATTGCTGGGAGAAATATGAATAACCTCAGATATGCGGATGACACCACCCGTATGGCAGAAAGTGAAGAGGAACTAAAAAGCCTCTTGATGAAAGTGAAAGAGGAGAGTGAAAAAGTAGGCTTAAAGTTTAATGTTCAGAAAACTAAGATCATGGCATCTGGTCCCATCACCTCATGGGAAATAGATGGGGTGACAGTGGAAACAGCGTCAGACTTTATTTTTGGGGGCTCCAAAATCACTGCAGATGGTGAGTGCAGCCATGAAATTAAAAGACGCTTACTCCTTGGAAGGAAAGTCATGACCAATCTAGATAGCATATTAAAAAGCAGAGACATTACTTTGCCAACAAAGGTCCATCTGGTCAAGGCTATGGTTATTCCAGTGGTCATGTATGGATGTGAGAGTTGGACTGTGAAGAAAGCTGAGAGCCGAAGAATTGATGCCTTTGGAACTGTGGTGTTGGAGAAGACTCTTGAGAGTCCCTTGGACTGCAAGGAGATCCAACCAGTCTATGCTCAAGGAGATCAGTCCTGGGTGTTCATTGGAAGGACTGATGTTGAAGCTAAAACTCCAGTACTTTGGCCACCTCATGCAAAGAGTTGACTCATTGGAAAAGACCCTGATGGTGGGAGGGATTGGGGGCAGGAGGAGATAGGGACGACAGAGGATGAGATGGCTGGATGGCATCACCGATTTGATGGGCATGAGTTTGAGTAAACTGTGGGAGTTGGTGATGGACAGGGAGGCCTGGCATGCTGCGATCCGTGGGGTCGCAAAGAGTCAGACACGACTGAGTGACTGAACTGAACTGAACTGAATGATTAGTGATGTTGAGTGTTATTTCATGTGACTGTTGGCAATCTACATTTCTTCTTTAGAAAAATGTCTTATTCAGCTCTTCTGCCCAACTTTATTTTTTTTATAGAAAAGTTCTGGAGTTTTTATTATAATTACAGCATTTTTATAACCCAACTTTAATCAGGTTTTTTTGTTAAGTTGTGTGAGAAGGTTAAAGATGTTGGATATTAATACCTTACTGATCATATTACGTGCATCTTTTTTGCCTTTTAAACTAGAGCTGTAAGTGAATTATGTACCACCATCATAAAATTACAGAATCTGACTATGTGTATTTACCATTAGCAGTAAGTTGTAGGCTATCGTTTTATGTTTTTATGACATTAATTAGCATCCATTTACTTCCATTCAAATAACTCTTATTAGCATTTCTGGTAAGACTAGCTAGTATTGTGAGTTCCTTCAGCTTTTGTTTGGGAATCTTTATTCCTCCTTATTTCTGAAGGACAGATTTGCCAGGCACAGTATTTTTGGTTGACAGTAGTTTTCTTTCAACGTTTTGAATATGTCACCCCATTCTCTCCTAGATTGAAATGTTTCTGTTAAGAAAATTCACTGACAGTCTTATGGTGGTTCCTTTGTATGTAACTTCTATCTTTTCTTTCTGCTTTTAAAATTCTTTATTTGCCCTCGACTTTTGACAATTTAATTTTATGTTTCTCAGTGGAGCTGTATTCATTTTCAACCTGTTTGAGGTCCTTGAGACCTCATGGATCTGTATGTCCACTTCTCTCCCAGGATTAGGAAGTTCTCTGCCATTATTGCTTTAAATATACTATCTATCCCTTTCTATTCTCTTTCTGGAATTCACAAAATGTGAGTATTATTTCTTTTCATTGTGTCCTATAAGTTTCATGGGCTTTCTTCAGTTTTCCATTCTTTTTTTCTTTTTGCTGTTCTACTGGAAAATTTCTTATGTCCTATCCTTTGGTTCATTGATTCTTTCTACTACATGGTGAAGTCTTCTTTTGAAACTATTGCATTATTCAGCCTCTTTATTTTCAACTTTAGGACTTCAGCATTTTTTATGGTTCTACTATTGCTTTGTTGAACTTGTTTGTGTATGCATTGTTTTCCTAACTCCATGTAGTTGTCTGAGCGTTCTTGTAGTTCACTAAACTTCTTTAAGATAATTATTCTGAATCCCTTGTATTAAGGTTGGTATATTTCCTTTTAAGAACAGCTATTAGGGCTTTATTATTTGACTTCCCAGGTGGCTCAGTAATAAAATATCTGCCTGTCAAGGCAGGAGATGCAGGCTCGATTCCTGGGTCGGGAAGACGACCTGGAGAAGAAAATAGATACTCTCTCCAGTATTCTTGCCTGGAAAATCCCGTGGACAAAAGAGCCTGAAGGGCTACAGTCCATGGGGTCACAAAGAGTTGGACATGACTTAGCGACTGATCATAGGCACAGCACAGATTAGGGCTGTATTAGTTTCCTTTGGTTGTATCATATTTACCTGTTTTGTGGGGGAGTGTGTGTTCCTTCATTCCTTACATTGGTATCTGTGCATTTGTATAATTGAGTTCCTCTTCCAAACTTTATAGGTTTGTTTTGGTAAAGACAGATCTTCACCACTTACTAAATAGCTCAGTTGGGTTTCTGGGTATGTCTGCTGGTAATGCCCATGGTTGGGTGGAGTCTACTGCTGTGATCTATTTAGAGATGAGGTGACTATTCATGCTCTGTGGTCCAAGCAGGTGGAGTGACACTGGCTAAGAACAGTTGGATAGGACTGTTGGCCTGCTTCCCTTCCCAATTGAGAATGGGCTCCACAGTTGCCAGAATTCCCTGGTCAAGATTACTAGATGGTCAGGACTGGGTACTCTACACAGCAGTAGATGGGACAATGAATTAGCTTCCTTCCCTATCAGGGCAACAGGAAGGAACCCAGGTCCTATATGTTTGGGGACCTTATTCAGGCAAGAATGTGCCCTGCATTCCCTGGTCAGGTGAGGCCATCCGTTCTGCCCTCCAGACATGGAAAGCCACAGGCTGTGCTTTATGTTAAGTGTCACTGTAAACAGCTGCTGGGTGGGCTACACAGCTTCCCATACGCTAGGGTTAGGTTCCCTAGGCAGGCAGACTGAAGGCTGTGTTCAGCACTGAGCATGGTAATGGATTAGTTTCCTAGTCTGGCCATAGTTAGAGCTGCAGCACCAAATCTGGTAAAGCCCTTGTGCCTTAAATCAAGCCAACCTGCACCCCAAGTTCCCTGCCCAAACAAGACGATTGACTTTGCTCTACAAACTTCAGTTCCGCCTGTCCCTCTCTCAGCTCAAGCACCTCTGACCACAGAGATCCCAGACATTCTTGCCATCCCTTCTGGTCACATGGGACCAGGAACCTCAGTGGATGGGGCTTTATCTGTTTCCCTGTCTGAGTGGAAAGGGGATGGGCCACTCCAGGTAACAAATTCACAACAGGTTCTTCTGTTGGAAGTGGCTAGAAGCTACTCTCAGCCTTAGCTGTGAATTAGTACCTGCTGATGGAGGTGGTCCCTGCAAGGGAACTCTCCATTCCCAGTATTGGCTTTGGTCTAGGGGCAATCAGCTCCACCAACTCACCTCTCAGCTCAAGGATGAGTGAGGTACACAGCCTCCAGGTGCTTCCACCAGCCCCTCTGGTTAGGTGTGGTCAGGAGACACTCTCCACAGCAGACAGGGCTATGACTCAGCTCCTTGCTTGGGCATGACTAAACCAGGCTCTAGGGCCATCAAAATTCCTCATTTGAGGATTGAACTAAAGCAAATTGGCACCTGTCAAGGTCCCTGGTGAGAGAGTACGTCACCACTTGGTTCTGCAGATGAGCAAAGGCATTGGTTGGGATGACTCCTTGGGCACTGCAAAGATGAACTTATTTGCCAATATCCATGTGCTGGTTGTTACAAGTCCCTCCCTCCTCCTCCGTCATAGTCACATTCCAGCAGTTGAGTTTCTCAGATTTCCCTGTAATCCCTAGGGTGTAGGATGGAGGTGAGATCAGAATAGGGGCTCCCAAAAAGCAACCTACAATGCTGGGGGTATCCACTTGTCACTTTGGGGTTCTCTTTCTGCACTGGAGGAACCAGAAACTCAGGGAGACTTCTCTTGGCGGTGCTGTATTGGCCTGGGGCAGGGGCAGTCCATGTGTAGCTGCCCCTCTTACTCTTCTAAGGCAGTCTTAGCCTCTGCTGTCCAGGGGGTGCTTTAGCCTCCAGGATTCTCTCAGTGGCATCTCATTCTTAAATAGCTGTGAGTTGTTCATCTTATGAAGGGAGCAAAGTCAGGAATGATCTATATCACCATATGATGACATCATTGTCTGACTTTTTTTCTTTTACTTTTAATTTCCTAAGGCACATTGATATTCTGAGTTTTTTTTTTTAAGTATACTGATTTTGTGTCATGCATTCAATATTTTCTCCTATTTCTCTCAAGATATTAATTTAAAAAAGTATTTTGTTTTCTGCATTGTCTCGTCTTCCTTCCAGCTGCTGTGGTGTATGGTTGCCTTGTTATTCTAGTTTGTGACTTTCATACTGCAGGCTTCTCTCACATATATAGCGCTCCCTGGACATTCAGTGATATGGCACAGGAAACGCTGAAAAGCTGGCTAGAAGCTTGTCAACTGATGGGTTTCACTTAAGGTGATTAGGTGGTAGCTTTTTGTTAGGGGAACCTTGGTTTCTCAAATACTGGTATTTCTAGGACTTTCCTCTTAGCTTATCCAGTTTCTTTAAAGGAAAATCCTCTATGTCCTGCCTGATATGTTCTGGAAACAGTCCAGCAAATGAGGACTGGAGGTCTCCATTTATTCCTTTCTTTACACTTTCACTATTTGTCACAAAATATTTTTGGAACAAATTACTCATAATTAGATAACCTTTATAACTTCATATTAAGAAAGAAAAAGAAAGAGGATGAACTGATGATCAAAGGGATTTAAAAAATATTTTTTGAGATCCTACAATATGTAAGGCACATCTGATGCTCTCTGAGATTCAAAAGTCAAGATTTAAACATTTTCTGCAAAACAGCTGACAATCTTCAGAGGGAGATACCAGCACAACTAACTTTAAAACAAGGTCTGTTTTGTGGTATTTCAGAGAGGGAAGTCGCCAGATGCAATAGAGGTGTTCCTTAACCAGTGCTGGGAGACAAGATGAGGTGGTGGAAGAGCAGAGCACAGCAGACATATCCCACTAAAGGGACTTGGAAAGCTTTTCAGAAAACTTTTGAGGTTAATTCTTTTTTTTTTAATTGATTTATTTTAATTGGAGGCTAATTACTTTACAATATTGTGGTTTTTGCCATACATTGACATGGATCAGCCATGGATGTACATGTGTCCCCATCCTGAACCCCACTCCCACCTCCCTCCCCACCCCATCCCTCAGGGTCATCCCAGTGCACCAGCCCCAAGCACCCTGTCTCATGCATCGAACCTGGACTGGCGATCTGTTTCACATGTGGTAATATACATGTTTCAGTGCTATTTTCTCAGATCATCCCACACTTGCCTTTTCCCACAGAGTCCAAAAGACTGTTCTATACATCTGTGTCTCTTTTGCTGTCTCACATATAGGGAGGTTAATTCTTGTAGTGTGCTGACTTACACGCTGCACACTTCCCACATGTAAACCATCCAAGCTATTATTTTAGAGACCATGAGTCTGGCTACAAAATATGAGGTAGATGAGAGGAGAGAGAAATTACGGGGCAAACCAAAAAGAGCTAAAAGGCTGTTTCTTTCTATTTAACAGCTTAAACGAGAACCAAAGATAGAATAAAGATGAGTATTAAAAGCTTCCAGAAAATAATATGGGAAAAATCTGCATAAGTTCAGCATAGAAAAGGATTTCTTAGATTCTAAATATACTAAATATAAGTGATTAAATTTGTCTACACTAAACTTAAGAACTTCGATTTTTAAAAAAGTAATGAAAATATATAGAAGGAGAACATATGTATATTACATATGACCAACAGAGGGTTCAACCCAGGGACATATAAGGAATTCTTTATATAAGTGAGCAAAAGGGAAAACAAAATAGATGAGTGGGAAAAAGACTTGAAGAGGTATTTAGCAAAAAGAAAATCCAAATGGTTAATAAACATGAAGAGATCCTCAAGTTCATCAGTAATCACAAAAATGCTAATTAAAACTATAAACAGAGGCACTTCTCTGGTGGTCCAGTGGTTAGGACTCAGTGGCTCCCTAGCAGGGGGCACAGGGTCAATCCCTGATTAGGGAACTAAGACCCCACATGCCACATGATGAGGCCAACAACAAACAGCTATAAAGACTTTAAGCACATAAATATTCACACATAAACAAAAACAAAAATTTTTAAAGGCCGATTACAACACATATTATCAGTTTATAGCATAATACAGATACCCATGTAATGCCAAAGTTAATGTAAATTGATTTCATCACTTTGGAAAAAGCTTGTCACTAATGGTAGATTAAAGATATACATGCTGGTAGATATGAAGAAAACTCTAATTCAAACAATGTGCCCCATTGTTCATAACAGCACTATTTACAATAGCCAAGACATAGAAGCAACTTAAATGTTCATTAACAGATGAATGGTTAAAGAAGATGTGGTACATATATACAGAGGATATTACTCAACCATAAAAAAAAAAAAAAAAAAACCACCATTTGCAGCAACATGGATGAACCTAGGGATTATCATACCAAGTAAAGTAAGTCAGACAGAGAAGGACAAATATCACATGGCATCAGTTACATGTGGAATCTAAAATAGAGTACAAATGAACTTATTTTTAAAAAAAGACTCACAGACATGGAAAACAAACTTATAGTTATTACAGGGAAAGGAGGTGGGGGGTAAATTGGGAGTTTGTGATTACCAGATGCAAACTACTAGGTATAAAATAAATAAACAATAATGTCATAGTATATTGCACAGGGAATTATATCCAATAGTTTGTAATAAACCATAATGGAAAAGAAAAAAAAGATACATGCTGAGCAAATCTACTCCAACACGCGAATCCCACAGAAATGCATGCACTTCTGTATTATGATAACATTTCTAAAATGTTCTGAGCAGTACCAATTGCAACAGTAAAAAACGGAAACAATCCAAATGTTCATTAATAACAGAATGAGAAAGCAACTTATAGAATATTCATCCAATAGAATGATTCTGCAATAACAACATGCAGTGATACGTGGATGAATCTCAGAAACCCAAGTGGAGTGAAAGTCACAAATCACAGAAAATCCACCTAGAATCTCATCTTATTTACATAAAGTTCAAAACCAAGTAATTTCTTTAGGGAAGCATCCAGCAGTGATAACTCTAAAGAAAAGAAACGGACACATTATAACAAACATCAGGGAAAGTGCTTCCCTCTGGCTGATAAGGAAAGGAGTAGATTGTGATAAGGATAGAGCACATGGGGGTACAGACACTACTTCTTGGTGTGGGTGGTTGCATCATGGTTCATTTCACAATTATTCTATAAACCTACATTTATATGTATTTCCCCTAAGAATATCAACCAACAAAAAACAAAATAAATACATAAAGATTTTGAATACACGAATAAGGCAACAGACTTGGAGGAAAAAAAAAAATCAAAAGTAGAAAACGGGTTACTGCAACAGCTAAGGAGAAGACCTGAGGTCTTGGACAATGAGAGGAGGAGGGAAAGGAATGCATCTGAGCGTTACCACAGTAGAGACAGAATTTAAAGGATCTGGTGAATGGTTAGGTGCAATAGCAAGGAGAAACAGAAGTAAAGATATCTTCAAGATGTTTTTCAGGTGACTAGTAGGATAAATGCACCATTTAGTACAGAAAGACAATAGAGGGAGGTGGGAAATTTCACCCAACAGGAGAAAAGTGGTGAGGATGATAAGAACTGCTCGGGCAAATTGAGTTTAACCCCTTTTGTGTGACATCTCTGTAGAGATACCCAGTAGGCTTGAAATATTCATTGAGAATATAATTCCACTGCAATCATTTCTTTCAAGTCAACCAAAAACTGTTTTTTTCGAGGACTTCCCACTTACAAGGTGCCATGCTGAGTACTGTAAAGGACAATTAAAACATA
Source organism: Cervus elaphus (assembly GCF_910594005.1). Lineage (NCBI taxonomy): Eukaryota > Metazoa > Chordata > Mammalia > Artiodactyla > Cervidae > Cervus > Cervus elaphus. The sequence continues at coordinate 61,634,674 of NC_057847.1, forward strand.
AGCAGTATACTCTTCCCCAGGAAGCTTAAATGTTAGCCAAGGACATGGATCATATGTAATGGAAATAACAGCTAAATAAAAGGCAAAGGTAAATGAATTACAGAGATGATGAGTGACAGAGAGTTTAATAGGGGAGAAGGAAGGATAGATGGTTGGACAGATAGCAAAGAGAAAGGAAGCCATTTATGACTGGTCATTCTTTTGATTTGCATCTTGGAATATGAATAGAACTTAGAAGAAAAAAAAAGTCTTTAGAATCAGAGATGGTGCTAAATTGTATATTCAGAAGACACTAAACAAACCAGCCTGGGAAGAATTAGAGGAACTGCAAAGACAACATGGGGATGGTTAGAGTGAAGACAGATTTTTTTTTTCATTAGCTGAAGAGGAGATGAGAAAACAAACAGAAGATAAAGAACACAGTTCAGAGATCATAGTACTATTGTAGTCAAGACAAAAAGATATAAAGACCTGAGCTAAAAATGAAAGTGAAGAAACTGGCTCAAGAATATTATTTAGGAAAAATTAATATAACATTGCTTGTAGGGGAGACAAAACCTAAAACCACCTCTGAGGTTTAAAGTCTAGACAGCAAGATCCTTGAGACCACTGTGAGAAAGAAGGTTGGCAGGAAGAGGAGATTCTGGAGAGAGACATGAGTTAATTTTAAGCACTGAGAAGACAATGAGACAGAAGCTGATTAATCAAACCCAAAAGTCCAATATGGTCTTGGAAAATTAAAGCATTAATTCAGGAAAAAAAGTTAGCTCAGTAGATGATGTATGCACAGAAAAGTGGAAGCTTAATCTAGAGAAGTAAAAGGATCTCTAGTGAACTTACTGAAAAATCATGTATTAAGCACCAACCACGTGTGGTATATCATTACAGGAACTTTGAGTTAAGAAGACAGAAAAAGCTTTATAGGGAGAAAGTAGAAGAAATTCACAAATTTAAGAAGTGAGAAGAGGAAAAACATTTAAGAATTACCATGATTAGTGACTCCCCATTCCCCTCAGCCCTATCCCTCAGCTACTACAGGTAAAAAGTTTCAATTATGCAAGCTAAACAATATCAAGAGATCTGCTATACAACACTGCCTATAGTTAATGATCCTATGCATACTAAATTGCTTCAGTCATGTCCAACTCTGTGCTACCCAATGGACTGTAGCCTGCCAGATTTCTCTGTCCATGGGATTCTCCAGGCAAGAATACTAGAGTGGGTTGCCATGCCCTTATCCAGGGGATCTTCCCGACCCAGGGATTGAACCCACGTCTCTGACATCTCTTGGATTGGCAGGCAGGTTCTTTACCACTAGTGTCATCTGGGAAAAACCCAAGGGAGTAGATTTCACATTAAGCGTTCCTTTCACAATAAAACAACTTAAGATGTATTCCAAGAAAATAAGAGACAAAACTCAAAAACAAACAAATAAAACAAGAAAACAGATGATTTCAACTAGAAAGAAAAAAAATGTGATTGAAGGAAGACTAATAGTGCAAATACAACAAAGAGGGCAAGGAGAACTGGACACAGAAGGGATCTTTAAAATGCCACCGACAATCAGAAAGTCATTGGTACACGTCAGGAAAGCAGTTCCACTGATGTGAAGTGAAGAGAAGCCACACGGGAGGGGAGAGCTCTGCGCTGGTCCCCTCCACCTGGAGCACTTTTCCCCATGGCTGCTCCTTCACCTCCTTCATATCTTTGTGCAGATGTCATCTTCTTAATGAAACCTTCCCTAATCCTCTTATTGGAAACTCTAACCCTCAGCACACCTCTTTCATCCCCATGCTCTGTGTTCATCGCAGCACTTATCACCATGCATGTTACTTATATCTTTTTCTTTCCACCTCATCCCATATAAACCCCATGAGAGCAGGGGCTTATGTCTAGTGTTTATCACTCCAGGACCTAGAACAGTGCCTGTACAGAGGACGGCCTGAAAACTAACTCAAGAAAGTGTATCAAGAGGAAGGTATAGTAACTGTGTTACATGAAAGGCCAGATAACACAAGGACAGAGAATGGGCAATGTGATTTTGGAAGATGACCTAAACAAGAGCAATTTCAAATGAGCAGAATAAAAAAAATACCAGGCTGGAATGGGTAAAAGTGTTCATGGACAGGGAGGAGGTAAACCTAGGAGTATGAACAACTCTTCTAAGGTTTGCTATATAGAGAAGAGAAATGTTAGTTAGATGTTAGTTAGACAGTTATCTTTGGTTTTGTCTTGTTTGGAGATGGGAGTTGTTATAGAATATTTGTATAAGGATGAGAATGTTCAGTGTTCAAGTTATTAAAATAAAAGAAAGGGGATAGTTAATAAAATGACACCCTTTCAAAGTCAAGAGGGGGTAAATTCTGATGCACATGGTTGGAAATGCTGCCCCCTAGCCAGAAGGAAAGACAATTACCCCATTGGAAAAGGCAGCAAGGTCTAGCCTGGATGCAAATTGACCAAAGATAAGGCAATTCTCTTCTGATTCCTTTCTTTAGTAAAAGGAAAACTGAGTCTGATTTAAGAATATATGAAAAAAGAAGATTAAAAAAAGTTACCATAGGTGTGAGAAAAAGAATCTACTAAGGAAATGTATAAAATCCTTAGATATTATTGAGTGCCAATGGGAATTTGGGGGTGTGGAATTTTAAATGAGAACACTGAGTAGAAAATTGTGGATTATTTTTCAGCTATGTTCAGTTGCCCAGGTGCAATGTTTAGTGGATGAGGGTTGGGTTTAACCACCTTGACTAGCAGTGATAACAGTGATGCATATAGTTGCAACCCAGATAAACAGCAGAGCTCCCCATGGCCTAGTCTCACCATATTAGCACATTAACCCAGACATACATAAAGTCTAGTAATCAGAAGGAATTATTTACTCATACCTCTCAAAGAACACTTGAGAAGATGCAATTCAAACCACATGAACACTACATCCTCGTTCTGTTCAGTAACTATCTCACCCAGGGATACCCTGAAACTCTCTGCCACAATTTATTCAACTCTCCCAGTCAAAACTTCCATGACACTCAACTGGAACAGGAGCGGCTCCTTTATCTTAATTTCCCTTTCTTATTGTCTTCATTCCTTTCACTTCTCTTGAGCAAGTCCTGAGCCTTTCCAATAAATTGTCTATCTTTCCTTCTCTTATGCTTACCTACTAATTATTGTAACCAGCAAAATAAAAGGAAGGGCAGGGTGGGAAAGATGTAAGAGACCATACAGGCCAAACAGGCCAGTTCAAAGTTTTCCATGGGAAAGGAAAGCAGTGGTAAAAATTCATACATTCATCCTTGTGATATAATTTTCATTATGCAATTCTTACACCAATCAAAAGTCATTATTTTGAACTATTACCTCTATCTCTGGAATAATATTCAGAGGCAGTAATATAATCTCTATCTGCAATTCCATCAGAAATTATACTTTGATTTTTTGTTGAAACAAACAGCACATCAACACAACAACAAAAACCTGAATTTCAAAAAAAACACTTTATAATCAAAACTGAAAGCATTAGCTTTTAAGTTCCTTTGTTCAAACTCTATGTATTTTTAAATTTTATTGAAGTACAGCTGATTTATAATATTGTGTTAATTTCTGCCATATAGAAACATGATTTGGTTGTACACACACATATTCTTTTTCACGTGTGTACGTTTTACAAATGACAAAAATACTGCTACATACTTATTCCCATAAGAAAAATCATAGATCATTTAACTTTATGAAGTTAAACTTCTCAGCAAAAATATGTAGTAATGTAACATCATTTTACCGAGACTTTTTCCTCAAATGTCTTATATTTCTACACTAAAGTCTTAGGGAAGTTTCTCCAGCCCAGGGCCACTCCTATCTCCCTCCCTTTCTTCTATTCAGCCACCTCCAACACTGTCTGCTGTATCTTCAGTGACTGACCTGACAGGCACTACTTTAGAGTTGCTGCCCTCATCCTTTCCACTCCAGACTCACTGTGGGATAGGGTAAAGTCACCCCAACTTTCCACAAATATGGCGTTTCTAAAGGCAAGTGCTTACTCAACTTTTAGGATTTTCATTGTCATCCACTATGAAGAAACAGACCATATAGGTTTTAATAATATAAAGAGTATATTCATTTCCTATGTTGCTATAACAAACTATCACTAACTTGGTGGCTTAAGACAACACAAATTTATAATCTTACAATTCCAGAGGTCAAAAGTCTAAAATGGTCTCACTGGGCTAAAATCAAGATGTCCTCAGGGCAATGCTCCTTCTACAGGTTATAGAGAAGACTCCACATATGTGCCTTTTGCAATTTCTAGAGGCTACCTGTGTTCTGAGCTCACAGCCTCCTTCCATCTTCAAAGCCAGCAATACCCAGTCTAGTCCTTTTCATGAGGCTTCACTCTAATACTCACTCTTCTTTTTTTTTTTTTTTCATGTATAAATACCTTGGGGAATCCACTCAGAAAATCCAGGATGATCTCCTCATTCCAAATTCAAATGATTAGCAAACTTGATTATATCTGCAACTTTAGTTTCATTTCGCTATGTAACACAACATGTGCCAGGCATTAGGTGGGCAAAGAGGCCATTATTCTGCCTACCACAGAAACAAAGATTACAAAATCTAAGAATTTTGTTTTAAGTTCTCAAATTCATTTCCTTTAGTTCTCAATCCCCTTGCTGATAGAGTAAGTAATTGGAAGTTGTCTGAGGCTTCTATTCTTTTCCATTATTAGAGAAAATGGAGCTTACCACAGTGCCCTGTTCATAAACAGCCCACTTGGGCTTCCCTCCACTGTGATCATTTATCTTCCTTAAATATAAAGCTAAAGAATCAATAAATGCACAGTAACAAATGCCCCCCTGCTTCAGTTGGACATGCGTATGTTGGAAGATCTCCTCAGTAAGGGGCACCAAGTCCTGCCAGGAATGATCCATTCTGAGCATGCCTTCCAGTTGAACTATTTACATTTAAAATCATGTGCCTAAATGCCAATAACACCCATAAGTCAATATGACAGCTTTCCATCAAAAGCAAAAATCTTGACTTTTACCTGAGAACTTTCCGAAACTATTTGGTCTCACATTTTCTGTTAAGTTATTACCCACTCCATCCAACCCCACCCCCAGAAGCCCACGTCATCCTCCATTCTTTTGTTTGTTGGGCCAAAATTGACAGTGGGAGCTCCTGGATTTGTCCACAGAAACAAGATAGGAAACATGTTGGCTTGGGAAGCCCTGGCATGAGGGGCTGTGCACTAAAGCTACTCTTTGAAAAGTGCTTATCAGAAAGGACAGTAAAATACCCTTTTTCAAGAAAGGAGCAAAGCTGAAGAAGCTCATAGAAAGCATAAAGGCATTCCTATCCCAAAGCCATCTTATCTTTACCAGCAAGGATAGACAGTCCATGGAAATCTACCTTTGAAAGAGACCTTAGAGATCATTGTAGTCTGGGTCCCAATCTCCTGAACTCCCACCAAGGAGCCTCTGAGATATAAGTCATCCATCCACTGGAGTATCACCCAAACACCACCTAGAATCATAAGTTCAGAATGATGAGCATTTCAGCTCTGAGTTCTTAATCTGGGCGATCATAATTCTACATCAGGAAATCCTTCCTCTAGCCCAGTGTCCTGGTCCGTTCCAGCTTAATATCTGATACTTGCAGAAGTCTCCGAAGTCCCCCTGCAGAATTTGCTTTTCTTGCCAGACTTCACTCCACTTGAAGATAAATTTCAGAGTTATTTCAAGTACAGAAGCACTCCAAACTAACTCTGCAATATATGTATCGGGGAATTGATAGGGGCAGGAATACCTCCATCTTTTTAGATGTGCAGTCTATTTCTGGTCACTCAGATTCCAGGTTGAAGAACATTTGGCTGAGGAGCTGTAAATGGTTTTAAGTGACTTGAAGTTCAGCCCACCCTGTTCAAACACCAACAAAGAAACTCGAAATGATTCCTCTGACCAAACAAAATGCGTTATTTGAAAAAGTTCATGCAATGAGTGTTTTGACAACCAGGTAATTTTAAGAGAATGTGGAAAGTAGTGGGTTTTTCTAAAACCTGTGTTTAGGGTGAAAAATGAAGCAGTATATTCAGAGAATGAGAAGTTCCATGACAAGAAGAGACAGGACATCAGAGTACAGTTCAGTGATTCACTTCGACAAATGCTGTAAATTGGAGTGAAAAGATGCTGAGCTATGTTCCATGCAGAGAGCAGGATCTTATCTGAATCAATTTCTACTGCCCTAAGTGACCACAGTGACTCAGTAGGGAAAGAATCTGCCTGCCAATGCAGGAGACTCAAGAGACACGGGTTTGATCCCTGGATCAGGAAGATCCCCTGGAGTAGGAAATGGCAACCCACTCCAGTATTCTTGCCTGGAAAATTTCTTGGACAGAGAAGCCTGGGGAGCTACGGCCCATGAGGTCTCAAAGAGTCAGAAATGACTGAGCACATCACAAGCGACCAAGACTATTATTCTGGGAAGAAAGCTGGGACAATCAGACAAAGAAGCAGGAAATGATGATGTCATCATGACTGAAGCAAATGAGTTGAAATTGTGCTATATCAAAGTAGTTCCTAGCTTTCAGATATGCTAAGGATTCTGAGAAAGAGTCTAATCGCTTATATTTCCTTATGCCTTTGCCACTGATATCACTTGAAACCTATTCTACTTCTGAAAGAATGTGCCAGAATCTCAGGATGGATGGAATCCTAAAAGCCAGGTACAACGTCCCTCCCTACCACTTCCTCCACCAGCATCGCCATCTCTCTGACACCTGTCTGTCTGAAACCCACTCTGGAGGAAATTCAGCCCAGTGTGGGGCAGTTCTGACTATGAGACTCCTAGGAAACCTACTATTAAGATATTAGACCCAGTTTTGTTCCTCAGTGTTGCCCAAAATAAACTGACTCGCTCTCCGGTATAAACACACCTTTCAAACATTTAAAGACAGTTATGTTCACCCGAAGTCTTCATTCCTCTAAGGCAAACATTTCTAATTTCCTCAGAATAATGACAGATTCTTTCCTCCTTGTTTTCCCTTTCCTCTGAGCCCATACTTTCATCAATATCCATCAAGCACAAAGCCAAAAACAACTACCTGATTCTTCAGATGAGGGATAATGATCCCAGAATGAAAGGTGACTGTTTACCTCCCCACTGAACTAAACCAACATACATCTGAATCAATGGGTCCAAATTAACTGTTTTGGCCAGTACACCAGATTGTTAAGTCATTTGTTCTTGCAATCAACTGAAGCCAGAGAATTATTTTCATAGTGCTGCTGAAGGACCACACATCTCCTTTATCATCCGCTCAGGCAGTCTGCAGCTTATTTGAAGGACAATAACTCTAGATCTGTACTTATAGAAATCCTTAGGGCTACTTTTGCTTTTACTTTTTTTAAAAAAATGGAGTTTCCAATATCCGCATTTTGATAAATTAAAAAACATCTTTCCTCTGTCTCCTCATTCATTACTTCTACACTTGAATTTGTTTCCACAAAGTAAATTACTTCAGATGGAAATACATACTAATTTGTTTTGGTATATGCACTAAACATGCTATTGCTGTTGTACTGTGATTAGTCGCTCAGTCATGCCCGACTCTTTGTGACCCCGTGGACTGTAGCCCACCAGGCTTCTCTGTCCATGGGGATTCTCCAGGCAAGAATACTAGAGTGGGTTGCCATGCCCTCCTTCAGGGGATCTTCCCAACCCAGGGATTGAACCCATGTCTCCCGCAGTGCAGGCAGATTCTTCACCATCTAAGCCACCAGGGAAGCTCACACATGTTGTAATTAATAAGAAAAACAAGCTTGACAAATCTTATCTCTGTGTATCACTGTAAAAAATTAGAACTCCATTAAATTTCACCTTATTACATAAAATAATTACCCTAGTTATTGAAGACCATTGCATATCTTGATTCAGATATGCAAATCATAACTTTCAGCTTTTGTCCCACTCATAAATATCTCCATTAATGGTTAAATCCAAAATGCTGAGAAAAATACTACAAGATTTAAATTACTACCAGCCCTAAGGCACGCTATTACTGACTAGTGTTGGGTAATATGGAGCTTTACTCCTCATGATTCAAGTACAGCCCTTCATTAGTCAAGAGTCCCTCTAGCTTTGAGCTATCATTTGGGTCAAGTTTTTCACACTTTACCCACAAACTGATGAGATATGGCATCATGTAATGTACTGAAATGTACGTGACCATATTAACGCAGATGTGGAGAGATTTAATCAAGATACAACACTCAGGAGGGCTCTTTGCAACATAACAACAAAGAAAATGAAATGCTTCAGTCAGACCAACAAAACTCTTTAATGGGACGCTGCTTAATATTCAAAAAGAAAATAGTAACAGTAATGGTAATCAGGCACTTCCCTGGTGGTCCAGTGGTTAACAATCTGCCTTCCAGTGCAAGGGACACGGGTCCAGTCCCTTATTGGGAACTAAGATCCCACATGCTGGGGGAACTAAGCCAGAGAGCTGCAACTACAGAGCCCGTGTGCCATAACTCAGACCCTACGCAGCCAAATAAAATAAATACATAAATATCTTTTTAAAAACAATAATGATGATAATTGAACCAGTCAAGGCAAAACAGACCAATCTGGCTCATTTGGCTGAAAAGTCTACAATAGCCCACAGCAGAATTCTGGGCTCATGGGGTACCATCAGGACCGAGTTTCTCTCCATCTCTGGGTTCTGCTCCCCTCCAGGCTGGTTGCACAAGGGAACAAGGTGGTGTCTAGTGGCTGGGACTCTAAGACCTCTCAGAATCAATTACTGGTTGAAAAAGCATGTCTCCTTGTGGTAACACCAACTCAAGGTCTGGGAATAACTAAATAAACCAACATAGGAACTAAATGACACTGATTGGCCAGAACAACTCACATGCTCTTGGGATACAGGACGAAAGCTCTTGGTCAGCACAATCTGAAGAAGGCAGTGGGAATTTGAGCTACCGTAACCAGAGCAAACGGATTTTGAATGGGCCCAAACCTCAAATGGGTACTACATAAGCATCATCAAAATCTTATGGTACGCTCACCACAAGAGAACACTTTGCCAGATAAAACAGAGGTAGATTGCTATCAGTGAGACTAATAGGCAAGCTTCCAGTGTTTCCAGGTGCAAATAGCCAAGAGATCTCTTTCAGATTATCTGCAAGCCATGCAATCACATTTTCCATTTCAGCCAATGTAAGTTCCATTCTCACCCAGGGCCAAACTGGTACTGCGTGAGGCCAAAGAATTGATGTTGCTGACATGCAGTTAAAAACCAGTCCTATCTGCTTTGCAAAATACCTTAGAGATCAAAGGTTTAGTTCAGAATTCATACAGCTGGCCTCTTTATGTATTTAAAGAATTTACGGTAAATTTAATCTTACTCCATGCCTGATTTTTTTTTTTTATTAAATTTCTACTGCCTGAGAGTAAGAACATTAACTTTTTTATGTGCAAGAAAACATGTAGTTTTTATATTCTTCTTTTCTGCTGTCTCTTATGGATGAAATGCTCTCATTTTTGTCCTACTTTTATATTCACATCCTTTGTATACAACACTCTAAGTAATTTCTATAGAATTTAAAATCTGAAAAAAAAAGATTTAAAAAACACTTCCTAAAACTAATTGATACTGAAAAAATTAAGAAACCTACAGTTTTATAGGAACTCTGAGGACTGAATCTGTGACTGGATTTCCTGACACGGCACATCTGTTTCTCTGAGAGTTTCCTTCCTAAGGAACATGGGAAGCTATTATTAACACATGGGAAGAATCTACACAGAGTAGATTATATTAGTCATATCAAATCCAATTCCCTTCTGGAGTGAGGCTAATTTAGCTAGGTGATTTTCTAAATTAAGTTACGACAACTGGCTGTTACAGGCTGAAACTTACTCAGTTAAAGATCAGAGAAAACAATAATTCTTGAAATTTCCATTTATACAGCAGCTCTATCAAGGTGACCCAATATATTCCAGCTATTTGAGAGTCACCTTAAATTGCCCACAATTCTACTGCTAAGTCTTTGGTTTCAGAAAAGGGCAGTTTCCCAAATTGGGACTCAGGTTCGCCAGTGGGTGGTCCTCATTTCCACACCAGTAGGATGACTGATCTCCCCTTCACTCTCTATCATAGTCTTCCAGGGTCCCTCTAATAAAAATCAATACAAACAGGTGGACTTCATTGAAGGATAAAAACCACTAAGACAGCAAGATTACAATCTACTGATAAAAAATAAAATGGTTTCACTCTAGAGCCTGTTCAAACATACAAAGAAATGACTACAGGCAACCACATGCAAATGTTCAATCAGAAACAAAAGATCTTATACTATAGCATAAAAGTTGAGAAACCAGAAGTGTATTCCTTTACAGTCTAATAGAAGAGACAAGAAAAAAAAAAAAACAGAAGACAAAGAATAGGAAAGCTTTTATGTAACATCTTAAAAACAAAGTAGAGATACTAAGTAGTTAATATTTCAAATGAAGAGGAAAATCACTATGAAACGAATAAACCAAGGAATATTTGCAAATCACTTTACCTTTTTTCACCTGGCTACCCTTTGATGGGTTTCTTTAAATCTCAGCTGAAGCATGACCTACTCAGAGAACCTTCCTGAATCCCAGGCCAGATAAGCCCCCCACCACCCCATCCCCATTAAACTCCTACAGTAGTCTATTTTTCTCTTTTGGAGCACATTTTGCAATCAAGACTTCATGATAAATAATGTTGTTGTTTTTTTTAATATCTGATTACTATATTGCAGACTCAGTGACTGCATGGATCATGCCTACTTCCCCAGCATTTAGCCATGCAATAAATAACCCACTAAGCACTTTTTGAGTGAGCAACTATATGAACCATCTAACTCTCCCATCCCCTAGATATGATTCTAGAATAAAATTCTGAAGCATATCACTATTTAGATGACTGGGTGAGGCTGTATTTCTGACACGTCTGTCACTAAGCAAACATATCTCCCATTCTAGCTCTGGCAACATCGGCAATTTTAACAACTCTCAACCCCTTAGAAAAGAATGAGCATGGTAAACAAGATAATGTCCATGAGATTCTCAGAGGAGAATAACGAAGATATTTAAGGATTAGGAATTATTGGTGCTTTGGGAATACATGCTTACTTGTTTTTCAGGATGGAGGAGATTAATTAATAAGGGAAGTGATGGTTGGCTGATGCATGAAAATGGTGGATTGGCTCTGAGGGGTCATCCTTCTTCCATTATGATGCTCCATTTAAACCTGACCCACGTGATCCCTCACTAATGAGCACATGCATTTATTTATACATAAGCAGCATAATAATGAAATAACTCCAGAAATAATCTCTACATATGCCAGAAAAGCTTAAATAGTAGGATATACAATTCTTTCTTACTGTTTCTCTCTTTGAGTCCCTTATTACTTGGGTAGTAAATACTGTAAACTAATATGATGAGAAGTTCCCAAAGCTGAAAATAGTTGTTCTCTAAAATAGTTTAATGTGTTCTTTGAAATCAGCAGTAGGATTAAGCAGCAGGGTCTTTAAAGGAGTTATTTAGCCTTTAAGTCAAATAAAGAAGCTTGTCTTTCCTCCAAAATTAATCTAGGAGTGAATTTTCATCCTGAGAGTCTTTGACTGTCCATTCCTTTGTTCTTAAAGTACAAGTTAAAAACTATAAGTAAAAGATTTTGACCATGTTTATATTACTATTTTTTCTATATATACATTTTCTCCTTTAATTTTGTAATGTTCTGCCACTTTTTATTGGATCAGTAATAGAGTCTCTTGCCATGTTAACACAATATCACATGATCACATGTTATTTTATTTACCTGTTCTTTAATTCCTCCTAAGGAATGTATAGCTTTATCCAAATGACATGTGATTTATCTAAAGTGATTTGGTTAAAGTTATAAATTAACATAAACATTTGTTTTGAAAGTATCCATATGAAACTGTAATTCTAAGTGGTTTAAGAGTATTTAAATCCCACTAATTACAAATTTCAGATATCACAAGGGAGAAGGTAACCCATTATCTCAATGTCCTTCATGGGTACCTCTAGAGTGTCAAACTTCATAGGCTGTCCAAGGTCAAAGGTGAAATGGGTTAAAGATCTTCATAGAATTTTATTCCAGAGAACATCATCAAGGCAAAAAAAGAATAACACCTTCTTTTTACCATAATCAACATAAAATACATGAAGAATTTTAAGTTCTTTGAGTTCTTCAGGATGCCATAAATCATGCATTTGGCACAGTATTAGCAATTCACAGGGGAGAAATATTAAGATAAAATAAGGCCTCTTAGATGATTTACTCTTCTCAGTTCAGCTCAGTGGCTCAGTCAGATCTGACTATGACCCCATGGACTGCAGCACACCAGGCTTCCCTGTCCATCACCAACTCCCAGAGCTTGCTCAAACTCATGTCTATCGACTTGGTGATACCATCAAACCGTCTCATCCTCTGTCATCCCCTTCTCCTCCTGCCTTCAATCTTTACCAGCATCAGGGTCTTTTCCAATTAGTCAGTTCTTCACATTAAGTGGCCAAAGGATTGGAGCTTCAGTTTCAGCATCAGTCCTTCCAATGAAATATTCAGGACTGATTTCCTTTAGGATTGACTGGTTTGATCTCCCTGCAGTCCATGAGACTCTCAAGAGTCTTCTCCAACACCACAGTTCAAAAGCATCAATTCTTCCACTCTCAGCTTTCTTTATCGTCCAACTCTCACATCCATACATGAGTAATGGAAAAACCATGACTTTGACTAGAAAGACCTTTGTCAGCAAAGTAATGTCTTTGTTTTAAAACACGCTGTCTAGGTTGGTCATGGAGCAGGTTGCCATTTCCTTCTCCAGGGGATCTTCCCAACCCAGGGATCGAACCCAGGTCTCCTGCATTGCAGGCAGACACTTTACCATCTGAACTACAAGGGAAGCCCTCCAAGAAGCAAGCATCTTTTAATTTCATGGTTGCACTCATCATCTGCAGTGATTTTAGAGCCCAAGAAAATAAAGTCTGTCACTGTTTCCATTGTTTCCCCATCTATTTACCATGAAGTGATGGGACCAGATGCCATGATCTTAGTTTTTTGAATGTTGAGTTTTAAGCCAGCTTTTCACTCTCCTCTTTCACTTTCATCAAGAGGCTCTTCAGTTACTCTGCTTTCTGCCATAAAGGTGGTATCATCTGCATATCTGAGGTTATTGATATTTCTCCCGGCAATCTTAATCCCAGTCTGGCCTTCATCCAGTCCAGCATTTCTCATGATGTACTCTGCATATAAGTTGAATAAGCAGGGTGACAACATACAGTCTTGACATACTCCTTTCCCAATTTGGAACCAGTCTATCATTCCATGTCCAGTTCTAACTGTCGCTTCTTGACCTGCATACAGATTCCTCAAGAGACAGGTAAGGTGGTCTGGTATTCCCATGTCTTGAACAAATCTCCACAGTTTGTTGTGATCCACACAGTCAGAGGCTTTAGCATAGTCAATGAAGCAGAAGTACATGTTTTTCTGGAACTCTCTTGTTTTTTCTATGATTTAATGGATACTGGCAATTTGCTCTCTGGTTCCTTGGCCTTGTCTATGCAAAAACCCAGTCCTCTGCCACTGAACAAGTGTGTATTAAATAAACTCAGAGATTTCTAGGAAAGGAGATTCAATAAACAACAAGGAAACAATACTCACACACAAGACAGTCTTCTACCCAGAATATGTCAGTCTTCTACTCAGACTATGTTTCTCAGTGCATTTATGGTCTTTTATGGAAACTGGGAAAAAGAAGCTACAGTATATAACTCATATTCAAGTGCAGGACAAGCTCATTAAAATAATTAATTTGACAAAGAACAATTTAAATCCCAAAGTTATTTCCATATCATGATCCACTGAAATAGGTTTAGTTAATGGGATTTAAATGAGTACATTATAAGTGCTACTTTTTTCCTGGTCACTCTTTATTTAATAAAGTATCTTTATTAGATTTTTTTTTAATCTTGATGATGTTACCTGCATTGTAATGGCAGAGAGAAGTTGATTTATGATTTAGGTTGAAATTGTGACAGCTCTTCTTTCTGACCATCACGGAGCAAGGATAATGCTGCTGACTACCCTAACTGAAATATTTGAATTCAAAAACCCGTCTACACTATCATACCATCCTTGCCAACAAAACACTATCATGTAGATTTGGAAGTTACTATCTGGGCTTTCTTGGATTTTTATTGCAATGCTGATAAGACTCAGTTTACAAGGAACAGAAAGATATTCACATCAACAGAGAGCTGATGGCAACATCATTCACAAAGGCCCAAGTTTCAGGTGTGGGGCGGAAGGGACAGAGCCCATTTGGGATACATCAGGGTGACATACCTGGTGGACACTCTTGGCAAGCTGGAATATGGCAGGGAGAGACATATTTGTGAATGGTCTATTTGGGGTGCCATGTTTCCAAGACAGAAAAAGTGACAGAGAAAAATGCATCAGTTATTACATGCAGAGCCACAATTTTATAAAAAGTGATCTATAGAAATCCCTCATGATTTATAGAAATTAACAGATTATAGAAGTTCAGTCTGACACATATGTATTTACATATGCATGTTAGAATCAATGATCAAAGTAGGATTTCCCTTCTTTTGATTGTTCACTTAATGGGAGATGCCTGGATCAAGAAAAACAGAAAAGAGTGAGAAACCAAAGTAATCTGCAAATTGGATAATTTTTTGATCTGGGTGGGTTTTTAACATAAATCCCTAGATTTAACATATCTCTCCTCCAGGAAGTCAAATCTATAACAGAGCATTTTAAATGGAAATTCAGTCCTTGATGGGCACTTGATATATTTTTCTCTGTTATAAAAGGTAGCATTGTTTATGAAGACATTCCAACAAATTTGGAAAACAATTTGAAATGTGATGCCCTCACCTGTTTGCTTAAGGAATCATTTTAAAGGTGAAAGAAATATTTAATAATCAGAGATTTTACAACATGAGAAGAAAAGTAATTTCAAAAATTCTTCAAATATCTCAATTAACCAAATATTTCTAACTACCCTTTCTGTCTGTGCCATTTTAACCTCTCCAATTTTGCTTTTCAATATGGTAACACCTGAAAACACAGCAAAAAAATGGAAATAAAGTTTGCAATACTTTCCCTGATTGAAGAAAGATTTTCTCTTAGCTACATAAAATCACAAATATTAAGATTATATTAAAAAGAACCTATTTGATGATTAGTTCTTCAAACCCCATTTATTATAGACAGAGAAGGATGTCCTGGCTAGGATAGTAGTTACACACATTAATATATGCATTTTTTACATAGAAAATTAAGGCTCTGGATCACCATTGGGTCCTTTGGGATGAGATGGCAGGGGCAGTTGGTAGGGAGTGGGGGGAGAGGGAGTACTAAATAATTTAAATTATCTTGCCTGGAGGTCCCTCTAATAAATGCTGCATCTTTACAAGAGGGCTGAACAGAGTTAGGGGTACAATTTGTGTCTGTGAAACAGAGTGAAAGGAGCAAACAGTCCAGATGGGAGATGGTGAGATACAGCTAGATTACAATGAGAGTTATAACAGAGCATTTGCTATGATGGTTCTGTAAAGAAAATGATCACTGCTGTTTGTCAGAGAGAAACAAAGGCTTCAAGGAAGAGACAGAGATGAGCTGAGGCTCAAGAAATAGCTGGTGATAAGAAAGGTGTATACCACATTCATGGTAATAGGAAAGATCTGACTTGCTAAGAATGGTTTTAGAAAATCACAGGGTGGATTTCTCTGGGGTCAAGTGGTTAGGAATCTGCCTGCCAGGGCAGGGGACATGGGTTCAATCCCTGCTCTGGGAAGATCCCACATGCCACAGGGCAACTAAGCCCATGTGCCACAACTATTGAGCCCGTGCCCTGGAGCCCACGCTCTGCAGCAAGAGAATCCACCACAGTGAGAAGCCTGAGCACCACAACCAAGAATTGCCCCCCTTCACCTCAACTGGAGAAAATCCGTGTGCAGGAACAAAGACCCAGTGCAGTCAAAATAAATAAATAATAAATGAAAAAAATTTTTAAAGGAAAAGAAAAAAAATCACAGGGCCTCAAGTAATAAAGTCATAAAGGTTGGTAAAGTGAAGGGGATTCCTAACTATAGGTAATGGGGTTGAGGGTAGTTAAAAACCCCCAGTAACAGGATAACATATGAGCATTTGTGTCTGGAGAAGATGAATCAAGTATGTTCCATTCCAGAGTTGATGACTAAAGAACATGTTCAGACAATGCAGAAAAATCTGGAGGCTGCTTCTAGGGTGGCAGCAATAGGAATGCAAAGGTAATTTGAATAAATTCTCAATCTCACATGGAAATTTATTAGACTTGGGAGAAAATGAGGGAACTGGGGGAACTAGGAGCTATAGGAAAGAGAACTCAGGTAACCAGATAAATGAGGAAGCCAATGAAGGGATGAGAATGTTGTTTTTATTGAAACCTGCTGAAAGATGCCATGGAATCTTGTTTTGCATGGCCAGGTGAATGAGTGACCAGGAGTGAATCAAGGAACAGCAAAGAAGTTATGTAAGATCCTTTCCAATACAATTGTCAAGGCACATAGATGTATCTTGACTTCTATAACACTGTGGGTTGTATTATTTTCTTTTTTCCCCATTAATTCTCTGACTCCATGAGAACAAAAGTTCTGTCTTGGCAGCCACCTCTGTTATGCCACACAAAGTCAGATTGGTTTATTCATCATTACTCTGTTACAGACACAGACACAATGAGGGCTTCATCAATTCAGGTCTTCATCTTATTTTTCTTTTTCTTTACAAAAGCCCTGTCCACTCCTTGCAGCATCAAATAACACCCTTCCCAGTGATGTATCATGGTACAGAAAGGGAAAATGTGTTTCAATACATTCTAATCTCTGCTGTAACAATAGCCAAGAACACTGATGTGACTCCAAACTAAAGGAAAAGAACATCTATTTCAGATCCTACGTACCACAAGTGCCTGAATAAAAGTGAAGCAAATGAAAAATGTGTGTATGTGGGTAGGATACACATATGGAATAAAAAAAAATATTGCATGTGAGGAAAAATGAAGCAGTGTTAATACTAAGGTTTGAAAAGTGAGTGAAGGTGTTTGTCCCTCGGTGGTGTCTGAATCTGTGACCCCATGAACTAGCCTGCCAGGCTCCTCTGCCCATGGGGTTCTTAAGGCAAGAATACTGAGTGGGTTGCCATTTCCTCCTCCAGGGAATCTTCCCAACCCAGGGTTTGAACCCCGGTCTCCTGTATTGCAGGCAGATTCTTTACCGTCAGAGCCACCAGAGAAGCCTTAATATTAAGGTTTCAGTTCAGTTCAGTTCAGTCACTCAGTCATGTCTGACTCTGCAACCCCATGAACTGCAGCGCGCCAGGCCTCCCTGTCCATATTAAGGTTTAAGTATTTTAAATAAAGGAAGAGAAAACTTTCTGATTGCCTTTACCCACTGAAGGATAAACTTGAACTGAACTATGCCCTTTATCTTCCTTTGGCTGCTCAGTTTCTAGGTTCAGCATCTTTTCCTTTCCTTCTCCCCTCCTGTCTTAGCATTCTTGTCTGTTTAGTGACTAAGGCTTATTTTATTCTTTTCAAGCCTGCCTCCTCTTAAAACCATATATTCAGCTGTTTACAAAGGATGGGCACTTTATTCTCTCCTGGCACCGTCTCTCTACTTATTAGGACCATCCATCCACGTCAGCATCCTTCATTGTAGCCAAAAGGCAGATTCCGAAGCACAGCTCAAGTCTAATTGAATTGGACTTCTCACCTTTTCCTGCCCCTGATACTTTTTGGTGGACATCTTTTACCTATTGAAGTACCCTTATATTTTTCCTTTATTCAAACTCAAATTGCATCAAGTAAGATAGGAGCGGAGTGTCTTGATACAAACTCTACTCATAAGAGATGTACCTATTTAAGGCCATTGCCCAACTATGCAAGTATTTTATTTAATCAATCACAAATCAAGCAAGTGCTCAACTCAACTGTTTATTTGATAGTTAAACTCAAGATATCTTCCATTGCAAGTGAAGTTACAGTTTTCTCCAGACAAAAACTATCCACCATAGGTCCAAGAAGCAGATCTCTTTCATAACAAAATTGAGATGACTTAAAGGTTCATTTGAGTAACTGTGTCAAACAGATGAGTGAATAGAGAAGATAGTTAATATTAATTTGTGCTTTGAGATAAAAATGAACAAATATTTACTGAATAGCCATTCCATACAAGGAACCATTAAATACTCTGTAGGATACTTAGGGATCAAGCATCCTGTAACTAGTTTGGGAAAATAATGCCAACATATGAACAATCAAATAAGATTTCCATTTAAAACAGTGGAAGGTTCGGCACGAGACTGTATAAAATATGCCTGCCAACTGGAGCGATCCAGGCTCAGAGAAGACATAATTCAATTCACCCTGAGATGTCAGCAAAGGTTTTACAGAGGAGATGAGATGTGAACTAGCATCAATTGGATCAACACAATTAGAAAAGAAAGGGACATGGTTAGCAAGGTGGAGGGAGGAAATGATGAGACAAAGAGACAGAAATGGCAAAGCAAAACCATTTACTGGAGAACTGGAGTAAACCAGAGAGGCCGGAGTAGAGATTCTAATCAGAGAAAAGGCAAGAGAAAGGCTCAAAAATGAGGGGGAAAAGTGAAAATAGATTCAGTTCAGTTCAGTCGCTCAGTCGTGTCCAACTCTTTTGACCCCACAGACTGCAGCACACCAGGCCTCCCTGTCCATCAACAACTCCTGGAGTTTACCCAAATTCATGTCCATTGAGTCGGTGATGCCATCCAACCATCTCATGCTCTGTCGTCCCCTTCTCCTCCTGCCTTCAATCTTTCCCAACATCAGGATCTTTTCAAATGAGTCGGTTTTTCGCAGTGGCCAAAGTATTAGAGTTTCAGCTTCAACATCAGTCCTTCCAATGAACACTCAGGACTATCTCCTTTAGGATGGACTGGTTGGATCTCCATGCAGTCCAAGGGACTTTCAGTGATTACTTATAACTAGGACTCGGGGGTGTGGAAAATGACTGCTAATAGATATGGAGCTTCTTTTGTGGGGGGTGACAAAAATTTTAAAACTAGAATACAGTTGTGTAACAAACATTTTAAATGGTTGAGTGTTATGGTACATGAATGCTATCTCAATAAAGCTGTTTTTTAAAAAAAAAGGGAGGGAAGATGGTCTTGACAATCCTTGTCACTGAAGGATCTTCAAAGTTCTCTCTTATATAATTAGTCTAAAATCTAACAAATATCTCTGCATATACCAAAAATTGTGTGACCATCATTGTTCCTTAAGTCTACTCCCTGGCATTCCTCACAGAGTACAGAGTATATTTCTTACCAATGTTCTTTTTTATTCCAAAGTTTGGGTTGGGAAGATCCCCTGGAGGAGGGCATGACAACCCACTCCAGTATTGCTGCCTGGAGAATCCCCCTGGACAAAGGAGCCTGGCGGGCTACAGTTCAGAGTCGGACACGACTGAGCAACTAAGCGCACACAGCATGGACTTGGTTAACATTCATCACGGTTTTGGGAAGAACAAATTACATTAGTTGCATATGATATTTTTTCATATTAGAGAAACAACACTAAGTTCACAGCATATCTGAATCTCAATAGTCTGCTGTCTTTTAGCCCATGGAATGTTTCCATCAAATTATAAACATGTGTCCCTAAATTCATTCATTCTCTTGATATACAAATAGCTTAAAGTGGCTAGTGATTGGTGGATCCTAGAATATATTCAGTATATTCCATCTAGCTCTATCCCCTACATTATAAACATGACATAATAAAAGTAGCCTAACCACATTGTTATTAGCATGTGCTAAACACTTTTCAGATACTCTCCTCATCAAATCTTAACCACGATGCTATGATAGAGTTATAAGGACCCCTATCATGTAGATGAAAATGTTGAGGCTCAGAAAAGTAAAGTATAATAATTTTCCCCACCAGTAGGAAGTAGTTCAAGAAGGTCTATCTGACCCAAAGTCTATCAAAAAATATTTCAAAGGGAGATAGAGTAGAATTGTGCATAAGTACAAACACTGGCTGAAGTCAGGACATAGACAAGAAGGTAGTTTTCTATCTGAATCATTTCTCAAACGTCTTTGGAAGTTTTCAAGTATGAAAATGAACCCTTAATTTTCTTTGGCTCCATAAGCCTATTCTCATGATCACATTCTGCATAAATACTGCAGTTTTACATTTATCTTAATTTTAAAAGTTTCTTGAAAGCTCTAGAAATAATGAATTATAAAGTCAGCATTAGCCTGCCTATTCAGTATCTAAAATTATGATGTGCTTTAAGAATAAAAATCAAAATACTATGATTTAGCATTTTTATAGAATGAACTGGTAGAAATTTTTAGCTAGATTGAAATGATTATAATTTAACATGCACCCAGAAAAAAAAAGGAAATTATATGCTAAAATACTCAAATGGCTTAGGTAGCCCTAATTTCTTTTTGCTACCTTGCATTTATTTTCTAAAGTTAATTCTGATCAATAATCTCTCTTTATTAAAAATGAATTTTCCCCAGTGCATATACAATTATTGTCTCTCTTCATCTTAAAGAGATGATGAGATTCCTGCATCATGTTAGACAAAAATTCTGTGGGTCTACAAACTCATTTGGCAATAATTTGTTTATGCAAAGCTAAAGCAGTGAAGTTATCCATGTTTAAGCACAAAACAATGGAAGATATAAATCTATTTTTACTGGAAATGAGAGAGTGTTCCGGAATTCTGCACAATCCATTAACTACTATACCTAAACAAAGTCTTTATAATGTTATGTTTCTCATTTCATGAATTTTTATAGCTAATGTGTTTTCAGTCAAGAATAATGTGGTGATTAGGAGAGAGTTCAATACAGATATGTGGCAATGCGGTAAGTACAGAGGTTAATGAATTTCTCAGTGACTAGAAAACAATTATTGATTAATAAATTTTGGAAAGCCTTCAATCAAATTTTTCACTACAAAAAGTTTCTGGAAAAAATTCAAGAGGAGCTAGATGAAGGGTTTTGAAACTAATAAGATATTGATTTTTCTAACTTTGTATGCTAATTTGTGGATTTACTAGCCCCTAATTTAATTAGACTAATGCCTTTTGTGTAAACTGGCTTGTAGAGAAAGGCTGCCTGACAAACTGTCTGAATTTGTGAACTGATGTATCTCCCAAGAGGGGGAAATTAATACACTTCTAGTTTGGGAACCTCAGTCAACAGCATAACCTAAATAGCTATGGATTTGGAAGATCCATGGACTTTTATACCTGTTTCTTATTTACTTGTCACTTGAGGTCAGTGGAATAGATTAGGAATCATTTTAAAATTCAATCAATTAGGTCCACAACCAATTAGTTTAATATAATCCAGCAGTAGGATATGAAAAAAGAGTAGACACTTCATTTCTATGAAAATGCTGAATGACTGGGGGGTGGGAATAGAGATGGGAAGCAGAGAAAAAGAGGGAGACAGAGAAAGACACTGATTACAGAAATGAGGTTCATGTAATTAAAGTCTATCCAGGAACCTCTTCACAAGTCAAGGATTTTTTTATGACAACTGCCATGTAGCAATCACGATAGATCTAAACTTAGCTTTTGTTTTTTGAGTCCAACCTACTTAAGAATGTATTAAAAGGAGGAGGGAGGGATACATTAAGAGTTTGTGACATAAAATAAGCAACCAATAAGGACCTGTTACATAGCACAGGGACCTATACTCAATATTTTGTAATAAACTATAAGGGAAAAAAATCTAAAAAATAGATAGATAGATTAATATAAATAAATATACCCGAATCACTGTGTTATACATCTCAAGCTAACATAGCATTGTAAGTCAACTATACTTCATTTTTTAAAAAAGTCATAGAAAAAGTCTGTCATTTAAAAAACACAACGCATTAAAGAAACAATTAAATAGTAAAGTGCTAAATAGGAACAAAATAGGCAATCTGTAAATGAAGTAATTACCCCCTTAATAAAGTCTGATATTAAGATACCCCCTGAGTGATAGAAACCAGATTTACGAGTATTACTTTTCTCTTCTTATGACCTCACCAACCCCAGGTAGCCTTACTGCATGTGGTGCCTGCCAAGCTTCTTTGGCACATCACCACCCCCTGGTGGTCAGAAAGGGGAACTTCTGATCCCTCTTGCTTCCTTACCATCTTAAGAACTCACTTTGTATTTTCAGTTTCTATGTCTTCCAGTCTGACTCAAGTAATTTCATCTGAAGAAAATCAATATTCAGTTTCATTCCCATAACTAAGTATCTATTTCTTCAACTTCTATATCTCTTCCAACTTTCAGTAAATTTTATTTAGGAAAATAACTTTCTAACTTTCTCTTCACCCTTCTTTCTATCTCACTTTGATCTCCATAGTGGGCTAAAAATGGATTGAGCTTACGGTTCAGGCAAATAATCACTAATAAGTGTATTATTTCTGGTGCCAGAACTTTAGAAAATTATACCAAAGAGGCATAAATGGGATATAACTATACCAAGAAAAAAATTACAAATGTAATTGAAATAAATATCAGAACAAGTACTCTTTACAGTAAATGTAATTTTAAAAAACGTTAGATCTAGTAAATCTAGTAGATCTAGTAAAATAATTTGAAAATTATTTTAGTAAATTTTAGTAAATCTAGTAAATTTTAGTAAATCTAGTAAATCTAGTAGATCTAGTAAAAAAATTTGAAAAGCACCTCCAATGTCATTAGAAAATTCCTCTACGGTTTCCCCATCTAGGAAAAAACCTTTTAACTCCTTTTAACCTATATATTATAAGTGTTATACATTAAAAGCTAGTCCTAGTTTAATTTTGCTGCTTTTTCTTTGGCAACACCACATTCCACTTTTTTATTGTTAACATGGAGTATTTTATTACTACAGATTATAATATGAATGATAGATTTTTGCTGGTTAACATTTGACTCAATACTCTTTGTGACACTTTTTCTAGACAGAAAAGCTCTCCATGTTTCAGTCTAGTGAGAGTCACATGGATGTGAAGAAGAAAATATCACCTTCCCATAGCAAAGAGAATAACTACAATGGCTGTGTTTGCTGAGAATATATCCTAGAAGCATAAAGGAACACCAGGAAAATGCAACTAATATGTATTTAGTTTGAACAGACCTCTACCACCATAAAAACAGGCAGTCTCATAAAGAAAAAAAAAAAGTGATGGTTTGGAATTAAACTTAGGTTTTAATTCTCAATCTACCAGATTAGTAGCTATTTAGCCTTGACCAAATTGCTTGGTTTTCTGAGCAATGATTTCCTCATCTGAAATATGAGGCTGTAAGCACCTGAAACTAACACATCAGAAATCAACGGCATTTCAATTTTTTTTCTTTAAATGCAGCTAGAAAGGCTTATATTCCTAGAACTGCACTAATGTATTCATGAACATGTATGCACACCTACTTACACACACACACACACATTTCCCTCCAACTCTTTAATCACTGATCTTATTCCATCTTCCTGCATTGACTTCACTTTCTCAGGTTGCTCGCCCACGAGGCTGTAAGGATAGAGTCAGGCACATCTGATCTTGTATCTTTATGGCTTCATGACCAGAGGGGAAATAGGATTTTGTCTAAGTAGGATAATCAGGGGACAAAAAAAAAAACAAACAAACAACTGGGAAAGCACTCTTATTGTCCCACATTGAGTTAAATATTTAAGGCTAGACAAATCATTCTACCCTAGGGAATGTGCTAATGTATTGAACCAGCTTGAGTAGGACTTAAGGAGCATGAGGTCTCAGCCAACAGAGACTGGGTGGGCCTCCTGAGGAGAAATAGATGCTGGTCTTTACAAAGACCACCTTGGCATCTTGGATTCCTCATTTTCTAAAATTAATATACTCTTCCATTTTGGGGGGATGGGAGGGGTGGGGTGGTTTCCTGTTGGCTCAGATGGTAAAAAATCTGCCTGTAACTCAGGAGACCTGGATTCGATCCCTGGGTCAGGAAGATTCCCTGAAGAAGGGAATGGCTACCCACTCCAGTATTCCTGTCTGAAGAATCCCTTGGACAGAGGAGCCTGGCAGGCTACAGCCCATGGGGTCACAAAGAGCTGGACATGACTTAACGACTAACACTTCATCACTATTCACACCTCAGATACTTTGATCAGCCTGCTTGACTGCAGTAGTTTTCTAGGTGGGGACCACTTCTAGATTCATCTTCCCATCACTGTCCTTTCAGATTACTTTCAGTTTTCAAGGACCAACAATGGTTTTGTGTGGCCTGTCATAAGAAATCAAACCTCTGCCATATAGCCTTTTTTTTTTTTAAACCTCTGCCATATAGCCTTAAAGCCCCTTTAATGTCCGGCTGTCCTTTAGAGCCATCCTTATTCCTTAAGATGAACCATTCTTCTCAAATACTTTAATATTCCCTGTCATGTCACAATCATTCTCCCCAAGCCTCTGATTATGCTAATCTCATTAACTAAACTCATCTTCTCTTCCATTTCCAAATACCACTCATCTACTACAAACGAATGTTCCAATTTTGTCCTGTATTGATATGCAACTCATACTGATCCTTCCTGTCCTTGCATTCTTGCAGCATCCAAGTGGATTCAATTATATAACAATTTATTATTTATTTGTTTTGCCTTCTCTCCATTTAGGTTATAGGTGCTCTGAGACGAGAGGCACATCTCAGAGTCACTTTCCTCTCTGACACCTCCCTTAGAAACCTTGTCCTCACACTGCCAAGCATAACGGGCATCAACAACAAATATTAGATTTTCCTTTGCAAACAGAGAACGTTGATGCCCTAAACAGTTAACCCTAGGATAAAAACAGACAGAACTGCTCTGTGATTAAACTCATCTGTCTCATTTCTCTATAGCTATCCTGAAAATGTTATGTTTCTAATTCAACATTTAAGTCCAATTCTGCTGCTAGATAAAGGTCATCGTCAGATGGTCATGTGATATTGGGGGAGCCAGGAACTGGAAATTGCCATGTTTACAACCGTTTCCTGGCATGCAACCCCTGCAAGGGGAGACCCAGTATACTCGCACACAAACAGATCAGCAGCAGTCTGCCATGGGGATGCCTAAATATATCTGAAATATATATATCTAAATATATCTGAAAACCTTAACTCCTGAATCCTAAGGAGCCAATTCAGCCTTACATCAAGCTAATAAGAAAAACACCAGTTCGTCAAGTCTTCACTGAACTGATATCAGTTGTCGCTATTTTCTGAATGAAAATGATGAAATGATGAAAACTTGAAATGATGAAAAATGAAAATGATGAAAACTTTCCAACTGAGAGGCTTCTTACGTTGCCATTTCTTTTTCTTTTCTTAGCTGAAAAAAAATCAGAGAACATAAAACTTACTAAAAATTAGATGTAGACCCTGACATTCTGAAGCAAAGAGATTAGACCAGCGACCCTACAGAAAAACACGATATACGTACTGATCTATTCAGGTAGAAAGCATAGATATGGGAAGTCAGATCAGGAAGAGATCAGGAAAGTGAACAACCGCTGATTTACAGTGATAAGTGTTTCAAACCCAAATTGAATAAACTAAAGCAACCATCTGTTTTATAAACTGAAATGATTAATTTTTAGTAAATCTTCTGATAGGGCACTGTTTTTGGCAGAGCATTAATTTATAAGAAACAGAACAAACGGGCAATCCAGCACATTTCATAAAGGATAACTACATTTCCCAGTTATCCATCTGGGTCCTCTTCATTTCAGCGGTTTAATTAAAACTCAATGGTATTATCAATCTGTTACATTTTTCATGTTGATGGTTATTACATTTACAGTACAGCAGGAGTACAAATTAAAGTGAGAAGATGATAAATCTCAACTCCAAATTTCATTTCTGTTTCTCCAGTAACTAATACTCTGGTAATATTTTTTAGCTCACTCATGTTTATAGAACAATTTCCATGATTTTTTATAATTAAAATAAAGGGGAAAAAAAGAGAAGTGTGATTTTTTCCACAGCTTTTTTCCTTTTTGTATGCATTATATTTTATGACTCTTCCATCAGCCCACTTTGTAGATTTATTTGAGTTGGGCTCCTCAAAATCTGCAATAAACTTATTTTATGACTTTTCTTTTAAAAATATTTGCTCTTGTTGTTTTTTTTTTCCCCTGAATGGATCTTTTAATATTAGACTTCCTCAAAATGAAATAAGAAGCATACCACTCAACAATGAATTCTGGGGCTATACATCTATAGGTAAAATATAGTTATATTCTCTTTAAATCACTAACATAAATAAATGATTACCTTTCCAAATCAGGAATGCCTCTTCAAATCTAGACCATTAAATATACAATCTTTGAGTTATACGAGAGATATAATCATATACTGTTGTTAATATATGATTGTAAATTGATTTAAGATAACTACAAATGTAGACTGCAGTGGATTATACTGGAAAAAAAAACAATGCTATACAAATGCTCTCAAAATGCTAAAAGCTATATGACTATATACAAAGTTGTAAAAAATCAGATTGAGGCTGACTTTTAGAAGAAAATATATATATGCATACAAATGCCTCTCTTTCTCCCACCTCCCTCCCTTCTGATATTCAGACCTGGAGAGGATGCAAATGAAAAGAATGAATATAATCCAGTGTGGCCTGACAGACTATCAAAAGGACTTTAACTTGACCACACCTTGAGAAACAATTGTTTGAAATAACTGTTGCCAAAATTGATCTGGAAAATCTCCACTTCAAGTCAACCCTTCTCAGAACCAACACCCACTGCTCAGAAATGCTAACTAAATACCCTGCAGTTTGACAATCTTAAGCCCTTTGAGACTTACACAGATAGAGGTGGCTTTTTCTGTTCTGCACTTTGAACAAGTGCTCCATCCCTGAAGCCAATCATTTCATGGAGATCCCATACCATTATCTAAATGTCAAAAGATGTTCAGTCTAGTACAGCAGCAGCAGAAGAAAATCCACTTGTTAGCATTCCAGAAGCCAATTTGCCTGAAACTCAAACCATGTCTTAGGCAACATAACAATGAAAAGACAATTCCCCCTGGAAATCAGCATGCCTGAATGTCCTACCACAGTAAGTCTGTTCTCACCAAGTGTGTACGTGTGCAAGGTAGTGACAGAGTCATTTCCTAGGCAGGTTGGCAAGAAGTCTAGGGGTCCCCAAGGAGAGAAGGGTCTGGAATTCTCAAGAAGGAAGAAAGGACAAACTTTTTTTTCCTCTACATTCCTTAGGATAATATAGCAATAATGTATCCTGCCTGAGGACAGTCTCTGGATTAAACCTTCTGGCTAATCCTGTTATCTTAAAAGGTAAATTATGGGAATAGGTCTGGTGTTTACAAGGATTATATAACAGTAAGGTATCCTGCCTGAGGACAGTTTCTGGATTAAGCCTTCTGGCTAATCCTGTTATCTTAAAATGTTAATTATGGGAGTAGGTCATGAGGTCTTTACAAGGATTATATAACAATAATGTATCCTGCCTGAGGACAGTCTCTGAATTAAACCCTCTGGCTAATCCTGTTATCTTAAAATGTAAATTATGGGAGTAGGTCTGGTGAGGTCTTTACAACCTCCAGACATTCTTTTGATTCATTGGAGAGTATATAACTCCACTGCTAACAGTAGCAAGGGGGCACTCTTTCTGCCCCCTTCTGATGCCTATGTCAGAAATTCCCTCTATCTCCTTTATACTTTAATAAAACTTTATTACACAAAAGCTCTGAGAGATCAAGCCTCGTCTTGGGCCAGGATTTAATTCTTCTCCTCCGGAGGCCAAGAATCCCGGCATCTTTACTTGGTTCAGCAACAACCTTTCAGTACGTGGTGAGGGCAAAGTTCATATAGCAGGTAGTAAAAGATTTAGCTGGTAGTAAAAGGTTAAAATTAGTTAACTATATAGTGATAAAAAGAAAGTAAAGTAGCTCAGTCATGTCTAACTCTTTGTGACCCTATGGACTGGAGCATGCCATGCTTCCCTGTCCATCACCAACACACGGAGTTTACTCAGACTCATGTCCATTGGGTTGGTGATGCCAACCAACCATCTCATCCTCTGTCATCCCCTTCTCCTCCCACCTTCAATCTTTCCCAGCATCAAGGTCTTTTCAAATGAGTCAGCTCTTCACATGAGGTGGCCAAAGTATTGGAGTTTCAGCTTCAACATCAGTCCTTCCAATGAACACTCAGGACTGATGTCCTTTAGGAAGGACTGGTTGGATCTCCTTGCAGGCCATGGGACTCTCAAGAGTCTTCTCCAACAACATGGTTCAAAAGCATTAATTCTTCAACTCCTCCATCCATAGAATTTTCCAGGCAAGAGTACTGGAGTGGGTTGCCATTTCCTTCTCCAGGGGATCTTCCTGACCCAGGGATCAAACCCGGTTTCCCACATTGCATGCAGACACTTAACCATCTGAGCCACCAGGGAAGCCCCTGGTATAGTGATAAGAAATTAGAGGATGTGGTGATAAGAAAGTCAGAAATTGGAATGAAGGAGAAGAGCAGGAGAGAATGAAGGAAAAGGGGGTGGAAGAGAGAAGAAACAGAGGGAGAGAGGGAAGGTTAAAAAAACAACAAGGAAGAGAACTTTATTTTTCCGGAAGGACAAGGACTTGCATACTACAAAAATGTGATGGAAGACCAACCATAAAGCTGAGATGGAAGATATAATATAAGGAGTAAAATATTATACATATTGTCATACAGAAGAATTCAGGTTTTATAT
Organism: Cervus elaphus; assembly: GCF_910594005.1. NCBI lineage: Eukaryota > Metazoa > Chordata > Mammalia > Artiodactyla > Cervidae > Cervus > Cervus elaphus. The sequence continues at coordinate 61,663,524 of NC_057847.1, forward strand.
TAAAACTGGTCGAGAATTTCTAAAGGAAAGTTTTAGGAGCAGGTGTGCATTTTATAAAGATAACTTTGAACCAAAGTGGAAAGGCTAGCTTAAAGCTCAACATTAAAAAAACAAAGATCATTGCATCCAATCCCATCACTTCATGGCAAATAGATGGGTAACAGTGGAGACAGTGAGAGACTTTATTTCCTTGGGCTCAAAAATCACTGCAGATGTTGACTGCAACCATGAAATTAAAAGAAGCTTGCTCCTTGGAAGAAAAGCTATGACAAGCCTAGACAGCATAATAAAAAGCAGAGACATTACTTTGATGACAAATGTCCATATAGTCAAACCTATGGTTTTTCCAGTGGTCATCTATGGATGTGAGAGTTGGACCATAAAGAAGGTTGAATGCCAAAGAATTGATGCTTTCAAATTGTGGTCTTGAAGAAGATTCCTAGGAGTCCCTTGGACTGCAAGATCAAACTAGTCAATCCTAAAGGAAATCAACCCTGAATGTTCATTGGAAGGACTGATGCTAAAGCTGAAGCTCCAATACTTTGGCCACCTGATGAGAAGAATGGACTCATTGGAAAAGATCCTAATGGTGGGAAAGATTAAAGGCAGGAGGAGAAAAGGTCAACAGAGAATGAGAGAGTTGGATGGCATCACCAACTCAATGGACATGAGTTTGAGAAGCTCTGGGAGATGGTGAAGGACAGGGAAGCTTGGCGTGCTGCAGTCCATGGGGTCGCAAAGAGTTGGACACAACTGAGCAACTGAATGGATAGGACATCTTAAGGATAAAGTATTTAGCAACATAAACCCCTAAAAAGGGGTCTCACCCTTAAACAAGGAGGTGGAAAACATGAACACTAAAAACTATGAAACATTGTTCAAAGAACTCAAGAATGGTACAAATAAATCAAAGATATCCCATACACATGGATTGAAAGACTTAATGTTGTTAAAATGCCCATACCACCCAAAGTGATCTACAGATTCAATGCAATGCCTGTGAAAATCCTAATGACTTTTTTTATATAAATATAAAAGAATCCTAAAAGCCATACAGTCTCAAGGGACCGAAACAGAAAAACAATCTTGAAAAACAACAAAGTTGGAGACATAGTACAAAAAGCAGCAGTAATCAAGACCATATGAAACTGCCATAAAGACAGATCTACAGATCAATGGAACAGAATAGAGAACTTAGAAATAACCTCTTGCATATATATCCAGATGATTTTCCACAAGCCAAGACTCTGCAATGGGGAAAGGAGTGTCTCTTCAAAAAATTGTGTTGGAAAAGCAGGATATCCACATGCAAAAATGAATTTGTATCCTTACCTTAAACCATATACTAAATTTAATTAAAAATGGATTGAAGACCTAAATGTAAGCACTAAAATTATAAAACTCCTAAGAAGAAAACACAGGAGGAAAGTCTCAGAACATTAGATTTGACAATGATTTCTTGGATATGCCATCAAAAGCACAGGCAACAAAAATAAAAAACTGACAAATGGGACTACATCAAAACTTTAAAAGTTCTGTGCAACAAAGGAAACAATAGAGTGAAATGGCAACCAATCTACAGAAAAGCTAAAGACATTTACAAATTGTATATCTGATAAAAGGTAATTCTCCATAGTATATAAGGAACTTCTGCAATTCAACAACAAAAAATTTTGATTTAATTTAGAAAAGGGGAAAACATTTGAATAGATAATTCTAAAAAAAATTATGTATGAATTACCAACGAGCATATGAAAAGATGTTCAACACACTAATCATAAGAGAAATTCAAACCCAAACTACACTTAGATACCAGCTCACACCCATCAGGATGGATACTATCAGAAGAACAAAAAAATAACAAGTATTGGCTAGGATTGGAGAAAAATGTAACCTTTGTGTACTGTTGATGGGAATGTAAAGCAAGGCAACCGTTGTGGAAAAGAGTATGGGAGTTCCTCAAAAAATTTAAAAAAGAATTACTATATGATACAGTAATCCCACTCCTTGATATACGTGCAAAGGAACTCAAAGCAGGAACTGGAACAGATACCTGCATAAGTTCAATTCAGTCGCTCAGTCGTATCCAACTCTGCAAGCCCATGGACTATAGCACACCAGGCTTCCCTATCCATCACCAACTCCTGGAGCTTACTCAAACTCATGTCCATTGAGTTGGTGAGGCCATTCAACCATCTCATCCTCTGTCGTATCCTTCTCCTTATGCCTTCAACCTTTCCCAGCATTAGGGTCTTTTCCAATGAGTTAGTTCTTCACATTCAGGTGGCCAAAGTATTGGAGTTTCAGCTTCAGCATCAGTCCTTCCAATGAATATTCAGGACTGATTTCCTTTCGCATTGAGTGGTTGGATCTCCTTGCAGTCCAAGGGACTCTCAAGAATATCTCTAACACCACAGTTCAAAAGCATCAATTCTTCAGCTCTCAGCTTTCTATATAGTCCAAGTCTCACATCCTTACATGACTACTGGAAAAACCACACTTTCACTAGATGGACCTTTGTTGGCAAAGTAATGTCTCTGCTTTTTAATTTGCTGTCTAGGTTGGTCATAACTTTCCTTCCAAGAAGCAAGTGTCTTTTAATTTCATGGACGCCATCAACATTTGCAGTGATTTTGGAGTCCAAAAAAATAGTCTGTCACTGTTTCCATTGTTTCCCCATCTATTTGCCATGAAGTGATGGGACCAGATGCCATGAACTTAGTTTTCTGAATGTTGAATTTTAAGCCAACTTTTTCACTCTCCTCTTTTACTTTCAACAAGAGGCTCTTTAGTTCATCTTCACTTTCTGCCATAAGGGTGGTATCATCTGTGTATCCAAGGTTATTGTTATTTCTCCCAGCGATCTTGATTCCAGCTTGTGCTTCATGCAGCCTGGCATTTTGCATGATGCATTCTGCATATAAGTTAAATAAGCAGAGTGACAATATATAGTCTTGATGTACTCCTTTCACAATTTGGAACCAGTCTGTTGCTCCATGTCCAGTTCTAACTGTTGCTTCCTGACCTGCATACAGGTATCTCAAGAGGCAGGTCAGGTGGTCTGGTATTCCCATCTCTTTCAGAATTTTCCACATTTGTTGTGATCCACACAGTCAAAGGCTTTGGAATAGTCAGTAAAGCAGAAATAGATGTTTTTCTGGAACTCTCTTGCTTCTTCAATGATCCAATGGATGTTGGCAATTTGATCTCTGGTTCCTCTGCCTTTTCTAAAACCAGATCGAACATCTGGAAGTTCACAGTTCACATACTGTTGAAGCCTGCCTTGGAGAATTTTGAGCATTACTTTACTAGCGTGTGAGATGAGTGCAATTGTGTAGTAGTTCGAACATTCTTTGGCGTTGCCTTTCTTTGGGATTGGAATGAAAACTGACCTTTTCCAGTCCAGTGGCTATTGCTGAGTTTTCCAGATTTGTTAGCATATTGAATGCAGCACTTTCACAGCATCATCTTTTAGGATTTGAAATAGCTCAACTGGAATTCCATCACCTCCACTAGCTTTGTTTGTAGTGATGCTTCCTAAGGCCCACTTGACTTCTCATTCCAGGATGTCTGGCTCTAGGTGAGAGATCACTCCATTGTGGTTCTCTGGGTCATGAAGATCTTTTTTGTACAGTTCTTCTGTGTATTCTTGCCACCTCTTCTTAATATCTTCTGCTTCTGTTAGGTCCATACAATTTCTGTCCTTTATTGTGCCCATTATTGCATGAAATGTTCCCTTGGTATCTCTAATTTTCTTGAAGAGATCTCTGGTCTTTCCCATTCTATTGTTTTCCTCTATTTCTTTGCATTGATCACTGAGGAAGGCTTTCTTATATCTCCTCATTTTTCTTTAGGACTCTGCATTCAAATGGGTATATCTTTCCCTTTCTCCTTTGTCTTTACTTTCTCTCCTTTTCTCAGTTATTTTTAAGGCTCCTCAGACAAGCATTTTGCCTCTTCCCTTTTTCTTGGGGATGGTCTTGATCACCTCCTCCTGTGCAATGTCATGAACCTCCATCCACAGTTCTTCAGACACTGTCTATCAGATCTAATCCCTTGAATCTATTTCTCACTTCCACTGTATAATCATAGTGGCTTTGATTTAGGTCATACCTGAATGGTCTAGTGATTTCCCCTACTTTCTTCAACTTAAGTCTGAATTTAGCAAGACTGAGCTACAGTCAGCTCCCAGTCTTGTTTTTGCTGACTGTGTACAGCTTCTCCATCTTTGACTACAAAGAATATGATCAATCTGATTTTGGTATTGACTATCTGGTGATGTCCATGTGTAGAATTTTCTCTTGTAATGTTGGAAGAGGGCATTTGGTATGACCAGTGCATTCTCTTGGCAAAACTCTGATAGCCTTTGACCTGCTTTGTTTTGTACTCCAAGGCCAAATTTGCCTGATACTCCAGATATCTCTTGACTTCCTATTTTTGCATCCAGTCCCCTATAATGAAAAGGATATCTTTTTTGATGTTAGTTCTAGAAGGTCTTTTAGGTCTTCCTAGAACCATTCAACTTCAGCTTCTTCAGCATTACTGGTCAAGGCATGGACTTGGATTACTGTAATATTGGATGGTTTGTCTTGGAAATGAACAGAAATTATTTTGTCATTTTTGAGATTGCATATTCATGGAATATCTGCATATGCATGTTTTTCATGGCTTTATTCACAACAGTCAAGAGTTGAAAGTAACCCAAATGTCCACCAATAGATGAATGGATAAAGAACATGTGTTATATAAACACAATAGAATATTATACAGCCTTATATAAGAAGGAAATCTTATCATATGCTATAACATGGATAAATTTTGCAGACACTTTACTAAGCAAAATGTCAGTTACAAAAGATAAATACTGTGTGATTTCATGCATACAAAATAACTAACGTAGTGAAAATCATAGAAACAGATGTAGGTTGCCAAGGGTTGAGGAAGAGGTTGGGGGATTAGTGTTTAATGAGTAAAGAACTTCAGTGTTACAAATGAAAAAGATCTGGAGATCTGTTTCACAACAATGTGAATATATGCAACTACACCGAACTACACAGTTAAAACTGGTTAAGATGTTAAATTTTATGGTATGGGGTAATTTTACCCCAATTAAAAAATACTGGAAAACAACCACAGGCTCATGTGAACATACAGAGGAAGGGCAATTGGGGTGAAAGCAATGTTATAGGGCAGAAATGTCCTCTGATGTGCAAATAAAGCGGTTAGAAGTTAGGCTTTCTTATTTTACTGCAAAGGTGGGCTATGGCTAGCTTGATAAAAATAGAGACTAGTCATGGAAAAGAGCATAGTACACAGTTATACTTTAGAAAAGTATATAATTCTGTCAAGGTTATCTACTTTAAAAGTTAAATGTAGCAAACAACAGTTCATCAATCAAGTATAGCAAACAGAATGTACATCTCATCTCTTTATTTCCAGCTGACTGGAGAAACTGAAAATGGAAACATATAGAGATAAGGAAGCCTATTACATTTTTTAAAGTATAATTTCTGGTTGATAGGCTGAAAAGATTATCAACTGGAAATTACATCATGGCCAAATAAGTGATATTCCCCTTCAAAATAATGTAACTTGTTACACACACTTCCCTTTTCCTTTCCAATACCTTCAGAAAGCTGGAATTCACAAGATTCCTGCCTAGAGACACTGATTGTGGGGAGAAGGGAGTAGGAAGGGCATGATCCCAGTATAATCAGGTGGGGGAAAGGGGCCAAACTTATGATATGTCACTGTATGACACATTATAACACGTGTGGCATCAGTCCTTCTGGTCTGAGAACGGCTGCAGTACCATCTACTCTGAGTTCACACGGTAGACCAGCAGCCAAGTGGGAAGTAAGGAAAAACTGATGCCATGCCAGACAGTCACGTTGGGCTTGGTTGCTCAGTTCCATCAGAGGTGGGAGGCAGGTTTCTGAGAACCAAGAAGTCAAGCAGTGAAGGAGAAATTTTAAAAATATTGCAGAAAACAAGGTCCTACTGTATAGTTCAGAGAACTATGTTCAGTGTCTTCTGATAGACCATAAAGGAAAAGAATGTATATAAAAAAAAAAGTATGCATGTATATGTGTGTTGGGGGGGCGGTTGTGGGTGGGTGTGTATAACTGAATCACTTTGCTTTACAGCAGAAATTAACACAGCATTGTAAATCAACTATAGTTCAGTTTAAAAAATTGCTGCAGACAACACTGGGCCTTTTATTCTTTTGCTCAGTTGTATGAAAGCATCCCTGAGATTAGGTAATAAAAACTAAAAAGAAACAAATATTATAAAACACAAAAGCAAACCCAGGCTCCAATTTCTCCAAGAAGGACTTACAACTCGGGAAGCTTCTAAGTAAAATATCCATTCCTGTGCAAAGCGATAGCCAATCAGAAAGATAAGGGATATTTAAGTCCTCATAGTCTAGGGACAGGGTTCAATTTGGCCCAGTGCTTTACTGACTAAAGCCACAGTGCTCTGTTTTGTAAATAATGGTTTGCAAAAACAGAGCCTTTATGAATTCCGTTATCTAATGATTTTCCATTAAGATGCTAATTAATTCCATAATTATGAAAACGTGAAAAAATCTTAAAAACCTAGAAAACCAAGGAAATGCCAAATTGAAATTGCCATCTAGTCCTTAAGACAGTACTGTGAGGAGTTAGTAACATCTGAAACAAATTCCAAACATTTTACCTTCTTCATTATCAAACTGTGCTTTCCACCTTCCCTAGCTTAGTACTCTTGCCTGGCCTATGTGACCTCACAAGAGAAATAAAATCCAGTTTCTGCTATGTACAAAAGCTGTGCACATTAGCAGAGTGAGATGACTGTCAACATGATATTCTTTGTCAGTCTCCAGAATGAAATATTTCGTGAACTTCTATTTGGACACGCCTGCTGCCACAATCATAGATGGAGTCCTCTGAATTAAGATGCTGCACATTTCGAATAAATCTAAGCATTCTTAGGAGAAAAAAAATGACAGGATAAACAATCATTAACATAACTTGATCTGGGTCATCAGAATGTAGCAAACCAGGCTCCTACAAAGCAGAATGTTTAAGGTTAAAGTAAGTGTAGATAAGAAAGGGAAGGGGAGCCCTGCAAGAGAAATTACCTCCCTTGGTCCTGCAGGAGGTTAGGGCTAATTACCAGGAAATAATCAAGAATCCATTGTGGCAGAGGGGAGAATATACTCCATGGTATTGCTATTTTAAGCAACTATTTCCTTTATGGTGGTTTTCTCTGAGTGCCATCTTCAGTCAAAGGTTTCAAGAGAGTAAAAAGGACTAAAGCTATTGAATTGCCAATTATTTACTAAGGCTATCCTAAATCACATGCATTTTTAAGGAATTCATCATTTGGGAAATAGTTTTGCTTTGGGGCTTGGGAAGCACTTCTTTAAAGTCCTTTAGAGGACTTAAAGCTACTTTTTAAAGGAGTTCTAAATAGAGTGTTTAACGAGGAAGACCTTAGGTAAAAATGCCTCCACAAGGAGAATACTAAGTCTTGCCAGCACTAAACTCACCATACTCACGCCTCAGGCCTCCGGGTGTTAAAAAGGAGCTGTCTACTTTATTTGCCCAGGCCAGACAAGGACAGTATATATACTAAGACAGGGAACAGATCAATTTGAAGAAACTAACATTCCTTTGAACTTCATTGGCTGAGTCTAGATAATTTCCTTAAGTGGGACAGCCAATTTTAATATAGCACTTCTGGAAAATCACTAAAGAGGCCAGGTCCCCCATCTTGTCCCAGCCATTGAAATTCAGATAGGTCTGAAGAGAAGAAAGAAAAGCCTTGGACACTTTCTGTCATTATCCTTCACTGCAAGGAGTGCAAGTTATAAATCCTTTAGCAAGGGTCTACAACTATGAGACCCATAACTTCAGGGATGCTGTCCCTTGCTACACTCTATTCCAATGTCTTTATTACACTCATTTAGGAAAACATAAGGACAGGCTCAATGAACAGGTCTTATGCAGCCAAAGGTAAGAATAGATAGAATGTAATGACTATATTTAGCAAATAATTCAGAAAGAGGAAAGGGGAGATGGATTTAGCTCCTCTTTACTTTTCTATTTCCAACTTGCTGAAAGAGAGTGGAGAAATGTCCATGAAAGAGACCCAGACTTTGATTCTTTTCTAAAATAAAGTTACGTGAGTGGGACACGATGTCACAGAAAGGTTACTCCAGAAATCAGGTGACTTAGGTTGTGGTGTGACCTTCAACAAGTAGATTTTGTTTCTAGACCCAGAGTTCTTCACATTGAAATTAAAGAGATTATGGGAGAATAATCTCTGTGCTCTGTTTCATTTTCCAAGTAATCTGTGACTAAATATATTTATAATCAAACTAATTTTACAGTTGAAAAAAATTTTTTTCAGAGTTCATAAAAATAAAAAAGATTCAAGTTTCTGCAGACTACAACTGGTAATCTGCTTTGAAATTACAATTACTGTTCCAGAAATTTCTTCCACCCAAACCTAAACCTAAACCACTGTATTTCAGTGAAAGGATGTTAAGCTTTTGGATATTGTACTTGAGACTTTATGCCAAAGTAAAGAAATCGCTCAAGGCACATTTGAATTTTTATGACTCTAATGATGTCAGTTCACAAGATGGACTATTTCCTTTGGAAAACAAAGAGTCCTCCAGGGTGACAGAACAGACGGAGGGCCAACTTTTACTTATGGCTCAGGTTACACAGACGCCGCACCTTAAAAAATTTATACGATGTGATCATACGCAGGCCTCATCTGTGGGAACAGACTGAACTGAAACCAAATATGCCCCAATCTGTGTAGTAATCACTGTTCAATAGCAGAGACACAGTGGAGAGTCCATTAGGCTAGCCAGAGTCTGGAGGCTCATGCTACTTAAGTACTGAGCAGATGCTCAATTCTGGTTAAAATGCCTAGTTCTACCCTACTCCCAGCTGAGAGCTCAATAAATGGAAGCTGACTCACTGACTCAATTAGACAAGAGCTGGCTTTGGGAGGCCATAGACAAAAGCAGACATCCATCAGCCTTTGTCATTCCCACATGAAAGAACCCAATAACATATGCTATCTCCATAAGCTAAAGAATATCTACAAACACTGTAGCAGCAAATATATGCCCATTTACTAAGAAGAACTAGAAGAATAGGAACAAAGTGGGGAATGGTAATAAATACTACCATCCTACAGAGTTCATGTAAATTCAAAAGTTCTGCTCCAAAGTTTGAGAATGGGTACTTTCATCATCTGTAAAAAGTCAAAGTATAGTTGAAATGTTCCTCATGCAAATAACTGATGGTTTATCCAAATTGCTTCTTGTATGAGGTTGCTACTACCAGCCTCAATTTTGAGGGCTATGTTTCTAGTCATTTCTACAAAATTTGTTTTGAGAACCTCATAATAATGCTGACTATAACATGGGCTGGATAACACTAACTATCCATTTAATTAGGAGCCCTGAGTTCTAATTCAAAGAAGTGCAGTGCCATCACTGGAGGATGAAACCACTGATGCATGGCCACCAGGATCAGAATCCGGGTCCTTTTCCACTAAAAAGCACTAAATGCTGATGGCCTTCTGCAGCCCTACTATGAGTGGGCAGCATGGCTAAATGCTGTGGCCAGATGCAGCTCTAACATGACTGAACTACCTGGATCAAAAAGGAGGCAAGGAGAGGTGAGAGACTCCAGAAAAACCACATTTGCTGGAAGCTGCTCTTTGTGTCCAGTGAGAAACAATGGGGACAAAGCATTTTCTATATCACTTGCTTGGACTTCTATAAAAGGCGCTATGAGAGGTGGCACGTGGGTAGGGGTTCCAGAGATCTGAGTTCATAGCTGAGCTCTATTGCTCATGAGCTGTGGGGCTTGGAGCAAATTTCTGAACTTCTTGATGCCTGGCTCTTCTCACCTATAATACAGGATAACCATGTCTTCTTGACATTGTTGTAAGGAGTGAGGAAACTCATCTTAACTGGTCTACATGGTGTGGCAGCTCCTCCAGAAACAGCACCTTTCTTACTGTGCTTGCTGCTTGTAGCCACCAAATCCTTTCAAGGCCACAAAGTTCAATCTGAACCAATAAACCTGATATTCTCATTGTCCATCATGGGTGGAAGCTAGAACATGCTCTTCTCATCCAATCAAAGACAACCACAGATAATCAGAACAACCTGACATCTAACAACTACACTGAAATACACTTTCCAGCACTTCTCTTTCTGTGGTTAGAAGTAGATTGAAAACTAAAAATCCTACAGTTTCTGGTCTCCTTCCTCCCTTTAGCAAAATTTAGATCAAAAAGAAAGCAATTAAACAAGTATAGGCAAAGGAAGAATGGCTCTTTGTCTCTCTTTCCCCAGAAGAGAAAGAAATGGTGGGTTACTTCTGCAATCATTATTAAATGTGCTTCACGTTCACACACTTGACACAAACCTACAAACCTGCAAATGAAGGGTCATGCTGAGCAGAGATGTCTTTTTTTTTTTTGGCTATATTTAACTGTAGATATTATTATAACCATCTGAAAATATTAGGCACTTATGAGGCATTAGTTTAGGATCCGGACTCTGAAATCAGAGTGGGTTTGAATCCTGGCTCCACTGCTGACTTGCTGTGTTACCTGGGGTTGAGTATCTAACCTTTCTGCACCTCAGTCTCCAGCTTGACAAAAATCAAAATACTGATAGCACCAGCTGCAAAAGAATATAAAAATGCATGCAAAGCAATTGGAACAGTGCCTTACTGTTAAGAAAAGTAGTAAATGTTAGCAGTTATGCTTAGTTATTACTGAGTGAATCGCATAGGTCTTGAGAGAAATGTGATAAAGACTGGTTGGGCTAAACTCTTGAGAGTCTGAAACAACATTTTACAGTAAAGTCACTGAAAAACTCTCCCATATTCATGATGCCTGCTGCAACACAGGAAAGACAGCATCCTATCACCACATTTATACCTGACACAGGGCATAAAGCAATGTATGATAAAGGGATCTCTCTGTCTCTTGACTGAGTGCCCTGATTATCGCTACACTGAAAAACTAACCATTGCACTTTGCTTTGAAAAAGATTGTTTTAAGTCTCAGAACTCATTTTGGAGTAGTTTGACCTCAATATGAATGTTTCCTCCACACTGAAATGTCCTGAAAAAGACTGGTACCTCACTCTATTGCATGGAGGTGGTTTCCCTCCACCTCTCTGAGATCCCACCCTACAGATAAAACCCTCTTCTGTTTGAGACAGTTTATTGCACAAACAGTCCATCTCCCATCTAAGATAACCCAGAAGTCATATTTTTGTTCCTTCTAGCTAAAGTGCAATAATTTTTATCTTGACTTGCTCTAGTACAAAATGGCATCTTAAAAATTTCACTGTACTGACCTTATCTACCTCTTTACCCTCTTTTCAATAATGTTACTAATCATAGCTGAAATTATATAACTGTAAAATACATATCATCAGATAGACACTGACCACAGTTCACATAACTTATTTTCATCTTCATAACAATAAGGTTATGTCATAAAGTCATAATAATAGTGTTATAATATTACACAATATCTAATATCATATGGGCTTCCCTGGTGGCTCAGATGATAAAGAATCTGCCTGCAATGCAGGAGACCTGGGTTCAATCCCTGCGTCAGGAAGATCTAGCACTTTAACTACTCCAGTATTCTTGCCTGAGAAATCCCATGGGTTGCAAAGAGTCAGAAACGACTGAGTTACTAACACACACACACACTTCTATTTGAGATATTTTATTGCACAACATCTAAGATAACCCAGAAGCCATATTTGTGTTCCTTCTAGCCAGTGCAATTATTATCTTGAATTGTCCTAATACAAAATGGCATCTTAAAAGTTTCACTGTATTTATCTTATCTCTTAATCTTTTCAGTAATGTTACTAATCATATAGCTCAAATTATATAACTATAAAGTACCTATCATTGGGTACAGAATGACCACAGTTCACATAACTCATTTTAAATTTCATAAGAGTTGTATTATGAAGTCATAGTAATAGCTATAATATTATATAATATCAAATGTCATAGAACCATAACACTATATTACAGTCAATATTATATATCTATTATTATGACCTTTTCAAAGGTGATAGTAGTGAGGCAGAGGGAGTGTAAGTAAGTGGCTCAGGGCCATAGAGATAGAAGGCACAGAGCTGGAAGCACATTTACCACTACACTAAGGTCAAATTCCTTCCTTCCTTTCTGTCTTCCATCATCCATCTGTCCTTTTATCTATCTGCCTATCTCCTCATCCAGCTATCAACCAAGCAGTAGAGGGAAAAGAAGAAGGAATTAAGCATTTGCTTAGAAAGAAATTTGGAGTTTAACTAATTCTAATATATCAGTAGGATTTGGTGGCTGTAAAGTGCTCACTTGTAGTAGATTCAGCATGGAATGCATTATTAAAGAAACAGTGCTTTCAATGAATATCAATTTTTCAAAACCTAACAACTGGCTTTATTCAAGAAACCCAGGAGAGCTGAACAAATGTGTACAATCTTATATAAAGTGATCACGTTACAAAGATATGAACATTATATCTGAAAGGAAAGACATGATCAACAATTATTCTTTTCTTTCAGTAAGAAGAAAGCCAGGTAGGTGTATGTCTAAACTATTTTTCCTTCCTTAATGAAACTGCTATTGATTTTTCATGCTACTGAATCATTGCCTTGAAGCAATTTCTTTTAGCTGCAGGTTCTCACATTTAATTTGGATGTATGCTTAAGGGAGAGTTTATCAATACAATCTCCAGAGGAACACCAAAAGGTTTATATTATAAAGAAACAATGAAAGCAATTTTATCAATTTTGTTAAACACAAAGATGATCAAAGAATTACTAAAGGATGGTATTTAGAGAGCAATTTCAATGTGAATCTGGGTCATACCAACATAGTCATCATTCTGAATGTTCTCAGTGGGCAAAAATATTAAAAATTTCCATGAGCAAAATATAAATTTCATACTGTTAGAGGAAAGGGCAAATATATTCATTCACCAAAAGCTGGCCTTCAAGTTGACTTTGCTGACCCAAAATTAATATCTCCCCATGTTCTTTTAGCATCATCCCTTATTATGTACCTGTTACTGAATAAATCATGAACGATGTATTATCTTGTTTGATCTTATAGTTCAGGTACCATAAACTGCAACATTATACACAAAGAAAGTAAGAGAATTTAAGAAATTTGCCCCAAATTATATGATTATGAGATGGCAGAGCCAGCATCCAAACTCGTTTGCATGTTTCCAGAACCCACATTCATAACTCCATGAACAATCTGTATACACAAAGTATTCTGATTCTCCACCATGTACAAAAAAAACCCCTGAATAAATAAATATTTTCATAACATTAATTAATTCATAACTGAAAATAAATATTTTCAGGACCATAAATTCTGTAGACTCAGTGAAGCTTTATCCATACGGGATCAACCACAAAACCCACGTGCAAATTAGAAAATGCTCTTGAGTCTCAATTTACTTTAGGTTCTCAAATATATACAGGAACCATCAAATCCCACATGGAGATGAGTAAGTCCCTCTCAGAACACTGCCCCTTATCCCTAAAAGTGGGCCACCTTCTAGAATGACTGCACCATGGAAAAGGCCTAGTTGCAGAACCATCTACATTGTTGGCTTTTCTCGGCTCTATCTGTCTGAACTCTCTTAATGCTGGCTCCTCTCTTGCCCCACATCTGTTGCTAAATTAGTCTCAGTTCTAGATGCTTGCAGCTGAAGATGTTTTCTCCCTTCCCAAAGAATTCTCCATAGATGACACACTATTTGATTCCTCTTCCCCTGGGAAACCTCAGCCCTGCTCTTGAAAGTGGCTCAAACCAACGGAAAAAGGTCCCCACCCCACAGGGGCCCCAGCAGTCAATATAAATCTAAGAAGATGGCTGTCATCTCTGCCTGTTAACAACTCCTTCCTATGCTATTCTACTGTCAAGGTTCTCATTGAGCCATCCCAATATGTCAGTAATTTGTGTTCATCCCCAAGGAAATCATGCAGAAAAATGAAGAGCAACAATAGCCAAACCAGAAAAAAACAACAACATAAAACAACTTAACTCGTTGTCATGTTATGAATACTGACAAAGGAGTACATCATGGCTGTCTCCGTGCTTATTTAACTTATCTGCAGGGTACATCATGAGAAATGCTGGGCTGGATGAACAACAAGCTGGAATCAAGATTTCTGGAAGGAATATCAATAACCTCAGATATGCAGATGACACTACCCTTATGGCAGAAAGTGAAGGAGAACTAAAGAGCCTCTTGATGAAAGAGAAAGAGGAGAGTGAAAAAGTTGGCTTAAAGCTCAACATTCAGAAAACTAAGATCATGGCATCCAGTCCTATCATTTCATTGCAGATAGATGGGGAACCAGTGGAAACAGTGGCTGACTTTATTTTTCTGGCATCCAAAATCACTGCAGATGGTGATTGCAGCCATGAAATTACAGGACGCTTACTCCTTGGAAAGAAAGTTATGACCAACCTAGACAGCATATTAAAAAGCAGAGACATTACTTTGCGAACAAAAGTCTGTCTAGTCAAGGCTATGGTTTTTCCAGTGGTCATGTATGGATGTGAGAGTTGGACTATAAAGAAAGCTGAGTGCTGAAGAATTGGTGCTTTTGAACTGTGGTGTTGGAGAAGACCTTGAGAGTCCCTTGGACTGCAAGGAGATCCAACCAGTCCATCCTAAAGGAAATCAGTCCTGATTATTCATTGGAAGGAGTGATTTTGATGCTGAAACTCCAATACTTTGGCCACCTGTTGTGAAGAGCTGACTCATTTGAAAAGACCCTGATACTGGAAAAGATTGAAGGTGAGAGGAGAAGGGGATGATAGAGGATGAGATGGTTGGATGGCATCACCGACTCAATATACATGAGTTTAAGTAAACCCCAGAAGTTGATGATGGACAGGGAGCCCTGGCGTGCCGCAGTCCATGGGGTCGCAAAGAGGTGGACACGACTGAGGGACTGAACTGAACTGAATACTAAAGTATCACATAATTTTAGATTTACTAATTTGAACTAAAATGAACTGGAATGGGTGAATTTAACTCAGATGACCATTATATCTACTACTGTGGGAAGGAATACCTTAGAAGAAATGGAGTAGCCATTATAGTCAACAAAAGAGTCCAAAATGCAGCACTTGGATACAATCTCAAAAATGACAGAATGATCTCTGTTTGTTTCCAAGGCAAACCATTCAATATCACAGTAATCCAAGTCTATGCCCCAACCAGTAATGCTGAAGAAGCTGAAGTTGAACGGTTCTATGAAGACCTACAAGACTTTTTAGAACTAACACCCAAAAAAGATGCCCTTTTCATTATAGGGGACTGGAATGCAAAAGTAGGAAGTTAAGAAACACCTGGAGTAACAGGCAAATTTGGCCTTCGAGTACAGAATGAAGCAGTGCAAAGGCTCATAGAGTTCTGCCAAGAGAACAGACTGGTTATAGCTAATACCCTCTTCCAACAACACAAGAGAAGACTCTACACATGGACATCACCAGATGGTCAACACTGAAATCAGATTGATTATATTTTTTGCAGCTGAAGATGGAGAAGCTCTATACAGTCAGCAAAAACAAGACCGGGAGCTGACTGTGGCTCAGATCATGAACTCCTTATTGCCAAATTCAGACGTAAATTGAAGAAAGTGGGGAAAACCGCTAGACTACTCAGGTATGACCTAAATCAAATCCCTTATGATTATACAGTGGAAATGAGAAATACATGTAAGGGACTAGATCTGATTGACAGAGTGCCTGATGAACTATGGATGGAGGTTCGTGACATTGTACAGGAGACAGGGATCAAGACCATCTTCAAGAAAAAGAAATGCAAAAAAGCAAACTGGCTGTCTGAAGAGGCCTTACAAATAGCTGTGGATAGAAGAGAAGTGAAAAGCAAAGGAGAAAAGGAAAGATATACCCATTTGAATGCAGAGTTCCAAAGAATAACTAGGAGAGATAAGAAAACCTTCCTCAGTGATCAGTGCAAAGAAACAGAGGAAAACAATAGAATGGGAAAGACTAAAGATTCTCTTCAAGAAAATTAGAGATACCAAGGGAACATTTCATGCAAAGATGGGTTTGATAAAGGACAGAAATGGTATGGACCTCACAGAAGCAGAATATATTAAGAAGAGGTGGCAAGAATACACAGAAGAACTGTACAAAAAAGATCTTCACAACCCAGATAACCACGATGGTGTGATCACTCAACTAGAGCCAGACAACCTGGAATGTGAAGTCAAGTGGGCCTTAGGAAGCATCACTACAAACAAGGCGAGTGGAGGTGATGGAATTCTAGTTGAGCTATTTCAAATCCTGAAAGATGATTCTGTGAAAGTACTGCACCCAATATGTCAGCAAATTTGGAAAACTAGCAATAGCCACAGGACTGGAAAAGGTCAGTTTTCATTCCAATCCCAAAGAAAGGCAACGCCAAAGAATGCTCAAACTACGCACAATTGCATTCATCTCACATGCTAGTAAAGTAATGCTCAAAATTCTCCAAGCCAGGCTTCAGCAATATGTGAACCATGAACTTCCAGATGTTCAAGCTTGTTTTGGAAAAGGGAGAGGAACCAGAGATCAAATTGTCAACATTCGCTGGATCATCAAAAAAGCAAAAGAGTTCCAGAAAAACCTCTACTTCTGCTTTATTGACTATGCCAAAACCTTTGACTGTGTGGATCACAGTAAACTGTGGAAAATTCTGAAAGAGATGGGAATACTAGATCACCTGACCTGCCTCTTAAGAAACCTGTATGCAGGTCAATTAGCAACAGTTAGAACTGGACATGGAACAACAGACTGGTTCCAAATCGGGAAAGGACTACATCAAGGCTGCATACTGTCACCCTGTTTATTTAACTTATATGCAGAGTACATCATGAGAAATGCTGGCCCGGAGGAAGCACAAGCTGGGATCAACATTTCCGGGAGAAATATCAATAACCTCAGATATACAGATGACACCACCCTTATGGCAGAAAGTGAAGAAGAACTAAACAGCTTCTTGAAAGTGAAAGAGGAGAGTGAAAAAGTTGGCTTAAAGCTCAACATTCAGAAAACTAAGATCATGGCATCCAGTCCCATCACTTCATGGCAAATAGATGGGGAAACAAATAGATGGGGAAACAGTGGAAACAGTGGCTGACTTTACTTTTCTGGGTTCCAAAATCACTGCAGATGGTGACTGCAGCCATGAAATTAAAAAGATGCTTGCTCTTTAGAAGGAAAGTTATGACCAACCTAGACAGCATATTAAAAAGCAGAGACATTACTTTGCCAACAAAGGTCTGTCTAGTCAAGGCTATGGTTTTTCCAGTGGTCATGTTTGGATGTGAGAGTTGGACTGTAAAGAAAGCTGAGTGCCAAAGAATTGATGCTTCTGAACTGTGGTGTTGGAGAAGACTCTTGAGAGTCCCTTGGACTGCAAGGAGATCCAACCAGTCCATCCTAAAGGAGATCAGTCCTGGGTGTTCATTGTAGGGACTGATGTTGAAGCTGAAACTCCAATACTTTGGCCACCTGATGCGGAATGGTGACTCATTTGAAAAGACCCTGATTTGGGAAAGATTGATGGCAGGAGGAGAAGGGGACAACAGAGGATGAGATGGTTGGATGGCATCACCGACACGATGGACATGGGTTTGGGTGGACTCCAGGAATTTGTGATGGACAGGGAGGCCTGGTGTGCTGCAGTTCATGGGGTCGCAAAGAGTCAGACACGATTGAGTGACTGAACTGAACCGAACTGATACTGTTCCTTATAATGGCTGCAACAATTCACATTTCCACCAACAGTATAGGAGGGTTCCCTTTTCTCCAAATCCTCCCCAGAAATTATTGCTTGTAGATGTTTGGTACAAGTGAACTTATTTACAAAGCAGAAACAGAGTCACCAATTAGAGAACAAACCTATGGTTACCAAGGGGGAAAGGGAGGGGAGGGATGAATTAGGAGTTTGGGGCTGACATTTACACACCACTATATCTAAAATAGATAACTAAAAATAAAATAGAATAAAATAGATAACTAGTAAGGACTACTGTACAGCACAGGGAACTCTACTCAGTATTCTGTAATGACCTATAAGGGAAAAGAATCTTAAAAAGAGTGGATATATGTATATGTACAACTGATTCACTTTGCTGTAGGGAAGAAACAAATATAACATTGTAAATCAACTAGAGCTCAATAAAAATTAAGTTTTAAAAAACTGAGCAAGACTCTGGAACCAAAACTATGAGGGGTACAAAGATGAGTAAGAAATATTCTTGCCCACAAAGGGTTTCTACTCTAGGAGTGTGAAAAGCTGGGTACCAGCCATTATCTGTGATGGACAAGATAAGAAACATCCTCTTCCTATCTCTTCGGCACTTCCCCTTGCCTCATTTCTCACCCTCCACCTTTCATTTATCTGACCTCTCCCACATCTTGCCATCTTTTAGGCACCTAAACTTCCCATTTCATTCCTGTCCTGCTCTCTGGTGACATAAGCTAAAGGGAATGCTCAGGTGCATTTTTGAGGTCAGTGCTACTTTTAATCAATATGCTCCATTGTCTCCATAACTTGTCTTATCAAGGGATATTCTGTTTCCTGTATTCAGAAAATATAAGTCTCTATAAATGCCTCTAAAATGTCCAAATTCTTCCCCATATAGAAAACTCCAATTCACTTAGTCCTTGTAGTCAGTTGTTGATACAGCCAATGCAACTGACTAAGGTATAAGGTCCTTCATTCAAAACTATGTTCTCTATCTGTCCATTCAATAATTACAATTTATGGGCATGCATGCTTGTGCAGGTGATGTCCTATGTGGATGATGTATAGCTGTTTCCTCCAAATGAGACTCCAAGGTTCATGATGGCCATAATGGACTCCCATCTGCAGACTTCAGTGTTCCATTTTTAAAAGCAATTGGTTAGGAGCACAAGGCTTTTATTAAAAATGCTGATATATACACACTACTATATAAAACAGAGAACTTAATAAGAACCTACTGTATAGCACAGGGAATTTTACTCAATACCCTGTAATGAAGTATATGGGAAAGAATCTAAACCTAGTCTGATTTTCATAAATTTGACCAAGAAGTATTTGTGGATTAACTTAAAATTGAATACATGTTATTTTTGTACCGATTAATAAACTGAATTGAACACACACACACACAAAATGATTGGACATATGTACAGTATAATTGATGCACTTTTACTGTACATCTGAAATACAACATTGTAAATCAACTATATTCCAATAGAAGTGAAAAAAGAAGAATATTCTAGTTCAAATTCCAATCTGCTACTCACTTCCCTGTGTGACTCAGTTTCCTCAGATGTCATTGGAGATAATAATCTCATAAGATATTATGAAGAGTCAATGAAATAAAGCAACTAAAACCAACCAGGGTGTAATAACTGGTCAATCAATATAAATATTATTATCACTGCTATTATTTCTAGCACATCTGTGGGAATTTTTATAAGATTTACTTTATAGGTTATTAATTCTGTGCATGACACAGTATTTTATTTAGCTCTAGAGATTTTAAAATGAGCCTAGGAAGCAAATTTTGGCATCTCTACTCAACACTTCTCTGCAAAATAAAAAAATTAAAACTATTAAAAAACGTGAAGTGTTTTAAATCAAAGTTGTCTTATAAACTCTCTGAAAAGATTAAATGAAAAGTGAATCATTTTTGAGAACTTTAAGATACTAAATTTTCAGGCAAATATAAAAACTTCAGATAAATGTTTTTTCACCAGATAGAGCTGCCTGTGTCAAATTTTCTCTACTATTAGTGTCATATCTATCACCTAAAATACTGCACCAAAATTGACGTCCCACTGTTTAATGTTGGTGACATTTATTTTTCAGCTTAAGAAGGAAAAACAAAAATCTCTAAACTGAAAGCTTTGTAGGCCAGTGAAATACAGCAGTCGTCTTTTCAAAAGATGAAAAAAGACAATGTTTCATTATTTAATACCATAATTATCACTTTGTGAAAGTCGCTCAGTCATGTCCAGCTCTTTGCAACCTCATGGACTGTACAGTCCATGGAATTTTCCAGGCTACAATACTGGGGTGGTAGCCTTTCCCTTCTCCAGGGGATCTTCCCAACCCAGAGATCAAACCCAGGTCTCCGGCATTGAAGAAGGATTCTTTACCAGCTGAGCAACAAGGGAAGCCCAATTATCACTTTAAATTATCACTTTAAATTGTCACTTTGGCTTTTCTTAAATAAAATAAAAATTTTCATATTTTAAGTAGATTTTCACTACTATAGTAAATTGACAAAATAGTTCATGAAGCTAAATTGTCAATTATTTCTAGGTGTAAAATTTATTAAGATAATACCAATTTTTATTATTTAAACATTAAAAATCAAAATTATTCTATGGCCTTTATTATATTTTCTTTTTATCATTTTCTTGTTTTGTTTTGTATTTTCTCTCTTGGTTATCAAACATCTCTTTGATCCAATGTAGGTGAACAAACAAGTGGATTGAAATGTATTGACTTGTATGGATTTGAAAATACAAACTAAATATTTGTTTAAAATTTTAAAAATAGTCAATATTTCCTACTTTTGCAACTGATTCAATGAATAAAATTTGAAGACTACTTAATTCTACATGCGTCCTTCATGGTCCGTTTTTAATCAGAGAGCTAATGAAACCTTTTTCACATTTCTTACCTAGGAATTTTCTGTATGTGTTTAATTCTACATATAAGTGAAATCATTACAGTATTTGCATTTGTAGCCTAGCTTACTTCACTTAGCATTATTCCCTCAAGATCCATTCATGCTGTCTCGAATGGCAGACTTTTTCTTTTTTATGGCTGAATACTATTGGGTGTGTGTGCATGTGTGTGTGTGTGCACATACTTGCTCACATGTAAAACACATTTTCTTTATCCATTCATCTGTCAATAGTAACTTAGGTGGTTTCTATGTCTTGGTTATTGTAAATTATACTGCAGTGAATATGGGGGTTCAGGTATCTCACGATAGTGATTTCATTTCCTTTGGATATATACTTAGATAGGATTGCTGGATCACAATAATTTTTGAGGACCCTCCATACTGTTTTTCATAATGACTGTATGTATAATGACCCCCAAAATTTCAGGTTTATTTTATGTGACCCCACTCCTGCCTCAAATAAATCCTCCTTCTCTACTAGGGAATACCCTGAAGGTACAAGAAAATCAATGTCTGCACTTTCCCCGCTTAAACACCTTTCTCTGCCTTTCCCTCTCCCTCAGATCTCACCTCTCCCTCTGCCTCTTTATACACACACACACACACACACACATACACACACACTATATATATATATACAGAAAGACACATACTTTTTATTTCTATACAATAATCAGAACACACATTGGAAGACCAGATATTTTTTAAGTTAGGAGACTGTCATAGGATATCTGCCTGCAGCTGAATACTGAAAGTCCATCCCTAACCTCAGATTCCCCTAAAAATTCACCCCAAACAAGGGAAATAGGATAAACATGGGAATAAAGAATATGGTAAAGACTTTTATTAAGAAATGGAGAGGAAATGAGAAGAGAGGTCACAAAAAGGAGAGCAGAAAAAGTGGGGGAGACCAGGATAAATGGTCCAGAATGCTGAGGCTGGTTTCTCCTACCAGCAACCAAGAACTTCATTTTACATTCACAGGAAAATGCCCTAGTCTGACTCTGTTTGTGGCTGGGAGTGTCCCCCATTGTTCTCCAACATTCAGAGCCACCTGCATGTCCCCCTCCCTGCCCCAACGTAAAGATGTTTTCATGCTAGCTGCAAATGTCCCCTTTCTTCTGACTCCCACTGTTTTTCTGTCTTTGCAAGAGACTACATATTCCCTTGATTTTAGATAACCCAGGATGATATGTCAATGTATAATGAGGAATTTGTCTCCAATTGGTTATCACTGGTTTATCTGCCTACAACAAAAAGTGATGTGTTATACCTGATATATGCTAAGAGAACAGGCACTATCTTGATTAGGGGGGATGACTATAAACCTAGATGTTAACTCAGGACCAGTGAAAACTTCTTTCCAAGTCATAAAATAATCTGTGCAAAGCATTTAGCACAGTGTCTGGTATGCAGATGATGATAGCTCTTTTCCACTGTCCAAAGCATTATTTTTCATACAATATTCTCATAATGCCTTTGACATCTCTGTTGGCTTTTCTTTCTGTAATTGTCTGCTTAATGTGCTATGTAACCAACTAGATGGTTAACTTCCTGCATGTGAATAAAAGGATATCATCATTGGACACTCAGGGCCTAGCATGTGTAACAGTAAATACCATGGCAACCGCCTCACAAATATCTGACAGTCAACTGAAGGAATGAAGGTCAAGTTTTGCAAAGTTCACTACCAATGAAGTAGGATGATGAGAAGAGCATCCAATCACTGATCTGGAAAGCTGGATTTTGATTCCAATGATTTCCTGCAATCTTAAGCAACCCACATGGAAGTGGAGACAATAACTTACTGATACATCCCTAAAGTTGCTATAAGGATCACATTAGACAAGCATGAAGATGAAAGCCAAAGGGTCCATCACAGAGTCACTTCCCTTCCCACAGATGCAGTTTCCTTAGCTGAAAAAATAGGCGGTATATCGAGTCTGAGGAATCCCTACACCAACTGCATTAAAGAAGCTCTCAGATGAATGAAAACAAAATTACATCAAATGAAACATACATTTGCTGGAGGCGTTTTTTTTCTTTTCTCTCAGTTTGTGCTAACTCCTTTGTCCAAATTATTTCATCTGTTCCAAGATTACTTCCCAGTTAGATCTGAGGGTTAATCACTGAGGGTTTTTTGTCTCCACACTCCTCACTCCTGCCCAGCTGGGATGCACCACCAGTGACTCGGCTCCAGCTGCCCCGCTCCTGGGAATCCGGGTCAGGCCAGAGGTGGGCCCTGCCGCAGGACAGGAAGCCTCAGCCACGCACCACCATGGCTTCCCTATGCCAACAGTGCAACTCCAGCTCAAATTTATCTCCTAATTTTTGCTAAATGTTTTACTCCTTTATCCAATTTCACATTCTAAAACAGCTTTCTGGGGTACATATAAATAACCCAGTTTGAAAGAATATGATAGAGACCATAATAAATGCTACATAAGTGTTTATCAAATGAATGGGGGGAGGAAGACAGACCTAAGGAGAACGCTGAAGCATGGGGAAGATGCACAAGTAGCCCACACTCACAAACTAGTGAGAACAAAGCTCAGACACAAACCAGTTTCATCCAATCTGGAAATGCCTCTGTCCTGGCCTAAACCTGTTAGCACTGATTTTAAAATGAAGTTTCATTTTATTAAAAAAATAGAAATAGATTCATAGACGTAGAAGACAAACTTATAGTTACTAAAGGGATAGTGGTAGAGGGGGGAAAACGGGAGAGATACATAGAGTTAGGGCTGAACACATACACACTACTATAAATAAGGCAGATAAACAACAAGGACTTACTGTATAGCACAGGGAACTCTACTCACTCTCTTGTAATAACCTATAATGGAAAAGGATCTGAAAAAAGAAAATATATATATGCAAACATATATGAGAATATATATACATATATATGCATATATATTATATATTGAATTATAACTGAATATATATAAATTAAATATATGTGTGTGCATACATATATAAGAATATATATGCATATATATTATATATGCATATATGAATATATATATTATAACAATCATTTTGCTGTACACTTAAACTAACATTGCAAATTAACTATATCTCAATTTAAAAAGAACCTCCCCCAAAAAATTAAATGAGCTTTCCTCCACATAAATATTTTTAAGTAGCCACTTTTCTTCATCAGGTTCTAGAGCTGCCAACTCCGGTCCAGGTTCTCAGATGCTCCTCCTTTATCTAATGATGGGAGAAGAATCCTGACCTTCTGGCAAGCCAGTCTGGACATCTCTGCTGTATTTTCCACCCATCTTTTCTCCTGAGGGCTCTCTACTGAATTCACTGATTTCAGCTTTCACTTTTAATGACCTGCTATTATGTGGACTATGGAATGTGGAATGGGAACCACTCAAATCCACTATCTGCTCCCCCACATCTAGGCTCTGGTCTTTCTATCATCTGCCCATGTGGAAGAGGAAAGTGAACTAGAGCTGAAAGGGAGGAGGAGGATGGACTGAAAGCCTCCAGCTCCCATCCCGTCCTTGATTCCCCAAGCTGCCTTCCTCAGTTTGTTCACCTGTTGTTGAGAAGGCCAGGTGTGCTGATCTCAATGTTCCATCCTCCAGCTCTGAAATTCTATGAAACTGTATGCCTAAACACATGTCTCATAAGGGTCCAAATAATTCAAGATAACTTTTGAAGCCACTAGAAAATGCATTGCACATTAACTAACCTCTGGTGTCAGCAGTGGCATCTGTGTTCCGGCTGCTAATTTAAGCACCCTATAGTGTGGCCCCTACCCGTTCAGGAAATTAAGTATATCTTGCATTT
Organism: Cervus elaphus; assembly: GCF_910594005.1. Taxonomy (NCBI): domain Eukaryota; kingdom Metazoa; phylum Chordata; class Mammalia; order Artiodactyla; family Cervidae; genus Cervus; species Cervus elaphus. Next base: position 61,688,122 of record NC_057847.1, read on the forward strand.
GTCATCTCCTCCATTGTCTAAGCTCTAGTTTATTTATCAGCCCCCAGTTTCCATGATGAGATTTAAATGGACTCATCCCAGATTAAGAGGGACCAATACATTCAATCCTTTGACATGTAGAATTGAGGACCTAAAAGGGAAGACACCACGGTTAGTTCACCGTGCGGATATCAGATATCAGTAACATATACACCACAGCTTTTCACTAACTCATCCTGAACCCTGTTTCAACACACCATCAAATCTGATTTGGGGCCTTGGGTTCTGAAATAATTAAATCATTCTCCTGCTCTGAAAGCTGGCACATCTATTTCAAAATCAATCAAGGACAAACAAATCAGAGAGTCCAACGAAAATGGAATGAGATGGCAAAGACTACCTTTGAATGCATGAGTGGCTTTAATATTGAGTACAAAATTATCTTCAAAAATACTTTTTAAAAAGTACCCTTAATTTGTGAAACTCTTATTGAGGATATATATTTTTCCTGAGTGTTACAAATAAGACTCCCTGGGAAGCACCTCTTCTTGTCAAAATTCACCCTAATGGAAATGTCTTCAAAATATCAGAAGAACTTAGAGAGCTAAAGTGACATACTCAATAAATAATAAAAATTTTACCTAAGGGCTGAGGAATGTTTAAGTATCATTTAGTTCTTCTCAAACATCCCCTTTCCAGTCATCTTGTTACCAACCTTTACTGACCTTGTCTGTTTCACAATGCAATGATTAGGAACTACTTGGATCTTCTCAGAAAATATCCCACAACTTAAAAAAAAAAAGTGTGAAGCACTAAAGAAAGGATGTATTCTTAAAATATCCAAAGTTTTGTCATCAGTATAACTTAGAGGAACAATGTTGGTGTTCTTTGAGAATGGGTCTTCGTGGGCCATAGTCTATTTGCTCCACGTTGAGATCAGTCAATGGCAGCCTTCCTGCTAAAAACAGGAGCTGTGTCTTACTCCACTCTGTAACTTTCACAGCATAGCACTTGGCACAGAGTAATACCCAAAAACTATTAATATTTGCTGCATGAATAGAACTTTTATCATTCAACCATAAAGGCAAGAAAAAAAAAATGCTAAGACATCACAGATCAAAACTTCTCTATTGAAACAATCAGCAAATTCAAGGAATGAGAATACTTTCCTGATTTACAGGAGCACTGAGTATAAGTTCTTATGATGGTCTTCAAAGCCTAATCAATTTATACAATTCTCTCACTTCATGCCTTGAGAGAGAGATTTGTCTATAACACACACTTTCTAAAAGGAGGATGCATGTATTTTATTTATTCAGGGATACACATCCACTGATTTTCAGACTCAGAAACAAAACTCATTAAGTTTAAGTTTCATGCTAAAATCACAGCTGTGCATACTTATCTTTCTTTCATCAAAATTTGAGCCAGTCAATTTTGATGGATGTTTTATTTTTCTCTTAAAAATTAAATTTGCAATCACTTCTTACTAAATTGCCATAAAAGATTTATTTAAAAAATTACAGAATATATGAAAATGAAAGGGAGTGGTATGTAAAAGATATATTTAAGATAAGAAGTGTTCCTTGAAACTATGAAGTATCAAATAGACGCAAGCTGACAAAGCACTAGATAAATAGACCCTTTTTTGTTTTTTTATAAAATGTAATAAAAGGTTTTTCACTATGGTCACACGGCTTTAATATTGAAAATGTTTTTCCACACTAAAATATAGAAAGTCTTTATTGTGCTGTGCTTAGCTATGTGCTATGTCTGTGTGTGTCTTAAATTAAGCCATGGTCCTGAAGCAACTTTGGTGCTATTGATCAATAACAACACACACCTCAAAGGCATCCCTAGGGTAAAGGAGCAGAAGGAACCTTTTCAACAGTCACAAACAGCTTGTTGCAAATTCAGAGATAGATAGCAAGAACAGATATACTCACACAAGTGTGCACTAGTTTATGAGTCAGACTCACTACTTTATAGATCAAGAGGATAAGTATCATTGGTTTGGAGATCCTGTTTCCAGCACTGGTGGGATACCAAGTAAAGGAAACAACTCCCCACTACAAAGATGTCAGATCCTCATTCATGGCACTCCAATAGGATGCTCTTTGAACACATGGCCTTTCAAGTGAAATTAATCAATCTCTTTATCACTCTCACTGCATCTGGAGCCATAATCATTACCCAACTGCTGAGAAAGAAATGAAACCACTCATCACACAGGGAGTAGAGCTTTGTGTTCAAACCAGGAAATTTTTTTTATTAAATTCTAATTCGAAAAGTCATTCTTCATGATCAGTCATACCAGGATATGCTATGTTCAGAAGGCTGCACTACCAAGTCAGCCAGCGAAGTATCCACAAGCATGTTATCAACATGTTAATAATAATAGAACATACGTGTGTGTGCGTGCATGCATCTGTGCTTAGTCACTCAGTTGTGTTTGACTGTTTGTGACCTCAAGGACTGTAGCCAGGCTCCTCTGTCCATGGGATTTTCCAGGCAAGAATATTGGACCAGGTTGCCGTTTCCTACTCTAGGGGATCTTCCTGACCCAGGGATTGAACTTGTGTGTCCTGAGGCTCCCACACTGGCAGGTGGATTCTTTCCTACTGTACCACCTAGGAAGTCCTATAGTACCTATATTTGTTTAAATTATTCTATGATTGAATCTTAACATATATTACAATACTTATGCAGTATTCTAGGAATATCAAAATCCTTCTGATTCTCTGAAATTAACATAAAGGCTGGTAAGTACTAAACATATGTGCATTTCTATTAAAACACAGAAGAACTTATGTTTAAAATACATTAGGGTTTTTTCCTTTCCTAATGTATTAGGATTTTTTCAGAATGAAACACATGCTAAGCCCCTTCAGTTCAGTTCAGTTCAGTCGCTCAGTCGTGTCCGACTCTTTGCGACCACATGAACCGAAGCACGCCAGGCCTCCCTCTCCATCACCAACTCCCAGAGTTTACTCAAGCTCATGTCCATTGAGTCGGTGATGCCATCTAACCATCTCATCCTCTGTCATCCCTTTCTCTTTCTGCCTTCAATTTTTCCCAACATCAGGGTCTTTTCAAATGAGTCAGCTCTCCACATCAGGTGTCCAAAATATCGGAGTTTCAGTTTCAACATCAGTCCTTCCAATGAACACCCAGGACTGATCCCCTTTAGGATGAACTGGTTGGATCTCCTTGCAGTTGAAGGTCTCTCAAGAGTTTTCTCCAACACCACAGTTCAAAAGCATCAATTCTTCGGCACTCAGCTTTCTTTATAGTCCAACTCTCACATCCATACACGACCACTGGAAAAACCATAGCCTTGACTAGATGGACTTTTGTTGACAAAGTAATGTCTCTGCTTTTTAATATGCTATCTAGGTTGGTCATAACTTTTCTTCCAAGGAGTAAGCGTCTTATAATTTCATGGCTGCAATCACCATCTGCAGTTATTTTGGAGCCCAAAAAAATAAAGTCTGACACTGTTTCCACTGTCTCCCCATCTATTTCCCATGAACTGATGGGACCAGATGCCATGATCTTAGTTTTCTGAATGTTGAGCTTTAAGCCAACTTTTTCACTCTCCTCTTTCACTTTCATCAAGAGGCTTTTTAGTTCCTCTTCACTTTCTGCCATAAAAGTAGTGTCATCTGCATGTCTGAAGTAATTGATATTTTTCCTGGCAATATTGATTTCAGCTTGTGCTTCTTCCAGCCCAGCGTTTCTCATGATGTACTCTGCATATAAGTTAAATAAGCAGGGTGACAATATACAGCCTTAACTTATTCCTTTTCCTATTTGGAACCAGTCTGTTGTTCCATGTCCAGTTCTAACTGTTGCTTCCTCACCTGCATACAGGTTTCTCAAGAGGCAGGTCAGGTGGTCTGGTATTCCTATCTCTTTCAGAATTTTCCAGTTTATTGTGATCCATACAGTCAAAGGCTTGGGCATAGTCAATAAAACAGAAATAGAGGTTTTTCTGGAACTCTCTTGCTTTTTCGATGATCCAGGAGATGTTGACAGTTTGATCTCTGGTTCCTCTCCCTTTTCTAAAACCAGCTTGAATATCTGGAAGTTCACAGTTCACGTATTGCTGAAGCCTGGCTCAGAGAATTTTGAGCATTACTTTACTAGCGTGTGAGATGAGTGCAATTGTGCAGTAGCTTGAGCATTCTTTGGCATTGCCTTTCTTAGGGATTAGAATGAAAACTGACCTTTTCCAGTCCTGTGGCCACTGCTGAGTTTTCTAAATTTGCTGACATATTGAGTGCAGCACTTTCACAGCATCATCTTTCAGGATTTGAAATAGCTCAACTGGAATTCCATCACCTCCACTAGCTTTGTTCGTAGTGATACTTCCTAAGGCCCACTTGACTTCACATTCCAGGATAGCCCCTTCAGTCGTATCCAACTCTTTGCAACCCTCTGGAGTATAGCGTGCCAGGCTCCTCTGTCCATGGGATTCTCCAGGCAAGAATACTGGAGTGGGTTGCTATTCCCTTTTACAGGGGATCTTCCCGACCCAGTGATTGAACTCAAGTCTCTTATGTCTCCTGCATTGGCAAGCAGGTTCTTTACCACTAGTGCCACCTGGGAAGCCCATGAAACACATGAATATCTAGCTATTCATAATTCTTACATTTCCCCACTAACAATTTTAGGAACCCCACTTACAGCTTTAATATAAACCCAGTGAAATGCAAGGTACAAGATTCTCACCTACTTGCTACTTTTTGAAATTTTAAAAACCTCCCACTATTTCAGGACGCTAAATATAGCTTGATTCACTGGAAACTAAAGGTATATTCTTGAACAAAACCAGTTTATGTTAACTGAAATATGCTATCCAACAGATTTATCTTATAAAACTGGACAGGAGTCCCCAGAATAAAAGTTACAGTGTCAGAGTACAGTTTCAAAATCACATTTAAGAATGCAATAAACATCTTTACATTATATAGTTGAAATGATAAATAGTAGTTACTTGAAGCATATAATAATACACAATGGAGATGAATATTAAAACAAAAACAAGACACTTAACTCCCAAGAGGCTAGAATAATAGAGCATCAGACACAGACTGCAGGACTGATCTTTAAACAGAGTTTTAGGAAACAGAAAAACATTTTTTTCCCACACAAGCCAGGTATCCTTAAATATATATAAGCTAAAAGAAACTGGCCAAGTTCTGCTATGTCTTTTTTTTTTTTTTTTCAGTAAAATAGTATTTAGAAGACATTAATGGAGAATAGCTCCCAATTCAGCCGGCAATCGGAGCTTTTCACTTATTATAGAATCTTTGCTATTGGTAGAGGTGTGTTAAGAAGAAAAAATCCTAATATATTATAAACATAAATTCGTCTATGTTTTAATAATAGTCTATTCACTTAACAAAGGGTATTTTTCATAACATGGTTCATTGATACTTTAAAGGATGTGTTCTCTCTGTGGGAGAAGGTGAGGGTGGGATGTTTCAAAAGAACAGCATGTATACTATCTATGGTGAAACAGATCACCAGCCCAGGTGGGATGCATGAGACAAGTGCTCGGGCCTGGTACACTGGGAAGACCCAGAGGAATCGGGTGGAGAGGGAGGTGGGAGGGGGGATCGGGATGGGGAATACGTGTAAATCTATGGCTGATTCATGTCAATGTATGACAAAACCCACTGAAATGTTGTGAAGTAATTAGCCTCCAACTAATAAAAAAATTTTAAAAAAAAGACAATGAAAAACAAACAAATGGATGACAAAAAAAAATAAATAAATAAAAATAAATAAAAAGATAAAAAAAAAAAAATAAAGGATGTGTTCTCTATTGGTTAGCTGGAAAAAAGATTTTTGCCTTGATAAGGTGCTAGGAGAAACCTCTGGGCCAGAGAGGTAGCAAAGAGCATTAAAAGGCTTGGTTTCCCACTGTTATATCCCAAGTGAGTCGTAACACACCACAAGTTCCTGTTTTTTATTAGGCAGGAAGTAATCCAAATAAATTTTACCCCTACATTTAAGATCCCAGCAGTCCAGAAAATTCTACATAGTTCCCTAGTATGATCAATTTTAAATCAGAGAATAGTTTAATCACCAAATAATAAGCTTGAGAACCAATTCTGGCAACACACAAGATCAATATAAAAATAAACTTCATTTCTTTGTACTATCAGTAAATAATCTTAAAATCAAATTAAGAGAACAACTTCACTCAAAATGAATAAGATACTTATGAATAAATTTAATAATAGAAATATAAGGTTTATCCACTAAAAATTATAAAATATTACTAGGGGAAATAAAAGAAATTAAGAGACAGTCCATGTTCATAAATTAAAGATTCAGTATTGCTAAGATAGCAATTCTTTCTAAACTGAACTATAGATTTGGGTATAATCTCTTATCAAAAGTCCAGCAAGCTTTTACAGAAATAGACAAACTAATCCTAAAATGGAAACAGAAATGCAAAAGACTCAGAATAGCGAACAGAATTTTTATATAAAATGAGGTTGGAGAACTTTCCAATTACAAAATGTATTATAAAGTTATTAAAATAAGCTACAGTTATCAAGATAGTGTAGTTATGGCATGAGAATAGACACATAGATCAATGGAATGGAGCTCAAAGTCCAGAAATAAGCTCTGATATTTATAGTTAATTGATTTTCATGAAGATGCCAAGGCCATTCAATGAGGAAAGTACAGTCTTCTCAATAAGCAATGTTGATACATGGGATATTCATATGACCCCCAAAATGAATTTAAACCCTTACCCACACCATACAAAAAAAAATTAAGTGTTTTAAAACTTATCACAAACCTAAATGCAAGAGTCTAAACTACAAAAATTTTAGAAAACAGAAGAAAAATATCTGAGTTTGAATAAAGCAAAGATTTCCTAGCTATAGTACAATCTATAAATGAAGGAAAAATTGATAAATTGAACTTCAAAATTCAAAAACTTCTGTACTTCAAAGACATCATTAAAAACTGAAAAGGCAAGTCACAGGCAGGAAGAAAATATTTGCAAAGCTCATATCCAAAGAAAGTCTTGTATCTTGAACATAAAAAGAACTCTTGAAACTGAATAACAAGAAGACAACTAATATAATTTAAAAATGCAAAAATGACTGGGATAGACATTTCAAAAAAGTATATAAATAGCTAATAAACAGATGAAAAGACATCATCATTAGTCATTAATGAAATTCCAATCAAAACTGTGATACTATTTCATACCCACTAAAATAAATTTAATAAAAAATATAGACAATAACAATTGTTAGCAAGAAAGTATGGCAAAATATGAACCCTCATATATTGCTGGTGGTAATGTAAAAGCTCTGGCCACTTTGGAAAACAGCTTTCAATTTCTTAAAAAATTAGGCATCAACCCAGCAATTCTACTCTCAAGAAAAATGAAAATGTATGATCATACCAAGACTTATGCACATATATTCAAAGCAGCATTATCCACTGTAGCCAAAGAAATTTAAAGCAACCCAAATGTCCATCAACTTGTAAATGGATTAAAAAAAATGCCATATCAATACAACAGGATATGATATTATTCAGCAATATTAAGGAATGAAACGTTGATAGTCCTATAATATGAAGTTCAGAAACATTATGCAATGTGAAATAAGCCAATCACAAAGGAACACTTTCTGTATGATTCCATTTACGTGAAATATCCAGAAAAGGCAAATTCATGGAGACAGAAACTAGGTCAGTTCTTGCCTAAGGCAGGAGAACAGGAATACAGATTAACTGTAATAGTTTTGTGGTAGTGATAGTTGCACAACTTGGTTAATGTAGTAAAAATAATTAAAATAGGGTCAATTCAGTTCAGTTCAGTTGCTCAGTCGTGTCAGACTCTTTGCGACCCCATGAATCGCAGCACGCCAGGCCTTCCTGTCCATCATCAACACCCGAAGTTTATCAGACTCATGCCCATCGAGTCAGTGATGCCACCCAGCCATCTCATCCTCTGTCGTCCCCTTCTCCTCCTGCCCCCAATCCCTCCCAGCATCAGGGTCTTTTCCAATGAGTCAACTCTTCGAGTGAGGTGGCCAAAGTATTGGAGTTTCAGCTTCAGTATCAGTCCTTCCAATGAACACCCAGCACTGATCTCCTTTGGGATGGATTGGTTGGATCTCACTGCAGTCCAAGGGACTTTCAAGAGTCTTCTCCAACACCATAGTTCAAAAGCATCAGTTTTTCAGTGCTCAGCTTTCCTCAAAGTCCAACTATCACATCCATACACGACCACTGGAAAAACCACAGCCTTGACCACATGGACCTTTGTTGGCAAAGTAATGTCTCAAAAAAAAAAAAAAAAAAACCAAAGTAATGTCTCTGCTTTTTAATATGCTGTCTAGGTTGGTCATAACTTTCCTCCCAAGGAGTCTTTTAATTTCATGGCTGCAGTCACCATCTGCAGTGATTTTGGAGCCCAAATAAATAAAGTCTGACATGTTTCCATGTCTCCCCATCTATTTCCCATGAAGTGATGGGACCAGATGCCATGATCTTAGTTTTCTGAATGTTGAGCTTTAAGCCAACTTTTTCACTCTCCTCTTTCACTTTCATTAAGAGGCTTTTTAGTTCCTCTTCACTTTCTGCCATAAGGGTGGTGTCATCTGCATATCTGAGGTAATTGATATCTCTCCTGGCAATCTTGATTCCAGCTTGTGCTTCTTCCAGCCCAGTGTTTCTCATGATGTACTCTGCATATAAGTTAAATAAGCAGGGTGACAATATACAGCCTTATGTACTCCTTTTCCTACTTGGAACCAGTCTGTTGTTCCATGTCCAGTTCTAACTGTTGCTTCCTCACCTGCATACAGGTTTCTCAAGAGGCAGGTCAGGTGGTCTGTTATTCCCATCTCTTTCAGAATTTTCCACAGTTTATTGTGATCCACAAAGTCAAAGGTTTGACATAGTCAATAAAGCAGAAATAGATGTTTTTCTGGAACTCTCTTGCTTTTTCAATGATCCAGGAGATGTTGGCAATTTGATCTCTGGTTCCTCTGCTTTTTCTAAATCCAGCTTGAATATCTGGAAGTTCACAGTTCACGTATTGCTGAAGTCTGGCTTGGAGAATTTTGAGTATTACTTTACTAGCATGTGAGATGAGAACAATTGTGCAGTAGTTTGAGCATTCTTTGGGATTGCCTTTCTTAGGGATTAGAATGAAAACTGACCTTTTCCAGTCCTGTGGCCACTGCTGAGTTTTCCAAATTTGCTGGCATATTGAATGTAGCACTTTCATAGTGTCATCTTTCAGGATTTGAAATAGCTCAACTAGAATTCCATCACATCCACTAGCTTTGTTCACAGTGATGCTTTCTAAGACCCACCTGACTTCACATTCCAGGATGTCTGGCTCTAGGTGAGTGATCACACCATCGTAATTATCTGGGTCATGAAGATCTTTTTTGTACAGTTCTTTTGTGTAGTCTTGCCACCTCTTCTTAATATCTTCTGCTTCTGTTAGGTCCATACCATTTCTGTCCTTTATCAAACCCATCTTTGCGTGAAATGTTCCCTTGGTATCTCTAATTTTTTGGAAGAGATCTCTAGTCTTTCCCATTCTGTTGTTTTCCTCTATTTCTTTGCATTGATTGCTGAGGAAGGCTTTCTTATCTCTCCTGGCTATTCTTTGGAACTCTGCATTCAAATGGGAATATCTTTCCTTTTCTCCTTTGCTTTTCGTTTCTCTTCTTTTCACAGCTATTTGTAAGGCCTCCTCAGACAGCCATTTTGCCTTTTTGCATTTCTTTTCCATGGGGATGGTCTTGATCCCTGTCTCTTGTACAATGTACAAACCTCCGTCCATAGTTCATCAGGCTCTCTGTCTATCAGGTCTACTCCCTTAAATCTATTTCTCACTTCCACTTTATAGTCATAAGGGATTTGATTTAGGTCACACCTGAATGGTCTAGTGGTTTTCCCTACTTTCTTCAGTTTAAGTCTGAATTTGGCAAAAAGGAGTACATGATCTGAGCCACAGTCAGCTCCTGGTCTTGTTTTTGCTGACTGTATAGAGCTTCTCCATCTTTGGCTGCAAAGAATATAATCAATCTCATTTCGGTGTTGACCACCTGGTAAATGTTGGGCATATAAACTATACTTCAATAAAGTTGATAAAAAAGAATCATTCTTTCATGCTAATAATTACTAGTATTGTAACAGCATAGAGTGCTGCAGAGAAACCTCCACTTGGCATAAAACATTTATCTGGATTATCAACCACCAAAATGATAACCAATTAACCTGAAATCTTAAGGAATAAAAAGTGGTAATTCTTTTGATTCACAAGCCTTTCTATTGAGAATGGCAACACCATATGTAACTCTAAGTTTCAAACAAGGATTCAAAGTTTCAAAAATTCAAACTTTCAAACAAGGAAAAATCTTTGCATAATGAAAACCTAACCAAGATTTGAAATCTTCAGTGGGCTAGTGTTGGTTCCATCACTTAATATCTATGCTATTCAAACTTGTTTTCTTCCCTACCCTTCCCAGAACATCTCAGGTTATTATCAGGACCGTGTGAGATAAAATAAAATAGAATGTATTATGTTAATTTTTGAACTCATCATCAAATATAAACTTGTCACTCACATCCTTGATCTTTCTCATTCCAAATTTGAAGATGAAGAAAATCAATCATATAGATGCATCTAAGTTTAATCCTAAGTTTGGTGAAACAGGCTACACATTCTTGGCTCTTAGAAAGCTTTGAGACCATATTCTACTCAGTAACCATTTTGAATAACATCTCCAGCTTTTGCTTTGAAAAACAATAAAAGAATTCTATAAACAAATATCAGGGAACGATATTATTGGAGATCCAATATTTGAAACAGCTAGTGCATAATGAAGGTCAATAGGAATAAAATGGAAGCAATAAAATGGAAGTTTTTAAAATAACTTATTTTAGAACATTAGAATGAATAAAAAGAATAGCAAACAACATCTTGAGAGAAATTATATTCATTATAGCTGCATTTCTATATATCCAAACTAACTTGAGTTCCACATGTCAGGTGGGAGGAATAGGAAATAATCTCTTAGAGGAGCATCCATTAAATACAAATAAAAAGGTAGCATTAATTGAGTACTTAATGTGACTTTCATCATGTAATACTTTGAGTATAGAAATGTACGCTTGAGTATGTAGCATAGAATATGAACTATGCTTTACATAGACTCCTTCATTTATTCCCATTTTATTGATGAGAAAGTAAAGGCATAAGTTTGAGGTCACACACCTTCACATAGCACCCGGACAGTTTTGACTTTGGTATCTGTGATCTGAACCACCCATCACCCTACCTGGTATATGCAGCCAACATCTCTATTGTTTACAGGTTCTCTACAAATACAGCTAAGTAATTAAGCCTCAAAACATCTGTCTAAAAATGATTTAGAAGGAAGCATTTGTTTTCAAAAAGTGTGCATACTTAGCAACAAAAATTCTTGAGCAGCTGCATTCAATTAAAAAAATTATTAACCTTGGGGAAAAATCCACACAAAAAAACATATCCATATGTTATTGTTACCAGTTGTTGTGTTGCTTTTGTAGTGAAGTGTATCCATGAATGAAATTCACCGTTGGGTGATAAAGCTACTTATTTCCACAACAGCCTATTATTCTCCTCTTTTGGGAGAATCAAGATAAGGGGGTAATAATATCACAGATTCCCTATAGGAACCACAGTTTTGTTACCATAGTAATTCCAAAGAAGAAAAGAAACAAAAGGATGAGATGGTTAATTCATATTCATACACTTGCTATGAAAATAAGCTTTAACGGATATAGTATTAAAGAGAGTAGTAAACATGAATGGTGTTAAACACACACTTTTGAAATTATTTCTCTGGTTAAGTCTCAGATATCATCTGTGGCACTAACATCTATCACACAGATGTCACCTGTGGCTGTAGTTTGGAGAACTTTGTTCATATATCAAAATAACTTCATGAACTGAGTAAATCTATAATCAAGCCACAAGAAGGTAGGCTTCTTTTTTTTTTTTTTTTTTCCTTTTTTAATTCCAATCAACACTGCCTGTGCTTCATGGTAAATAAGATCATGAAGAGCTTCACGACATAAGTTTTTCAGGTTGCTTTATGAATTTGTAATACTGCCTTTTGGTCTTTAATTCATATTTCAATCCCACTTTTATAGCTCAGGCTTGTTTTCATCTTTGACTTCTCTATTTCTTTGAATGGAATCCTCTATTTTCCTAGTTAAGAGTAATTCAACCTTATGTTAAATATTTGAATTCTACCATGAAAGGAAAAGTTGAAGGAAGATAATTTTCAGGGGGTCATAAAGAAATCTCCACTGATAATCTGACCTTCAGGGAGAAATTCTTCCCCTATTTATCTCTAAGCCAACAGCTCAGTCTGAACCAATCATACAGACACAGTGAACATTTAAATTAAAACAAATTTTAACCTGGGGAAAGTCTGGTCAGTTTTGTTATAAACAGATTTTGTAGTACATGCCCAAACAGAATAAAGGAGTCAGTCACCACAAAAAATTAACATTTCAACATCCTTTTATTCCATAATAAATAACAGAAGTTTTAGGACAAGTAAGTTAAAGATGTCCAATTAAAAAAAAAAAAAAAGATGTCCAATTAACTTGGAGGACATGACACACACACACATATGTATTTTTTTCACTCCTCTCCTGACACTCTCTTGAAATGACTGTAAAGGCATTACAAGATAAAACTCAATAAGGGCCAAAAACATAGAGCTAGAGGTGAACAAGTAGCTCTGAACTTTGGAACATTCAGAGCAGGAAGAGAAGCAGTAAGTAATTTGAAATGTGAAGGAAACCGGAGATTCTGCCCACAGATGAATACAACAGAAAAAGCTAATTTATACTAGCAGAACTCTGGGCAAGTTGAAACCTAGAGACCCTAGGCGAAAAGTAATAAGGTTTACAGTTTGAAATGGGGGATAATCTAAAGCCTATAAATGAAATCAATTAGCATCCCACACACACAATGCTTTCCTCTGTCCCCCCAGTCTTTTGCTCTGTCCCTTTCTCAACATCTGTAGGAAAAGACACAACAGAATTCAGCACGCAATAAGGATATTTTTGAGGCAGGCACACAAAGTAAAAGAAAAGAGAAGAATTAAGTGAAATGCTGAGGACTAAGTGTTGGGCCATTTCTGCTAAAATTCTGCCCTTATTCTTTTATCAGTAGTCCAGTGTAGGCAGGGTTCATTTCAGGAGACACTATGATGGTAAATTTCAATGTGTCAACTTGACTGGACCACAGAATGCCCAGACTAAACATTTTTTATGGGTGTAGCTATGAGGGTCCTTTCAGATGAGATTAACACTTAAATCAGTAGACTGAGTCAAGCAGATGGCCCTCCTCAGTGTGGGTGGGTATGATCCAATCTGTTGGAAGTCTAAATAGGGTAAAAATATTAATACAAAGGAAGGAAGAACTTACTCTCTGCCTGTTCGAACTGGAACACTGCTCTCCTCCTGCACTTGGACTAGGACTTGCATTATCAGTTCCCCTGGTTCTCAGGTATTTGGGCTCAGGCTGGACTACACCAATGGCTTTCCTGCTGGCCTCCAGACCTCTCAGCCTCCATGACTGCATGAACCAATTCCTTATACTAAATCAATCCTACCCACCCCCTCCCTCCCCCTCCCTCTCTGTCTTCCTCTCTCTCTCTGGAAATCCCTGAATGACCCAAACACTGAATAGTCCCTGTTATGAAGGCTGTTAATCCTGACTGAATCTATCTTTCCTTCTCACATGGCTGTCCAACTAGAAACTACATTTCACAGCTTCCCTTGTGGCTAGCAGCAACCATATGAGCACATTCTCACCAGTGGAATGTGACCAGAAATGATGGATCATGGCAAATGTAAAACATCTATCTGCAAATTCTTTGCCACTCCTCCCATCAAAGGATGAAATCTAAGTCCCCTGTTTAAAGGCGCCCTTCCAACCAAAATGATGCAGCACAAGTGACCGTGAGTGACTCCTAGGCTACATTAGAAAAAGCCATGCAACTCCTGCCTGTTTCTCTTTGGAAGCATCAGCTATCATGTAAGAACTCCCATCACCCTGCAGCCTCCATATAGAGAGAACATGCGGACAAAAACACACAGAGAAAGATATGTGAAGAGAGAGTCCCCGTCATTCCAGCCTCAGCTGTATGAGTCTTCCTAGTCCAGGTACCAGATAAGTGGATAAAGAAGCCTTTCTGATGAGTCACCCTCTGCCCTTATCCAAACACAAGGCAGAACACCCAGCTGCACCCACCCACCCCCAGATGCAAAAGCCAAATTGAAGACAGTCTTCAGTTGCTTGAAACCACGTTTGGAGTGGCTGTTAGAACTGGAACATGTATGGAACTTCTATGTCATTTGTTGAAATGTCTTTTTTCAGATTTTAGCTTTGTGCTCATTTCATCTAAAATATGGAAATGTCTGTGATCCAGCTTGAATGGGCAAAGAAGGATAATGTCCTTCGACAGGATGGAAGAAAGCTTTGTGGTTGAATGAACATATGGAGCAGAACCACTGGACAGTCTGGACGACGATGAAACCTTCTCATGAGTGAGATAGGAGCTGCTAATTTTTTAAAGCCATATATTTAGGATCATCGTTGTTACAGCAGCTTAGCCTTCACTTTAAATAACACCCATAATAAGCCCTGGAGAAAATACCTTCAGGTACTGATGGATATAAACTTTTGAGAAACCCATCTTCCAATAAAAAAGCCAGCTCACGACTTAGGAGAGTCTGACAGTGAAGCCCAAACATCTGAGTCAGGTACACAGAATGCCAATCAGCTTTTGCAGTCTCACCCTCAATAATCGAAAACACTAAAGAGATAGCCAATGATCAATAGACATTAAAAGAAAGCTCCCCACAGCAGAAGCTATGATCAAACAAATAAATGAACAAAAGAAGAAAATAGATTTACAGGAAGCATAAATGGCACAGAGCATAAAAAGGAAACAGCTAAATTATTATTAACATCCTCTAAATGAAAGCACATGCATCTGTGAAGAAGATTCAATTTTACAAAGTACAGAACAGGGACTTTCCTGGTGGCCCAGTGGTTAAGACTTTGCCTTCCAATGTAGGGGGTATGGGTTCAATCCTTGGTTGGGGAACTAAGATCCAACGTACCCCATTGCCAAACAGATCAAAATATAAACAGCAGAAGCAATATTGTAAAAAATTCAATAAAGGCTTTAAAAATGGTCCACATGAAAGATACCTTTATTTTAAAAGTATAGAGCTCACTGAAATAAAAAATATTCAAAGGAAGGTTTGAAAGATGAAACAGAATAAATATTTTACAAATTACAATAAAAATGCAAACAAATTTAAAAAAAAAAAAACAGGAAAACTGAAGATCAATTAGAGAGGTAAAACAGCTATCTAAGGCGTTTCAGGAGGAAGAGAGACAACACAAAATAAATCTCAGAACTGCAAAGCGTGAGCATACTAGTAAAATATTCTGCTTACTCCTTGGAAGGAAAGTTATGACCAACCTAGATAGCATATTAAAAAGCAGAGACATTACTTTGCCAACAAAGATCTGAATGGTCAAGGCTATGGTTTTTCCAGTGGTCATGTATGGATGTGAGAGTTGGACTGTGAAGAAAGCTGAGTGCCGAAAAATTGATGCTTTTGAACTGTGGTGTTGGAGAAGACTCTTGAGAGGCCCTTGGACTGCAAGGAGATCCAGCCAGTCCATCCTAAAGGAGATCAGTCCTGGGTGTTCATTGGAAGGACTGATGCTGAAGCTGAAACTCCAGTACTTTGGCCACCTGATGCAAAGAGTTGACTCATTGGAAAAGACCCTGATGCTGGGAGGGATTGGGGGCAGGAGAAGGGGACGACAGAGGATGAAATGGCTGGATGGCATCACCGACTCGATGGACATGAGTTTGAGTAAACTCTGGGAGTTGGTGATGGACAGGGAGGCCTGGCGTGCTGCAATTCATGGGGCCGCAGAGAGTCAGACACGACTGAGCAACTGAACTGAACTGAACTGAACTGAAAGGCCAATAAAATAAAGGTGAAAGGACTCACTCCAAAGTACATAATTAAGAAATCTCAGAATTTTTTGGATAAAAAGAAGATTCAGAAAGAGGAAAAGAACAAACACGTAACATACAGAGATGAGATCAGAATGACATAAACCTTCCTAGCAACAACACAGGGGGCTGGAATACAGCAGAGCAAACCTTCAAAGTTCCAAGGGAAAGGTGCTTTTTAACCTTGAACTCTACACCCAACCCATCAGTCAAGTATATGA
The DNA here is from genome assembly GCF_910594005.1 of Cervus elaphus. NCBI lineage: Eukaryota > Metazoa > Chordata > Mammalia > Artiodactyla > Cervidae > Cervus > Cervus elaphus. The sequence continues at coordinate 61,704,434 of NC_057847.1, forward strand.
CAAGCAGAGACCCTTTCAGACATGAAAAATTGCTTCCAGTGTATCCTATTTTAGCAGTTCTAGAAAATAAAGCAACAAAAGCAGAGAAACACAAAGCCAGGGAAACAAGGAGTTCAGGATGAGAAACTGCAGCAGTCCACACTGAATGCAGGACACGGGGCTGCGGAAATATCTCCCAAAGAAAAAATATAATAGAGGGTTTGGAACTGTTCTGAAATTTCAAAAACGAATAATGAGCATGTCAACTGGAGCATCAGGGGAAAGCAGCAGTACGCTCGAAGAAGGCCAAGCAAAGAAAAGATGAGGTAATTTTTAATTTCTATATAAAACAAGAAGTTGAAAGGGGCAGTAGTACACTGCTTGGCTCAGCAGAGAACGGTATCTGTGTAGAAATAATAATACAGTCACTGTTCATCGACACAAGCATTCTGATAGAACTGCTTCCATGGGAGCAGTAAGTAGGGAAAGAGGTAGGTAGATGAGAGAGAAAGTCTCAAGTAACACAAGAGAAAATCAATTGCAAATATTCAACACATAAATCAAGGAACATCAATAATGAGTACATTACTTAGAAATATGGAGGTAAACACAAGGATAAACAGGAAGAAGTCGAAACTGGCTGCCTCTGAGGAAATTAAATAGAAGACAACACGCAACTGTAATATCTCAACATAAGAATTACAGAAATAAATTTCTTACTCTGTGAATCTTTTTTTTATAACAGTTGTATTCTATACCTTTTTTAGAGATGATCAAAAATGGTACTGGAACAAAGGGACAAGAAAATAAGGATCATTAATTTTCACATTTACTGATTTATAAGGTTGACTTTGCTTTTCATCATTTCATATCCTTTATTCAATATATATTTCAGGTTCTAGAATAACAAGGATCTTATGTTCTATTTCTTCTGTCTCTACTTTTTACTTCTCAACTTCCATAAATACACACAAACAGTGGCCCTCATTTTGCAAGTACTTAATGTGCTAGGGATATTTTGTGCAACAGTTATTCACGTTCTAGGTACTGGGAATCTATCAGTGAATAAACTCAATAACATCTCTTTCCTCAGGGAGCCTCCATTTAGTACTATTTAGAAAAAATCAGAGTAATTTAGTTCAAATTATTTAGGTAATATAGACTTTTTCTGGCTTACTGAGAGCATTATAAAATTAGCGCTTGTGGTCTCCAAGGAAAAACAATTAGAAGTGAATCCCATGCCATGTAAGTCTACGTTTTTTTGATATCACAGAAATAACACCACAGAGAATTTATTACACACATGGTTCTAAGACAAATTAATATCAATAGATGTAACCAAAATGATTCCAATTTAATCAAATTCTCAGAATAAATATTTCACAAAACTCTAGCACATATTAAAAAAAAACAGCTTTCTCCTAAGAAAGTTGTAAACTTAAATATATGCAAATATATAAAATACTGCTGTTTTTCCTTAAATTCCTTTCAACATTGAAAACATTATTATTTAATCTATAACCAAATATTAATCTAAGATCCTTTTTCCTTATCCAACATCATTTTCATAATCTTTTTTTCTTTCAAAAAGATTGATTAATTTTGACTTATCTACTTAGTTCCTAGGACACAGGTCTTTTTTTTCACCCTTTTTATTCACTGGGAAGGATCTACTGAAATTAAACTTTCCATGAGTCTCATGTAGAAAGTTTTAAAGCTAAAAAGTCAGACAAATTACTTGTGATCAGTTACTAATAGAGTACATATAGCTGTCAGTTTGATCTCACCTCTTTTTTGGGTCTAAAGGAAAAAAGTATACAAAATTGTATAACATAAAAGCAAGAATAAATATTTCAAATATCAAATAATATATAGCAATAATAAAAATAACAGCTAACATTTATGAGTGGCTACTATACACTAGGTTTTTCAATACATTTGTTTTACTGTAATTTTCAAAACAGTTCTCTGAAGAATGTACTGCCCTCATTTTGATAGATAAATAGGGCTCAGAGAGATTAAAGAACTTTCTCCTCTCTAGATCCTTGGGACTTGAATGTGAGTCTGCCTGTGTGCAAAGTATACAAAGTACGCCTGCCTAGTATACTGAGTGATCTCTGAAGATGACTTAAGACCATTAGAAGACCCTCTCACAAAGAAACAAATATGGATTTTTTTTCCCCTTTCAGACCTCATTATTCATAGCAAATAGTTTTCCAGTCTTTTTATAAATACTTGTAAAATGTAATTTGGAATAGTGAAAATGTTCTGGAACTAGATAGTAGCAATGTTTCCAACACACCATGAATATACTAAATGTCACTGAACTGAACTCTACAATGGTTAAAATGGTAAAGTTTACGTTATGTGTATTTTACCACTGAAATTTTTTTTAAATGGCATTTGGCCCCAAGGAAGTACATTAGAAACTTACCCTTTACCTACACAGGATTATAGATTTCAAGGCTGCCTCTACATTTCTAACACTGTACATTTAAATTTGACCTCGCTGATATGGACTTCCAAACATCTGGTTCTAGGAGAGACCTGCCTCCTAAATTCAGACCCAACTTCCTGATCAACATGTCCATGTGAATTTCCAACAGGCTTATAAATCGAACCTGTTCTATGCCAAATTCCTCATATTCCCCCATGCAGGCTCCTTCCCAGTAAGCCCAGGTTAAATGATGGCAACTCCACTCTCCCAGCTATTCAGAGCAAAGCTTCAGGACACTGCCCTTGTATCTCTTTCCCTCCTCCTCCTTACATTAGCAAATCATGATGGTTTTACCTTAAAACACTGTTTCTCAACCTGGGCACTATTGGCAAGTGGAGGAGGGATAATTCTTTGTTGTGGGGGTCTGTCTTGTGCATTTCAGAATATTTAGCAACACCCCTGGCTTCTACTTTGATGTCGGTAGCACACCCCAGTTGTGACAATCCTAAATGTCCTCTGCTGGGGAAAATTTTCCCTGATTGAAAACCAGACCTTATATACATATCCAACACTCAACCCCTTCTTATCACCTTCATTGACATGACCTTGGTTCAAGCTATTATCATCAGCTGTCCTTATTTCTACAGTAGCTTCCTAACTAGTCTCGTTTCCACTTCCTGATCACCCAAGATAATCCTATTAAAGTATTATTAAAAAAAAAAAAAGAAAGATCATGCCACCCCTCTCTGAAAACCCCCCAAGCCTTTCTATCTCACCCAAGAGCAAAAGCCAAAATTGTATCCTGATCTATGAAGACATACCTGATTTGGGTGCCCTTTCCCCTCTGACCTGACCTCCCACCACTGCCCACCATGTTTGCCCTGCTCCAGAATGCTGGACTCTCCTCTGGTCCGCAAACAAGCCACACCCACATCTGTCCCAGGGTCTTTTGCCCTTGTGGTTCTCTCCCTGTGGAATATTCATCCTGATATTCCCATGGCTGGCTCCCTCACTGCCTTCAGGTCTTTTACTCAAATTCCCTTCCTCAGTTAGGGAGCCCCTAGCCCACCCATTTCAAATATCACTCTCTCGCCTATCACTTATGTGTGGACTCTAAAAATTGATATAAATGAACTTATTTACAAAACAGAAACAAACTTACCCACATAGAAAACAAACTTACCACTACCAAAAGGGAAAGGTGGGGAGGAGGGATAAACTAAGAATCTGGAAGTAACATACACACACTATACATAAAACAGATAAACAACAAGAACCCTCTGTTCGTGTTGAACCTGTTCTTGTTGAACCCTGTAGCACAGGGACTGCTACTCAATATTTTGTAATACCAATATGGGAAAAGAATATGAAAAAGAATATATATATAACTGAATCACTTTGCTGAACACCTGAAACTTAAGACAACATTGCAAATCAAATATATTCCAATAAAAAAATAAATTTTAAAAACTGCAAAAAAAATAGTCATCTCTCATCTGTCATTGCATATCCCTCCCCTTTTCCTTACCTTTCCTTCTAAGCCCTCATCACCAACCAGTATACTCTCCATTCAACTTTTGGACTGTGTTTATTAATCTGTTCATGAGGATCAAGGATTTGTCTCTTTTATTCTCAACTTATCTGTAAGAGCACCTGGCACATAGTGAGGTCTCCTCAAGGATCAGAAGAATGAAGCAACCTCTCAGAACCAGTAGTGAGGAATTTTTAAAGAGATCACTAGTTATCATAGCTTCAGAGACCATATCTGCTCATCTCCAGGAAGCAAGCGGACAGCAATAGTATATGTTTACCTAAAACAACAAACTGCATCACTCCTTATCTGATATTTTTGCTGACATGATCCTTCTTTCTTGGCTGACAGAAGCCAAACACTAAATATAGATCAATGGATCTCATCACAATGATGACAGGCATTCAATAGCCTTGCTGGATCAATGACCCCACAGCCTGTACTTCACCAGACTCTCTCTCGGTAGAGAAAACATAGCAACATAATATATCACTCACTTACTATTCATCAATCCATTGTTTTTCCACAGCCAAGACACACTTAGAAATGCCTCTGATTTGGCTGAGCTTGACTAACACCTAATCTATGGATGCAGGAAAAACAATAGATACAAACAGAAAGCTTAAATGACTGGCACTACAATCTAAATAGGGAGAATGGTTTCTAGGTTTCTAAAATAAGGTATATTTATCTGGGTCTCCATGGAAATCTGTTCAAATTCCAGATTATACTGGACCTGAGTTGTTGGGTTTGATAATATACTCCAAAAATGCAGCTAATTTCAAATGCAATTGAGTTTTTAATTCAAATAAAATATAATAAATCACACATAAGTAGGTACAGATTCTAAGCGGGCTAACTTGCAGTTATGTCTGACTCTTTGCAACCCTATGGACCATCGCCCTCCAGGCTCCTCTGTCCACAGAATTCTCCAGGTAAGAATACTGGAGTGGGAAAAAAAAAAAAAAAGAATACTGGAGTGGGTAGCCATGCCCTCCTCCAGGGGATCTTCCTGACCCAGGGATTGAATCAATGTCTCTGGCACCTCCTACATTGGTAGGCAGGTTCTTTACCACTAGCAGCACCTGGGAAAGACCTGAGGTTGTCTTTCAAGGTGATGATCCAGAATTGCTCTAGAGCATATGACTTCTCAAACTGATTTATCTCTTAGCTTTAAAAGAATAGTGCATTCATGTCAGTACTATTCATAATAACAAAAAAATTAAAGCTAGTGAAATGGCCATGCAATAGAGGAAGAATAGGTAAGCAAATGGAGCACTGATTAAATAAATTCATAAAACTGCAAAAGAAAACTATGCAACCAATAAAAGATGAAACTGACTCATGTGCACTAGTATGTAATATTTACCAAGTCATCATTACATGCTGAAAGCAACATGCAGAGTAAGACACCACCAAGTATGATTCTGATTGTATGAAGCACTGTTTGTCTGTATGTACATGTTGCTGCTGTTGTTTAATCACTAAATTGTGTCCAACTCTTTTGCAACCCTATGGACTATAGCCTGCCAGGCTCCACTGACCGTGGAATTTCCCAGACTCTAAGAATACTGGAGTGGGTTGCCATTTCCTTCTCCAGGGGATCTTCCTGACCCAGGATTGAACCAGCATCTCCTGCACTGGCAGGAGAATTCTTTACCACTGAGCCACCAGAGAAGCTCATAGGTATGTACAAATCAGAAATTTTCAGATCCACATTCTCTACCGTTCCACACTCAGCTTCCCATCCAGAAGGCAGAACCATAAAAAGTAATAAAACATATGTGTGTGCATTTTGTGTGATTTATATACACAACTATGCATAGAGAGGTACTTCCTTACATGTGCAAGGGATATTTCTGAAGGACATATAAGAAATTGGAATACATAGCCTAGACTTTGGCTTTTAATTTTATATCTCTGAGGTCTTTTTTACTTTTAAAATGACTGATCACATACAAGGAACAAATTCATAATTTATAAATGAAACCATACAGGAAAACATACATTATTACCTTTTTGATGGCACATAAATGAGATAAAGAAGTAATGAATACTGGGGAAAATGAGAGTGGTGACATGGATATTCATTTTGAACAGTGCAAAGCATCTGATGGGAAGGATTCTCACTTCTGAAACTTAAGTGTGACAGTTACCACAGTGTCCCTCACTGTAGAGTGGGTCTGTGCCATTTTGTTCCATTGACCTACTTTTAGAAAAGCAGACCTATTTTTAAAATTTGCTTCAAAATACATCCATTTTCTTAATACATCCCATTCACATTTAAGATTTTCTACTTTCCATCTTAATTGCACTTTTTTGAGAACTTTAGACCAGAGTACAGCCATATAAATGTGCTTATTTAGATTTGATAAAATGTGTAGTCTTTTCTGACTAAAATAAAATAGCCCCTTTGCAAAAATGCAATCTTGACTTTTAGAACTATTTCCAAAGCTTTCTAAAACTACTGTGAGGTAAAAATGAAAATCACTAATGTGGTATTAGAGTCCACAATTAAATTAATTTATAAGGGCTTTAATGCAATTAAATTTCCTCCAGACTGTATCTCTAATGGTGCTGGGGTTTTACTTAATTTACTTTAAAGCATAATTCACTTTCATTTTTGCAAAGCCATTTAAATATTACAAATATCACTTTTATACATATTTCCATGGTGACATAATATGTTTGCAGTCTATTTAATTTACAGATGATGAGCCTAAAATGAAAATTCTCCAAGGACCATAGATCTTCTATGACATCACGGTTTCCAATTCTAAGATATTAGGTGTATAAGTTATCTGTATTTGCTAGAATGGACTCTTGAAACAGGAATATGTATTTTAAATGATCTGATTGTGAAATGAAGAAAATTAAAATCTACGACAAAGAAAAACATCAGTGATACAAACAGCCAAGATGTTTGGGTTTATAATTTAAGTTGATAAAGTATTAGCCTTTAAAATTAAACAGTGCTCTTCCACAATCACATTAAGGAAATATTTAGAAAAGAACATAATTTATATGCAAGTCTCCACACCTCAGCTTATTCATATACTCATGTACAAGGTAGCTAAGGGTCTCCAAACACATTAAGGCCACTGCATAATCACAACTAATGGGCAAAGCTGTTGGGATAATTTTCCATGCTTCAAAACTTAGATATACAGAATGTATGCTAGAAAATGTACAATAATAAATACCTAGTTAGTTTATACCATAAAAGAAAGAGACATACATTAATATTTCAAATCATTTTGAGGATATCAACTAAATTCAGATGCCATTTTCACTACAAATGTGTTGCACAGTGGTGATATATTGACAAAAGAGAAACAGACCTAACTATGGAGATCATAATTTTAATTGACAACAACATGAAAATTCAGAAGGATAACAAGCATCACGGACGGAGGTGACAATTATACAGGAATAAGAATCAAATGTATTATAAAGAAGAACCTATATTTTCTCCTCTCTGGAGATTTCCCACTCCTTCATGGGTAAGAAGGACAAGAATGGAAAGAATATTCTTCTCATTAATGAAAATGGGACAAAGGAACATCCAGGACATTCCTACCTGGTTTCCAGATGAACTGATTATCCTTTTTGCCTTCCAAATGAGCCGCATGGGACAGCAAGAGAGAAAGTAACAGAAATAGCTTCCTCATGCTCCTCCATACCCAGCCAGTGACAGCCAGATTACACTTCGGAAACATTCTTCAGAATTCAGCCTCTTGACTTTCCTATTCCTAAAAGAAAAAAAAAAAAAAAGAACATCATGTAAGTTTCTTCTGTAAAGAAACTACAAAAACTCACTTCAACTGCTAGCACTTTTAGCAAAATGGCATTATAAATGTTCAAGATCATAAAGAGAGTATATAGAATATTGTTAATAATATTTTAAGGTCAGATGTGAATTATTCCATGTTTTCGATCTTTACCCATGGGAGGCGGGTTCTTTACCGCTAGTGCCACCTGGGAAGCCCTTACCCACGGAAGGCGCTATCAGTTCTAAGGACTCTATATGAGTGCACTGTCCACAGTCCCTCGTACAGTTGATCTTTGTTTTTAAGAGCAGGGTTGGCAGAGACCTAGTCCACTCCCTCCTACTCGGTCAAACTCCTTGAGGATCCCATGATCTGGGGAGAAAGATCAGCATATACAGCAAAGTCCAAAACAGGGCAATAAATGCTCTAACAGTGGTGTTAGGAAAGTGAGAGGGAACAATTTAGAAGGCGGCAATTAGTTCCTCTGTGATGAGAAGAAAAAAAAAAAAAAATAGGGAAATCTCACACAGGTAACGTTTGAGATAAGCCAGAGGCAAAGGGCTTGAATGTGTTAGGAAGGCATTTCAGGCTGGCTGAGAGACGAGGTGCTGAGATGCATTTTGTATTTGGGACCAGGGAGTGGGCCAGCAGCTACAATGAAGGACACAAAGGGGAGGGTGGAATGGACAGAGATGAGATTTAGCACGTAGGTTGGGGAGCAAATTATAAAGAGCCTTGAATGTCATGTGAGGGCTTTGGGGTCTATTCTGTAAACAACAAGAATCACAGGGAGGCAAATGAATTTAAATAACTGACATCAGTGAACAAGACAGATCACAGAGAAACTGAGGCCAGTTAGGAAACTAGGTAAATATTCCAGATAAGTACTGGTAAATGAAAGGATCAGAAGAAATTTCAAAATTTAGTTTACAGGCTAGCTGTGATGGATTTGGTTACCAATTGGATGGGATATATGAGAGAGATAAGATAGAAAAGACAGATTCCAGAGCTGATGGGACTCCTCCTCCAAAAAGGAGAAACAGGAAGAGGGGCAGATTTTCAAAAGAAGATAAAGACAATTTCCTTAAGAGAATATCAAATCTGGTATGCCTGCAGGACACAATCCTGCAGGTAGTTTCCCAAAAGACATAAGAAGATTCTACACTGAGTTAAAGAGATCTAGGGAGAACATGAAAGTTAGTTGCTCAGTTGTATCTGACTCTTTGTGATCCCATGATCTCCAGGCTCCTCTGTCCATTTCCCAGGCAAGAATACTGGAGTGAGTTGCTATTTCCATCTCCAGGGGATCTTCCCGACCTGCCACAATACATTATTTTAGAAAAATATACTGATAGGTAAAAGGCGAAACAAGGATATGTTAGAAAAATACAGATAGATAAAAGGTGATAAAAGGATGAAACAGGTTGTCAAGGATAGAAGTTATTGCCCCTAAGCATTTTCCAAAGCATTGCTGAAAGTGGGGAGCAAGTCTGACTGTGAATTTCCTAAATCAAAAAAAAAAAAAGAAAACAAAAAAGACAAAAAGAAGTGGCTACTATAGCCCTCATATACAGAGGAGTAAAGTATATGTTCTTTTCGTATTGTTTTAGGAGAAGCCATCACCCTGCTCCCAAGCAGTGGTGGAATTAACCCCGAGAGTTCTCATCAACACAGATGCCGTGCTGAGTCATGCACTCAACGCATCCCTTCATCAATAAAACAGACAACAGCAATCTGTAGTCAGCGGGGTCTCGGGCTCTTGTAGAACACTCCAAGGGTACCGTGCCAAAGTACAAGTCAGTGAAAATGATGCTGCAAAGAGTCAAGCAATGGAGTTCAAGGACACAGCTCTCTGGTGACTTGCCTTGGTCCAGGAATGAAGAGAATACTTGGATAAGCAACCAAAAGCTTCTCCTCTGTTTCTGCATTGCATACCAATATTGAAAGAGTGGAGTGCTGCCGCTGAAATGAAACAGAGCTCCCCTGCTTGACTGTTTGTTCCCAGGAGTGGCCTGTTAGGCTATCCCAGGGAACCTGTGAGGTGCTACTGGACACACTTCATAAACCTCTGGATGAGACACACGCTGTACCCTTACATGAGACCCCTTTGTGCGCATACACACACAGACACTTCAGGTGATGGGTATTTCAGGTTGCTAACAGCAAAACCACATGCTTAAAAGCAACACAACAAGGAACAGTTTGGCAATTTTATTATGATATTTTAAAGTCTCCACACATACACACGCATGCAAGTAGTCAATTCATTCCTCATAATACAGATTTGCTACAAAAACTTTGATGTGCACATTTTTTAGAAGGTACCATTGCCATTAATTCCATGAAGTCAGCTGAAAAATATCTAAATACTGCTCCCATAATACAACATGGATAAACCTAGAGCAGACAGAGAAAGACAAATATCATATGATGTCTCTTCTATGTGGAATCTAAAAAAGAATAATACAAATGAACTTATATACAAAACAGAAGTAGAGTCATAGACAGGGAAAACAAACTTGATTATTAAAAAGGAAAAGGGGGAGGTATAAATTAGGACTTTGGATTAAAATATACATACTGCTATACAGAAAACAGATAGCTAACAAGGACCTACTGTATAACATGGGGGCTATACTCAATATCTTTTAATAATCTATAATGAAAAAGAAACTAAAAAAGAATGCATATATAATGCATAACTGAATCACTTTGCCGTATACCCGAAAATAATACAAAATTGTAAATTAACTATATTTCAATGAAAAAAAATTTAAAAGACAAGATAACTTCCTAGTGAGTCCTACAAATCAAATTAGCTTAAAAAAAATACCCCTGGGAAAGCAAATGAATTGGCTTTCTGTATAATGATGGATTTAAGTCATTGTAATGTTAGAGAACTTTTGATAAAAAGGATGATTAGGGCAGTTGATCTTATGCTATTATTATTACTATCAATATACTAATTAACCAGCAGGACCAGCTCTCTACTGAGACCACTTCTTTTGTGATAGGAAATCACCAGGGTATAGGTGATGACTTTGTTCATGCTCACTGGTGGGAGACAGACTTTCAGCATATCTAAGAGCATATTCATGTCATTACCAGGTAAGCCAAAGAGATGCAGGGCCAAAAGCATGTTTGTTCAACTCTAAATGGCCATAAGTGAGAAGCCAAAAAGAGATTTAAAAGGATTTGGAGTTCCAGTGAGACTGCATGTAAGCATAAGCTGATTAGCCAATAATTTATATATAAATAAGTGTATATATAAATATTTTGAATTTTGCATCAATCTTTGTTTTTTTATTGTAAGACCTGAACAGAGTTGTTGTGAGACTACAAGAAGTAGGCTTCCTCACTGGCACAGAGCTCTGTACTAACTCTGCAAAGGGACCCACTGGCTTTAAGGGTCCTTTTGTGTTCACCTAAGCCAGTGGAAGAGCCCTGAAGAAAGTGGCTTACAGACTCCTGTCCTCACCATTATCTCCTGGCTATCACTGATTAATAAGGATAATGACAGTAAAGACACAGAGAACAGACTTGTGGCTGTCAAGGGGGAGGGAGCCTGGGACTTTGGGACTAGCAGATACAAACTATTATATAGAGGATGGATAAACAACAAGGTCCTACTGTATAGCATAGGAAACTATATTCAATATCCTGTGATAAACCATATAAAGAACAATATATGTATATGTTTATGTGTGTATCTGATTCACTTGGCAGTACAGCAGAAATTAACACAATATTGTAAATCAACTATACTTCAATAAAATTAATTTAAAAAAAAAAAAAAACAAGGACAGTGACAGTAGAAACCTACAACTAACCTTGACTTAAAAAAAAATGAAATGGAGATCTTAGAGAATGCACCAGAGCGTCTCAGTTCAGGAGGCCACAGCAATTTTACTCCTAAAAACACCCACACATTTTTAGCATCTGTACTAGCTAAAACCTTATACCTCCTTACCTCTCTTTTCCCAAGAAACTTGAGAACAGAGGATGGGAAATTAGGTTTGAAGAAGTTTCACCATCCGCCATGCTTTATATCCACTAGTAAATGGAGAATCTCTGCTGAGTTGATGGAGCATGCAGGATGGAATTTGAACACAGGTTTGTCTTACTTCACTAAACTATGCTGCCTCTATTCCCTCTAAAGACCTGAAACTCACTAAATTATTCCTGGGAAGACACTAGGAGTCATACTTGTGTCCCTTACTTTAAAAGCCACACACGAGTTCACAATAAACACAAGGAGAGGAAACGAGGAACAATTGGACCTGCCACTTCTCTGTCTGTAAAACACAACTGGAAAAATGCTATAACTACCATGAAAAAATATATTATTCAGGAAGCATGTGCTACTCACAACGGCATGAATAATTTATATCAGGAAGGTCGTTAAGTCTCCAAATCAACTTATTTACTATATATCTTAGCATCCAAAATGTATTTGCGAGGTTAGCTCTAAACTGATGAATACTAAGAGAAATTAAAAAAAAAATAGTTTCTCCTTTTAGCCTCAGTTTTCTAATCATTTAAAGGCCATTCAAAATATGAAAAATGTGCTTTACACTTCATATGCATTTCATTTTCCTTTAAATGTGTTCTTATCGTTGAAGTCCTTGAATATTTAAAAAGGTAAAAAACTTCAAAATAAAATAAAAACTGTTGCAATTTGCTTACAGCCTGAAGAAACAGCAAGAGAAGAGCAAACTTGACTGAGGACATCCCCATAGCGCCATCTCATGGCAACTCTGCAGACAATGGCTCAGTAAAGATGCCTGAGTAGCAGCGGCTAGAGGGGAGGACACCCACAGTCCAGATCAACTCTGTTGACCAGGATGGGAGCTCCAACCAGTTGCCAAGAGCAAGTGATTGTTAACTAAACACTGCTAAAGAAACCAAAGAAGCATTTCCTTTTCCTCAGCCATTTGCCTAATTTCTGATTGCAGTATTGTGCACTGCATTCCATCCCGCATAATCCATCAATATACAAAATATTGACCTAAGCACTTCACTGAACTCTCACCATAGCCTTATGAAATAGATATTCATGTCATCCCTCGTTTTAGAGAAAAGGAAAGTGAGGCACTAAGACGTAAGTGACAAGCCCCAGGTCACAAAGGTAGTAAGTTGTGTGTGATTCATCTCAGTGACCCTCCTCTGAAACTAGCACTGTGACCCAATGCCAACATAAGTCATTTTTCATAGCCTTGAAAATGCAGATCCTTTCTAACCCTGTGTAGGGTCTCTCAGTAACTTGTACAAGGCAATTTACATATCATTTCACTTCCTCCTCACATTATACTATGAGCAATATTCCTATTTTTCAGATGTAAAAGAGACTGATCATTGAGGATGTTAAATAACTATCCTAAGGCCACCTCAGCTAGAAAACATCAAAACTGAATTACAAAATGACCCTGACCCCACAGCCCATATCTGTTGATAGCATCACACACGGTGATTCTGGCGGGTCACCAGCCTGGGAGCCTCAGGGTCCCAACTACAAATTGATGAAGGCCATCAACCCACAGTCCTAAGGGGGTAAGGATGGAATCAAATAATGGAGGGAAGATTCCCAGATGAGCACCTGTCAGGCACCTGCCAAAAAGTGAGCACTCCCTAAAAGGGTATCATTGTTCTCATTATCATGAGTGCCTGCATACTCAGTCACTCAGTCATGTCTGCCTTTTTGCAACACTTTGGACTGTAGCCCACCAGGCTCCTCTGTCCATGAGATTTTTTAAGCAAGCATACTGGAGTGGGTTGCCATTTCCTCCTCCAGGGTATCTTCCCTACCCAGGGATTGAACTCAAGTCTCCTGCATCTCCTGCACTGTAGGCAGGTTCTTTACCTGCTGAGCCATCGGGGAGGCTCCCTATCATCATGATTCTCTCAAAATTCAGAAGAGCCCTGATTCTGTGGGACTTCCCTGGTGATTCAGTGACTGGGACTCTGTACTCCCAATGCAAGGGGCCAGAGTTCAACCCCTGATCAGGGAACTAGATCCCACACACCTCAACTAAAGATGCCAAATCCTGCAACAAAGATTGACGATCCCACATGCTGCAACTAAGACCCAGCACAGCCAAATAAATAAGATAATAAATATTAAATAAAAGAAAAAATAAAACTCTGACTACAGCAACATTTCAGGGAGGCTTTGAATATCCTGCCCTGTGGCAAAGGATGGGGGGATGATATTTTCCACCTCCCCATCTGTGACTCTGTGCCTTATTTCTGAAGAGCTAAAAGCACTCTATACCAAAAGCCCCATTAAAGATTCACATTGACACTGTGAAGGAGAAAACAGGTATTATCATCTCTATTTTATGAGAGGGTAACCTCTAGCCTCACAGTCACAAGATGTTTAGTAACTTCCTTAAGTCTTTTAACTACCAGCCTCTTCTCCACGAACCTCACTGCAGAATCCTAAATTATATCAAATACAAGCGTGGGGGACCTGTAAGCATATCACAAAAATTATCCAGTCACGTGGTTTTTGGTTTACAGTATGACTCAAAGCCATAGGTTTGCATCACATAATAAATTCTGAAAAATTTTCACAAAATACACACAAATGCTTTACATATCTCCAAACAAACTTTTGCCATTAGGACATACTACTGATAGAAATCAATTTGCCAAAACCAACTTGGTAGCTGTGGCAGACAGTGCTATTTTTACCCTGTCTTCTAGAATTAGAATTTTTTAAAGAATGTCCACCAGCCCTGTTTGAAAACAAATCACATTTGCAGATTTCCTTGTAACAAAGGTGGCCACACGGAACAGTTCTGGCCAATGATCTACAAGTGTCAAGGAGAGGAGGTGTTTTTCTTCAAAAAAAAAAAAAAATATATATATATATATAAAACTCCCCAAAAGTGTCGGGGGAAATGTGGTTCTTTGCTGTTGGCCCCTTTTCCTATGACCCCTGCCTGGAACACAGACAGTAATGTCTGGAGGTGCCAAAGGCATCCGAAAACCATGGGATGAACACCACCCACGAAGAGATGGAGCAGGAGGCAGACAAAGCCCGAGACTCAGACACCATGCTGGAGCTATAGCAACTACTTCTGGACTCTCTGATCTGTCCTAGATTGTCAATTTCTGGACTTTCTGATTTGTGTGAAAAACAGACTCCGTTGTTGCAAGCCACTTTTTTGTGTGTTTTCTGTTACAGGAGCTGAAAGCAACTCTAATGCCTATGGCACCCAGGTCCCTGGATTCACGGTGTCTATTTATAGACAGACCTATTTTTGTGTGTGTTTCTGTCTCTGTGACTTCTACAGATTGAAACAACTTCTCTCATGATTCAAGCAATACACCTAACCTCTCTGGAAACTTGGACAAGTATGTACCCATTTCTAAACAAGCGAGTTTGGTTTATTCCCCATGCTGGCTTTTTTAGGTAATACGTGCAACATCCAAAGAAAAGTAGCCAGATCTGTCGCTATTTTTCATAAGTGTCATCACAGTGAAAAAAGGGGCACAACCTCTATGATGAACTATATGTAAGAGAGAATGGTAGTAATTACCCTAGCAAGCTGCCTCGGATTCCCTAGTAAGAATAATCCACCCATAGAGACAGAGTCTAAAATAAGAACATATTTCTGGAGCAATCTTCTACACAGTTGCCAAGCTCTCCCTGGTTTCGAAGGTATTAAGAGAGGTTCTTGTAATTTTGGAACCAACTCATCACCACCTGATGGAAAATCATCTTGATACCTCATGGCATCACATCCTCATGACTAAATTCCTGGTGGTTGCTCAAATCTTTCATGATCCCTTTCTTAATGACTTTTTTCAGTCAGAACCAAGCTACCAAATCTCTCTCTCTTTTTTAACTTCTCATTGGCCACTTCTTCTCAGCCTCCTTTCCAAATATTCCTCTTATTGTGAGCTCTAAATGAGTATACCTCTAACTTGGTCCTCAAATTCCTCTTCTCTAGCTTTGCTCACTCCCTAGTAGATCTTATGTAGCCATTCAGTTTTACATACCGTGCTTCATGATTCTCATTTCTCCATATTCAATCTGGTATCCCCAGTCCTGACTTCTTTCCTTAACTCACACACTCAACTTACCAGTGTATATCACCGCTTGGATATCTGACAGCAACTCACATGGAACATACATAAGACGCTTGTGATTCTCCTATGTCATCCACGGTCTAATTCTCCTCTCAGTGTCCCCATTTCCATAAAGGCATCACACTGCCCAGAAGACCAGGAGTTCTCCTAAACGCCTTTCTTTTTCTCACACCTGAAAACCAATCCATCAGTCAAACTAGTGGGCAAAACCTTCCCAATCTGTTCAGCATCAAGACACTTCCCATCCTCTTGCTTAGTGCCAGCCACCATCATCTCTCACCTGAGCTATGGTAATATTCTCCTACCTGGTTTTCCTGCCTTCACTCTGGGCTGCTTCTATGCACTCTACACAGAAAATCCAGGATAATCTTTAGGAAGAAAAATGCACCTTCCTCTTTAAAGTCCTCTCATGACTTCCAATTTAGAATAAAATTTAAAAATTCTGCTGATTGGACTTTTGCTTTCTCTCCTTCTGACCATTCTCCATTCATCTCTGTAGCCCAGACACAATGGACCTTTTCTTGTTCCTCAAGGATATATCTTCTCAAGGCCCTTGCACTACTGTTTCTTAGGTACCTATTCACATGACTTGCTTCCTCAGTTCATTAACCTCAAAGGCTTTCCCAAACCAATCTGTTCAGCACAATTGCAAGCACTCCATCCCCCTGATGTTTGTTTCTTCTGTTTCTTTGTAACACTAAGAAAAGATATACTTGACAATCTAGTGTGTATTGGTTTCCTTATTTTCCTCTCCTCTAGTATCATCTAACTAGTTTATCTTGCTCACATTATGTGCCCAGCACCTAGTATATTGCCTGGAAAAGAGTAAGTGTTCCTTAAATATTAACTAAGCAAATGAAAGGATTATGGAGTCTACCTTTGTAGGTTTTTTTCCCTAAATTCTCTTGATCTCAGACCACAATCCTGAGGAAAAGGCTTTTCCATGCAATGGGAGACAGATGGATGGAGAAGCCCCTATTTCCACATTGGTTTGGATTTCTGAATTCTCTTCTCTGTGCTCAGTAAGGTTAATTTAGGTAACTTGTGAAATGTAAAAATCAGTATGGGCAACAGTAAATAGCTGAAAGATTCTTTCTACTTTACAAATAAATTACAAACATCCCAGTGTACTACCAAGAAAAGATCCAAAGAATAAAGAAGTTTGATACATTCTATGCTTTTTAAATCCTCAAGCAAAATAATCTATCTTTTTACAAAGTAGAAAAAAATAAAAGTTAAATAGATTGATGGAAATTATATGAAAAAAAACATAATGAAGTCATTAGAGGAAAAATAAAATCTATGTCATCTTCTGTTCGGAGAAGCTTAGGTTAATAAAAAGAAATTGCATTCAATTTTAAAGCATTGCATTCTAGAAGAGTAATAAAATTAGTACAATCACTTCTGGAGATAGTTTAGGAAATAAAATAGGCACCTAATGCTGTTAGCCTGTAGTAGTCCAGCCTTCTTGAAGATGCAAGGAAGGATTTGATAACCTCTTTTTACCAAATCTTACAAACAGATAAATATTCATTTATATGTGTTTTATATGTATGAGTGTAGACACAGCATAATTTTATATGGACTTACATTTAACAGTTACTCAAAGAGGTTTATAAGAATTCAGAAGAACTTGAATGTGTGAACAAGATAAAATTCTCTGCTCAAACACTATTGACCTTTGAAATTTAAAAAAAATACTTAATTACTCAGTAATATTTTCTCCAATATAAGATTCTAAATATTTAATGTCAGGAGAATTATCCAGTTAAACTGTAAATATAGCTTTGTATTCTTTTGATTAATTATGCATCTACTGTTGCAAAGGAACTTTTTGAATTGTGTTAACAGCTGACATAAAAATAATAACATGTTTATAAGCCTATAAAATAATTCTCCAGCAGTCTCTTCCATTATCTTTTATAAGTGTTCATTTATTACAACTGGGCATTGACCATTAACAAGTTGCTCGTCACATGCAGGAGATTTGATAGAAATTATTTTCGTCCTGTCTCATCTCATTCTTCCCAAAAGGATGAAGTGATATCTGCAAGAGAACATTTCAAACGAAGCTGAAGTGCAAATTGTGTTTTTAGATTCTTCCTTTATTGCATAAACTATTAGGAAAGTTGCAAGAACATGCTTGACCAATGGAAAACAGACTATATTCTTTCTACCAACATATCCAAGGGTTTTGTTTTGGTTTTTCATTGTTTCTAGCCATTTCAAACAGATAACAAAATTGAAGGCACTTGTTTTGAAATACATTTCATTTACCACCTTTATACCTTAAAAAAATGCAGTACATTTATTTAATCAATACTATCTACCTCCAATTTCACAGGCAGAAACTGATGATACTAAATAAAAAGTACTTCACAAAAGTGCACACACATGCATGCACACACAGATACTTTTAAAATAATAAAATGACCAACAGACCAAGACACAAAACCAAAATTTTCAAAGAGTGATTTCTCTCAGAGAAAAAGAAAAAGTTCACTAGGTACCCTGACAATTTTCCACTGGAAATTTTACATTTAGAAGTTTAATTACAAACTTAGATATGTGGATTATAATGAAAGATATCTCTAGCAGGGGAGCCCAGACAGAAGCATCATGAATGCATTAAAGAAAACACCAGAGAGAGAACTCTCCATCAGCAGAAAGATTTTAATTAAACAGCAATAGGATGCATCTCTTCTGTGAAATTATATCCCTGTTAACCCATAGTTCATTAAAAATATTTACTACGTATTAATAATATATTCTTTGAAACCATCTACTCTGGAAAGTAGGTTTAAACCATTCACTCTCAGTTATGAGGGCAGAAAACTGCAGGTAGGGAGGAGAGAAAAGGGGTAAAATGTGGGAATGAAAAAAACACCTCTTTGCATGCTATCCTCGGTCAACTGAGCCGGAAGTGGTTCCTCACTGCATGAAGACCCATGGGCTTCAAGAGAAGTCAAATGAGCCAGTAATGACCACCTAAGTTACTCACCTAAGTACACTGAGTGTTAGCATTGGTCCATTAGGAACAACCAAGAGGATGGCTAAGATCAGTTTAATTATGTCACTTGTTTGCACTTTTATTTTTAGCACGAATTCAAGTATTTACTTGGGGTACTATGTCCGGGCTTCCCTGGTGGCTCAGATAGTAAAGAATCTGCCTGCAGTGCAGGAGACCCGGGTTCAGTCCCTGGATTGGGAAGATCCCCTGGAGAAGGGAATGGCAACCCACTCCAGTATTCTTGCCTAGAGAATTCCATGGACAGAGGAGCCTGGTGGGCTACAGTCCATGGGGTTGTAAAGAGCTGGACATGACTGAATGACTAACACTTTCACTAGGTTGTTGTGCTTAGTCGATTAGTCACGTCAAACTCTTTGTGGCCCCATGGATTGAGCCCGCCATGCTCCTCTCTCCCTGGGGATTCTCCAGGCAAGAATACTGAAGTGGGTAGCCATTTCACTAGGTTGTTAAAGACATGCATTTTCAAAATCCTCAACAATATCCCTGAGTTTCTGCAATGTCCAACCAAAAAGTTCTTTCCTTAAGAGCAGGGGTCATATTTTCTCCATTTTATATTTTGAGCTTGTAGCCACTTATCTAGACCCAGTAGGTACACAGCCAATGTTGAATAAATGAAGGAATTAATGAAGTGAAAAGGTACAAAAGGATGTGTTCTATTCTAATAAAATCGTAATTAACAGAAAAAATTGGGCCCAGAAAGCCAGTAACTTCAAACAGATGCAAATATATATATATATATATATATATATATATATATATATATATATATATATTCTAATTATACTTCCCCCTGAACACTGCAAAATTCCATTCCCACAAACTTTCCTAGATAATCTAATGTTTGCTCCCCATCCTGTCAACATGAGGGACTGCCCAGGTGGCTCAGCGGCAAAGAATCTGCCTGCCAATGCAGGAGATTTGGGTTTGATTCCTGGATTGGGAAGATCCCCTGCAGGAGAAAATGGCAATCCACTCCAGTATTCTTGCCTGGAAAATTCCAAGGACAGAGGAGCCTAGTGGGCTACAGGCCATGGGATCACAAAGCATCAGGCATGACTGAACATGCACAATGTCAACATTACACTTTTTCTAACATACACTTTCCAGACTGTTGCCAATTCCACAGCTGGAATGAGGTGCAATGTTGCAGGACCTTTAGGGTCCCACAGAGTGTAACTTTTTTGAGTGTAACAGTACATGGAAAATGAAATGCCAAGCACATATTTTGATAAAACAAGTAAATATTAATTAACAAATCAGTAAATTTCATCAAGAAAATAAAATTATTTGTGTCCCCTGAACTAGTAGTTTCGTTGAACTGTCGGGTGCCTTATAATTTCTAGAAATAATGACTCACTTTTCCTGAGTTAAAAATAAAGTTCAGGTAGCCATCAAAGGGTCTGTATCTTTAATATAATATGTTAGCACAGTGTTTTTTTATTAAAATTCAAAATATAACTTCCTACACATCTTCTCTATTTGCTGTAACAGAGCAACAGATATTAACAGCAACCTGTTATGACCTCTAGTTGGTTAGATGGAGAGGAATAATGCTTAGAAATCTGAAGGTCAGGAAAAGATGTCTGTGGGAATGAAAGCTACAGTCTGAGAGAGAGAAACCTCTTAAAACCATTCAAATGAAAATGATGGAATCTGAATGCACTAATGCAAGCACACGATGAGCTTATGAAAAACTAGGTAAAGACAAGAGTGAAACTAAAACACTCATTCTCACAAATATTTAAAAAAGGAATCTCCATTTCAACCTGTTGGTCATGTCACTGGAAAAGTGACAACCACAGTCACTCCATACGTGTTAAAATTTTGGAGTGAAGCAGAGGATAAAGTTCATCATCCAAGCTGATCAAATCACACTCAGGAGGAATTGTACATTAATGAGATAAGAAGCAAAATAATATGTCACCTGTGGGTCATTTGTATCACTTTGTTCTATGGCCACAGGTGTACTTTAATCCACCATCTGCTTTAGAAATTTTCATTGTCAAAGGGTGTGGGTGTTGACTAAGCCTTTTTAAGGGGAGGTGATTCACTCCAACAAATCTTTGACACTATTTTAAAAAGCAGACTGACATTTGCATAGGATCAATAGTCTTAAGAGAAGAACACCACTTCAAACTGGTGATGTCAGCTTCCAGTGACGATACCCTTAACTGATGATTTCATAGTCCCTTGACAATTTCCAATATATGCCACTGGTTTTCTATACACCTGCTTCTCTTCTTCCTGGAGAGCAACTTTTCTTGCACCTTCTAGCTCACAAACACAAAAAATGGATGCTGAAATCAATGCTGAAACATATAAAAGAATATTAATAGTACTGATACAAATACTTACAAAGGTCAAAGAATTAAAAGGAAGTTAGAAGAGATTTCTATAACTCAAACTTTCTCAAATACTCTTAGCAGTAACTCAATATTTTCAGTGACAGGGAATTAATTCAATGCCCTACAAAGCAACCCATTCCATTTTGGGATAGCTCCAATTACTAGGACATGTGTCTCAACCCAGAATAGTTGTTCTTTCCTTATCTAAAGCTTTCGATCTTAACTCTTCCCTATGCAGTTATAGCTAAAGGAGATTTCATCTGTCTGCAACAAGACAAAACTCCATTTTCCTCTTTTCTAGGCTAAACATGTCCAGCTCTTTCAACTACTCCCCATTATTCTTGGTTTCCACATCCTTCACCAGTATGAACTGTCTATCCAGACATGCCTCCAGAAGGTGAAGGTCAGTTCTCTGGAGAAGGACAGGGCTATGAGCCCCTGGCACGCAAAATCACAGTCGCTGGCCATGTAAAGAGGATTTGGGTGGGAGAGCAACTGGCCCAGAAACAGGGGGGGAAGTTGTGCACAGAAGTATTCTTATCAGGGATTATTATTAACATTAATTAGAAACATGGTTAATGTTAATTAGAAAGACAGTAACCTAAATGTTTACTCAAAAGAAATGATTAACACTGTTACATTGTCTCAAAACCATATCATGCTGATAAGAAGGGTATAAAAATATGGAAACTGTGCATATGTTATGCTTTTTAAAACTTCAGTATTTATTATATGTGACTAAAATGATGAGGGAAAATGTATGCATTACATTTTTTTCAGAAAAAAAAAAACACATGAAGAATGTTAGTTGTATTTAAGTGGTAGAAACATGAGAGATTTTATTCCTCTTTGTCTCCTTACTTACTCATGCTTTTAAAAAATGTAATTAAGATATGCAATTCAGACTACCTTTATTTTACAGGTTTTTGAAAGAAAACCTGGAGAATACTTTGCGTATACCCAACACCAAGTGAGGCACTACTTGGAGAGTATACTGAGTGCCTAATAAGCATCTGGTGCCTATTTGAAGAAGCCAGCTCAGCCAGGCCATTTCACTGCACTGTGTGGATTTTGGCAATTTGTCAACGAAACCATGTTTTTCGCAGGAAGAAAAATAATCTGCTGCAAAAGAAAGTTTAATGACTATTTTTAAAGTAGTGCTGTCTCCCCATGTAGCCATTCCTCTCCAAGTAGCAAAAAGGGGATGTGCTCCCCACTCCTATGTGCTTCACAAAGTGCATCTAAACACACAGTTACCATCAACTTTTAATGGAAATGGCCTCGAGCAAGACAGGAAGCAGACCCATGGGTTTTATGATCCCACAGAAATAATCAAGGCTTGTTGCAGGATAACTTTTATATCTTTTATCATGAAAATTAAAATAAATGTAGAAGATTTGCCTCTTTCAAGAAGGGAATCTCAGTTTGATTTATTTGTGTTGAAGATGATTCTGGGCTCAATAATGAAGGCTTAGAATCAGAGATCAACATGTCTACCCCTCCTGCTCTCCTTTCCCACTCCTCATAGTTACAGCCAGCCATGGGACCCACTTCCTAGTCTCCTAAGCCAACCCAAATCCACTGTAATATCTTTTCCCAACATTCTGTGCTCCAGTTGGCTGGCAAGTCAGAAAATTGAGGCCAAATTCTACCATAGTGATAGTCACTTCCCCCAGCCGACTGCCAGCTGATTTCACTTAATATTATATGAATTCTAGCACAAAAGCATCTGGATGGTCCCCTGAATGCTGTTAAAATCTGACACAAACGTAACTCCGTGATATTACATCTCAGCAACACAGTGAACAGAACCTCAGGATTCTGTTCCTACTCTAACACAGTGAAGTGAAAGTCACTCAGTCATGCCCAACTTTTTGCAACCCCAGAATTCTCCAGGCCAGAATAGTGGAGTGGGTAGCCTTTCCCTTCTCCAGGGATCTTCCCAACCCAGGGATCAAACCCAAGTCTCCCGCATTGCAGGCAGATTCTTTCCCAGCTGAACCACAAGGGAAGACCCTCTAACACAGTATTTCATAGTAAAGAACGTCATCATAAAGTATTTGATAAATACCAGGATGTAGAGACAAAGGAAAAGTGCTGGACTCAGGTGAAAGCAAGAAGGGTTGCATACAGCCCCTCCTAGCATGTTCACCAAGGAATTACAATTACCCGACGTATGGTAAGTGACGTGCCAATTTCCCATTACAAACCAAAAGTATCCTCGGTGTTTCTAGGGTGACTTCAAGGAGGAAAATTTGAAAATAGGTAGATATTTAAAAAAAAAAAAAACTGAACCATGCGACAATACATGGAATTTCAAGCAAGGAAATGGCATGAAGTCTGGTACTGATATTGGGGATGAAGCTTTAGAAATAGATTGACCACAAGGTAAATGATCTGAAATGTAAAAGCTTCTGATTTTACTCAATAGGCAATGGTGAAGTGATCAAGTGTTTTTCCAAGAGGAAACAACTTAACACTGTACTTTGGGATATAACTAACAGCGATACATAGGGCAGATTAAAGAAGATGAACTCAAAGTAGAAGATTCTGGCAGTAACTCACATGTGAAGAAGACCCGCTGGAGCTACAGAGAGACCACTACAGAAAGAGAAAAATGGAAAGGCAGCAAGAGATGAGACAAAGGAAGTGCGAACTGACGGAAGAAAAGAAGTGGCCATAGCTAACAATGAGGTCTCAAGATGAGAAATGGAGTTGGAAGAAGTTGGTACAGGAAAGTGATGACAAGCTTTGCTTTGTCATGACTTTAATATAACGACGTAACATTCAAGCAATAGTATCTACTGGGGAGCTGGAGAAGGAGAGCTGAGAGGGGTGAAAGTTAGAGAGGTGATCTGGAAAATCAGGCCCATTAGAGTTGGTATTCAAGTCCATGAAGCAGAAAATCAGGCCAGTTCTTCAAGTAAAGAAAGAGTAGGAAGCTAAGAGCTAAGTCTAGTAGTCTTCTCATACTCAGGAGGAAGATGAAGCAAGTTTCTGCTCATGTTGCCTCTTCCAGATAAAATTCTCTTTTTTACTTGATGACTTAATGAACTTTTCTGCAGCACAAAGGGACAGAACAAATGGCACTTCATCTGTGGGATCTTCTCCAGCACATCTGGGCAGAGACACTTTCTCCCTATTTATGATCCCACCGTATGCTGTACAATAATCCTTTAGACATCTCTTTCAGCCATTAGACTGGGAGCTCCACCATGATAGTCTGCCCAGCATAGTGCCTAGCAGAGAGAGACAATAATCCATGCTTACTAAATGTTCAATGTCTAGCAAAGCTAAGGGAAAAAAATGACCTGACAAGTATGGGGGGACCTAAGACAGCAAAATTTTGTGGAATAATAGCAATAATACTTAGACCTAACTTAGAAGATTGGATTTTGGACACTGAACTGATGCTCTGTAACATGAGACTTTGGGGGACCAAGATAGTGGGGAATGCATTTTGCACGTGGGGACATAGGACTGTGGAAGACTGTGGATGCCAGGCCCCAAGACAGCCTCCTATTCTCATCTCCTGGTATTCATACGCTCTCACAGTAAATAGTAAATTGTGAAGTGAAGGAGGGTTACTTCCTAGTCTAGGGCACAAAAGACATTGCAGCTTTTGCCTTAGCCTCTCTTGATTGCTCGCCTGAGGAACCCCAAGTTCCACGTCATAAGGACGTTCCAGCAATCCTATTGTGTCCAGGTGGCAAGAAATTGAGTCCTCCTGTAAACAAACAGTATTAATGTGCTGAGCATATGTGTGAGTCCCCTTGGAGGCAGATCATCCAGCCCTTCTCAAGCTTTTAGATGACTAAAGCCTCAGCTGAAGTCCTCAATGCAACCTCAACAAAGACCCTGGGCCAGATTTCCAACTTACAGAGACTGAGCCAATAAATATGAATAGTTGTTCTAAACTTTTTCAACCTTGGAGAAATTTGCTATATAGCAATAATGATTAATACACTTAGGTTCTTTCTGTTTTTCTAGATCTCGTCCCTGAAAGGAAGAAGAAAAAGGAAAGTAAGTGACAATGACTTTGAGAGAAGAGACACTACATTATTCTGCTGATGGATCAAAGACTGCAAAGAGGATGAACTTGACTCAAACCTAGAAGTCCTCATCCCATCACTGGCTTACTCTGTGACTCTGATCAAGTCCCTTCATCCATCTGAACCTCTTTTTCCACCTGTCCTGCAAAATGAGAATAATAAAACCTAATGAACAGAATTGCTGTGGGATTGTCTTCAATGAGATACAATTCCTTGAGCACCTGTCCTCATAAGATCTAACACATAAGAGATACTCAATAAATAGGAACTGAATAAAAATCTAAAGACATTTCAAAGAGAAACCAGATTAACAGGCTGACAGGTAAGTGGAAGAAACCATTATAGGAGACAAACCACAGAATAATGAGATTCTAAAATTAGATTTCTGTGGCTCACAAAATGTTTCTATGCCAGGTCTTGCCTCCTACATGTGTCAGAACAGGTCCATCTCACTTCTCGTGGCATCACGTGGCATCCCTCCCATGCCACCCAAATCATTAGCCTTTGGACACATCTCCTAAATCAAAATAATTTCATTCTCTCAAAACATAGTGAGTACCTACTCCATACAAGTATTGTCTTGGTGCTAGAGATGTAACTGTAAACAAATCAAACTTAAAGCAGATAAGGTGAGCTATGCAGATATCTGGAAAACAGTGTTCTAGGCAGAAGGATCAGTAATTTCCAAGGTTCTTGAAGGAAGCCAGTGAAGCGGGAGTAAAGGAAGCCAGAGGAGAAATAGAGGAAATGATGCTAGAAAAGTAACATAGTGAGTACAGGACACCAAGAGAACGCTTTAACCAAGGAGGCTTTTCTAAGAGACAGGTGGGGAGCCACAGGAGTGTTTTGAACAGAAGAGTGCCGTGATGCAACTTACATGTCAACAGGATCTCTCCAGTGGGTGTGTTGAGAATGATTGCAGAAGGGGAACATAAAGAAACAGGGGGACTGGATGTGAGGCAGTTATGATGAAAGACGGTAAGGATTAGTCAAATTCTAGAATATTATGAATGCAGTGGCAACGAGATTTGCTGACAGATTAGATGTGCATAAAAGAAAAGAACATAGGCAAAACACTCTCCGACATAAATCACAGCAAGATCCTCTATGACCCACCTCCCAGAATATTGGAAATAAAAGCAAAACTAAACAAATGGGACCTAATGAAACTTAAAAGCTTTTGCACTACAAAGGAAACTATAAGTAAGGTGAAAAGACAGCCCTCAGTTTGGGAGAAAATAATAGCAAATGAAGAAACAGACAAAGGATTAATCTCAAAAATATACAAGCAACTCCTGCAGCTCATTCCCAGAAAAATAAATGACCCAATCAAAAAATGGGCCAAAGAACTAAACAGACATTTCTCCAAAGAAGACTTACAGATCAAATGGCTAACAAACACATGAAAAGATGCTCAACATCACTCATTATCAGAGAAATGCAAATCAAAACCACAATGAGGTACCATTACACGCCACTCAGGATGGCTGCTATCCAAAAGTCTACAAGCAATAAATGCTGGAGAGGGTGTGGAGAAAAGGGAACCCTCTTACACTGTTGGTGGGAATGCAAACTAGTACAGCCACTATGGAAAACAGTGTGGAGATTTCTTTAAAAACTGGAAATAGAACTGCCATATGACCCAGCAATCCCACTTCTGGGCATACACACTGAGGAAACCAGATCTGAAAGAGACACGTACACCCCAATGTTCATCGCAGCACTGTTTATAATAGCCAGGACATGGAAGCAACCTAGATGCCCATCAGCAGATGAATGGATAAGGAAGCTGTGGTACATATACACCATGGAATATTACTCAGCCATTAAAAAGAATTCATTTGAATCAGTCCTAATGAGATGGATGAAACTGGAGCCCCTTATACAGAGTGAAGTAAACCAGAAAGATAAAGAACATTACAGCATACTAACACATATATATGGAATTTAGAAAGATGGTAACGATAACCCTATATGCAAAACAGAAAAAGAGACACAGAAATACAGAACAGACTTTTTAACTCTGTGGGAGAAGGTGAGGGTGGGATATTTCAAAAGAACAGCATGTATATTATCTATGGTGAAACAGGTCACCAGCCCAGGTGGGATGCATGAGACAAGTGCTCGGGCCTGGTGCACTGGGAAGACCCAGAGGAATCGGGTGGAGAGGGAGGTGGGAGGGGGGATCGGGATGGGGAGTACATGTAAATCTATGGCTGATTCTTATCAATGTATGACAAAACCCACTGAAAAAAAAAAAAAAAAAGAATCAAGGATGACTCCAAGATTCTGAGCAGGAGCAGCTTAAAGAATGACGTGTTACTAATAGAGAGGGAAGGCTGGGATGTGAGAGGAGCAGAGGTGAGGAAGGAGGGATGTTGAAGTTCAGTTTCGGTTGTTAAGATTGAAATGCTTCTTACAGATCCAAGTAGAAATGACAACTAGGAAATCATAAATCTATGGTTCAGGGGAGAGCACTGAGCTGGTGATACCTGGAAGGCATTACAAGAAGTGTGAGGTTGAGGACTTCTGTGGTGATGCAGTGGTTAGGAATCCACCTGCCAATGCAGGAGACACAGGTTTGATCCCTGGCCTGTGAGGATCCCACACACCATGGAACAGCGGAGCCTGTGCACCACAACTACTGAAGCCTGCGTTCCCTGCAGCCCAGCTCTGCAACAAGAAAAGCCACCACGGTGAGAAGCCCATGCTCGGAAATGAAGAGTAGCTCCCACTCGCCACAACTAGAAAAGGCTCATGCGCAGCAATGAAGACCCAGCAAAGCCAAAAATAAATTTAAAAGTAAATAAATAAGTCTTTTTAAAACAATGATAGTAGTAAATAGGCAATAATTTTTTCAATTGTTTTAAAACTGTGAGGTTGGATGATGTCACCAAGGTAACAAAAGTGAGGAGAGGAGACCAAGGATGGCAGCGGGTCCACCCTCCACAATAAAGTGCTCCCTCCACTCACATCTCCACCTCTTCTATGTTCTCGCTCATCTGACTTCCCTGACCTTCCAAGATCCTGCCCTCCACTTGTCATATAAAACATGAAGCATCTTCTTTAATCCACTCCAATTTTAAACTAGGCTCCACACTGAACTCTTCCGGTTCTGGTTCCCAGCTTGATTAGCTTCTCTCGCTTCTCTCTTCATCCACTGGTCAACAACAGCAAACTGAGGGTCAGTACCTGCTCTCATTCCCACCACAGTTCAACTAAGGTGTCGGAATTCTCCCTTCCCTTCATTGCCCGACACATTCAGTTCTGCACTTCTCTGTTAGAGTCATACCGCCCCTCTTAAGAAAAATACCAAAGAGTTTGTAAGATGACTGTTTCCAAGAAATATTAAAAACCTTTCTGGGACTGCATATACTTGACAATTCAGCCTTGTCTCTCAGCATCGCCCACAGGCAGATCTACATTCACAACCACACCAACCTTCCAATCAGTACCTTTCTCTCTCTTTCTACTTGGTAACTGCCACTTACCTTCCTCTGAGCTTGTCTCTAGGAACTCTGTAAATTCTATTCTCCATGGATGTGGCTGCTCCCTCCTCTATCGGCTGCTCTAATGGCCATCCATTAGCCTATCTATCTATACAGTGTTTATTAAACTTCCCTGACATTAGTCCATCTTTGGCACCAAATATAATTATGTGACTGGAAAAATTTTAATTTCAGTTAAAATGACTTTTAAAATAGGCCCATGCATAGTTCTTATCTCCTTACAAAAATTATTCACAAGCATGCGACAGCTTCCTTTCAGACACTTTAAAATAGAAAATACGGGCTCTTTCTGGAAATGATGAAATCATAGTTCATCAAGATTAAGTGACTCCTCTAAAGCCATGATTCATAGTTAGGACTGAGGGCTCCTGTTTTAGTAACCTGTTGACACATTACATTTAAATAAATAATAAGCTGATTGATAACAAGTGTCAACAGTAAAATACTACTAATTTCAGAGGACATTAGTTTGTTGATGTGTATGTAGCTGAAACTCTCACATTTCTTCCCATGCATGTGAAAGAAGGAGTTGTCAGCCCAACCCAAGTTTGCAGGGAGGTCATACAAACGCAGAGTTCAAATTGTATCTCTACTCCGGTAATCTGTCCTTCCCTGCTGTCACTCCCATTATGGTTCAATTAACAGTGGAAGCCGGGAGCGACTTGATGAACATCTGTCTCATCCACCTGGAAATAATTCAATAAGAGCACACTATGGGAAGATATTATGGGACACCAACCTGAGGTTTGGTTTTTTTTTTTTTTTCCATTTGCACTCCAGGTAGCAAGGGTAATTCAGATAATGGGAGGGAAAAAGGTACTCCATCACCTGGAAATATTAGGCCAATTTCACAGTGTAGCATTCTAACACATACTGAAAAGGAATAAAAAAATAATAACAAATGGATTGGACTCATGAAGCTACATGTCACACTGGCATCACTGTTATAGATCATATAAATAAAGCACAGCATCAGCAGAAGCTGCTGTCAAACAAAGTGTGTATGTGTATGAAAATTGCTCCGTTGTGCCCAACTCTGTGGCTCCTTGGCCTATACAGTCCATGGAATTCTCCAGGCCAGAATACTGGAGTGGTAGCTGTTCCCTTCTCCAGCGGATCTTCCCAACCCAGGGATTGAACCCAGGTCTCCCACATTGCAGGCAGATTCTTTACCAGCTAAGCCACAAGGGAAGCCCAAGAATACTGGAGGGGGTAGCCTATCCCTTCTCCAGGGGATCTTCCCAACCCAGGGATCGAACCCAGGTCTCCTGCATTGCAGGCGGATTCTTTACCAGCTGAGCGAAATAGTATATATTGTATAAAAGAACATATTTTTGACATATTACCTAAGCATTTTATGGGATACCCAAGGATGATCTGGTAATGGACAAAAAACACTAAAGGACCATTAGCCTATATTGTGTGGAATGAACAGATAATGACAATAGCAATTAAGTCTGAAAGGAAACACACTTTTGTGTGTCTGAAATTCCCAAATTAGACACAGTCATCACTGGATAGATCTATAGATTCATTTTTTAATGTTCATTATTTGTTGATTTCTTCAAACCAGATTATTTTCAACGCCCCAAAGAAAATATTCCAAAAACATAGTAAAAATGTGCTGCCCAAGCCTAAAGAACTATTTATTTAATAATCACCACTCTAAATTGTTTTTAATTAGCATATCTAAATAAAAATCTCTCTTCATTTAAATTGTTAATTATTTCCCTCAAATGCTATGCTCAATTATGTTTTTAAGACATCTGTTTGTAACGCTCTTCCCATCCAGAATAAAAAGTTGTGATGCTAGGCTTAGGAAAAAAGGTTACAGAAACTACAAATATTTCAGAATGAAAAGAGAAGACAGCCAGTGAATAAATATAATCGCCTTCAAGCAATACAATGGGTAATAGACAAGGGAGGCAAACCACTATTCTCTACAGATGCTAGAACAGCAAGAAATGGGCTTAAACTGCAGGTGCAGGAGACAGGCTTTAGCTTAGACAGAGGAAAGATGATACATCATGTTCAACAATAGAGAACCATTATTATGAAAGATAAGACTCCTTTTTTCCCCCCAAATTATTGTAAAACTGTTTCATTATTGTGTGAGGTTTGTCGGAGTCATATGAATTTAGCAACCGTAGCTGGTAGACCACAAATCACTCCTGCAGATATACGATACCACCGCCACTTGATAATTATGCTAGCAGATTTCACAGAGGTGTAGAAACAGTTCAGAGATATAGACTAGGAAAGATCCAAGGGCAAAATTAACCCTGAGGAAGAAAACATTCGCAGTGTGCCTAAAAGAACTTAGAAAAGAGGCATCAGGTTTAACACTTTCAGGGTTAGGGAAAGAGACACACAAGTGGCTATCACGTGATTTCAGCCACGGACTGCCGCATTGAGTGGAAATGAATACACAGACTTGCCCTGGGCATGTGAGTCCCGCGGGTCAGAGCACTTCCACCCGACAGCCTGAGCCCGGGAAGGACGTGCCAAACGTCACGAGAAGAGCCTGCTTCTGGCAACTCAAGAACTTGTCATTTTGTTTGGTCCCATAATTGTGTGAACTATTTCCAAATTGGCGACAATTTAAAATCAATATACCCAAGTGAAGTTTTAATTTAATGCTTATACATCAAGTGATTTTTCACAGAGGATGAGCCACATTTCTGGTGCTGGATAAAATGAATTCACTAAAAACAGAGCAACATCACATTAAGAAACCAATCTAGGTCTCTATTCTAAAAAAAAAGTGAAAATTAGGCATGTGTAAAATGTAGTTTCTGAAATCTTGGGCTTCCTGTCTCTTTCTCTATCTTCCCAACCCCTGCATCTCTCTCTCTTTCCCTCTCTCTCACTCATTGAAAGTATTAAAATGAAGATTTCAGGGAAACAATTCA
Source organism: Cervus elaphus (assembly GCF_910594005.1). Classification (NCBI taxonomy): domain Eukaryota; kingdom Metazoa; phylum Chordata; class Mammalia; order Artiodactyla; family Cervidae; genus Cervus; species Cervus elaphus. Next base: position 61,736,097 of record NC_057847.1, read on the forward strand.
TAGGAATCTGAACATTACTCAAATATGAAGCTCATTGTAATTGAGTGATCTATCTCTTGAAGATAAGTAAATTGACCTAAGTTCAAGAGAGGATTTAGCACTGACATTAAAAGTCATTTCACAGAAAATTTGGAAAAGAACCATGACACAGCAAGCAATAATAAGAGCCTTTAGGTGAAATGTAAGCAAGAGCTGGCCTCAGTCTATAAAAAAGGTAACTGGCTTTCTCAGTGGCTCAGAGGGTAAAGAATCTGTGTGCAATGAGAGGCCCAGGAGATGCAGGTTTGATCCCTAGGACGGAATGATCCCCTGGAGAAGGAAATGGCAACCCACTCCAGTATTCTTGTCAGAAAACTCCCATGGCCAGAGGAACCTGGCGGGCTACAGTCCATGGGGTCACAAAGAGTTTAACATGACTGAGCAACTAAGCATACAACACCCTAAATGCCCAGTTTATGTCTGATTCCATCTTAGTAATGTGGAAATAATTCAGTCTTTCATTTGACAGGCATTTATTACAAATCTACAACGTGCCTGTAACTATCTTTAGACCACAAGGGCCTGCTCTGCACCGACATGGAAGATATTAAGAAGTAAATAAATCCTTATACAGACTTCTTTCTGAGAGTGATACATGCTATGAAGGAAAATATAATGATATAATACATAATGGGAGCATGCAGCCCAATCATAAAACAGGCAGGACTTCCCTAGCGGCTCAGTGATAAAGAATCTACCTGCTAAAGCAGGAGACACAGGTTCCATTTCTGGTCTGGCAAGATCCCACGTGCCATGGGATAATTAGGTAAGTGCATCACAACTACTGAGCCTGTGCTCTGGAGCCTGACAACCACAACTACTGAAGGCCACACACCTGAGAGTCTGTGCTCTGCAACAGAAGCCACAGCAACGACAAGTCTGTACACTGCAATGAAGAGAAAAGTTCACACAGCAACGAAGACCCAGTATACCCCAAAAAAGATTAAGATGGTATTTTTTTTTCAAATGGGGAGAAGATCTAAATAGACAATTCTCCAAAGAAGACACACAGATGGCCCAAAAAAACATGAAAAGATGCTTGACACTGCTAATTACTGGGGCTTACCAGGTGGCTTAGAGGGTAAAGTGTCCGCCTGCAATGTGGGAGACCCGGGTTCAATCCCTGAGTCGGGAAGATCCCCTGGAGAAGGAAATGGCAACCCACTCCAGTACTCTTGCCTGGAAAATCCCATGGACGGAGAAGCCCATGGGGTCACAAAGAGTCAGACATGACTGAGTGACTTCACTTCACCTCACTTCACCACATGGCACTAGTGGTAAAGAACCCGCTTACCAATGCAGAAGACATAAGAGATGTGCGTTCGATCCCTGGGTCTGGGATATTCCCAGAAATGCAAATCAAAACTACAATGAGACATCACCTCACACCAGTCAGAATGGCTATCTTTAAAAAGCCTGCCATCAATAAATGCTGGAGAGGGTGTGAAGAAAAGGGAACCCTTCCAGATTATTGGTGGGAATGTAAACTGATACAGACACTATGGAGAACATTATGGAGGTTCCTTAGAAAGCTAAAAGTAGAGCTACCGTATGATCCAGAAATCTCAGTCCTAGACAGATATCCAGAGAAAACCATGGTTCAAAAGGACACACGCATCTCAGTGTTCACTGTAGCACTGCTGACAATAGCCAAGACACAGGAAGCAACCTAAATGTCCATGACAGAGGAATGAATAAAGACGTGTGGAGTCCCTGTTAGAAATGGTGTACAGTGGTCACATAAGATAATGTCTTCGTTTCTGGAAGAGACATACAGGGTATTCAGGGATGACGTGCATCATGTCAGGAAAAGACCATGTGTGCGTGCTTATCAGTTCAGTTCAGTTCAGTCGCTCAGTCGTGTCCAACTCTTTGCAACCCCATGGACTGCAGCACACCAGCCTTCCTTGTCCATCACCAACTCTTGGAGCTTACTCAAACTCATGTCCATCAAGTCAGTGATGTTGTCCAACCATCTCATCCTCTGTCATCCTCTTCTCCTCCTGCCCTCAATCTTTCCCAGCATCAGGGTCTTTTGTAATGGGTCAGTTCTTCACCTCAGGTGGCTAAAGTATTGGAATTTTGGCTTCAGCATCAGTCCTTCCAATGAATATTCAGGACTGATTTCCTTTAGGATGGACTGATTGGATCTCCTTGCAGTCCAAGGGACTCTCAATAGTCTTCTCCAACACCACAGTACAAAAGCATCAATTCTTTGGCCCTCAACTTTCTTTATAGTCCAACTCTCACATCCATACATGACTCCTGGAAAAAGCATAGCTTTGACTGGACAGACCTTTGTTGGCAAAGTAATGTCTCTTCTTTTTAATATGCTGTCTAGGTTGGTCATAGCTTTTCTTCCAAGGACCAAATGTCTTTTAATTTCATGGCTGCAGTCACCATCTGCAGTGATTTTGGAGTACCCAAAAATAAAATCTCTTGCTGTTTCCATTGTTTCCCCATCTATTTCCCATGAAGTGATGGGACCAGATGTCACGATCTATGTATTCTGAATGTTGAGTTTTAAGCCAACTTTTTCACTTGACTTGTATGTGTGTGTGTATATATGCATACACACACAGAGAGATGGCGGGGGGATGGGAGAAATACAGCAAAATGTTAACATATTTAGGGAAATTGAAAAAGACATAAGCATTCCTCTACACTTCTTTTAGCGGTTCTGTTGAAACAATTTCTAAAAATTTTAAATTACCTACAAAGTTTTCTAAACAAAATTTCAAAAATAATGAAGAAATTTAATGGTAAGAAGATAAGCCAGTATCTCAACAAATAGAACCTGAATTAACTCCAAAATTTTCTGTATAACTATAAAAATTAAGTTATCCAGGACATTCTTTCACTCATAAAATAAAAATGACTTCTAGTAAAAAAAGGAAATAAAGACAAACATATATTACATTAAAAGATGTTAAATTATTATAGAAAGAATACAACTGAAAGCATGGAGATTAGATTTATTTTATATGATTGATATAACAAATTAACACACTTTCAGCAGCTTAAAAACAACACCCATCATCATCTCACAGTTCTTTGGTTCATAAATCTGGGCACAGCATGGATCACCTGGCTCCTCTGCTTCAGAGCTCACAGGACCAAAAACAAGGTGTCACCAAGGCTGAGTATCTTTCTGGAGGCCCTGGGGAAATCCACTTGAAACTTATTCAGGTTGTTGACAGAAGTTAGTTCCTTGCAGAAAGACTGAAGTCTCTATTTTATGGGAATTCCTCCCATAAAAACAGACTATATCTCTACATCCCTTGACTTTGGGCTCAGGCAACAAAGATTACTTTGTCCATGACAAGGCACTAGAAATGAGGCAAGACTAAGTTTTAAGAAATTTTGAATGTTTTAACTTGCCTTCTTGTACCTCTACAATCATCATGAGAAGAGCATCTCTCTCTGGCTCTCCGGGTCAAGATGAGAGACATGTGCAAAACAGCCCAACCCAGTCAAGGTGAGCTGATTTCCAAGTGATCTACAGATGTCTAAGCAACATAGTTGTTATAGAGATCTTTGTTTCAAGCCACTGAATTCAAAGATGATTTGAAGGAACAATGGCTAATAGTACAATGAGCTAAATGCTAGTCTACACTAATCTGAAAGTTTATAAGAATTCACCCAGAATCCATACAAAGACAAAGGAGAAAATAGCAACAATAAGGAAGCTAAGAGACAAGGAGGGTAGGATGAAGGCTGACATAACATGCAACTGATATCTGCAAAAAAAGAATAAAAGGAATGATGGACAAGAGTATTTACAGGGACAACAAATGAGAATTTGACATAATTTAGGAAAGACATAAATCTTCAGATCAAAAGAATATGTTTGGTCCAAGCAAGAAATTAAAGATAAATTTATATCTGGATATATCACAAAAAAAACAACAGAACACAACAAATTTTAAAGGATTATAAATTTTCAGAATTAAAATAAAGATGATCTATAATGGATCAATTACTCTAACAACAGAGTTATCATCAGCAGATTTTTTTTAATGGAGAAAAGTCTTTAAATGTTTGAGGAAAAATCAATTTAAATCTCTAGCTTTATAACCAAATAAATTATCACCCTGAGTCAATGTAGCTTTAGACATACAAATACCAGAAAAAATTTAAACTATTAAAGAATATACTTCAGAAAGAAGAAAAGTGAAAATAAATTTGATATGTAGGATATAAGTAACAATGAACACAAAATATCGATGCCAGTGCATTAGTGAATTTAAAATTAACAGTTAACTATAAAATAATTCTTTCTCCTGGCTCAAAAGAGGTAAAACCACCTTTTTATGTGTGCATACTCAGTTGCTCAGTCGTGTCCGACTCTGTGTGACCCTATGAACTGTAGCCCGCCAGGCTTCTCTGTCCGTGGGATTCTTCAGGCAAGAATACTGGAGTGGGTTGCCATTCCCTTCTGCAGAGGCTTTTCCCAACCCAGGATCAAACCCAGGTCTCCTCCTTTTCCCATTGCCAAACAACGTATGAAAGAAATGTTCAGCAAGACTAGTTACAAAAATGAAAATTCAGACCACATTAACATATCATTTTATATTTTCCATACTGAAAAAAAATGTATCTGATATTATAGTCTTGTAATAAAGAACTCACACACAGCTAGTGATAGTGTCCACTGGTACAATCCTTTTGGAAAAGTAGCATTATCTGGGAAATTCAAAGATGTATCATCCCTTTATGCCTGCAATTCCACCTCTAGCTATCTTAAATTACTTGTCTTACCTTTCTTTAGCATACTAAAGAAATCCTTCGAAGGTACTCAAAGAGAAAAATATACAATTTTTTTTGTATATTAAAAAAAGCAATCCTTACTACATCATTGTTTTTAATAGCAAAATATGGAATCAACCTAAATGGCCATGAGAGAATGGATAAATCACCTATAGTGTACTCATACAGCATTAAGGAGTCATGAAAATCGATGAACTAAAATTACATTTATCAACATAGATAAATCTCCAAATACATAAGGTTAAGTGAAAAATCAAGTTGCTGAATCATGTATGAAGCAAAAAAACGTTCATGCAAAGTTAAAAACATCAAACAGTACAACATATTTTTATAAATGCATATACACACAGCAATAGAACAAAAATACCTATTGGAATTATAAACACCAAATAAAGCCTAGTGCTCACTCAGCAGAGAGGTGAAGAAGAATGGGTTTGAAACATTATAAGAAACTTCCAAGTTAAAAAAAAAGAGTATTAGAAAATCTTCTGAAGCAAGTATGAAAAATTACTGACTTGATAAAGCTGGGTGGCATATACACACATTATATTATTTGCTTTATTTTTCTGCATTTCTCTCATATTCTGTAACAAAAATATCTGAAGATTTTTTTTCCTGAAGACCATTCAGCTTAATTCAGGAGAGAGTAAAATGCAATCTGGAAGGGTGTTTTAGTGGCAGCAGCCCTCCCAAGAGTGGACATGCCCGCAACAGATGACCAGAGAGAACAAGGCTGCATTTACACTGATGAAACACTAATGGAGAAACAACAGGCTCTCCAGCCCCGGCATGGTTTCCCAGAGAGGCAGGGTGGAGACTGGACTTCTCTATAATCCACAAATCTCTCCAGCAAAATTTCCTATTCTGCCCATGGGTAAGACTGACCATAGTGAGGGGAACTCACCATGTCATCAACTTTAATAACCTTTCAAGGAAGACCGTTTCAAGGCTTAAGGAAAGACTGGCATCTCAAAAAGGATTTAGGAGCCAGAAAGACAAGTTCAAACACTGCTTTGCAAATTATTTAGGTAGGACCCTTGCTCTTTCTTGAAGCTTCAAAATTCTCATTCTCAAAATTAGGTTAGCTTACTTCTTTTGCAGAGTATACCTTAATTCATTTAGTTAACATTACTTCCTCTTGACCTCTGTCCTCTGGTTTTAGCAAATAATACACTGATGACAACAACAACAAAATACAACTACTATTTATTGAATGACGTGCTTTTTATTCCGAACACTTTAATATACGGGGCATCTGAGTCTCCCAATACTTTTGTAAGTTAAATTTTTACTTAGAGGTTAACATTCCTTCATTTGCAGGGTATAGTGAGAAATAAATTAACTCACATACATAAAACACATAGCATCACATCACTCAATATGTGAGTATATTAAACTTCACTCAAACAATACTGACATAAACAAAGTGCTTCAGAAGCTAGATGTATTATTTGTGGAAAATGTGTTTTGTCATAAAGAAAATGCTAGTCTTTACAACCTAACATATCAAATTGCATACATTGCTAAATCAAGTCTTGTGACATTTCTTAGTATCAGTCTCCTCACCTGGAAAACAGAAATTTAAACATTTAACTTACAAAAGTATTGGAAGACTCAGATGCCCCATACATTCAAATGCTAGGAATAAAAAGCATTCAGTCACTCAATAAATAATAGTTGCTATTTGGTTGTTGCTGTTGTCAATGTTATTATTCGCTAAAACCAGAAGACAGAGGACAAGACAAGAGGAAAAGAAATTGGGAATTTGTGATCACAGAGTAAGAAATTAATTATGAATTTTGAAACTCCTGAAAATCCTATTCAATCTAATGTATCTCTGAAAACTTTCAAGAGAATAAGAACATTTCATCCTCAACAAAACTTTGCATAACTAAAACCCCTACAGCTTTCTCCTAATGATTGGCAGACTTGCTTGTTGGCAAAAAGATGAATAAAAAGGATCTAATAAATGCTTGGGTCTTAAGTCTTCCTTGCTCTCAACAAATACATTCAGAGGAGCATAATAAAATCTAAAATTAAGATTGTCAAATGAGAAGCATCCTTGAAAAAGTTATTAGAATTTATATTGTACACATAATTTAGCATATGTCTTTTTATTGTATGTTCTTTTGTTCACTTTCAAATCTCAGGAACCATCCAAAACTGTAGGTTATATTTTTGGTTCTCAAAGTACCATCTCCATACCAGTAGCACTCAGGGACTTGATAGAAATGCAGATTTGAGGGCCTCAGCGCAGGCCTATGGAATCAAAAGCTACCGGACTGGCTCCAGAAAGTGTGTGCTTCACAAGACTTCCAGGTGATGGGGCTACAGGTTACAGTCTAGAAGCCCTGGGTCACATCACAGGAGATCGCAGTTTCCAAATCTCCAGTGTTACTTGTGGTGCCCTGGCCACTCCAGGCAGAGGCAGGCTGTGCAAGGAATTCATACATTGGTGGGCAGCCTGGATTAGAAGACCTCTGAGATTCCTTACATCTTTGATGCTGCAAATAATGGTCTCTGTACTTTCCCATGATAGACAACCCAGTCATGAGAAGAACTTTCAAGTGCACATGGCAGCCTTAGCAAATGCAACAACTAGAATGGAGATGGGCTCTGTGGTATTAGAATTCCACATGTTTTGCTTCTAATGTGTTCATCCAAACTAAATAAAAGCCTGAAGTGGAAAAAGAACCTGCCAGCATCAAGTAAATCAAAGTCATAGACAAGAATCTCAAAGACAAAGATCTGCTGGCCTGCCCTTTGACATGTTTCTTTTTTTTAAAGATTTTTCTTTTTTTTTTAATATGGATCATTTTTAAAGTCTTTATTGAATTTGCTACAATATTGCTTCTGTTGTTTATGTTCTGGATTTTTGCCACTAGGCGTGTGGGATCTTAGTTCCTTCACCGTTGATTGAACCCGTACCCCCTGCATTGGAAGGTCTTAATCACAGGACCACTAGGGAAGTGCCTTTGACATGGTTTTGAAGGATGCAACTTAGGTCAGGTTCTATGTGGGAGGTGACAGAGAGACCCTACTAAGTTCAAGGACTCTGAGCCCCTCTTGAGAATCAGCTGATAATCATATACACATATCTCTTACTCAGGCCTACCACAGAGAAATCTCTTAAAGGGATATTAATATACTATATATAGAAACCCACACAGGTTACCAATTCCAAGTTAATACTAAATCCAGAAATAAATTAACTTTTATTTATTAATTATTTATTTATTATTTATTAATTATTATTTATTAATTTATTTATTAATATGCCTTTTATTTTATTAAATAAAAGGCATATTACCCCTCCCAGGAATACCTATCCCATTTGTTCTAGGAAGCAAAGCATTCCAGGCCCCCCAGAATATCCTCACCCCTCTCAGCCTACAGTGCCACTCAACAGAAAGAGACTTGGCGACTCCAAAAATTGCTTTGCAGAGAGTTCTAGATGGAGCTAAAATCAAGCAAGCTTCAATGCACATTCATTTCTGTCATGGAAGATCCATTCTCATATTCCAGATGGACTTTCTCACTCTGGGCTTATTCTTGGTTCTCCCTGAGTTTACTAGCATGGCTGCACCTTAGCCAGGCCTAGAGTCTCTTTTTATAATAGGATAGCAGGCTTCCTTGCCGAAAAGTTTATTCCCAATCAAAATGATTTCATTTATTTCCATCCACATTAACTATGCATTCATAATACATCTTCCTTCCAACATTTAATTCAGCAATAAAAGTCGGGGGAAGGAAGGCAGATGCACACAGGAAAATTGTATCAGACAGAAACTTTCAAATATGTCTCCTGTGGGCCGAACTAAGTTTTACATAAACTCTAAATAACCTATATAGTTACATATGGATCCAGCAGGATTCATTTTCATATAAAAATTGAAATCTCAACTTTTCACCATTATTTTTATTATTGATATTTATTGCACATCAATAGAGTACTAGGAAAGAGTTGCTAATAAATTCTAACGCTGTGCTAAAGTTAATATGGAAATTTGTGTATCATAAAACCCAGGCTTCAATGCATGATTTTCTTTTCCAAATACCAAGCTTGGGTCATATTCTTACTGAATTCTACATCATAGGAGTAAAAAAGTTATATCCTAGTAGGGCAATTTTCAATGTATAATTATGATGATGTCTTTGTAGCTTGTACTCTGGATGAATTACTAAGTAGGGTTAAAATGGAATCACGAAGTGCTTTTTAATAAAACACGAGCATCTATAAACAATTCTCATGTTGATTATTTAGCATCAGCTTCATAACTAGAGAAAATCAGGCAGGTACTAGGGTGTTGCTCCTGCTCCTTGCAATATATAAAGTTTATTATAAAATTACCACAGCAGAAAGTGTTTTCATTTCTTTAATGAACAAAATGATTGCATTGCCTAGTTATGGCTCCCTTCCCACACAACACTAAGCATAAAAGAGAATCCTAAGATTGTCTTTCAAAGATTTGTCTCAGTACCTGGCATCTCCCTGGTCACTGTATTTAGATCTCTATCAGAAAAGACAATGGCTTGGGAAGCCCACCCGCCTCAAGTCCAGACTGCTGTGGATATGGCTAGCCATGGCAACTGGGGCTTCATTTTATCAGGAAGGCTTTCCTGTCTTGCTTTGACCCCTGGTGATAAGTATCCATCATGAATAAAAATATAGTATCCTTAATTGGTTTTAGAAATCTAATGAGTGTTCGCAGGGCCAAGATGAGGGACAGTCACAGAAAGATGTCTGACCACCTCTTGCACTCACCAGAGTTCTCTCCTCGGGCCACCCACCATGGCCAGTAATGACAATGGCCCTAATACACCTTCTATGTATATAACATATCCTCGGGTTGTATAATATCCCAAGAAATCAATAGGAACCTTCCATTTAATCTCCCAAATGTTCAGGAATAATTTTTGATAATACCTTTCTTCCTCAACACAGCTATAAAATATTATTTGAATTTTTAGCATAGTTATCTTCTTGAGGAGCCTGATAAATTCATGCTCACAGACTACCTAAATCTACTCTGGAAGAAACAGAAAAAGCACACCTTGCCGTTGTGTACTATCACACAACTCCTTTCCTATACCAAAGTTCATTATAGATTAGCACACCATTCCATTTTGCAATGGCTTATAATTGTGCCTTTCTGATTTTCTTACTTTCTGATGTGAAATTCCAGAAAATTAAACAAAAATAATAATTTGTATTTAAACAATGGCTTTTTCTACCTGGTTCAATTATGCTTCTGTGATTAAAGGTTTTTATGGGGCAAGAAAAAAAAAATAAGCCAGTATACAAAATCTTGTTAGCTAATTTAGAATCTGCATGCCTCTTTCTGGCATACTGTGAAATATGTTCCCCCAGATGCTGCTAGGATTAAAAGAAAAACCTCTTTCTGTTACCACAGCTTCTAGTCCTCCCCTGGAGCAGAGTTTAGGACCCAGGATTGTTCCTAAATTCTTGCACTACCTCTTCCACTAAGCATGAGAACTCTCATTGTTATATCTTCAACTGAGTTCTTCATCTTTTCCAGAATCCCCCCTACACAGCCACCCACCTATTCCAATCCCCCACTCCTTTCTCCTCCTCCGTAACAATGGGTCCAAGGTCCCAGCGCTCGAAGGACTTGCGCCTTTCTGGCATGTCTATTACCTGTACAGCGAATTATGATCTGATTTCCCCTCCCAGATCCAAAACCTGTACATTTCTCCCTCTGGCCTGGATCCTGTCTGAGGGTGGAGCTGCTAAGTGTGTCTTATTCCAAGTTCAAGCTACCTAGAAGCAGATGCTGAAATGGAGTTTGAGGTACAAGACATTTATGAGGTATCCACATCTGTGAAAGGAAGGAGGAGGAAGCAGAACTGGGCCTAAGGAGAAGTCAAACCAACCTTCAGACTCCACAAGTCTCCAGCCCATCTTGGAGTTTTGAAGAGAACACTGCTCTTAGGGTCATGCCACCTCCAACCTGGAGGACTGGACCTTTCCACATTCTCTCGCTCGGGCAGCAGCCGTGGGCTGCCCGAGTAGGGTGTGCCCCCAGACCACCAAGTTCTCTGTAGCTGAGACAAACTGAAGGAGCTGACAGTTGAAATCTGTCTGTTTTCCACCCTTCCTTCAGTTAGTTTTTGCCTAGAGAAGGGTCCCCCTCCATGCTGGTCTCAGAGCTCATCACCTGTCTACACTCAGATTCAACCATTGACTCGACTCTAACAAGCTACCTTTCACAAGTTCGCAGTTCCCTTACTAGGTTCCAACAGGAAGTGATTAGAGAACAGGAGGAAAGGAGAAGCCAGGGAACTCTTTCCCTGTCTCTCTGTTTAAGGGGGGCCTCTCCTCCCTGGTCCCAGTTCCTGCTGAAAAATTCCACCCTCTGGAGAGTCAACATCCAATAGGTGGGCTGACCACAAACCCAGCCTCCATCAAGTGGCCCGAACTCCTGGGCTTCAGCAACACCTCTCCCTCGCCTTATTTCTCCAGACTCAAGAATGGTAGTAGCTTCTAGCTGTGACTTCCTAGTAGCCACACTGTCCATTGTTTGGCTTCTCCGTTCTTCCATCACCTATGTTACCAATCCCTGATGTTAAGTTCTGCTGGAAATATCTAGAAAGGTTTTTGTTCACCTGACTGGACCCTGATACAACTTTCTCAGAAACAAAATCATATACAGAAATCCTAAAAAAAAAAAAAAAATAGAAAAAAGATGAAAGTCCTGAAGCTCTAGCCAAATGGTATTGGGAGCACGATGCTCTCGTCCCAGAGAGGCTTCGGGCTTCTCAGAGAGTCTGCAGCCCACCATGCATGATCCTCGTTACTACTGGTCCTTTACACATTGCCATCATGCAGGTGGAGTAAACCGGAGCTCAAAAGGGACTTCTGTGCTCCTATGAGAACAGGGACCATCCCAGAACCAGCCAACTACATGACAATACAGCAGATAAGCAGCCACCTCAGAACCATCAGGGGGCCTTATATTGGATACTTCCTCGCCTGTCCAGTACAGAGAAAAAGTTTTACAGTGGCTCAAACAGTAAAGAATCTGCCTGCAATTCAGGAGACCTGGGTTCGATCCTTGGGTTGGGAAGATCCCCAGGAGAAGAGAATGGCTACCCACTTCAGTATTCTTGCCTGGAGAATTCCATGAACAAAGGAGCCTGGCAAGCTACATGGGAGTCGCAAAGACTCGGACATGACTGAGTGACTTTCACTTTCAACATTATGTACCTTTCATCTTCAAACCAGGGGATAAGTTACTCACATGGATCATCTTTAGATACCTACAATAATGGAGGGCATGACTCTGTCATACCACTGATTGCCACTGGGTCTTCATATATCTGTCTCTTCTATTAGAGGATCACAATAATTATTTCTTATCTAGCAAAAGTCACCCATAAGAGAGTGCATGGCAGATAGTCAATTCTTAATTTTCCCTTGAGTGTTAACATTTTTTTTCTTTCCATTTTTATGGTTACCATGCAAGAGAAAAGAACAACAGGACATTCACAAATAAGACTCCATTAAGAGGGAAAACATGTTAACATGACTATCATTAGAGATAACTTTAGATGAAGCTAGAATTCCTCTTGGGAAACGTAAGAAATGTAAGATTTAAGTAGACTTGAATAAATTCTAACTTTCCCCCAACAGGCACCAATAAAAACAATGGGACATTGCCTTACTTCAAAATGAATGATTACTCTTGACAATATAAGTATAAACAGTGCTTTAAAATCTGTTAAGATACATGAAAGAAAAGAAAGCAAGATCTTAGTAGGAATCAAAGTAAAGCAAAAATAAAAACCATTTGGTATGAGTGAACAGTTACTTTGCTCATCTTCAAAATTACAACAGCTTTTTATTTGGAAAGGGAGACCAGTCAACGATTTGATTAGAGTTCATCATTCAGGGGAAATAAAGAACACTGAATAATTGCAGTACATGAAGGATTGTGTTGGAAGCTTTCACATGATTCCTTGTACAATCCCTAAAACAGGTTTGTGAAATATCACCCCACTTCATGGAGGAAGAAACCAGAGACCTGTAAAAATTAAATTACTTACCCAAAGTCAAGTAGTGAAGAAATGGGATCAAAACCAAAGTAATCTGATGTCAAATCCCCATATTTTTCTATCTTCACTGTATGAGGATTTGAGTGAAATTATTGCTCCCTTAGTGAAAACATTTTGCCTATTATTTAAAAAAAAATGTTTTCCCAAAGAGAAAATAATTTACTCTGCATTCCTCTTTCAAATGTCAATTTTAGGAACATAGCTTACTTTTTATTCTCCTGATAATCCAGAGGGAGAAAACAGGAGCTGTATTTATGACATTTTTTCCCCTGAAATCACCTCACTAAGTAATTGTTCTAATTATTGCTTTCTTGCTAAGATAATATCTGTTAAATGCATGCCTGTTTATGAACTGGTATTCATCCACTTATTAGAATTAACCTATCTTTGACCCTCATAATGGGGCCAGATTGATATAGTTGAGATTAATGAGTCAATTATTTTTGGACAAGGTACACGGAACACAAACTGTTTCACACTGATAGGACCTACCACATGGTATTTTTTACTTCCTGTATAGCTTTTGACATCCATAAAAAAATCTGGTGCAGCACTTTTTCCTGCAACTTAACAATGATAAATACTGATATTTTCCCAAGAACATAGAAATCATCTGGATGAAAAAGGAAGTGATAACATAAGAGTGTAAGCTATTCTTTAAAAGCAATTGTCTTTAAATCCTTTTACTTGACAAATTCATGCTTCCACAGACTTAGGTGCCTCAGAGTGTCATTTTTACAGTTCAATTAGCCTGCTATAAGAATTTAGGTTCCATTATTGGTGAAGCAGGAGACACTGACAAATTAGCAACAGACTAACGTGACAAAACACTAGAAATCTCCAGAATCGCTGAGAAACCTTTCTTGTGAGAATTAAATATGAGATATAAATCTGCTTGTACAATTGACCCTTTCATTTCTTCAGACACAATCTAAAATCTTTGTTTTCTTCATAGAAGGTCAAGGTCCATACAGTTGCATGGACCCCAATGATTTTTATGGTTTCCAAACCTATCTACTGATGATTTCCAAATGTTTTTCTGGCTCCGATTATGAGTCTGAGACCCAGACTCATATTTTCAAGCACCCAGATGATATTCCCAGCTGTGTATCCTGGAGACATCTCAAGCTCCCGTCACCCAACTTGAAAGTTCAGCCACAACAATGAAGCCAAGATGTGGCTTTTTGTGTAACAAGACCCTGAATGACCATTTTCCCTGTTCCTGTTTTTAGACATTTTCTCTTTTATATAATGAATGCTCATTTCCTTTAAAATAGAGCAATACTAAACAGTAAATAACTGTGTGCTGTGTTAACTGTTGGTCGCTCAGTCGTGTCTGATTCTTTGCGACCCTGTGGACTGAAGCCTGCCAGGCTCCTCTGTTCAGGGGATTCTCCAGGCAAGAGTACTCGAGTGGGTTGCCATGCTTTCCTTCAGGGGATCTTCCCAACCCAGGGACTGAACCCAGGTCTTCCGCATTGTAGGCAGATTCTTTACCATTTGAGCCACCAGAGAAGCCTTTAAACAATAAACATACAAATTTAAAATATTTTTAAGCAGATCATGAAGTCAGTAATACTGGCTTCAAATCTTATATCTGACACCTCTAGTTATGTGACTTGGGCCAAGGTATTGAATCCCTTGGAATTCTGGTTCCTGGTTATGTAAAATGGGGGATAGTAATGGTTCTTATGTCATAGGACTGTTAGCAGACTTAAGAGTAAGGCACACCAAGAGCAAGCCACACAACAGGTGCTCAATAAATGCCAGCGGCATGGATGATAGTTTAGAAAGCTCTTCTTGCTGACTTCCCTATTGCTTGGTAACACCACCAACTGTCCAATCACACAAACCAAAACCTCTGGAGTCATCCCACATTTTCCCTCTCATTTTCCACAGCCCTAACCCCCTAAGCTGTCACTTTCATTACTGCAGGCCTCTTGACACCATCTTTCTCCCTTTTCCTATGTCATCGTTTGCCACTTCCTACATGCTTTCCCAGAAGGCTCATTCTGCAAGAGGCAATTCTCAAGGCAATGCCCAGAGAATGTTCCCTGGAACTCAGTCAGACCATACCCCTCCTATGTTTAAGATTTTCCAATAGCCCCCATTTTTAGGATAAATTTCAAACTCATTTGTAAGACATCTGAGGCCATTTGTGATCTGATCCTCATTTCTTGCCAATTCCTCAAAATTCCTATGCCCAAAACATGTAAATCTATTTAAAAATCCCTGAAACTGACCATGTTTACTTCATTGCTTCTGCTCGCACAGTTCCCTTTCTGCCAAGTTTATCTTCAACCTCTGATTCCAGTGGTAACCTCCCTAAAGAGCCTTTCCTGACTGGCCCTAAAACTACCCAATAGAAATGGCATTTCCTTGCTCTGTACTCTGTATATCTTCTTATACATATTTCTATAGCTGTGCTATCGATCTGCCTTGTATTTACTCTTTTATCTTCCTGTTTACTAAACTGAGTTCTCCTTGAAGCCAAAATCCATGTCTTTTCAATTTAATATCCCAAGAGCCATAACACAATATCAGACACATAGTCAGCACTCAATAAATGCTTGGTGAATAAAGGTTTAGCTTTCACTGGCTTCCCTGATGGCTCAGACAGTAAAGAGTCTCCCTGCAATGCTGGTGACCCAGGTTCAACCTGTGGGTTGGGAAGATCCCCTAGAGAAAGGAATGGCTACCAACTCCAGTATTCTTGCCTGGAGAATTCCATGGACAGAGGAGCCTGATAGGCTACAGTCCATGGGACCACAAAGAGTCGGACACAACTGAGCAACTAATACACACACAGCTACTGAGTATTTAGCTGTTTCAATTTATGTAGAATATAACATGCATTTTAAATACTCTGCAACTAAAGCTTGATGAAAGGAAAATGTTCAAATTCTATATTAAAAGATGCTACTGTGATTTTAAAAAAGTATTTAATGGCTTTTCCGCTCCCGCTTTCGAGGCGAGGAGCACAGCTGGTAGCTGCAGCGTCTGTTCAGCGGAGGTCGAGTGTACCAGACTCGTCCAGAGCCAAGGTTGCAGTATCACCTACTTGCCTGCCCGGTCCCCTGCCCGCTGTGCCTGCTGATGGCCATGCCTTGGGGACAGAAGAGCAAGCTCCGTGCGCGTGAGAAACGCCGCCAAGCACGCATGGAGACCAAGGATCTCGGGGATGCTCAGGCTGCTGCCTCCCCCACCCCTACTTCTGGGAGTACACCCCCGGGCTCCCCCACTGCTGGTGCGGGCCAGAGTCCTCAGGGAGCTGCAGCCACTAGCTCTCCTGTTGCAGGGGCTTCACACCCACGATCTAAAGCACATGCCAGGCGCCAAGCTAAGCAACCTAGAAATTCTTCCCAGGCCTCAATCTTTTCTAAGCCCGCTCCCCCAGATCCTCTGACTAAGAAGGCAGGGGTGTTGATGCATTTCATGCTACAGAAGTTTAAGATGCAACAGCCCATTAGGAAGATAGATATGCTGAAGCTTGTCCACAAAATGTTCAAGGCACATTTCCCCGAAATCCTGAAGAAAGCCACTGAGCGCATCGAGCTGGTATTTGGCCTTGAATTGAAGGAAGTCAAGCCGAATGGTTACTCCTATACCCTGGTCTGCAAGGAGGACCTTGCCAAAGATGGGGTGCTGGGCAGTACCTTGGAGGTGCCGAAGAATGGGCTTCTGATGCCTCTGCTGGGTGTGATCTTCCTGAATGGCAATTCCGCCTCTGAGGCAGAGGTCTGGGAGTTCCTGAATGCTCTGGGCATCTATGATGGGAATACGCACATAATCTTTGGGGAGCCCAGGAAGTTCATCACTGAGGAGTTGGTGAAGGAGAAGTACCTGGTGTATTGTCAGATTCCTGACAGCGATCCCCCGAGCTATGAGTTTGTGTGGGGCCCAAGAGCCCACGCTGAAACAACCAAGATGAAGGTGCTGGAGTTTGTGGCCAAGATCAATAGTACCGTCCCCAGCGCTTTCCCATTCCATTATGAAGAGGCTTTGAGAGATGAGGAAGAAAGAGCCAAAGCCATGTCTGCAGCCAGGGCTCGTGGTGCTGCTAAGGCCATTGCCCACTCCAGGGTCCCACCCAGCAATCCGTCCAGCCCCCAGTGAGGTCTCAGGCAGCGTCTTCACTTTGCTTGACCAATACCGCCAACCTTTTTAGTAGTGAGAGGATAAAGTGTGGCTGGAAAGGTCATATTTTTTGTGCTCCTGTTTTACCCTGTTACCTTTCAAATGTTGTTTCTTTTCCTAGAATGTTTGTTTAGATTCAGAATCCAAGCTTACGAATGACACAGATCACACATTTGTTGTCTGTCAGATCTAAGAGTAAGAGTTTTGGCACTGTGTAGTACAGTTTGAAAAATCCTTGCATCTTTTGGGGATCCAGAACAAGATAACATAGCTTTGGAATAGGAATTTTCTTAGAAATGTGAAAGAATGCTGTGGTTTTAAAACAGATGAAAACGATGTAAGCTGTAGTCAAGTTTTGATTTATGTTATTCACCTTTGTCTTTCTCTTTCTAACATTCGGCAGTACCCTTAGTGATACACTTAGATGTTCTTAGCTTATTCAAGAATGCTGATAAAATTAATAAGAAACTACAAAAAAATAATAAAATAAAATAAAAAAGTATTTAATGAACACATGTCCTTAAAATAAGTGAAAAGTGTTAGTCACTCAGTTGTGTCTGACTCTTTGCAACCCCATACACTGTAGCCTGCCAGGCTCCTCTGTCCACAGAATTATCCAGGCAAGTGGACTGTCATTATACTGGAGTGGGTTGCCATTCCCTTCTCCGGGGGATCTTCCCAACCCTGGGATTGAACCTGGGTCTCCTGCATTACAGGCAGATTCTTTATAGTCTGAGCCACCAGAGAATATACCAACTGAAATAAGACGTATATATAAAAGATGTCATTTTAAAGCCCATCAACTCCACTTCAAATATATACATCTTCCCAGATCTGTTTTATTTCCTTGCTGGACACCATGAAATTAGCAAAACCAACATTAAAGGGTGAGTTCTAGTTGTTCATCAGGCCCCACAGAAATAGCAGAAAAAGGAGATTACAAAACATTTTCATGCAATGATATTATCAATACATTAAGATAGGCACTGATCATTTCTTTGAAAATCTTTTCCGTTATCCCCCACTCTCACCCTACTTTTAAGGCCAAGTGTCTCCTGAGAAGACGAGGGAGGTTTCCACCTCAAGGAAAATGGTCAGTGCTAGATGTGGAGACTCAAGCTTAAGTTAATGAGTCTGCAGTGTGACAATAATCTCCAAAGTCAAGGTTTTATAGCAAAACTAAGAAGTACTAAGTTTTCTCTATTATAAGCTCCCCATTTATATAAGAAAAGTAAATCTGTTGAATTCAGATCATAGGGTTTTACTATAAGCGATAGAGGACTGGAGCTGGAGGATGTGATTCCAGGGAAACTTGCACCTGAGTGGAAGCAGAAGGAATTATTTTTTCCCCTGGTCCTCATTAGCAGCAGCTAGAGAAAGAGAGGGAGAAGAAAGAGATGGAAAGAATATCCTCCCAGCCAGGAGTGACCCTCAGGCCACAGACAGGATGTAGAAACCTTCAAGTTGAGGAGGAAACTCTGGATAAGGGCCACTTGGCCTTTGCTCCTCAGAGCAAATCTAGGAAACTCTGCCAGCTCCTCTATCTCAGTACAGCAAGGGAGCAACATGATAGTTTCTCACCGGTGATTTAAAAACGGATGGCAAAGGCTCCGAGGTGAACTAGCATGCTGTCTTGCTGACTCTGGATGTCCGGCCTGGTGAGGCCAAGCAGCAGAGAGGTCCTGGCTTCCTCCCCACTGCCCAGGGGTCTCCAGGGGCTGAAAGAACAAAGGAATCTGAAGAGATCCATACATACAGATAAGGCTGGTGGAGCCCCCAGGTAGGAAATGAAGATATTTAAACTCAAAGGAAAAAAAAAAGATTTTACTAGCAGTGCCCCACTCCCCAAATGCACGCCAGGCCGGTCACACCTCTGCACACACACCAGATGCCCAGGACCAGAGCCCATCATACTCCAACAAAGGCTTGAAGGCACTGTACCGGCCTCACAAGCCTCTCCTGCCATGGGGACCCAATCCTGGGAAGGAGGGCAAAGAGAGAGGAGAAACTCTGGAAAGGTGGATATTTACCTGCCAAAAAAAAAAAAAAAATTAAATGACCAAAATATGACTACCATTCACCCTTTTTAAATGAAAAGAGGCTGGTGTGCCTTTTTGTTTGCAACTTTCTGTTTCCCCAAACCCTGTACCAGTTGGAGAGAAGTTGACATGCAAAATGAGATCAACTACAGAAAATAAGAAAGCTACATTTATTACACAGCTTCATTTGTATTTGTTTAAATATTGACTCTATTCATATGTAAATGATAAAAGGTCCACTGTGCCTCTGTCAAACCCCCAAATACCAACTTCCTCAATTAGGAATGATGAAGCAAACTGCCCACCCTCCTTCCCTCTATATTTAAATCATAATCCAAGAAAGCAGACCCTAAAACAACAAAGAAATGAACCAACCAGAATAACAACCAGATCACCAAACTTAAAAAGACTGACAAATGTGATTACGTGATGATCGATGATTCGATCACCAAAAAATCTGTTTACACCATCCTTTCATACCAAAGAAATGAAAGCAAGTACTCTGAGCAGTAAGTCTAAACTGTGAGCTCTAAATGTGTGTGTGTGCATGCTCAGTCATGCCCAGCTCTCTGTGACCCCATGGACTGTAAGACCACCAGACTCCTCTGTCCATGGAATTTTCCAGGCAAGAACACTGGAGTGGGTTGCCATTTCCGACTCCAAGGGATCTTCCTGACCCAGGGAAAGAACTGGAGTCTCTTGCATCTCCTGCATTAGCAGGCAGATTCTTTACCGCTGCGCCACCTGGGAAGCTCACTTAGGGGCTCTATATACATGATTTTATTTATTCTTTACCACAAACAAATAAGTTGAGTGTAATGTCATTACCCCCAGTTTGCAAATAAGGAACGAGGTCAGACGAAGTGAAATTGTCCAAAAAGAACAAAGTCATTATTAGGCAGCCAGCATTAAGCTCAGTCCTTTCTGAGTCCTGTGCCTGGACCCATTAGGCTTTTTTTTAACTGCCTTTTTAATCAGATGCTCCTCTGATCTAAAGGGACCAGAACACTGTTGAGTATTCAGAGCAACGTAGGCTAGGATATAAAGAGATACTTTAAATCACCACAAGATGAAAATTAGAGAATAGGCAAGGATATCAAGGAAGAAAGATTAGCATAATTATATCATTTATTCAGTCATTCATCACATGCTGGAGACACAGCAGCAGAGACACAGCGCATCATGTCCAAAGGGAGCATCCGTCCTTTCTGAGGAGACAGACAATGAGCAAACAAGTGAAATGGCCAATATGACTTCAGGTAATGAGAAGTGCTATAAAACATTTAGCGATGATAAACAATTACAGGGTTGCTGTTCTAACTAGAGTGGTCAAGAACAGAGGTCTAAATGAGACGAGGAAGGAAGCCCTATGGGCATCTGGCGGCAGGGAAAGGGGGTCTGAATGAGGACAGGGAGTAAGCCTTGCCTATAATTAGGGGAAGCACATTAGCCCTGAGATAGAAAGCTCCCTCCCTCCAGAAGGGAGGCCAGTATAGCTAAAAAAAAAAAAAAAAAAGTGAATAAAAGAGGGACAGAAGTGGTAGAAAATGTGCAAAGAACAACAGACAATGATGTCTGGACTATGGCCGCCCTTGCAGACCAGGATAAGGACTTGAGATTTCATTCTCAGTAAGACAGGAAGCCTTTGGAAGACAGGGAGTGGCAGATCCATCTTATTTTTTCCATGGTTCCCTGTGAAAACAGAAGGTGGAATACTGGCCATTGGCACATTAAGAGAGGACACAAATCTTTTGAGAAGATGAAGTCAGTTCAATCTAGGAAAATGTAAGTTGAATTACTATGACTTACTTTGGGATATGTGTGGGATATACCTTGAAAGTATAGCTGACAGAACCTGCTAACAGACTGAAGGTGAAGTGAACAATGAGAAAGAAAGTTCAAGACTAATCCCTGGGTTTTGTTTTGTTTTGTTTTTTGGCCTGGGGAACCGGGTAAGGGGTAACAGCATGCGCTGAGATGAGAAAGAAGGGGAACAAGATGCACAGGAATCGACAGTTATTATTTCAGACACACTGGATTTGAGATGGCTTTAGACATCCAAGGAGAGATACACAGTAGAAAATCGACACAAAAGTCTGAAACTTGGGAGCTACTGGGACTAAAAATAAAAAATGTGGACAACCTCAGGATATAGATGGCATTTAAAGCTATGGGAATAGATAAAATCACCTAAGGAATGGCAGTAGTTAGATAAAAGGAGTGGTCTAAGAGCTGAATTCTGGAACACTCCCACTGAGAGGCCAGTGAAGGATGGGGCGGGAGAGAGGGATCAAGGAAAACTGATGGGGTAACAACAGCCAGTAAGTGCTAAAATCCCTTGGAGGAAATAAGGTTGCAAGGTGGTTTTACTGATTGCCATAATGAATATAAAATGTTAATGTGCATAAACTAACAAATCTCATTCCTCCTAACCACAGAACTAGACTAGATATATGGTTAAAATATTGTGCATGTGTATGTATTCATGCACACGCGTGCGTGCACACACACACTTTCTGATAGTGAAGATGGAAAAGGGTTTCTTAATTCTCTTCTCTCAGTCTTGGCAAAATTTGAGTATGAACCAACTCAAAAAATGAGACCAAATTAATATTGCTGTTCAATTTGTAGCTGGAGCTCAGCATCAGTGAAACTCTCACTTGCGATTATACCCATGAGATGTTTGTATAGCAGCCCACATACACAATTTTTGAATAAATACGTTTTAAAGAATGTAATAACATTTCCAAAATGGCCTGCACTGTTTTGACTAGCAGTTTCTTCAGCTCTGAAATTAACTTCGAATTCTTTAATTTCATATTTGAAAACAGACACCCGCTGAATGCTCTTCCCACATGCAATGAGCTCCTTTTTAATAATGCAGTCTGCTGTTTTCTGAAACAAAGATTAAAGAGTACAGTCAGAAACTTCCTAAATAACTTTGATGAGATTAGTTTAATTTCTTCCCTGAAAGCAAAGATAAACAGACATTCATTCTCAGTCATTTTCTCTGTCCTCATGCAGCTCGAAGTTGTGTTTTCTTTTATCAACATTAGGGATAGACTCAGTCCTTGATCTGACATCTCAAATGCACACCACTCTTTTTTCTTGGAGAATGGAACGTTCAGGAAGTATAGCATGTTTCCAGACAGGAAAAATGTATATTAGTCTTTTATTTCTCCATTGTTTTTGCAAACTAAAAATCTAGAGATCATATTTTAGTGTCCATGCCTAATCATGAAAATACTAAAATAAATGACCAATAATAGGATTAACGTCCCAAGAAGACCTAGGATATGACTCAAAAGGTGGCCCACAGAGTGAAGAGGGAGAAGGTACCCAAGTCAGCTTGCCAAAGGGCCCAGTCCAGCCCTGACATCAGTGAAGGGGCAGATGCTACATCCACAGCCTGCACACAAACAGCAAAGCTTGATGAACTCACATTCTACATCATGACCATTTACATCATCAGTATTCCTAATTTAATAGTTTCTTCATATTCAGTAACATCAGGGAAGTATTAAGAATCCTACTTAAATAACTAAGGAAAATATGGCTTAGCAGTCACCAGAGTATTATACTGGATTCAGAGAGTTCAAAGTATTTTCCTACTCCCCTCTCATTTCATGAATGACACATCAAAAAGAGCATCCCTTTTCTATAATTAACCATGTCTTTGCTTCATTTTGTTTTGTTTCATGACCTAGAAGGTTTTCCTAACTTTATCTGAAATGCTGGGCTTTGTATGGAGATAGGGTGTTGATAACTGTGAGATGTCCCTATATCAGAGTGGTGTGAATGTGGGCTCTGGAGACAGATCTGAGGTCTCGGCTTTAGAAACATCTGTCAAGTCACTTAACCTCTATAAAATAGAGTATCACCTTTCTCATTGATCACTGATTTGACGAGGATAAAACGAGACAAGAGGTACATTTTAACATTTATTTACACCCAACCTCATTTCATCAATGATTTAAAACATTCAATTGATTACTGCACAAAACACAGAAGGCAACATAAATTTGTCAGAAGCCACCACTGTCCTCTTTTCTTAATCAATCTTGGAATCAAAGCAAATCTTGAAGTCAAAGCAATTCAAATAGAATGCATTTGCATTTAAACTCACAGATATGAAACCTATAATTACCAACCTTAAAGACCTCCAGCACAAAACTCTGAGAGCTCCACAAGTGTTTCATGCACTTAGCCTATATGCATTCCTTTGGGACATAATGCTAGTGACAAAACAAGAAACCTAAAGCAAGCACATCTGTACTCACTCTTGCCGAGATGTATGGGGCTTTTTTAAGGCGTGATATCTACCACTTGGAAGACAGTCAAAGCAGCCACCAACAGGAGCTGGCAAGGTGCAAAGTCCTTGGTGGCCTCTATTGTACTAAACAGTAACTCTCTTAACTCTTTGATTATGAGATATTTAAGTAGGTTGGGACAGTGACTTTTACCAACCACTAGGGAAATATTTCAACATTCTTATAACCAATGTGGTCATAGGACTACATATTAGTCATAAGAACAACTGCTCAGCAGGAAAAAGTTTTGATACAAGTTCTAGCTACATTATTGCACTCCAAAATCCCAGGATTAAATCTCAAAAGTATTGGGGGAGAATTTGGATGCTACGCCCATACATGTTAGACAAGGAATGAAAATCAGAGTGAATATTTTTAGTATTTTAACCATAGGGAATTTGACCATTTTATGAATGCAAGTGATTATCCATGTCTCAACAAACTTTTCTTCCACCTGACCTCAAGCACCTTTCATTCCCTCATCCTCAAAGCCTGAGCGAGTGGACCTATTACACATGAGAAAAAAAAAGGTGTTTAACGATAGTCTAAATTATTCTACTGGCCTTTTGCACTTTGTCTGAGTGAAAAACACTCCCTTCTATCAACTAGATTCTAAATCAGCAATTTTTAGAAATGTGGCTTTGAATACACAAAAGTAAAATTGCAAAGTAGGACATTTCTAACAATATTCATTACAAATCCTTTAAATTATGAGACCCACACTTGACCCTTAATAGTTATCTAGCCAAGATTAGCTATAATTACTGTCTTAAATCTAAAACAGAAAAAAGATGGGTCATTAAAGTACCAAACAGCTAATTGATAGCTAATTGATATTAAAAAAGAGAAAAAGAGAAGGTTCTAGGAAATAATCAAGATCTATACACCTAATTGCACCTTGCTTTTAAACTTGGAGGACTAATTTCTAAAGCCTCCAAAACCATTTGACTCTTAACTATTGAACCTTTCTCTACCAAACATTAAGAGAAAAATTAATGCTTACCCTTCTCAAACTATTCCAAGATTTGCAGAGGAAAGAATACTTCCTAACTCATTCTATGAGGCCAGAATTACCATGATATCAAAATCAGATCAAGATATAACAAAAATGAAAACTACAGGCCAATATCACTGATAAACATAGACACAAAAAATCCTCAAGAAAGTATTACCAAGCTGAATCTAACAAGACACTAAAAAGATCACAGACCATGATGAAGTGGGATTTATCCCTGGAAAGCAGAATTTTTTTAATAGCTGCAAATCAATGTGATAAATCACATTATCAAATTGAAGAACAAAAATCATATGATTGCCTTAATAGATGCAGAAAAAGCTCCTGACAAAATTTAATAGCCTCTTATGATTAAAAAAAAAGGAAAACTCAGAAAGTGGGTATAGATGAAGCAAACCTAAAAATAATAAAGATACGTTCAAAAAACTACTAGAGCTCATCAACAAATTCAGTCAAGTTGCTGAATATTAAAGTATTATTCAGAAATCTATTGCATTTCTCTATACTAACAACAAACTATCAGAAAGAGAGATTAAGAAAACAATTCCATTTACAATCACATCAAAAGAATAAAATATCTGGGAATAAACCTACCTAATGAGGTAAAAAGACCTATACTAGAAAAACTATAATATACCAATAAAAGAAATTGAAGACAACACAAATGAAAAGACATAGCTTGTTCATGGAATGGAAAAATCAATATTGTTGAAATGATCATATTATTCAAGGCAATCTCCAGATTTAGTGCAATCCCTATCAAATGACCAATGACATTTCACAGAACTAAAAGAAATAATTTTAAAATATACAAAGACCCCAAATATACAAAACAATCTTGAGAAAGAGAAGACACCTGGAAGTATCATACTCTCTGACTGCAGAGTTACAATCTTCAAAACAGTACTATTGTGACACAAAACCAGATATATAGATCAATGGAACAGAGCAGAGAACCCAGAAGTAAACGCACACACTTACAGCCAATCTACAACAAAGGAGGCAAGCATGTACAGTGGAGAAAAGAGGGCCTCTTCAATAAGTGGCGGGTGCTGGGAAAACTGGACAGCCACATGTAAGAGAATGAAATTAGATACTATTTCACACCATATACAAAAATAAATTCGAAGTGATTAAATACCTAAACTTAAGACATGATATCACAAGACTCCTAGAAGAAGACATAGACACAACACCCTTTCACATAATCATAGCAATATTTTTTTTGATCTGTCTCCTAAAGCAAAGCAAATAAAAGCAAAAATGATCAGATGGGATATAATGGAACTTAAAAGCTTTAGCACAGCAAAGGAATCCACCAAAACAAAAAGACAACCTACCAAATGACAATTATCCAAAAAAGACAAATAACCAAAATATACAAATAGCTCATATAAATCAAAATTTAAAAATTAACAAAAAATGGACAAAATTTGAATACACATTTTTTCCCAAGAAGCTGGACAACAAGCACATGAAAAAACACTGAATGTCATTAATCATCAGAGAAATGCAAATCAAAACCACAAGAGAGATCATTCCACACATCAGAATGGCTATTACCAAGAAGAACACAAATAAAAAAATGTTGCAGAGATCTTTTCTCTGCAAAGATGCAGAGAAAAAGGAACCCTTAACCCTAGTACTCTGTTCATAAGAATAGAAACTTGGGCAACCACTGTGGAAAACATTATGGAGGTTTATTAAAAAAAAAAAAAAATAGAATTACCATATGACCCAGTGACTATAGCCATGAAATCAGAAGGTGCTTGCTTCTTAGAAGAAAGCTATGACAAACCTAGACAGCATATTAAAAAGCAGTGACATTGCTTTGCCAACAAAGGTCTGTATAGTCAAAGTTATGGTTCTTCCAGTAGTTAAGTATGGATATGAGAGCTGGACCATGAAGAAGGCTAAGAACTGAAGAACTGATGCTTTCCAACTGTGATGCTGGAGAACACTCTTGAGAGTCCCCTGGACAGCAAGGAGATCAAACCAGTCATTCCTAAATGAAATCAACTCTGAATATTCATTGGAAGGACTGATGCTGAAGCTCCAATACTTTGGCCACCTGATGTGAAGAGCCATCTCATTGGAAAAGACCCTGATGCTAGAAAAGATAGAAGGCAAAAGAAGAAGGAGGCAGAGAATGAGATGATTGCATAGTATCACCGATTCAATGGCCATGAACTTCAGCAAGCTCCAGGAGATAGTAAGGGACAGGAAGCCTGTCATGCTCCTGTCCAGTGAGTCACAAAGAGTTGGACACAACTTAGCAACTGAACAACAACAATAGCATGGCCCAGTGATTCCACTCCTGGGTGGAATACCTCCAAATAAGCTTCCCAAATTAAACAAGAGATGGGTGGATGGCATCACCGACCGGATGGACATGAGTTTGAGTAAGCTCCAGGAGTTGGTGATGAACAGGGAAGCCTGGCATGCTGTAGTCCATAGGGTCACAAAGAGTCAGATACGACTGAGCGACTGAACTGAAACTGAATTCAAAAAGATACCTGTGCACCTCAATATTCATATCAGTATTATTTAAAATTGCCAAGATATGAAAGCAACCTAAGTACCCATAAACAGATGAATGAATAAAGAAGATATGGTATATATAACACATGGACTAGGACTCAGCCTTGAAAAAGAATGGAATTTCCTATTTGCAACAACATGGATGGACTTGTAGGGTATTATGCTTAATGAAATAAATCAGAAAAAGACCAATACTAAATATCATTTAAATATCAAATGTAAAAAAATAAAAGAAATTAGTGAATATAACAAAAAAGAAACAGACTCCCAGATATAGAGAACAACTAATGGTTACCAGTTGGGGGAGTTAAGGGGAGGAAGGGCAAGATAGGGGTAGAAGATAAACAGATACAAACTACTATATATAAAATAAATAAGCTGCAGGGATATACTGTACATCACATAGACTATAGCAAATATTTCATAATAAGTATAAATGGAGCATAACCTTTGAAAATTATAAATCACTATGTTGTATGAACTTAAACTTACATAATAATGAATATCAAAAAGCATTGCACAATAATAGTTACTAAATATGTACATAAGCTATTTTTTAATCTTTAGTTAAGATCCTTATTTCTTGTTAAAGATACTCTTACTATTCGGAAATATCATTTTGACTTGCCTCTGATGAAAACAGAAAATAGTTTTATTGATGGCAATTACCAGTTGATGATTGTTTCATGTATTTATAATTGATCCACATATGTCATCTTCAGTTAAGTAATGCAACTCCTGCTTTTCTAAAAACAATCTCAAAATGAATCAATAGGTATTTATGTATCATTTGCCACAAAATCTAACTCCTAATTTCAAGAGATGTGCAGTCAAGATAGAGTGAAAAATTATCAAGCATTAAACTCAGAGCAGGGCTGAACAGGGTATAAGTAAGTAAAAAATTACAAGCAGAACTAAATGCGGTAACAATAATACAGCCAATGAAATACATTTGCAAAAAATAAGCCACTGTCCATTTAAACTATCTAAGTTAATCATTTAAAAAGGAAAGAGGTTTTAGAAACTGGAAGAAAATGAGTAACTGAAAAATCTGAAAGGATAAAGAATAGAAAAAAAATTTGCACTCACAGAGACATTTGACAGTAGAGAAAGAAAACATTGCAGTATCTTATTGAAATTCTATTTTCAAATACTTTAAGGTTAGTGAAACTCAAAACACCATAATGCACTATCTATGTAAGCTGAATAATAAAGGCAGAGATAAAGAATCCCCAAGAGGAAATAAAAAAAAGAAGTGTGAGTACTTGAAAAAACACATTCAGGAGATCACTGAGGGTCGAATTTAGTTGTTTGCTTAAGTTCCCCATTTTATTCATTTTCAATGGAAAAAAAAATGTTCATTACAGGATGCAGCTAATTTTCCATCTTTTAACTTAATGTACTAAAAGTTTTACATAAAAAATTTCATTTGTCAAAAGCCAAACATCTGCACCCTTGATTACAGCCCTACTATTGAGACTCTGGTTTTTCAGGTACCATATGTCACAGTATTTCACTTCAGCTCAATCTTTGTTTATGCACATGGCAGGGGGGGGTGTCTGTGTGTGTGTGTGTACACTCACACAAGGGTGCACAAGGAAGAAAAAGGCATCTGATATCTAGAAAAAGAAAAGGAGCAGAAGGCCTGGTAGGAAAAGCAATCAGATTTGTATGTGAACATAAACTCAGCCACACACACAACCACCCACAATTGCCAACAATGACACCCTATGGGGTCACAACTTAGAGCTTGTATAATATATTTAAAAAACATAAGAGGAGGCAAGAGCAATAAGACTTTTTAAAGGAATGTTTTAATGTATAATTATTCTATAAATAAAAAGTGGCAAAGCAAAAGGAAAACAGATAAAACATATATGCTCCAAACAAAAATAAATTCTAAACAAAGTTTTCATCAAATATATAACCCAGCCCTCCCTCACCTGGTTACACCCACACACCCATATGTCCCCCTCAGGATTTTCCTGGCTTTCCCTGCTTCAATTAATTTAGATTGCCAGCATGTGTGCCTCATCCTATTAATGAGGGCTTAATCTTTCTTCTCTAAATTTAAATAAGACAACCCAGCAAAGAACAATGGGCCTGGAGTCAGGGGACCCAAGTTATGGCCACAGCTTTTCTCCTAATTAGTTATGTAACCTGGTCCAATTTACTGCACATCTGCCTTCTGAAAGGCAAGAGTGGGTCCTCTCTGGTTTCAGTCTCCAACCTGAAAGGTGAGGACTGGGAGCCTGCCCTCTCTCAGGTTCCATAAAGCTCCTGCAGAGAAGGGGATGCAGATCAGTGACACTACTGCCCCCTCTTTTCCGTCCCCGAGAGCTCTGTGTCCCAGGGCAGCTGGAAGAGAAAGCCAAGAAAAGAGGTGCATGCTGTGCTAAACCACTTCAGTCATGTCTGACTCTTTGCAACCCCATGGACTGTAGCCCGCCAGTTCCTCTATCCATGGGGATTGTCCAAGCAAGAATACTGGAGTGGGTTGCCATGCCCTCCTCCAGGGGATCTTTCAACCCAGGGATAGAACCCAGGTCTCTGGCATTGCAGGCAGATTCTGTACCATCTGAGACACCAGGGAAGCCCTCCACATATATGAAACAAAGGTAAATCAATCCTCAAGTCTTGGCTCCGCAAGCCTGTTTGTGCTAAAAATCATTGGACACACTCTGGAAGATCTTTTTTTTAAGCATAAGATATGCTTCTTGTCTTCAAAGACAATGTGCCCTTATAGAGATTACTACCTAGTTAAAAGAAAACTCTAATACATATGAAAGAAAAGAGAGAGCAGGGAAGACTCACACTGAAATGATGGATATTTGAGAAGGGAGAACTTCATGCTATAATTAGCTAACAAAGACTTCCAAGTGAGATTTCACTCACTCAAACATTTACTGACTGCACAATTTGTGTCAGGTGCAGAATTAGGCATAGTTTCTGCTCTCCTGGAGCTTATAATCTAGTAGGAAACAGAAACCTATTAGAAATGTCCATGCTCCAATATGAGAGATAAAGGGGGCAAAGAATCTACTTAGGGAACTCAGAGAGCACCTCCCAGAAGGGAAACTAACACTAAAATATAAGAATAGAAAGGCATTAAGCAGGGGAAGTGGAAGAGGCAAGGCTATTCGAGACTGAGGCTATAGCAAGTGCAAAGGCCCTGTGCTGAGTAGGTGCTTAGCACATCTGAGGACATGAAAGTAGGCCACATAGCTAGCATACAGAGAGCAAGGAACACAAAAGATGCTCGGGAGGAAGTCAACACCAAGCATGCTGAGTCCTGTAGGCCAAGTTAGCACTTTCACTTTGAGATGAAAACATCTTCAGATGGAATGTCTGACAGCTGTGTGGGGAAAGGAATGGAACAGGGCAAGAGTAGATATGGGGAGGTGTTTAAGAGACAACTTCAACAGATCTGATCAGAAATGATAACAACATGCAAGGCCCAGGTGGTAGCCATGGAGATGGATGAGATAAAGATAATCAAATCTGCTGATGAAGTGGCTATGAGGGTGTGAAAAACTGAAGTGGCCCAGGGCAGCTCCTGGGTTTCTGATGTGCTTAGCAGAATGAATGACAGTGTCATTAACTGAGAAGTGAACACAGGAAAGGCTATTTTGAGGACAGGATGATAAATGCCAAATGCCCTTGAAAGGGTAAGATGAGGACTTTGAATTTAGAGAACTAAAGGTAATTAGAGAACATAGCCATTTTTTTCTGTTTGCAGGTAATATGGCTTTTATTTTTATCTTTTTTTTTTTTTTGCTTTATATTGAAGTATAGTTAATTTACAATACTGTATTAACTTCAGGTCTACAGCAAAGTGATCCAGTTATACACACACACAAGTTATATATATAAGTTATATATACACACACACACATGTTATATATACACAAGTTATATATATCCTTGTTCTTTTTATTTTCCACTATAAGTTATTATAAGGTATTGAATATGTGTTGATATTCTATATTCAGACCTTAGCCACTTGCAGTGGAGTGAGAGGTCAGGTGATACAGAAGAATGGGCTGAGGAGCTGGAAATCAGGAAGTGCAGGGAACTTCCTAATCTGCAGTCGGCAAGCTGTCACCTGTCTGTGAGCATCTTCGTGGTTCCCATGTCATGTCCACTCATACAACACACAGGAACAAAGGACAGACACATTTCAGATATTTTCTAGAAACCGGTACTCTCTCCCGGAACAACCAAAAAGGTAAGAAAAGGGCTAAGTTCAATTATTGTAATCTGAAATAAAACAAAGCATGAAATGATCTTCTTTTATCCCCTATCGATACTCATCTCTCTACAGTTCTTTCTCTCATCTCTCTTGCTGTTTCTCCTCTCTCTCGATTTTTCTCCTCTCTCTCTCTCTCTCTCACACACACACACACAAACACATTCACAAAACACCTTTCAGTGTAACTGTCTCTATCTCAAATCTTTCTACTGACAACGGCAGGTTTACATCTTTGTAAGTATGAACTCAAGAAAGTTGCATGTATCTTCTGCTAAAGGAAGTGGCCCACGACACACACACGGCGCGGGGAGAGCTTCCAGGTTTTCCACCTAGCGTCTGAGGCTGTGAGGTCCTTCCTGGAGCTCATTCCTTCACCGTCCACCTCCGCAAAACTGCGACACCATGCTCATAACAGAGGCTGGCCATCCGAGGAACGTTCTTTCCTCAAATAAGACTCTGTTTTTATCCTCCGGTGTACAGAGGAATTGTTATCATTCACCCGGTTGGGGGAACTAAAGTTCCTCTCTCCTTGCTGTTTCTTGTTCTCTTTTTCCTATATTTTATTTTTTTAATGTTTACTGAAGTACAGCTCCTTTGCAATGTTGAGTTAGTGTCCACTATACTGTGAAGTCAATCCGTCATACATACACCTATATTCCCTCACCTTTGGTCTTCCTTCCAATTCAGGTCAACACAGAGCATAAAGTAGAGTTCCCTGTGCTATACAGTATGTTCTCATCAGTCACCTATTTTATACACAGATCAGTAGTGGATACGTGTAAATCCCAACCTCCCAACTCCTCCCATCTCTCCTTTGTATACATACATTTGTTCTCTATATCTGTGCCTCTGTTTCTGCTTTGCAAATAAGATCATTTATACAATTTTCTAGATTCCACACACGTCTGCTAATATATGATATTTGTTCTACATGTTTCAAGAACACTTGCTTATCTTTTTTCCTAGGATGCTGACCCACATATATCTGACAGCAGAATACCATACGTATGAGTTTTCTAAATATCTTCATTATTGTAACACTTTTTTATACTGAACAGTCCAAGTCAGTGAGAAATTTTTAGAAAAACTGGGACAGAAATCCTGGAAAAGTCTGAAGCTGACCTAACATTGCCAGAGGGACTGATGACTTCTCATGATTTTCTTTGCTATGGTTTGACTATAAGGTCAAATCTGCTCATTAATCACAGAAACTACATTAACCACACTAATATTTAGCATGTTTTCTTTTCCTCCACTTGTTCTGGTTTTCTAATACTAGATTTCTATTTATCAGTACTGCCTTTTAATAAGAGAAGTCAGAAACTTTGTTGTCAAAGAGAAAGAGGTATAAATACATAAATGATATAAATACAGAAATTAACCAACTAATCCATACATCTACCCAGAGTTAGATACTACGCTCCAAGTTATTGCTACAGTAACATCAGGTCACCTCTGTTCTATCACCGGACATGTAGAGATGGAGACATCTCGCAGCGCAGAGAAAATCAGGAGTCTACTGCGATTAGGGAACCACCAGGAAAGCACTCATTATTATTCAGTCCCTAAGTTGTGTCCAACTCTTTGTGACCCCATGAACTGCTGCATGCTAGGTTTCCCTGTCCTTCACTATCTCCCTGAGTTTTCTCACACTCATGTCCACTGAGTTAGTGATGCCATCCAACCATTTCATCCTCTGTCATCCCCTTCTCCTCCTGCCTTCAATCTTTCCTAGCATCAAGGTCTTTTCCAATGAGTCAGATCTTCACATCAGGTGGCCCAAGGATTGGAGTTTCAGCTTCAGCACCAGTCCTTCCAATGAGCATTCAGGGTTGAGTTCCTTTAGGACTGACAGGTTTGATCTCCTTGCAGTCCAAGAGACTCTCAAGAGTCCTCTGCAGCACCATGGTTCAAAAGTATCGAGTCTTCAGCACTCAGTCTTCTTTACAGTCCGACTCTCACATCCATGCAGGACTACTGGGAAAACTACAGCTTTGACTATATAGACATTTGTCAGCAAAGTGATGTGTCTGCTTTTTAGAATGCTCTCTAGGTTTGTCATAGCTTTTCTTCTAAGGAGCAAGTGTCTTTTAATTCCGTGACTGCAGTCACCGTCCACACCGATTTTGGAGACCAAGAAAATGAAATCTGACACTGTTTCCATATTTTCTCCATCTATTTGCCATGAAGAGATGGAACCGGATGCCATGATCTTAATTTTCTGAATGTTGAGTTTAAAGCCAGCTTTTTCACTCTCCTCTTCCACCTTCATCAAGAGGCTCTTTAGTTCCTCTTGTTCATCTTTACTTTCTGCCATTAAAGTGGTATCATCTGCATATCTGCGGCTGTTGATATTTCTCCTGGTAATCTTAATTCCAGCTTGTGACTCATCCAGTCCAGCATTGACATGATGTACTCTGCATATAAGTTAAATAAGCAAGGTGACAATATATAGCCTTTACATACTCCTTTCCCAATTTTGAACCATTGTTCCATGTCCATTTCTAACTATTGCTTCTTGTCCTGCATACAGGTTTCTCAGGAGGCAGGAAATGCAGTCTGGTATTCACATCTCATCAAGAATTTTCTACAGTTTGCTGTGATCCACACAGTCAATGGCTTTAGCATAGTCAGTGAAGCAGAAGTAGACTTTTTTTGAATTCCCTTGCTTTTTCTAGGATCCAGCATATCAGATTAGCAATCTAATCTCTGGTTCCTCTGCTTTTTCTAAATCCAGCAGTGGGACAGCCAAGGCACAGGCATGTCATCCAGCTACACGGAACAGCTGAAGGGCATGTCTCTGCTAGTTAGGAAAGCACTGTAGCTAAAAAATTCCTCTTCCACTTATTGGTTGTACCTGAAGCTCCATCACCTCTCTCTTTGGTAATTTTCATGACTATTACAATGCAAACACACTTATCTAGGTATCATGAGTAAAGAATTAAACAGCCAATTTTGCTTTGACAAAAGATTTCTCTTACCTTCCAAAAGAGGTAAACAGACAGTGTGACATGGGAAGGAAGAGAAAGAAAGAGGCTAAAATCAGAAAGCACCACTGAAGCACCTTGCCCACTGTTCTTTGGACCAGCCCTATTGGAGTTGTTAGTAATCAAACAGTTCCGGAATAGTAATCAACAAGGAAAGAGACCACGGGCATTGAGCATAATCCTCTAGGAAAGAGAGGATGGGTCAGATACACCTCCTTCAGTATTGTTGGGGACTCAGGTTTATTTGGGAACTACAACAAATGTACAAAACAATTTTAAGCCCCAGAAGACAACAATGTATTCTCTCAATTCTAATGCTAGGGCTTTGGCTTCTTAACCTGAGGAAATTTATGGAACAGAGCCTCTCTATTTCATGTCTGAAATGTCTATTTCATTTCCTGAAATCTGTTTCACTGCTGTACATTTAAATAATTATGAACGACTTTGTATTTCAGAAAGTCTGCTTCAGAGTATATAAGTTCATAATTAAAAGGATGAGACAGATTCCTTCCTCCATCTGTGCAAGGCATTGGAGAACCCATGGTAGGGAGAACAATGCCTCCTCCATACCACCACCGTATCCATATATTAATCCCCAGCATCTGTGAAAATGGTACCTCACACTGCAAAAGGACATTGCAATGGTCAGGATTTTGAGATGGGGACATAGTCCTGGGTTCTCAAGGTTGTCATTGTTACTGTTCAGTCATTAAGCTGTGCCAACTCTCTGCAACCCCATGGGCTATAGAACACCAGACACCTCTGGCCTCCACTATCTCCCTGAGTTTGATCAAATTCATGTTCATTGAGTCCATAATGCTGTCTAACCATCTCATCATATGCTGCCTCCTTCTCCTTTTGTCTTCAATCTTTCCCAGCATCAGGGTCTTTTCCAATGAGCCAGCACTTTGCCTCAGGTGACCAAAGTATTGGAGCTTCAACTTCAGCATTATCCTTTCAATGAGTATTCAGGGTTGATTTCCTTTAGCACTGACTGGTTTGATCTCCTTGCATTTCAAAGGACCTTCAAGAGTCTTCTCTGGCACCACAATTTGAAAGCATGAATTCTTTGGTGTTCAGCCTTCTTCATGGTCAGCTCTCACATCCATATATGACTACTGAAAATACCATAGCTTTGACTATATATACTTTTGTCAGCAAAGTAATGTCTCTGCTTTTTAGTACACTGTCTAGGTTTGTCATAGCTTTCCTCCCAAGGAGCACATGTGTTTTAATTTTATGGCTGCACTCACCATCTGCAGTGATTTTGAAGCCCATCTCTTTTTGGTGTGGTATTGGGAGGCTTCATAGAACCGGTCAACATAAGCTTCTTCAGCATCAGTGGTTGGGGCATAGACTTGGATTACTGTGATGTCAAATGGTTTGCCTTGGAAATGAACCAAGATAATTCTGTCATTTTTGAGACTGTGTTAAAGTATTTCATTTCATATTCTTTTGTTGACTATGAGGGCTACTCCATTCTTCTAAGGAATTTTTGTCCATAGTAGTAGATTCAATGGTCATCTGAATCAAATTCTCCCAGTATGGCAGAAAGCAAAGAGGAACTAAAGAGCCTCTTGATGAAAGTGAAAGAGGAGAGTGAAAAATCTGGCTTAAAACTCAACATTCAAGAAACTAAGATCATGGCATCCGGTCTCATCACTTCATGTCAAATAGATGAGGAAAATGTGGAAACAGTGTCAGATTTCATTTTCTTGGGCTCCAAAATTATTGCAGATGGTGACTACAGTCACAAAATTAAAAGATGCTTGCTCCTTGGAAGAAAAGCTATGACAAACCTAGACAGCATACTAAAAAGCATAGACATCACTTTGCCGACAAAGATCCATATAGTCAAAGCTATGGTTTTAGTTGGACCATAAGGAAAGCTGAGCACTGAAGAATTGATGCTTCTGAACTGTGGTGTTGAAGAAGACTCTTGAGAGTCCCTTGGACTGCAAGGAGATCCAGCCAGTCCATCCTAAAGGAAATCGGTCCTGAATATTCATTGGAAGGACTGTTGCTGAAGCTGAAACTCCAATACTTAAGCCACCTGAGGTGAAGAACTGACTCATTGGAAAAGACCCTGATGCTAGGAAAGATTGAAGGCAGGAGGAGAAGGGGACGACAGAGGATGAGATGGTTGGATGGCATCACCGACTCAATGGACATGAGTTTGAGCAAGCCCTGGGAGTTGGTGATGGACAGGGAAGCCTGGTGTGCTGCAGTTCATGGGGTCTCAAAGAGTTGGATATTACCAAGCAACTGAACTGAACTGGTTCTCATCCATTTTAGTTCACTGATTCCTAAGATGTTGATTTTCATTCTTGCCATTTCTTGCTTGACCACGTCCAATTTACCTTGATTCATGTAACTAACTTTCCATGTTCCAAAGCAATATTGTTCTTTACAGTGTCAGACTTTACTTTCACCACTAGACACATCCACAACCGAGCATCATTTCCACTTTGGCCCAGCCTCTTCATTCTTTCTGGAGCTATTAGTAACTGCTCTCAGCTCTTCCCCAGTAGGACCCCTTCTGACTTGGGGGACTCATCTTCCAGTGTCATACATTTTTGCCTTTTCATACTGTCCATGGGATTCTCCAGGGAAGAATACTGGAGTGGGTTGCCATCTCCTCCTCCAGTGCACCATATTTTGTCAGAACTCTTCACTATGACCTGTTCATCTTGGGTGGCCCTGTGAGGTATGACTCATAGCTTCACTGAGTAATGCAAGCCCCTTTGCTACAACAAGGAAGTGATACATGAAGGGGTTATTGAGGCGGACCCAATCTAATCATAGGAGTCCTTAAAAGCAGAGAACCTTCACCAGATGAGTTAAAGAGATGAGAGGGAAGAAGGAGGGAGACTGGAAATATCAGAGTGACTGAATCACTTGTGCTGGATTTGAAGACAGCAGAAGGGGCATAAGTGAAGAAAAGCAAGCAGTTTCTGGAAACTGGAAGGGGCAAGGAAAAAGATTATCTCCTGCACCCTCCAGACAGGAACACAGCCCTGCCTAGACCTTGGTTCTAGCCCAGTGAAACCCATGTCAAACTATTGACCTAAAGACCACTAAGATAATAAATGTATTCGATAAACTTAAGTCATCAGGCTTGTAATCATTTTTATGGCAGCAATAGAAAACTAACTTGTTTTCCTTTACATTTTGAAATCTGTAAAATGGGGACAATTCTCCTTTCATTTTTCTTTTACATTTTTCTTTTATAAAATTAAGAAGCAAATATGAGATGAAGATTGTTTAAAGAAAACAGCCTGAGTAGGAAGAAACAGTCTTGAAAATTTTCATTGTACCTCCTTTCCCTAAATTTTACAGGACCCAGTCAATCAGAAAGTAAACCAGAAACCTAATATATCTTAACAGTTTCATGGCATCCCCAGGTAATCAGAGGCAATCTTTCATATTGATCATAATATAAAACTAGTTGAGTTATAGAGACACATATCTTGTCAGTTCTTTGGCAAATGTAAAGCCTCCCTTGGAAAAATACAGTAATGAAATATTCTCAAAGTCAGTATGCAGATCTCCAACTGCTAGGCAAGTTAATGAGATGCATAGCTTGGGACTTAGCATGCATCTCCAGCACCAGTTCTGCATAAGAAACAGCTGATTCTGATCTCATCACCTTATCCATTTTTTAGAGAAACATCTATCAGCAAAGAGAAGACACTCCATGTATTAAAAGTTTCCACATCCTCCCTGAGCTATCAGATACAGGACAGCAGGCCATGTATTAGAGTTTGCAAACCTAATAAAATATTTTGCAAGTAACATATTTAATCAGTCAAACCCAGATTATATTTGGTATATTCAAAATACCAAAGCTCAGCCACACAAAATGGTTTGTCAGCATGCCAGGGATGGCCCTTTGAAAGAAGTAACTTTGGGATTTATATATTAGATAGGGCTCCCAAAAATGAGCGTCCAAGTTAGCAGAAAATCATTTTGCAGATATGAATGAAAAAAAAAGGATCTTAGCTTCATATGATATCCAATCATCAGAATATGCTTATAAATAACAAAAGAATACTAAATCTACAATTAATATTTATATAATTTTTAAGAAAGAAAAGCAGAAAAGGGACAAAACATGTCGCAAGCAACTATCTATCTTGGCTACTACATTGTATCTTCAGGAAAGTTTCTTAATTGCTTTTCACCTTGGCTTCCTCTTGTATAAGAGTATTTTTAAAGCATAAAATAGCATGTAATAGCATTTTAAAAACCATTCAAAATAGCCTTTGAATTTTGGGATCTGCTTCTAAGTCTTCTTCTCCCTCCATTTCTTCTCCTGTCACACCAGTGCACCAGACACCTGGCTTTCAACATCCCCCAGGTCTTCCCATGTGAAACCTCCCCATTAAAATTGTGGCATCAAAATCCACAAAGGACAGAGTAATTGCACTCTGGTTAACAATAACAGGAGCACAATGATTATAGCCTATATTCCTACCTTCCCTGGTACCCTGGCACAGGAGTGGGGCAGACAGGTGATGGTAAAGGGCACCCCATGAAACAGTCCCTCTGGCATCCTCAGCCTAAATAGGGCCTCAAGGGACCACCTCCATTTGACTATTCCTTCTGAGAAGCTTCTGCCTTCAAACCATCCATCACCACCACCTCACTCCCAGTAAAAGAGCATATTTTCCTTCTCTAAATGGAAAAAAATAAGAGGACTGAGCCCAGCACATTGCTGTGAAGATTAAAGGAGATAATAAGCACAAAATGTTCAGTACAAGGTCTGAGCCTCAGTACACACTCAGCACATATTAACAATTATTTTCATCAATTATGATCATCATCATGGTAGGAACTACTTGCCACAAAGTCTGCTAGAGAACTAACAACAGTTCATCAGATCCATTTTTTCTGTATCTTGGTCAATTTTCTAATACTAATAGGAATAATTCAAAAGAAGGGACTAGCCCAGATGTCCTTTGTTAGCTCAGTAAAGAACCACACAAAAATTTCTTTGCTGAAATGTTAGAAGCAACTATGCAATGGTAGATTCTAAACTTTGAGGAAAGCAGGAGAAAAATCAGGAAGACAAGAAAAATGAACTTTAGAAAATGTGCCCAGGTAATAAATTGGCTCAGATGAGATCTTTGTGGAAAATAAAGAGCAAATGGGAATGTCATGAAAAGTAGAAGTTAAGCCAGTTTTACATGGAAAGAAGAAAATATGCGAAGACACAAGTTTAGGAAAAAAATAAGCTGTTACTGGCAAAAGACACAGAAGACCTTACAAGGCAAAAGAGAGACACAGGGGGAAAGGTTAACTGGTAACTGTAAGGACACGATCTTGTGTTTTCAACTATGCTTCTAAAAAGATGTATCATCTGCTTTCTGCTAAGCCAAGCAAGTACTGTCTGACACAAGAAAAAAGAAATTGAAACCAAAATTGAGGAAGAAAGTAATAAAATGTGCTTGAGCAGCTGGCTACCTTCAAATCAGCAGAGTTATAATGGCCCACACTGGAAGATAGTTGAGGAATTTCCAAATGTTATTACAAAGAGCCCTATTCTTGGTTGTCCATTATCTCTGCCTTCTCATAAAGGAGTAACTTACACTGCAAAACAACTCCTCTTCCAGATGATGTGCATTAAAAAACAACCAACAGAAAGCATGCATTGGGCCAATAAAAGGAGATGCTTAAAAAAGCTCAACATGCAGAAAAATAAGATCATGGCATCCAGTCCCATCACTTAATGGCAAATAGGGAAACAGTGGAAACAGTGGCTGACTTTATTTTCTTGGACTCCAAAATCACTTCAGATGGTGACTGCAGCCATGAAATTAAAAGACGCTTACTCCTCGGAAGGAAAGTTACGACCAACCTAGACAGCATATTAAAAAGCAGAGACATCCCTTTGTCAACAAAGGTCCATCTAGTCAAGGCTATGGTTTCTCCAGTGGTCATGTATGGATGTGAGAGTTGGACTATAAAGAAAGCTGAGTGCCAAAGAATTGATGCTTTCGAACTGTGGTATTGGAGAAGACTCTTGAGAGTCCCTTGGACTGCAAGG
Source organism: Cervus elaphus (assembly GCF_910594005.1). Lineage (NCBI taxonomy): Eukaryota > Metazoa > Chordata > Mammalia > Artiodactyla > Cervidae > Cervus > Cervus elaphus. The sequence continues at coordinate 61,776,312 of NC_057847.1, forward strand.
AGATCAAGCCAGTCCATCCTAAAGGAGATCAGTCCTGGGTGTTCATTGGAAGGACTGATGCTGAAGCTGAAACTCCAATACTTTGGCCACCTGATGCGAAGAGCTGACTCATTGGAAAAGACCCTGATGCTGGGAAAGATTGAGGGCAGGAGGAGAAGGGGACGACAGAGGATGAGATGGTTGGATGGCATCACCGACTCAATGGACATGGGTTTGGGTGAACTCCGGGAGTTGGTGATGGACAGGGAGGCCTGGCGTGCTGTGGTTCATGGGGTGGCAAAGAGTCAGACATGACTGAGTGACTGAACTGAACTGAACTGATTGATAATTCTGCCTTGTAATTACAGCCCAGTCTTCTTCAAAGAAAGATCTCTAACAATACTCCATAAAATAAATGAGAATTCATGTTTTCTTCAAGTGAAAAATTTAATTAATATGTATGGCTAAGTGTAGCTATCTCTCCAGGGCAATTAGGACATCAGAATCATCTGGGGTGCTTTTAAAAATACTGGAGTCCCCAATTCACCCACTGAGTATGAGGCCTGGGAGGTTCGGGGGTTGGGGGGAGTTCCTCTCTTTTAAACACTCTCCAAGGTGATGTTTACACACAGCAGCATATGTCCTCATGTCCGAGGACTTCTTTCCCTAGCTTCTTCCACAGGGTACTTCCTCCCTTCTGTTATTAGACATAGTCATGCATATTTTCAGATAGGGTTTCTAAGAGCAACAGACTTCAAATCAATCAGAGCTAGAGCCAAAACCTCACTGTAGGATGCAATAGCAAAGTAACCTCTCAAAGCCTATTTGTTTACTTTTTATTTTATTTTGGAACATAGAGATGATTGGGCTTCCCTGGTGGCTCAGTAGTAAAGAATCTGCCTGCAAAGCAGGAGATGCAGGTTCAGTCTCTGGGTTGGGAACATCTCCTGGACAAGGAAATGGCAAACCACTCCCAATATTCTTCCGTGGGAAATCGCATCTACAGAGAAAACCTGGTGAGGCTAATGTAGTCCCCACCATAGCAAAAGAGTCAGACCCGATTTAGCACCTAAATAACAATAAGAACATAGTTGATTAACACTGTTCTGATAGTTCCAGGTGTATGGCAAAGTGACACAGTTATGTGCATATACATGTGTAAATTCCTTTTCACATTCTTTTCCCAGTTAGGTTGTTACAGACTATTGAGCAGAGTTCCCAGTGCTATATAATAGGGAATTGTTGGTTCTCTTATTTTATATAGCAGTGTGTACATATCAATCCCAGACTGCCAATCTGTCCCTCACAGCTGACCCTTCCTCCCTGGTAACCATCAATTGGATAGTCTGTGAGTCTCTTTCGGCTTTGTAAATAAGTTCCATTGTATCACTCTTTTCTTCATCTGTGAAATGCGAGCAATAAAGCCTATTTCACAAATTTGCTCTGCTGGTCTGAGGACTAAATGCTGCAAACGCTAACATACTTGAAGAGTCCCTGACTCTCCTCCATCCTTCACTAAAGGACCATTGATAAAACTGTGGTAGCAGCAACCAGCTTCAGAGAAGACCTATGACAGCAGAATTCTAAAAGGACAATATGCCCCTTGGATCAGGTATTTCAGTACACACACCTAAGGAAACAACCTAAGGTATTCTTTGCTGAAATTAAGTCATTCTCAAGTGAGTCGGGTGGAGACATAGTCTGGACGGGGTCTCAGAGCCACAGTCCTCATAACTGTGATCAATCCCCTCACCGAGGAGGACAGTCCACTGGTTTCTACATCATTCAGAGAAGTACAAGAGGAAAGAGTGTTGAACTTCCCATTTATAACTCCCAACTTGTCCTCCAATTGTGCCCTGATTACTTTGTCCTTCCTAGTGTGAATACTCTGAACGCACCTTTTGAATGGTGGTGCTAGAGAAAACTCTTGAGAGGCCCTTGGACAGCAAGGAGACCAAACCTGTCAATCCTAAAGGAAATCAACCCTGAATAGTCAATGAAAGGACTGATGCTGAAGCTGATGCTCCAATGCTTTGGCCACCTGACATGGAGAGCTGACTCACTGGAAGAGACCCTGATGCTGGGAAAGACTGAAGGCAGGAGGAGAAGGGGACAAGAGTATGAGATGGTTGGATAGCATTACCGACTCAATGCACATGCGTTTGAGCAAACTCGGGGAGAGAGTGAAGGACAGGGAAGCCTGTGTGCCACATTTCATGGGGTCACAAAGAGTCAGACACAACTGAGTGACTGAACAAGAACAACAAGTGTGAATATGGCTCACTCTCTCCCTTCAGAGTGCTGTGCCTTGATCCAGGGCCAAGCCACCTTATTTTGTGGCTGGTCATTCATGTCCAGGTCTCTGCACACATTTTCAGTTCCGTTCAGTCGCTCAGTCGTGGCCGACTCTTTTCAACCCCATAGACTGCAGCATACCAGGCCCCCTGTCCATCACCAACTCCCGGAGTTTACTCAAACTCATGACCATTGAGTAGGTGATGCCATCTAACCATCTCATCCTCTGTCATCCCCTTCTCCTCCTGCCCTCAACCTTTCCCAGCATCAGGGTCTTTTCCAATGAGTCAGCTCTTCGCATCAGGTGGCCAAAGTATTGGAGTTTCAGCTTCAGCATCAGTCCTTCCAATGAACACCCAGGACTGATCTCCTTTAGGATGGACTGGTTGGATGTCCTCGCAGTCCAAGGGACTCTCAAGAGTCTTCTCTGATACCACAGTTCAAAAGCATCAGTTCTTCAGCACTCAGCTTTCTTTATGGTCCAACTCTCACATCCATACCCAACTACTGGAAAAACCACAGCTTTGACTAGACAAACCTTTATTGGCATTGCACACATTTACTGAACTCCCAGTAGGGCCTATGCATACTGCAAGGCTGTGCCCTGCTAAAGTTTGCAAGATACTAGGCAGATTCACAGTCACAAGTGGGCTATAGTAAAGCTCACTGGTTAGGTTATAAAAAGATGTGTAAACTCCCCCCTACACGTCACTGAGTCTGGAACCAGGGTAGAGCACATGCATTGCCTGTACTAAGAACAGCAAGGCATGAGAAACAGTGGACCCAGTCAAACAGAACACAAAGCCTTACAGAAGTCATGGCTATGTACTTCCAGCACTAGCCAGGGAGGCAAGTGATAACAGAGGGAAAAGGCCTTCACCTGGTCCAGCTTGTTAGTTGCAGGAGAGGACGCCCAACCCTGACCCCAATCCTACCTCCGCCTACCACCACCTGCTGAGCAGTCTGGGATGTAAGAGAGAGGGGGAGAAAATTCAACCCAGTGGGAGCCAGTCCCAGCAGACACACTCTAGGAGGCCAGGAATACGGAGCTCTGAACTGTTATGTGGAATGCAGTTTAGAATTTCAAACTAATTATGAGTATCAAGTATGACAAAATTATCAATAGGGACTGAAAAGCCACTAATTGGCCACCATTTTCTTTCTCCCTCTCTCCACAAACACATGGAATCTGGGTGCTTAAAAAGTCAAGCTGATATAAATTATGGGAAAAAATGTTTCACATAAACATGTCAAATGGTAAAGACCTGTCCAGCCATACCTGCCACATTAGTTTTTAAATTCTTTTCAATTAAAAAAGTCAAACTTAGAGAAAATCTGCAAGAATATTAGATGAGCGACATGAAATTGGCAATTTTACTAGTCAGATATGGCCACATATTGATTATATCATATGGGTCTTCCTAATATTATTCTTGCAATTTACCTGGAAGTTTTAATATCCTGAATTTTCATTTACCATTCACCTAAACTCTCTAACTGCTAACATTTTGTTGCATTTTGTTTTTTGCTTGATAGATAGATAGACAGATAGATAGATAGATAGATAGATAGATATGGGTATAGATACACAGCTCGATAGTGCTGAAATTTTTTTAAGTTGCAAACTCCATAATGCTTTATCCCTAAATACTTCAGTGTGTTTCACAAGACCAAGAACTATATCTTATGTAATCACAGTGTAATCATCAAGATCAGGAATGTGACATTGATATGTATGCTCTTGGTGTCTAATATATGGTCCATACCCAAATTCTTCCAGCTGTCCCAGGAATGACTTTCATAGTATTGTTTTCTAATCCAGAATCACACACTGCATTTGACTGTCATGTCTCTTTAGTTTCCTTTGATCCAGAAAGTTTCTGAGCCTTTCTTTGATCATTTATAAAGAGGTATTTTTTGAGAATACAAGCCAGGTGTTTGACAGAATGCTCCTCCTGTTGGATTTATCTGATGTCTTCCTATGTTTCCTTGAACCTCTGCAAGATGGCAGAAGTGATGCTGTGTCCGTTTCAATGCATCACATTAAGAGGTACTAACTGTCAATTCATCCCATTGTGGGTAATAGTGACTTTGATCACTTGGGAAACAGTGATTCCATCATACAGGGCACCATTTCCCCCTTGTAGATAACAATATGTGGAGAAATTAGCTATCCTTTTATATCCAGTTCAGAAATATTTATTGAGCACCCACCTGATCTGGACACATCTCTTCCTTTAAGGATCTCATATTTCAGAGGAGGTGGGGGAATCTGATATACAAATAATTAAGGATTTAGTGTTCTAGAAGGCATTTCAAGGGAGGCTATGGAAGTACATGTGTCCTTTCATTTTAGATAGAGAGTCCAGAAGGGCTCTTGGAGGAGGTGACAATTTTGCACAGACTTGAAGGGGTAATGACCATAGCCATGGGGAAGAGAAAAGCTTTTCAGACAGAAGGAGCAGCAAATGCAAATGGCCTGAGGTACCTGGCATGTTTCAGACACATCAAAGGACCAATGAGGCTGGAATAGAAAGAACTGAGCAAGGAGGAGAATCATGTATTTCTTAGGATTCTTTCCCACTACAGATGACCAAAGTGAAAGTGTTAGCCACTCAGTCATGTCCAACTGTTTGCAACCCCATGGACTGTAGCAAGCCAAGCTCCTCTGTCCATGGGATTCTCCAGGCAAGAATACTAGAGTGAGTTGCCATTCCCTTATCCAGGGGATCTTCCTGACTCAGGGATCAAATCTGGGTCTCCTGCATTGCAGGCAGATTCTTTACCATCTGAGCCACCAGTGAAGCCTTAAAACACTCCCTAACCCTTTCACTGAAGTAAGAGGAGCAGGAACAAAGGGACTGTACTAGCTGATGTAATTTTCACATTCATGGTAAAGCTCATTTCATTCACAGGACTGGGGGCTTAAATGAGGACCTGGAGAGACTGGCTCTGTCCAGGTCAGGTCTTGTCTCTGATTTCCTCTCCCCAAGTGGTGGCTCAGGTGGCCACTCCAAGTCCAGCCTTTCATCACACTCATTCAGTCATCCCAAGGGAAGGAAGTGCCTCTTTCCTAGCAGATACAGGACAAGTTCTGAGATCAATGTCCATTGACCTTTGCTCACCTCATGTCCCATTCCAGAGTAAATCCCTAAGGTGGGGGGCAAAATGAGAAGAAGAGGGGGAGGGAGTTAGGATGGCAAGGTCTGCATCCTAAATCTACCCCCAGAGCCAGAGGAAGACTTCAACCCCATCCTAGAACACAGTGAGAGAAAGACTGAGTAGCAATTCTCTCTCAAGGGAGATTAAGGTCCTAATTGCAAGGAAAGAAAGAAGGTGTGCGGAGCAGGACAAACAACAGATGTGCACTAGTCATGCATTTACATAATCAGACTTTGTCTCCTTAAAAAAAATAATAATCTTGACTTTCAAAACCCCTGATGAATGACAACTTGACAGAGATTTTTGGCCCTTTTTTTTTTTTTCACCGACACTAGCTTAGATCCTTTTCTTCCCAGTGTTAACTTTGGAGGATTGAGAAGAAACAAGCAAAACAAAGTATTAAGCACATAGCTTCTTGGTTGTTTTCATGTTCATTAAATCTGCTTTCACCCGTGCATAAACACCTAATTCTCTACTGAGATGCCAAGATATCAGGAGCATAAAAGTCTGAAAGTACCTAAAACAACAATTCTCCTTTATAACAGCACCATTTTATTAGTGCTATAAGCAGCCAGATCCAGTCCGCTAAAAATCAACTTATTTGAAAGCCAATGGACACTGCAGAATGAAAAAAAAAAAGGAAATGAGGAATCAGTGATCTTTTTTATACCCTTGACCTTAACCCTCATGTTAAACAATTTCACATAGAGGCTGGAAAAACTAAATTAAAACATAAATTCTGTTTTAAGCTAAGGGAAGCAAGGGCCTATAGTCACTGCCTAATGCATTCCAGGTTATTTGTAAGACTGAACACAATTCTTTTCTGAAAACAACAACAAAAATAGCCTTTATAAAAAATAAATTTGACAAATAACACCAAACAGGACCTTAATCTTTCTAAAAGTTCTACTTGTAAAGGGAAGCATTCAAAATTGCAGATTAATACCGGTGTGTTCACCCAAAGTCAGTCCTAACAGCATCACAGTCCTATCTTTTTTTCCTACTAGCATTGTTTTCTGACTCAGATAAGAACAGACCAACAAGAGAGACTCATGTGCAGCTTCACACACAGTGAACAAAGACGTTCACTCCTAGGCCTGGAGGGCTACAATCCACGGGGCTGCAAAAAGTCAGACACAGCTGAGCAACTAACACTGATAGTCTAACCTCTGTCCAAATGCAAAATAAGAGACTCATCTCACACACGTATGCAAAGAATAGGTGAGACTGACAATATGACCATATACAAAATACACCACAAATCACTGTTTTCTTAAAATACCAACAGTGAGTCTAAGGAAAATAATGGAATAAAGATTCTCATTCATCATACAAACAGATAAATAGATCTATGGGTATAATATTTATGAGAAATGTGCCATTGCTATATTAAAACATTGTGAAGCTTTTCTTAGGTATAGGGATAAAGGTATATAAATTAATAAATGAACAAACAAAATGGCATTCACCTACATTCTCAGTAAGAAAGGTAAATCTGTATAGCCTTTCTGGAGGCTATACATATTAATCTGGCATTACATATTCAGTCCAGTTCAGTTGCTCAGTCGTGTCCAACTCTTTGCGACCCCATGGACCATAGCACACCAGGCTTCCCAGTCCATCACCAGCTCCGGGAGCTTACTCAAACTCATATCCATTGAGTCGGTGGTGCCATCCAACCATCTCATCCTCTGCCATCCCCTTCTCCTCCCACCTTCAATCTTTCCCAGCAATAGGGTCTTTTCAAATCAGTCAGTTCTTCACCTCAGGTGGCCAAAATATTGGAGTTTCAGCTTCAGTGTCAGTCCTTCCAATCAATATTCAGGACTAATTTCCTTTAGGATGGACTGCTTGGAACTCCTTGCAGTCCAAGGGACTCTCAAGAGTCTTCTCCAACACCACAGTACAAAAGCATCAATTCTTCGGCACTCAGCTTTCTTCATAGTCCAGCTCTCACATCCATACATGACTACTGGAAAAACCAAAGCTTTGACTAGACGGACCTTTGTTGGCAAAGTATGTCTCTGCTTTTTAATATGCTATCTAGGTCTGTCATAGCTTTTCTTCCAGGAGCAATTGTCTTTTAATTTCATGGCTGCAGTCACTATCTGCAGTGATTTTGGAGCCCCCAAAAATAAAGTCTGTCACTGTTTCCATTGTTTCTCCATAGATTAGCCATGAAGTGATGGGACCGGATACCATGATCTTTGTTTCCTGAATGCTGAGTTTTAAAACAACTTTTTCACTCTCCTCTTTCACCTTTATCAAGATGCTCTTTAGGTCTTCTTCACTTTCTGCCATAAGGGTGTGTCATCTGCATAATGAGGTTATTGATATTTCTCCCAGCAATCTTGATTCCAGCTCGTGCTTCATCCAGCCCAGCATTTTTCATGATGTACTCTGCACATAAGTTAAATAAGCAGAGTGACAATACACAGCCTAGACATACTCCTTTTCCTATTTGTAATAAGTCTGTTGTTCTATGTCCAGTTCTAACTGTTGCTTCCTGACCTGCATACAGATTTCTCAGGAGGCAGGTCAGGTGGTCTGGTATTCCCATCTCTTGAAGAAGTTTCCACAGTTTGTTGTGATCCACACAATCAAAGGCTTTGGAATAGTCAATAAAGCAGAAGTAGATGTTTTTCTGGAACTCTCTTGCTTTTTTGATGATCCAGCGGATGTTGGCAATTTGATCTCTGGTTCCTCTGCCTTTTCTAAATTCAACTTGAACATCTGGAAGTTCACAGTTCACGAACTGTTGAAGTCTGGCTTGGAGAATTTTGAGCATTACTTTTCTAGCATGTGAGATGAGTGAAACTGTGTGGTAGTTTGAACATTCTTTAGCATTGCCTTTCTTTGGGATTGGAATGAAAACTGACCTTTTCCAGTCCTGTGACCACTGCTGAGTTTTCCAGATTTGCTAGCATATTTGGTGCAGCACTTTCATAGCATCATCTTTTAGGATTTGAAATAGCTTAACTGGAATTCCATCACTTCCACTCACTTTGCTTGTAGTGATGCTTCCTAAGGCCCACTTGACTTCACATTCCAGAATGTCTGACTCTAGGTGAATGATCACACCATCATGGTTATCTGGGTCATGAAGATCTTTTTTGTATAGTTCTTCTTAATTACATATTAAGTCTCACAAATATGTATATCTTTCAGCACAAGGAACCCTCTGTAAAAATCTATCCTAGGATGTCCCTGGTGGTGCAGTGAAAATGAATCTGCCTGCCAATGCAAGGGATATGGGTTCAATCCCTAGTCTGGGAAGATTCCACCTGCAGCAGAGCAACTAAGACTGTGAGCCACAACTCCTGAGCCCACGTCCAACTACTGAGGCCCATAGAGCTAGAGTCTGTGCTCCACAAGAAGAGAAACCGCCACAAGGAGAGCCCATACACTGCAACGAAAAGTAGTTCCTGCCTGCCACAACTAGAGAAAACCCACACAAAGCTGGGAAGAGCAAGTGCAGCCAAAAATAAATAAATAAATAAATAACTTAATCAATTAAATTTTTTAAATGTATCCTAAGAAAATAATCAGAATTGAAGATCAAGTTTGCTTATCTCAGTGTTATTTACAAAAAGAAAAATCCAGAATTTCAAGAATAGAGAACTACATTCCACATATGCAGCAGAATCCTACACAGCTATTAAAATCATACTTTATTTCAAGAATATGCATTAGCCTTAAATAATATACTATTAAACCAGGATACCAAATTGAAGAGGCAAAATTTCCTCTATTTCATAAGATGCAAGCATGTAATAGACACTTAATGTTATAAAAAGATACCTTCCAAGCTTCTCAAATTCCCATATCCACCTGCATCAATATAATAATCTCTCCCATAAAACGCAATCAGATATAATGAAATAATGTTAAGAAACTCTTCACTCAATATGTGAATAAAATCTACAGAGCATGGGACAGAGAAATGCATTCTTCATGTTCCAAATAATCCCAGGCCCAATTCTGACATCCCTCCTCTGATCCTCTCTGCCCACTAGAAGAACAACCTCACTTTCAAATGCCCTGGATCTTCCAGCTGAATTCATAACCTAACTTGTTTCCATCTTTTTAAAATAGTTTTCCAAATGACCCATTTGTTTCCTAAATTTACACTATCTACCAAACTTATAGATTATCTGTTACTCTCTATTCCTTCTTTACATGGGCTCGTGTTTTTATGTAAATGTTTTGGTCACAGATCAGCCATAAAATTAAGGATTTGATGTCATAATTATTTTTTCAAATGTATCTTAAAATAAACACCTGGATCAAAGGACAAAAGCATGTAATAAACTATCTCATATACTTACATCACTGCTGTCTATTCCAATAGGAAACCCATGGGCAATACCAACTCAGGGGTGCTGATAGGTGACCTGGGTAGAGTTTAACAAAGTTTAAACAATGTTTTAACCCAAATTACTGTCTCTTAGAGAACCAAGTCGAAAGTCATGGAATGTTAGCCAGGGAGCATCTTTTAGAACAGGCCACACATTTAACAACTTTCTGCCTGACTGATTTACTCAAGTCAATTCTCCTTATAGATCACTGAATCCTTGGCTTCTTCCCTCTGAAACCCAAGAAGCAATAAAGTGAAGCAAAAGTTGCTCAGCAGTGTCCGACTCTTTGCGACCCCATGGACTACCCAGTCCATGGCATTCTCCAGGCCAGAATACTGGAGTGGGTAGCCTTTCCCTTCTTCAGGGGATCTTCCCAACCCAGGGATCAAATCCAAGTCTCCCACATTGGAGAAGCAATACATGGAGGAAATAAAAAATGTATTTAAAGCAATACAGATATACTTTCCTAAAATCAAAAGTTGGCAAACTTTTTCTGTAAAGAGCCATATAGGGATTCCCCTGCTGGTTCAGAGGTTAGGAAGCTGCCTTGCGGTGCAGGGGACACAGGTCTGATCCCCGGTCAAAGTACTAAGATTCCACATACCACGGGGCAACTAAGCCCACATACCACAACTACTGAGCCTGCATGCCACAGCTAGGGAGTCTGTGAGCTGCAATGAAAGATCCCACATGCTGCAACTAAGACCCAATGCAGCCAAATAAACAAATAAACATTAAAAACAAAGCTTATGTTTTTTAAAAAAGAACTATATAGTAAATACTTTTGAGTCTGTAGAACATACAGTCTGTCACAAGCAGTCAATTCTGTCCTTATGCAGAGTGGCCACTGGTATGTAAATGAGTGAGCTGAGTGTGGTTGTGTTCTCATAAAACTTTATTCCTAGACACTAAAATTTGAATATGACAATAATTTCACATGTCATGAAGTATTCTCTTTATTTTTTTTCTCAACCCTTGAGAAGTATAAAATATTTTCTAAGCTCAAGAGTCATACAAAAGCAGGCAGCAGGCTAGATTTATCCAACAGATCACAGCTTGCCAGCCCTTGTTTTAATAAAGACCATCGAGGATGGTGATCTAATTGCTTGTATGAACAGATGGAAGTAAAAGTCCAGTGTTTACAATAAGTTTTCCTAAAGACTTTTTTGCATATACAGAAAACTGTTTGTCAACATGTATTTTATCCAAAAAAGTTTTTTTTTTAAAAAAGACTTCAAAGAAGAACTACAATTGGTGAACTTCATACCTGTCAGGCTTCTCTGCCTGTGGGGTTCTCCAGGCCAGAACACTGGAGTGGATTGCGGTGCCCTCCTCCAGGGGATCTTCCCCACCCAGGGATCGAACCCAAGTGTCATGTGTTTCCTGCATTGGCAGGTGGGTTCTTTACCACTAGTGTCCCCTGGGAAGCCCATATCAATACATATTTACCAGAAAGTCCATTCTGAAATCCATCTGTATGAGTCTGGCTTGGACAGTAAAGGATCTGCCTGCAATGCAGGAGCCCCAGGTTCAATCCCTGGGTTAGGAATATCCCCTGGAGGAGGGCAAGGCAACTCACTCCAGTATACTTGCCTGGAGAATCCTATGTACAGAGGGGTCTCACAGGCTACAGTCCATGGGGTCACACCAAGAGTCAGACATGACTGAGCTAACACATGAATAAGAGACCTTTAACTTTTCCATTTCTTCCCATTAAAGGCCTGCTTTCATTGTTGTTGCTCAGCTGGTAAAGAATCCACCTGCAACATGGGAGACCTGGGTTTGATACCTGGGTTGGGAAGATCCCCTGGAGAAGGGAAAGGCTACCCCGCTCCAGTATTCTGGCCTGGAGAATTCCATGGACTGTATAGTCCATGGGGTCACAAAGAGTTGGACACGACTGAGTGACTTTCACTTCATTATATTTGGGAATTTTGGCATCTTCAGGCAGGAACAAAGAAATGTATTCAGTTCACATAACTATCCAGACCCAGATCAAATATAGATGAATAAGAGAAGTCAAAGTTCCTGAGTCATAGTTCTGGAGCATGTGTACAACAGAACCCTGCGAGACACAGAGAATGGCGCGGGCCTGAAACAGCCCAAGTCAGAAAACCAGAGGCCCTGCACCGCCACACACCAGCGAACGGACAGATCACCGCGTCACTTGGCTGAGCCACAGATCTCCATCTGTCAAGTGAGGATCACTTCACTCACAAAATTTTTCTACAAATCAAAGGAGAAAAGCTCCCTGTCAGCTGAGGATGATAATGCAGAAATTAATGAAATCTCAAAGAGAAATGTGATAGAGTCAGTAGCATAGAAATGAGCTGCTCAGACTCATTAAGGAAATGTAACAAGTAATCTCATTTCGAAGAATATGTCTATCATTTCACCCTACGTGTCTGAAAATAATAATAATAAAAAAAAAATCATTCTGTGGAGCTCCCTTTAAAACCGTGACTGAGGAACACTTGAATTCAATCACAGCATTTTCAGCAAGATTATTCTTAATTTTGCAGTTGATGTTCAATGTTGTATAAGTTCAAACCTGAAATCAGGAGTTAAAAACCTGCAGCTGTCTCCCAACTAATATCAGTGTAAATACACTCAAGCCATTTGTCAATTCCACGTGTGTGTTTAAGTCATTTCAAAGAGCAGTCCCTCCATTTTTCCTTCTCTTGGGAAATGAGACGCATCCATCATTAACCTGCCAACCAGCATGAGCTCTGTAGTCACACTGTGGGGCTAATCCAAAGGGTTTGGATGCTCAGCAGCCTCCACTGAGGAACAGTGGGTCTGAGGGCAGGTTAAATGGCTTTAATTAAGAATAAGAATAAAAAAGAAAGATCCTTTGACACATAGGTCAATATTTTTCCTTCAACACTGATGTAGGCATACTGGGACAAAATCATTGCATATTCATCAAAACGAAGCCAGTATGAGACCTCAGAAAGGATATTAATCAAAGAGAGGAAAAGTAATTAAACATTAGAAAAAGATGGTACATAAGACACACTTTTATCCAACCATATTATTTTTTTATCTCAGAAATCAACTGATTTAATAATAGTTGGGGAATTTCACTCACTGCTGGCTGAATGTCAACTAGCTTAGCTCATTTGCATCCTCAGATGTATGTAAGTAGATCCATATTCACCCAATAAAGACTGCTTATGTGAACTCTCAAAAATAATGTACTTTTGTAGCAAAGTTTACTATAGTCCAAAACACAGTGGTATCCTGAATTAGAAGATCTGAGCACTGCCATTTGTTAGTAAGATAACTTAGAAAGCTCATGGTGGTGACATTAAAGTAAAAGAGACCTGAGGCTGACTTCCATACTGCCTATGTGTGACCTACAGCAAATTGCTTAGTTTCCAAATTTGTATCTTCATTTAAGAAAGGAAGATACTGATACCTACTTCTTTGAGCTGCTCTGATAAGTAAATAGGATAATGTATGTATTCAGCACTGTGCCTGGCACAGAGAAATTTTTCCACAAATAGTAATTGTTATTAGTATCACTTTTATTACTAACACATTGTTATTTTGCTCAGATTCTAAGTTTCAGCTTACAGCTACTTCAACATCTTATCAGAATCATATAAGATACAGCATGAAATGTGATTTTTATTTTGTGTATGTGTTAGTCGTTCAGTCGTGCCTTACTCTTTGCGACCCCATGAACTGTAGCCCACCAGGCTTCTCTATCCATGGAATTCTCCAGGCAAGAATACTGGAGCGGATTGCCATTCCCTTCTCCAGATTTTTTTTTTTTATTTTACAGAGAGACAAGCATATATTAATGTATTATAGTCAACTATCAAGTTTCAGGTCAATCTACTGCTGTAATCTTTTTTAAGATTCTTTTCAGATAATTCACTCCACATGCCATTCAAACTTTTCATGACAATAACTAAATAAATAAGTGTTGGCCACTTAAAAAAAAAATTACCATTTTCAGGCTGAAATAATTGTGCTCCAGTGCAATTCTGAAGGGCTCCAGAATTTAAAAATCCAAGTTATATTTTATTTAGAATGAATTAATCACTCATGATTCACAAGATCCTAAAAGGTCTGGAAAAGACTGCTCTAAGCAAGTATTCTGCTTTATATTGCATTTAATAATTCTTTTCATGTTAGTTTAGATAAGAGTTGAAACTCTCACCTGTAAAACACAGTCTCAGCTCTGCACAGGATAAATGCACAGTAGCGGGCAAGTGAACTGCCAAGAGAGACAGGAGAGAGAAACGAAGGTGCCGTCTCCTGCTCTGGAGCTCTGTTCTCTGTCTTCCTGGGATGGGTCACGATCTCGATTACAGCATGCTCAGCGATTACCACTGAGTCATTTCTTGAGACTCTATTGATAGTTATTACACAGTTCACAAGAATTATTTATGTTTATGAAAGCTTTTTTCCAGCTCATTAGCTTATCATTATTGTTAACACATTTTATTTTGAAAAAGATGGGATATTCATATACTACAGTGGAGCTTAATTGAGAACAAGTATTTCAGTGGCTGAATCCAGCTTTTATTTTTTATCTTATGCTAAAGATAAAAAATACTTATCTTTTTTCAACTTTACAAGATTGGAAGTATTTTTATTTAGATAGAGCATTTTTACAAAAGCAACTGGTAATAGTAGCTGTTTGCAGAGAGGAAAACTGAGGCCCTGGAGATTCTGTTTGAGGAGACTTACTCTTTGCCACATTCACATTGGTATAATTTCGGAGGAAAATGACATATTAACTTTAAGAAAATATTAGTGTGCAGAGGTAATGCTTTTGCAAAAATAAATAAATAAATAAACTGGAATAAAATGATCTCCAAGATTTTTTTCATTCTAAAGCTCTAGGATTCTAAATCTTATGTGCTCAGATAGCCATTCTATACCCAAAGCAAGTAGAACAAAATGAGTTCCTGCTATTGAGGGATTTATACTCTCAAAAGTTTCAGCATTGGTGTATATGTGCCAAGGAGAATAAGAGAAACATATTGTCCTATACAGAAAAGCCCGGCTTGCTTTTGTGCATCAAGTTGCCCTGGACAGTCTTTTAATAAATAACTTAGCTACTTGGGGAAGGGGGGCTGCTAATTAAAATTCTGTTTTTTGGGGTTTTTTTATTGACACACAGTTGATTTACAATGTTGTGTTAGTTTCAGGCATATAGCAAAGTGATTAAGTTTTATATACATGTAAAAGTTATATATACATATATATAAGCTAAATTATATACATATATACACATAATTCCTTTTCAGACTCTTTTTCATTTTAGGTTATTTCAGCATATTGAATTTAGTTCCCTGTGCTATACATAGGTCCTTGTTGTTTTGAAGCCTTTAGACATGGCTTGCTTGGTCTGAACAATGTGTAGCATCTTTTGGAATTAATGTCCATCCTTTAAAAATCAGGAGGTTTTAAACAAGACCCACCATTTCTGGCTTCTGTCGAAATATTTCAAAGTGACAGCGTGAGCTTGGTAGTGGTTGTCCTCTTCTGAATGCCGTGTGCTCTCCAGGTCCCCCCAGTTCTCTGCATTCATTGATGGTGGACCACACTTAATTTCACTAGGTATGGGATTTGGGGGTCCTCTATTCTACAAAATAAATTCTTCCCAAACTGTGTTTGCAGTTGAGAGCTGAGTTCCAACTCCTACCTAACCTGACATAAAATGAGTTACGGACGGATCCTGCTGACAGGCTAGCATGCCACATTCACCAACAGTCAGCATGTTTTAGAAAGAAGCTGAAGGAGAGAAATCACCTCAACAGCGGGGACTTGAAGAGGAAATGAGACTCACGAGGAGCCTCTGCCACTTGGGGGTTGGGGGCACTGTATCTCCAGTGTCTGTCCAAGCCGTTCTATCACCTCACGTTTAGCCCAGAAGCACAAGTCAGGCATGTTACCCCCATAAAGAAACTCAAACACCCCATGCCAGGAGCACTGCTGACTCAAGGGTCACAGCATCATCACATTTATCTACCTTTCAGACGGCTTTGGCACCAGTGCGTGGTCCGCAAGGAAGGAACATGTGTTCAACTAAGTTAGTGAAAACGGCATACACACCAGCTAAAGATACAGAGCGAAAGGACACAGCTAAACATCGCCTTGCTGTGCCCACTGTGCCGCCAGAAAAGCCACGAGGGTGAGGTTCCCTTTATAAAGAAACCCAGTGTAAGCATCACCCAACATCCAGCTTGATTAAGACATCCCAGGGAAGCCACACCACTTTGGCAGCTACAGAACACAAGAAGTATATTTTGCAGTTGCATTATTGGACAAGACATATCTTCAGGCCACTTTTGCAGTGGGGAGCATGAGATTAACTACCAGACGTGGCTCGGAACCCAGCAGAGGAATCTATGGCTCTTTCCTTCTATACCTAGTGACCACTTTTATAGTCGTACAGAGACGTTTTTAAAAAGATATCACTTCTGTCTGCTCACAGAGAGAAGCCTGCAATAAATGACTGGGGTCTGTTTTCCTTCTCCTGTGGCAGGAGCAATTGCTTTGAAAGACTACACTCTGGAAAATTCAAAGTTCGGCGGAGCTCCTCTGTGGCTGCTTTGCTTTGCAGGAAAAGCTTTCACGGGCCATGAAGTCAGGCAGCAGCACATGACAGCAGAAGTAAAAACAGAAGGAGAAAAGCTCATGTCACACTCCTCTCCTCTACATGCTTCTACTGCTGCTGCTAAGTCACTTCAGTCGTGTCCCACTCTGGGCGACCACATAGATGGCACCCCACTAAGCTCCCCTGTCCCTGGGATTCTCCAAGCAAGAACACTGGAGTGGGTTGCCATTTCCTTCTCCAATGCACAAAAGTGAAGTTGCTCAGTCGTGTCCGACTCTTTGAGACCCCATGGACTGCAGCCTACCAGGCTCCTCCATCCATGGGATTTTCCAAGCAAGAGTACTGGAGTGGGTTGCCATTGCCTTCTCCGCCTCTACATGCTAACCACCCAGAATCTCCTACACTAAATCCTACCACTTCTTGCCCTGAGCATGGGTAACACATACCCTGCCTTTGCATGAATTATAAAAAGACAACTCCTCTATCTGGGGAGGAAGAATTGTAGAAAGGGTCTCTCTCTCGCCTTCTAGACTGTTGAATCACAAAGTGAAAGGCTTAACAAGTAGAATGTAGCCGACATGCCAGGTTGACCCACTCACTCTGCTAGGACTTTGTGCAGTAAACAAACCACACAACTGCCAGCCTCCATTTTTCTCTTTACTGTCATCATTATCACCCAAGACCAAGCACTGGAATATTACAGCCAGCCTCCAACAGTAGTCTCAAAGCTGGTCTCCTGGCTTTCTCCCTTGTATCCTCAGAGGAGTCACCATACAATAGGCTGAAGAGATTTTAAACTTCTAAATCAAATCACATCATTCCCAGGTACTTCCCTGGTGTTGCAGCAGTTGAGGCTTCATCTTCCAATGCAAGGGGTGTGGGTTCAATCCCTAGTTGGGAAGCTAAGATCCCATATGCCTCCTGGCCAAAAAAAACAAAACATAAAACCGAGCAACACTGTAACAAATTCAATAAAGACTCAAAAAAGAAATGGTCCACATAGAAAAAAAGAAATCCCATCATTCCAGTGCTCAGAATCCTCTTCAATCTTATTCTCATTCGGAATGAAACCATGACCAAAGTCTCCAGTGTTGCTATTCAGAGTAGGATCCATGAACTAGCACCCAGAAGCTTACTAGAAACGAAACATCTCAGGTCCTACCCAGGACCTACTGAATCAGAATCTGCATTTCAACAGACTCCCAGATGATGCCCCAGCTCATTAAAGTTTGTAAAGCACTGGTCTACCAAACCCAACAGGACCTGGCCCTACCCTCTCTCTCCAACTTTACGCCCCCCTACCCTTGCTCACTCAATGCTGGCCACAGAAATCACTGCTCCTCAAAAATTGAAAGAATCCTGCCACTTCCAAGCCTTGGTTCCCATGCTTCTCTCTGCCTGAAATGCTCATATCTCTGGACATCCACCTAGCTCATTCCCTCACCACTGCCAGATCCCTGCTCACCATCATCTTCCCAGTGAGCCTTTCCCTGATCACTCCCCCTCTCCTAAAAACTTCAGTGTTCTCGAGAGTCCTAGACCCTGCTTTAGTTTGATCACAGAATTTGTCACTCCCTTGTGTATGTGTGTGCTAAGTCATTTCAGTCATGTCCAATTCTTTGCTACCCTATGGACTGTAGCCCGCCAGGCTCCTCTGTCCATGGAATTCTCTAGGCAAGAATACTGGAGTAGATAGTCATTACCTTCTCCAGGGGATCTTCCAGACCCCAAGGATCAAAAGTCTGTCTCTTGTGTCTCCTACATTGGCAGGTGTGTTCTTTACCATAGTGCCACCTGGGAAGGCATATCACTCCCTTGTATTGCATTATATTGCTTTATTTTATATTATATGAAAAGCTTTTCTTCCCCACAATGGAAGCTCCATAACTACAACGGCCTTGTCATTTTTTTCCATTGCTTTATACCCAAGGCCCAACATATAGTAGATATTCAATAAATATTTGATGAATAAGTGAATATATGAAACTAGCACTTCCAGTGAACAGTGAATTAGGCAAGTATCCAAACTTCGTACAGGCATTAAAAACGATAAGGTTGGGCACTTCTGACTTCTAAGAAAAAGTCAGCTATAGATGGCAAATAACAAGCTCAAACCTCCAGCGCAAGGACACAGATTTTATTTACTTTTTTTCCATTTATTTTTATTCATTGGAGACTATTGGAGACTACAAACCAATATTGTAGTGGTTTTTGCCATACATTGACATGAATCAGCCATGGATTTACATGTGTTCCCCATCCCGATCCCCCCTCCCACCTCCCTCCCCATCCCATCCCTCTGGGTCTTCCCAGTGCACCAGCCCTGAGCACTTGTCTCATGCATCCAACCTGGGCTGGTGATCTGTTTCACCCTTGATAGCATACTTGTTTCAATGCTGTTCTCTCGGAACATCCCACCCTCGCCTCTCCCACAGAGTCCAAAAGTCTGTTCTGTACATCTGTGTCTCTTTTCCTGTTTTGCATATAGGGTTATCGTTACCATCTTTTTAAATTCCATATATATGCGTTAGTATACTGTATTGGTCTTTATCTTTCTGGCTTACTTCACTCTGTATAATGGGCTCCAGTTTCATCCATCTCATTAAAACTGATTGAAATTAATTCTTTTTAATGGCTGAGTAATATTCCATCGTGTATATGTACCACGGCTTCCTTATCCATTCGTCTGCTGATGGGCATCTAGGTTGCTTCCATGAAGGACACAAATTTTAAAAAGATCAGATGACCCCAGGAAGCATTAACTTTGGTCATAAGGTATAAAATAGTATACTCTGATAAGTTATGTATATTAATGTAATAACTGTAGCAACAACTAAAAAGATATACAAGGACATAATAAAAATATTATAAGTAAATTAAAATAAAATTCATAAAAATGCTCAAGAAATCCACAAGAAAGCATAAAAATGAAAAAAAAAAGCCATAGAATAATCTGACATAGGAAACACATGTATTTAAATGTAGGTGTTTCTCGGGATGGAAAGAATTGGCAATGCTAAGCACTAATGAAGATGTGAAATAACAGGACCTCTCATTTAGTGCCGGTGGAAAGTCACACACCTAGGTATTTACTCAACCGATGTAAAACATGTGTCCACAGAAAAACTTGCACACAAAAGTTTATAGTAGCTGTCTTAACAGTCAAACCGAGAAGCAACCATGTGGTCCTTCAATAGGTGAATGAATGTACAAAGAGCGGCCTATCCACACTACAGATCATACTATAGATTGATGAAAAGAACAAGCAATTAACCCACACAACAACATGGATAAATCCTAAATGTGCACTGCTCTATGAAAGCAGCCAGTCTGGGAAGGCTACATAGTATTTGATTTCAGTTATATATCATTCTGGAGAAGGCAAAAGCATAGACAACAAATAGATTAGTGATGGCCAGAAGTGTATTGGGTGAGGCAGGAGACTTGAATAAGTGAAGCCCAGAGGATTTTGGAGGATAGTGAAACTATTCTGCATGATACTACAACGGTGAATACATGACACTACACATTTTTCAAAACCATAGAACTTTAAAATACAAAGAGTGTACCATAATGCATGTAAAATATGAAAAAAAATCAATCAAGAAGGTGAGATATCACAGGATGGAATGCAGATTTTGACAAAAGAATCTAACTTTATTTCAAGTGTATGCATAACCTCACTGAAGTGAGTGGGGGAAAAGAGGTGCTGACCTTTATAACTTTGGAAATGGCTGTACACTTTTAAAAACTACAGCAAAAGGAACTGCCCGTAAGAGTGTACCGTAGTTGATAAAGTTGTTTCTCAGGAGGATACAAGTTTAAAAATTCTGAAAGCATTACACATGTGCACAGGGATTAGACAAGTAAATAAATGGATGACTGATGGAGGAAACCACGTTTCTTGCAGAGGAAGATTATGGCCAAGCATGTGGTGATTAGAACCAGTGATATCAGTAGGAAGTCATAAAAACACCTGGAGTAACAGGCAAATTTGGCCATGGAGTACGGAATGAAGCAGTGCAAAGGCTAATAGAGTTTTGCCAAGAGAACGCTCTGGTCATAGCAAACACCGTCTTCCAGCAACACAAGAGAAGACTCTACACATGGACATCACCAGATGGTCAACATCGAAATCAGATTGATTATATTCTTTGCAGCCAAAGATGGAGAAGCTCTATACAGTCAGAAAAACAAGACCAGGAGCGGACTGTGGCTCAGATCATGAACTCGTTATTGCCAAATTTAGACTTAAATTGAAGAAAGTAGGAAAAACCACTAGACCATTCAGGTATGACATAAATCAAATCCCTTATGATTATACAGTGGAAGTGAGAAATAGATTTAAGGGACTAGATCTGATAGACAGAGTGCCTGATGAACTATGGACGGAGGTTCGTGACATTGTACAGGAGACAGGGATCAAGACCATTCCCATGGAAAAGAAATGCAAAAAGGCAAAATGGCTGTCCGAGGAGGGCTTACAAATAGCTCTGAAAAGAAGAGAAGCGAAAAGCAAAGGAGAAAAGGAAAGATATTCCCATTTGAATGCAGAGTTCCAAAGAATAGCCAGGAGAGATAAGAAAGCCTTCCTCAGTGATCAATGCAAAGAAATAGAGGAAAACAACAGAATGGGAAAGACTAGAGATCTCCTCAAGAAAATTAGAGATACCAAGGGAACATTTCATGCAAAGATGGGCTTGACAAAGGACAGAAATGGTATGGACCTAACAGAAGCAGAAGATATTAAGAAGAGGTGGTAAGAATACACAGAAGAACTGTACAAAAAAGATCTTCACGACCCAGATAATTATGATGGTGTGATCACTCACCTATAGCCAGAAATCTTGGAATGTGAAGTCAAGTGGGCCTTAGAAAGCATCACTACAAACAAAGCTAGTGGAGGTGATGGAATTCCAGTTGAGCTATTTCAAATCCTGAAAGATGACACTGTGAAAGTGCTGCATTCAATATACCAGCAAATTTGGAAAACTCAGCAGTGGCCACAGGACTGGAAAAGGTCAGTTTTCATTACAATCCCAAAGAAAGGCAACCCCAAAGAATGCTCAAACTACTGCACAATTACACTCATCTCACACGCTAGTAAAGTAATGCTCAAAATTCTCCAAGCCAGGCTTCAGCAATACATGAACTGTGAACTTTCAGATGTTCAAGCTGGATTTAGAAAAAGCAGAGGAACCAGAGATGAAATTGCCAACATCTCCTGCATCATCAAAAAAGCAAGAGAGCTCCAGAAAAACATCTATTTCTGCTTTATTGACTATGCCAAAGCCTTCAACTGTGTGGATCACAATAAACTGTGGAGAATTCTGAAAGAGATGGGAATACCAGACCACCTGACCTGCCTCTTGAGATACCTGTATGCAGGTCAGGAAGCAACAGTTAGAACTGGACATAGAACAACAGACTGGTTCCAAATAGGAAAAGGAGTACATAAGGCTGTATATTGTCACCCTGCTTATTTAACTTATATGCAGAGTACATCATGAGAAACGCTGAGCTGGAGGAAGCACAAGCTGGAATCAAGATTGCTGGGAGAAATATCAATAACCTCAGATATGCAGATGACACCACCCTTATGGCAGAAAGTGAAGAAGAACCAAAGAGCTTCTTGATGAAAGTGAAAGAGGAGAGTGAAAAAGTTGGCTTAAAGCTCAACATTCAGAAAACTAAGATCATGGCATCTGGTCCCATCACTTCATGGGAAATAGATGAGGAAACAGTGGAAACAGTGTCAGACTTAATTTTGGGGGGTTCCAAAATCACTGCAGACGGTGACTGCAGCCATGAAATGAAAAGACGCTTACTCCTTGGAAGGAAAGTTATGACCAACCTAGACAGCATATTAAAAAGCAGAGACATTACTTTGCCAACAATGGTCCGTCTAGTCAAGGCTATGGTTTTTACAGTGGTCATGTATGGATGTGAGAGTTGGACTATAAAGAAAGCTGAGTGCCAAAGAATTGATGCTTTTGAACTGTGGTGTTGGAGAAGAGTCCCTTGGACTGCAAGGAGGTCCAACCAGTCCATCCTAAAGGAGATCAGTCCTGGGTATTCATTGGAAGGACTGATGCTAAAGCTGAAATTCCAATACTTTAGCCACCTCATGCGAAGAGCTGATTCATTTGAAAACACCCTGATGCTGGGAGGGATTGGGGGCAGGAGGAGAAGGAGATGACAGAGGATGAGATGGCTGGATGGCATCACCAACTTGATGGACATGAGTCTGGGTGGACTCTAGGAGTTTGTGATGGACAGGGAGGCCTGGCGTGCTGCGATTCACAGGGCACAAAGAGTCGGACACATGAGCGACTGAACTGAACTGATACATCCATGTACTTCCTAGCTCTATCCACTGAGAGGGTCTAGAAGAAAAGAATACATGCTGTGTCCAGATCTTAGTTTCAAATACTATGCTACAATAAAAGAAACAAAGGTTTCTTAGAGAAATGACTGGTTATAGGATTGGGACAGGAAATATACAACATGAGCAAGAAACATTACATTGTCAGAAAGTAAGTGTGAAGTCACTCAGTCATGTCCGACTCTTTGCGTCCCCGTGGACTGTAGCCTCCCAGGGTCCTCCATCCATGGGATTCTTCAGGCAAGAATACTGGAGTGGGTTGCTATTTCCTTCTCCAGGGGATCTTCCCGACCCAGGGATCAAATGTGGATCTCCTGTATTGCAGGCAGACGCTTTACCCTGTGAGCCACCAGGGAAGCCCAGGAAGCCAGAAAGTAAAGATGCACTCAAAACAAACAAACAAACAAACCAAAATGATGACAGTTTGCCAAAGGGATAGAGAAGTAAAGAATAGCCAAAATGAGAATAATATAACAAAATAAATAACAGAAGACTACATTTTAACTCAAAGTATGACAGTCATGAGTCCATGCTGGTATAAATAATTGGATAAATAAATAAATGAGGGGGAAGACAGGATATAAATCTCCCATACAGAAAAATTCCAAATAATTTATGTAAATATTTTTCCTTCAAGGAGACAGAACACAACTTCCCACACTTTAAGTCTGACATGCTTCCAAAGAGCAAAGGATAGAAAAGGGAGAAGTAAAAAGTAACCCAACAAACATGACCTCAGCCAGCTGATGAAGATTAAAAGGTTAACATCAACAGTGATGAGTTACCTTGATAATACACACCCTTGACATGTCGAGAAAAATAATTGAGCTATGTGGTCTTGCTCCCCAAAATTCCATAACCACAAATAAATCATGATTAAAATATCAGGCAACCCCCAAAATAACATAACATTCTACAAAATTCCTGATCCTGTACTCCTCAAAACTTCCAAGGTCATTAAATCCATGGAAAGTCTGAGAAACTGTCACAGTCCAAAGGAACCTAAGGAGACATGACAACTACACGTGATGACAAATATATCTTGGGTGGGATGCTGGAACATAAAAGAAAAATTAGGAACAATGAAAGAAATTAGAATAAAGTATAGAATTTCATTAATAATAGATGAGTATTCATTCATCAATTATGATAAATGTGCCCAGGTGGTATAAAAGTTCAGATCAATTCAGCTCAGTCACTCAGTCACGTCTGACTCTTTGCGACCCCATGGACTGCAGCACGCCAGGCTTCCCTGTCCATCACCAACTCCCAGAGTGCACCCAAACTCATGCCCATTGAGTCGGTGATGCCATCCAACTATCTCATCCACTGTTGTCCCCTTCTCCTCCTGCCTTCAATCTTTCCCAGCATCAGGGTCTTTTCAAATGAGTCAGCTCTTCACATCAGGTGGCCAAAGTATTGGAGTTTCAGCTTCAGCATCAGTCCTTCCAATGAATATCCAGGACTGATTTCCTTTAGGATGAACTTGTTGGATCTCCTTGCAGTCCAAGGGACTCTCAAGAGTCTTCTCCAATACTACAGTTCAAAAGCATCAATTCTTTGGCGCTCAACTTTCTTTATGGTCCAACTAAAGGGGGAAACTGAAGGCAGGAGATCTAAGGACTTTTACTATATTTATATTTTTCTGTAAATATAAAACCTAAAGCTTATTCAAAAAAATGAAGATTGAATATAACATTTTTATGTGTCCTCTTGCCAAGTTGCCATCTCTCATTATCATTTATTAAGTCTTTATAGATAGACACATGATGCTTTGTAGTTTGCATACATTATCTTATGTAGTCTCTTAACAACTCTCTGAGCCAAGTATTACTCTAGCATTTTACAGATGGAAAAATAAAGAATATATGAACTACCTAGAGCCTTGCCTCCTAGAAGTGAGGCAGATGGAATTCAAACCTATGTTTTCCTGACTCCAGAGCCCACGTTCTATTTAGTACACCATTTTGACTCCACAAGACAATTCCTAAAACTTCCCAAATGGCAAGGACTGGCAAAGGCAAAAAGAAAAAATGTTTAACTCCACAATCCTGAAGAAGTAGCTCCAAAGGTATGACCTACAGAGAAAAGAGTCAACTCTGGCAAAGCCTTGGCCAAGTTATATGTGGTCATATTTACCAGAGGCCTTACAAATGGCTGAGAAAAGATGAGAAGTGAAAGGCAAAGGAGAAAAGGAAAGATAAATCCATCTGTATGCAGAGTTCCAAAGAAGAGCAAGGAGAGATGAGAAAGCCTCCTTAAGTGAACAATGCCAAGAAATATAGGAAAACAACAGAATGGGAAAGACTAGAGATCTCTTCAAGAAAATTAGTGATACCAAGGGAACATTTCATGTAAAGATGGGCACAAGGAAGGACAGAAACGGAACAGACCTAACAGAAGCAGAAGATACTAAGAAGAGGTGGCAAGAACACCCAGAACTGCACAGAAAATGTCATAATGACCCAGATAACCTAAAAGTGCAGCTACTCACCTAAAGACAGACATCCTGGAAACTGAAGTCAAGTGGGCCTTAGGAAGCATTACTGTGAACAAAATTAGTAGGAGGTGATGAAATTCCTGCTGAGAATCTTCAAATCCTGAAGGATGATACTGTAAAAGTGCTGTACTCAATATGCCAGCAAATTTGGAACTCAGCTGTGGCCACAGGTCTGGAAAAGGTCAGTTTTCATTCCAGTCCCAAAGAAGGGCAACGCCAAAGAATGTTCAAACCAGCACACAATTGTACTCATTTCACATGTTAGCAAGGCCACGCTCAAAATCCTCCAAGCTAGCCTTCAACAGTATATGTTGAGAATTTCCAGATGGAGAAGCTATGAGGGAGAATATAATGCCCCAGCGTGAGCAACAGCAGAGCTGTTACAGCTCCCAACTCAGAGGACAGGAAGACAGAACACTTAACTGCCTCAGAGAAAGAGCTAGCTGAGGAAGACCGCCTGAGAAGCTTCAGACTCTGCAGCGAGGGGCCCAGGGGAATAAAGTTTCCACTCTTGGTGTGGAAAAAAAAGGAAACCTTTTTACACCATTGGTGGGAATGTAAATTGGTGCAGTTACTATGGAAAAACGGTATGAAGATCCCTCAAAAAACTAAAATAGAGATACCATATGATCCAGCAACTCCACTCCTGGGTATATATCCAGACAAAACTATCATTCAAAAAGATACATGAAACCCTATGTTCACAGCAGCACTATTCGCAATAACCAAGACATGGAAGCAACCTAAATGTCCATCAACATATTAATGGATAAAGAAGATACAGTATATACGCACAGTAGACTACTACTCAGCCATAAAAAAAACAGAATATAATTTTGCCATTTGCAACGGCATGGATAAAGCTATAGATTATCATACTAAGTGAAGTAAGTCAGAAAGAGGAAGACAAAACCATATGGTATCACTTATATGTGGCATCTAAAGTATCACACAAATGAACTTATCTATGAAACACACTTACAGATATAGAGAACAAAATCATGGTTGCCAAGGGGAGGGTGGGTAGAGGAGGAATAGAATGGAAATTTGAGGTTAGCAGATTCAAACTATTACATATAGAATGGATAAACAACAAGGTCCTACGGTACAGCTCAGGAAACTATACTCAGTGACCTGTGATAAACTGTAATGCAAAATATGGAAAACAATGTATGTGTACACACACACACACACACATATCTGAATCACTTTGCTTACAGCAGAAATTAATATAACATTGTAAACCAACTATAGTTCAATCAAATAAAAATTTTAAAAGGCTCCATTCTTATTCTTCTCCCACCCTTGGGGCCTTCTACTGGCCAAACCCAAACAAAAGCCAATTGAAGTTGCAGCCGATATGACTCTGCCACGTGGAGCTCACAGCAGGATAAACTAAAGGGGAAAATGGATCTGGAAGGGCAAATGCAGCTCTTCAACACACAAAGGAAGCTAGTTAGTTGTTCTCACCATACACAATTACAAATGATTCTAATCAAGTTCGACTCAGGAATATGTGCTCTCACTTCCACCATTTTGGAATTAGAAGCTGTCTCACTCAGACTTACAAAATAGATTCTCTCGCCTATCTCCCTGGTCAGGAAATAAAAATGCTCTTTTAATGTACTATATATCACCCTCTGATTCTAATTCAAGGGAACCTAAAATGACCAAAGTTTGATCACTGTTTAAATACCACTATATAGGAGTTCATTCCAAAAGAAGGTCTAGCAATTGAAGGGAACTGATAAGAAGCACTGATTAGTAATTGATCAGTTCTTTCCAATAGCAATAAAGATAATGTATTGAATCATTTGTACTTTCAGTACTTTTCTAGGGAAAAGAATGGAAGAACAGCCATGCCCTGAGTCCTTGATGGTTTAGCTCAGCTTCCTAAGCGGCACTAATGGTAAAGAACTCGCCTATCAATGCAGGAGACATAAGAGATGCAGGTTTAATCGCTGGACCGGAAAGATCCCCTGGAGGAGGGCATGGGAAAGCACTCCAGTATTCTTGCCTGGAGAATCCCCAGGGATGATGGAGCCTCGTGGGCTATAACCCATAGGGTTACAAAGAGTCAGACATGACTGAAGTGACTTAGCATGAACAAACCAGTCTGCAATGTGAACATTATGCACTTATAAGTTCGTTTAGCCACCAGCCCAAAAAGGCCCAATTCCTGGACCACCATTTCCATCAAATGAGCATAGGGAGCACCATTTTCCTAGAACAAAAAGGAAACCTGGAGTGGTCCAAACTGCTGGCCCTGACCCCAAGGAAGTCACGCTTATCTAGCAGCACCATGACATCTTAGTCTTAGGAATTAAGCAAGCTTTCTTTAAAAGAAATAACCCAAATAGAAACTACTTTCAAGGGACTTCTTTTAAATTATCCAAACCAAAAAAGCAACTTCAAGAAAAAGGGATGCAAATAACTAATTAGCTCCAGGTTGTCTTTGGCAGGAATATCCATAGCCTCTTCTTCAATACAATTTGAAACTTTCAGAGAATAATGCCCAAGATCTTAATATTCTGGTTGAGTGACTTACAAAACACCATAACATTACTGAGACACCCCATCCTAAACTTTGATAATCATATTGATCTTCATGGCTTTAAATTCAATAAGAATGAGCTCTATTTTCCCCAGCATTGATATATTTAAGGATAAATCACAAATGAAAAGCGTTTGAGCGTATGTGTGTGTGTATGTATGCGTGTGTGTATCAGGACACCCATTTATAACACTGATGCTAAGGGACATAGGGGCGAACTAACATTGAGTTTCAACCTCTGCATATACTGGGTTGGTCAAAAAGTTCATTCGGGTTGTTCCATAACATCTTACGAAAAAATCTGAATAAACTTTTTGGCCGACCCAATACATTAATTCATTATATTGTTTGCATAACTCTCTAAGAAAATCATTGCAGCTGAGGAAACCAAGCAAAGGAAGGTAATTAAACTGCTGAAGACTACACAGATACAAGTAGCCAAACAATATTCACAGAGAAAACTCTTTCCAATACACCACATTTTCTTCAGAAGTCTTACTGTTCCCAGCTTTGTACAGAGCATATAATCTTATTTTTTTCATCCTATATTAAACACCCAGGTAAAAAAATTATGTCTGTATTTTCTATCAAAGAGCCACTGGTGACCTTTAATTTTCACAATATCTGAAGTCTTCCATATGTGGTCCTATGTAAAAGATGTCTTTTAGAATTTTATGTTGATTTAAGTTTACCATTAAAAATTGACATGTTACAACCATAATAATATGCCTCCCTATGTTGACTGCCAGGAAAACCAGCACCAAAATTAATATTCAATCACAACAGTTCAATTAGCTTTTTGGTGGAGAATATGTTTTTTCTTCTTTTTATGGTTGAGTGTTCATAATATATATTTATTATATATGTAACGACAGCTCAGATGGTAAAGAATCTGCCTGTAATGGCGGAGACCCAGGTTTGATCCCTCGATCGGGAAAATCTCCTAGAGAAGGAAATGGCTACCCACTCCAGTATTCTTGCCTGGAGAACTCCATGGACAGAAGAGCCTGGCAGGCTACAATACATGGGGTCTCAGAGAGTCAAACATGACTAACAATGAAAATGCAGACAGATCAAATCAAAGAGTTATATATATACATATATATAAAATCCAGGAAATATGATTTGATCCATTATATACCTACATCCATAAAGTAGGAATCCCTAATATCAAGAATATTACTACATAGTCTATCAAATATTGTTATAAATGAACATCCTTTACTTAATCTAAACTGATGCTTAGGTTTTTCTTAGATTTACTCCCTGAAAAATAATAGTTGGATCTGTTGTTAGATATGAACTCTTTTTTGTTGCAAAAGAAATATTTCCTTGCATGTCCACCATTAGGTGATAATAAACAGCTGAATAATAATAATGGTGTTAATAATTCATTTGGTTATACAGAAAGTGTCCCTCTAAGTGGAGAGGAAGGTCTCACATTTCTAAACCACGCTGTTGCAATTCATCAGGTGAATTAAATATTTAGCGGACTGCTTAATATTTCATCGTAGACAAATCATAGTGAGTTTCGCCCATCCTTGGGTATAAAAGCAGTGATCAAATGTCCCATGTATATATACATTTAATTCATAAATCATTTTAAAAAGCGTTACAGTCAATAGTATACAAGAAGGGAAGCTTGAAGGACCACAACATTGGGTTATCATAAAGCAATTATAGCAGTTTGCTGATGGAAGACTTTGTTATCCTCTCAGGAGAAAGGATCTGAGGACAGGTAGATTTCACTCTTGCTCTGTACATTTCTGAAATCAAGAGAAACTGTTTCCTGCGCCTGTTACAGAGGAAGTCAGTACTTCAGCCAAAATATTCTGGCTCCCTTGCCACTGCATAGCTTTCCCCTTTGCCTTCGCTGTACATATATTGCTGAAATCTATTTGGAAATGAAAGGCAGTTAATTCTCCAAGGATCCATGGGATTGTATTGCCTCTGGCTGTTCTCGCTTCCCTTCCCACATGGTACATTTCTGTCAGCTTTGAAAATCTCTCGTGATGGTAATTGGCAATTTACCCCATTAATGTTCCCCTTATATTTAAAGTGTTTTCCTCATTACCAGCTATTTCTTATTCTGTCCCTAATAATGGGGAAGAATAATCCATCTCTACCCGAGTTAGTAGGACTCAGGGAGGTTTACAAGGAATTGCTTATTAAACAATTATAAACTGTTCGGAAACCACACATGGATTTGTGTTATTGCAACAGCCACTCATTTCAATACAAGCAGCTCCCTAAATATGCAGAAGCCATTTCTCTACAATAACAGTTTAACCACACGTCGACATCATGCAACCAGAATGATATAATGCTCTGGTTTAAGATACTATCATTTCCTTCTCTGAAGTCTCCTTTTAGTTCCTGCCCTCCATATCACAGCATGTGCTGAAAATTACTGCCCTCATTTATCCATTCAAAGCTGCACATTCACACCCCAGCTCGCAGACACAGCCCACTCACTGCCTTGCCAACTGCATTACAACACTATTCAAACCACCCTCCGTTTCAAATGCTCTTTTCTACTTGTTAGTGCCTCTTTAATGGGCCGTTCTTTGGCTTCTCTGCCATTTTTATTCTCCTAATGTAGAGACTAACCAGAGAATGTTGAAATGGAGAGAAGAAGGAAGAAAAGCTACCTATGTGAAGCATGTTTGAAGAAGTGATCTTAACTACCTCGATCTGAGATAAAAATCAGCCCTTCTAAGAGGACTGAGGATGAACAAGACTAGCTCCACCATCTCTGTTTCTTAAAATGGGTTTCCCCAACGCTATCTCAAATGACTCCAGACACAACTGCGTCTACAGAACGGAAACTGAACTTTGGGGGAACTCAGCTTTTCTCATCTGTAAAATGAGAAATCTGAACTTAAAAAATATTTCAAGATTTCCTTTACTTTAGTCCAGAGATAAATTGATACACCTATGGTCAGTCACCAAATCTATGACAAAGTAGGCAAGAGTATACAATAGAGAATAAAAGAGAGTCTCCATAAGTGGTGCTGGGAAAACTGGACAGCTACATGTAAAAGAATAAAGTCAAAACATTCTCTAACACCATACACACACACACAAAAAATACAATGGATTAAATACCTAAATGTAAGGTCAGATACTATAAAACTCTTACAGAAAAACACAGGCAGAAAACCCTCTGACAAAAATCACAGCAAGATCTCTTTTGATCCACCTCCTAGAGTAATGAAGATAAAAAGAAAAATAAACAAATGGGACCTAATTAAATGTAAAAGCTGTTGCGCAGCAATGGAAACCATAAACAAAACAAAAATACAACCCTCAGAATGAGAGAAAATATTTGCAAAAGAAGCAACCGACAAGGGATTAATTTTCAAAATATACAAACAGCTCATGCAGCTCAATATCAAAACAAAAATCAAAAAATGGGCAGAAGATGTAAATATTTCTCCAAAGAAGACATACAGATGGGCGAAAAGCACACAAAATGACGTTCAACATTTTTATTAGAAAAACGTAAATCAAAACTATAATGAGGTATCACCTCACATAGGTCATAATGGCCATCATCAAAAACTCTACAAAGAGTAAACACTGGAGAAAACCTTCTACATTGTTGGTTGGGAATGTAAACTGGTACAGACACCATGGAGAACAGTTTGGAGGTTTCTTACAAAACTAAAAATAGAGGTACCATATGATCGAACAATCCCACTCCTGGGCAGATATCCAGAGAAAACCATAGTTCAAAAAGATGCAGGCACCCCAATATTCATTACAGCACTATTTACAATAGCCAGGACATGGAAGCAACCTAAATGTCCACTGACAGATGAATGGATAAAGATGTGGTACATATACACAATGGAATATTATTCAGTCATAAAAAAGAACAAGATAATGCCATTTGCAGTAGCATGAACAGACCTAGAAATTATCATAGTGAGTGAAGTAAAAAACAAGTATCATGATATTGCTTATACGTGGAATTTTAAAAATAGTACAAATGAACTTATTTACAAAACAAGTAGAATCACAGATGTAGAAAACACACTTGTGGTTACCAAGGGGGAATGGTGAGGAGGGATAAATTGGGAGATTGGAATTAATATATACACACACTACTATATAGCACAGGGAACTCTGCTCAATACTCTGTGATAACCTAGAATGGAAAAGAATCTAAAAGAGAGTAAATAAGTGTATAAATGATTCACTTTTCTGTACAAGAAAAACTAACACAACATTGTAAGTCAACTATACTCTAATAAAAAATGATTTTTAAAAATACAAAAAAAATTTTTTAAGTTTTTTGTACCCCTGTTTCTCCAGTGGTCATGGCAGATTACACTGCAAGTTACGCCATTTGTCAGAGTAAACATCTCTGCCTTCCAAGCGATAAATTATCCTGGGAAGCACAGATATGCAAACCATAAGGATTTAGGACCATTCCTAGAATGGATGACAAATGTACAGAGGATGAGGGAGAAGGAGAAGAATAAACTCCAGGTCTACCTGGGAA
Source organism: Cervus elaphus (assembly GCF_910594005.1). Classification (NCBI taxonomy): domain Eukaryota; kingdom Metazoa; phylum Chordata; class Mammalia; order Artiodactyla; family Cervidae; genus Cervus; species Cervus elaphus. The sequence goes on from NC_057847.1 coordinate 61,808,635, forward strand.
AGTCCGGAAAGGCTTCCAGATGAAGTAGCTCTGGGTGTGTCTTTAAGGATGAATAGGAGTTTACCTGCCAGACAAACAGGGTGAGCACATGATAAGCCCAGGGAACCACATAGGCCATAAAATAAAAATCTGCAAGATTTTAGGTTATTCTGGATACTACAGAAGTTCTGTGCTCTCTAGAGCAAGGAAGTTTAGGAGAAGAAAATCCGGAAAGTTGATCTTTCTCTTTCTCCCTCCGTCTCTTAGTATCCTTCTCTCAGGATCTCCTTGTCAATCTCTCCTTCCCTCCTCCTCTCTCTTCTCTCATTGAGCTCCTACAGAGTCTTAGCCCGTCCATCCCAAATGTTAAGATAGAAAACATGAGAAAGTGATGAAAGCCTACACAAATCTTCATCTACTTGAAAAATAGCTCACCTTGCAAACACTGTATTTTCTAAATACAATTTAGGCAGATTTGATACAAGTTAAACAATATGCTACTCTGAACAGATTCAGGTAGCTATGTGATTAACAGATGAACACACCCATCTTTCCCTTGATTACAGGTTTAAACTTTGCTATTCTGATTTGACAGCAACAAGTCACACAATATTACAATTCACTTTGTGGGGAAGATACCACAAAATAATCACCTACCAACAGATGTTGAATATAAACCACAGGGAAGTAAAATAAGCCAGGAAACCGTGGACACAGTCTCAAACCCAGGCAGTGTAATCTAAGAATCACACACACACAAAAAGTTACTGTAAAAATAGTTGAAACAGATGCAAATATAATAGATGGATAAAATTTTGTTGGTTTGTTGAGTTGATAGATATTTTTAAGGATATACTACATAAAAGATTAATTGAACTTAATTTAATATGAGAAATAATGTAGGAGTTCAGATATGAACAAGTCAGGGTTTTCTTAAGGTAAAGAATATAAAACTGTTTTTTCAAAGGAAACGAAATTTCTGTAGACCACCACTCATCAGAATATTTTTCAGTCCACCCAAAGTAGATGCATATCTGAAAGAAAACTCTTCACATTTTAAAAAGCTTCTTCTTTCAAATTACCTTTTTCAAATATTAGTTATTCTATTTACATAATGATTCAGTCATGTCCATATTATGAAGAACACAAGTAAAATCAAAGTGACTCGCCTTGAGATTTAAAACAGTGGAATTGCTGTTGCACATATAGAGCATTAATTAAAATGAGTCTTAAGAATAACTTACTTGAGGATAGAGAAATTTATGTTGATCTCCACTAAAAAGGCAATATTCTAATATCTGAAAGTTCTGCGTTTCTGTCAAAGTAACACTAATCCAAAAAGAATTATTCCACAGTGACAAAAAGACTGTGTACAATATACAAATAAAGATGGGCCCATGCTCAGGTATTTAAGTGTTTATGTGTGAATATGTACACCCACACACATGTATAGTCAAATACTCTTCATAACTAAAAAGTGACTTTGATGGCGCAACTACAGTGGAAAACAGTGTGGAGGTTCCTCATAAAACTAAAAAAAAAAAAAAATAACTACCATAAAATCATCAATCCCATTACTGGGCACACAACTGCTGTGTGTGCTTAGCGGCTCAGTCGTGTCTGACTCTTTGTGACCCCAAGGACTGGGGCCCACCAGGCTCTTCTGTCCATGGGCATTCCCCAGGCAAAAATACTAGAGTGAGCTGCCATGCCCTCCTCCAGGGGATCTTCCCAACCCAGGGATCGAACCCAGGTCTCCCACATTGCAGACAGATTCTTTACTATTTGAGCCGCCAGGGAAGCCTGGGAAGCATACCATCTGAGCCACCAGGGAAACCCAGGAAGCATACATCTCAACAAAACTATAATTCAAAAAGATACATGTACCCCAGGGTTCAGAGCAGCACTATTCACAATAGCCAAGACATGGAAAAAGCCTAAATGTCCATTGAGAGATGAATGGATAATGAAGATGTGGTACATAGATACCATGGAATATTACTCAGCCAAAAAAAAGGATGAAATAATGCCATTTGCTGCAACAAGGATGCAAATAGAGATCATCATACTAAGTGAAGGGAGTCACAAAGAGAAAGACAAATACCATATATCACTTATATGTGGAATCTAGAATATGACACAAATGAACATACCTATAAAACAAACAGAATCAGGGACATGGAGAACAGACTGGTTGGGGAGGAATGGAGCAGAAGGTTGGGGTTTGCAGATGCAAGCTTTTATATATAGAATGGATAAAAAAACAAGGTCTTACTGTACAGCACAGAGAATTATATCCAATATCCTATGATAAAACATAAAGGAAACAATAAATAAAAAAGGAATATGTGTGTGTGTGTGTATATATACATATACTGAATCACTTAACTAGACAGCATTAATTAACACAACATAGTAAATCAACTGTACCTCCATTTTAGAAAATGACCTTTGGAAAGTGACTTTGAATTTTGAACTCTGGAAAATCAAATGCTGATTGGCTGAAAAGGAGGTAACGATTTACAGTATATCTAAAATGACCTGAATTAAATTATAGACATACTTGATACACAGGTCAGTGAATTTGAAGGTGAAATTGGTTTGGAAAAAAAGCAATCTATGGAAACTATTGATGAACAAAGGATTCTTTTTTTGGTCACTGAAATTAAATAAATGGGTTCCAGTTAATGGTTCTAGTTGCTTAAAAAAGACACATTTCTAACATTTGTAGAACTTAAGTGTTAAAATTATCTGCTCAATGCCCTAAAATATTTCCTAAATGTATTCTATACTAAGAAATTGGACAATTACAGTGTAGGTTACTAATGACATTATAGTAAAATCCCAGGGCCAGCCAATGTCTTTCTTCCTATATGAAAATAAATTACTTTTCTTCTTGAGATAACAGTGTTAAGAACCATCCTACAAAGCAAGTGTAGATGAAAGATGCTGCTTTTGTTTAGAAAAGAAGAGTAGGAAAAGGGATTCCTTCAACAAGTAAGACAGCATTAAGTTTTTGCAAAGGGGAATTTTAGATGAACCTCCAAAATGTACAGATTCACATTGAAAGTAGCAATATGAAAGTCTACTAGGACAAGATGTCCAAAACTGGCAAGTGAATTTCTGGGTAAAGGCTAAAGGAAGTTAGGAAATGAGTAAGGACTAAAAACCAACAATAAAACATTGTGAGCTACTTCTATTGTCAGTTACATCAGGCTTATGGGTGTTTAGGTGTTTAGAGGCAATTGGCTAGGTAAACTGCAAACAAATAATTATTGTTTTACATAAGTTCCACAGACAGTGGTCACAGACAGTGTGGCCTTGGCCAGTATTGATTTTGAAAGAGAGTAAAAAAATGTTTACTAACCAGTTTGATTGTAACTGATTTGGTTTGAGAACAGTGTTGACAGCCTGTCAGTGATTCCCAGCCTGGAACAGTACCACCTCTCGGTGGGGTCTTTTGGAAATGTGTATAGACATTTTTGGGCTTAAGGTAGAAACTAGCATTTTTGAGACAGGGCAGGGAACAAGGATGCTATGTATTCTAGAATATGCAAAGTAATCTTACATAATGAACTATGCTACCCAAGATGCTGTAAATGACCCCATGAAAATATGCTAGGTTAGTTCCCTATCCACCACATCCGCTCCCTTCGGAATGCAACCAAGAGTGTCTAAAACAATCCCTATAACTGGCAATTCCGCAAAGAGACCCAAAAACTGGATGCAGAGTTTTCAAGGAACTATTTCCACATGGGTAGCAGCCAATCAAACTAGTCCACAATCAAAAGAAGATCAGGCATCCTTTGAGGTGCAAAATAAGGGTTGTGAACTTGGAAGATTTAAGCAATACACCCCTTAAATTCTGTTTTCCTAATGAAAGAGGGAAGACAGTCAAACTAAAGTAATTGATTTGAAAAGTACAATTTTAATTAGAGCTTAATGTACTATATCAACCCAGAGCTATCCTTGAGCCTCAGGTAGGGGATCAGGAAATAATATTCTATGTAGGAAACAGAGAAAAGATCATAGGAGAGAGCAAAACTTAATAAACTTAATTAACATAATAAGTTTAATAAACATAAACTTAATATGCATAATTTTTCTAGGTTCTTTTAATTTTAGTATTGATAGCCCTTTAAGTTCTCTCAGAATCATCTTACTTAGCAGTGTTTGCAAGGATGTGACTTGCCCCGTATATAACTGCCTCCAAGTAAAAGTCAGATATATTAAATGGCAAGACAAAATTCATAAGCCCATTTTGTCCAGGTATTCAAAATACCCCATGAAGAAGTTCTAGTTTTAAATAACTCTGTGTGTGCACTCGGTCACATCCAACCCTCTGCAACCCCATAGGCTCTCTGTCCACGGAATTTTCCAGGCAAGAATACTGGAGTGGGTTTCCATTTCCTATTCCATTAACTCTTAAGTGTTTACATATGGTAGTGAATACTTGGAGTTGCCATTTTCTTTGTGAGAATGTACTCATGCTTTGAAACCAGTATCAGCTGACATCACCAGGCTAAACACCTTGTTTGAATGCTAAGACTGAAAAGGAAAGATGAATAAAATGCAAACCATAAAATGTCTCCCCTAAATGTTCAGAAAATGGAAGTGCCTACACTCAGTAAAAAATGATTACAATGTGTGCAAAACTGCATTGCTTTCCACCTGACCAGTCTCAAAAAGATCATGGACAATCATTATGTGTGTGTAATATGTGTAATCAATGTCGTATTTATCTGCAACACATGAACATGCCCATTTCAAATAAGCCCTCCTCCATGGTCTTTTCTCTGCACTAGTGAGATTTCTCTAAGCAGATGTCTGCTCTGAGTTTGTTTATGCTGATGAGGTAGCCTACAGAAAGACTTATGTTCCCCGCAATTGTTTTTAAATCCATTAATTTAAAATGTAGAGAGGTTATATAATTAATGTGTGTGTTTTAGTGACTCATGGGCTTGAGAGAACTAGAAAAATGTGGCCATTTAAATCCTTCCCCTGACTGGAGGGCGGGGGTGGGGGGGGGCGGAATTGTGAAAGGAAGTGATGAGTATCTAAACCAACTAGTGGAGACCAGCATAATTTTCCAGAAAGAAAATTTCTCATGCTCTATCAATACTCTGCCTCCAGGATCTGAATATACTGATTCACAGGCATACTACTCAGCTTTTTTTCTAAGTCTCCTATGTGAACAGAAATTGGATTTCTACCAAAAATGTCCCAGATACTTCACTTATTAATACGTATTCTTGCTTTTCTTTTTGATAAAATCAAATGAATATTCACTTCTCTTTTTTTGCAGATTATCAAATACAGCATCTTAATATCTTGGCCAGTAAAACTGACAATGGAATATTCTGCCAAACGCTTTCAAAATTTAAGTCTAATTTCTTTGCAAACACCCCAGATATAGAAGAAGTTTATAATTCTAAATCACTATTAAATAAAACCCCTAATCTTAAAAATGGAAGCCCTTTAAGGAAAAAGACAAGTTCATGACCTCAGGCTTGGGATAATTTATATATCATATGCCTGTAACTTCATCAAGTTCAGTTCAGTTCAGTCGCTCAGTCGTGTCTGACTTCATCAAGAGGCTCTTTCAAAATATTAACAAACACTGACTTTAGATGAACTGAAAAATCCCAGAGTTTATTAGAAGCACAAAGATTAAAAGTACTGGGGAATATTTCAATTTTATGATTTAGTAATTCATCAGTGAAGATCCTGAAATAGATTTTATAACTAAATGACTCTCTACTGCCAGCTACAGGTAGTACCCAACTCTTCTGTCCATGTTTAGTGGCTCAGTCGTGTCTGACTCTGCGACCACATGGACTACAGCACACCAGGCTCCTCTGTCCATGGAATTTTCCAGGCAAGAATACTGGAGTGGGTTGCCATTTCCTACTCCAGGGGATCTTTCTGACCCAGGGCTTGAACCCACATCTCCTGCATCTCTTGCATGGCAGGCAAATTCTTTACCACCGAGCCACCTTTTATAATGCACTCTTAAAAGGTTTCAACAAAACCTTTGTACAACTATACGTGGCTTCCCTGATGGCTCAGCAGTAAAGAATTCACACCTGCAATGCAGGAGACACAGGAGATGGGGGTTCCATCTCTGGGTCAGGAAGATCCCTTGGAGAAGGAAATGGCAACCCACTCCAGTATTTTGCCTGGGAAATCTCATGGGCAGAGGAGCCTGGAGGCTACAGTCCATGGGCTCACAAGAGTCAGACACAACTGAGCAACTAAAGAACAACTAGGCTAGTTTCCAGACAGAACCTCTCAGAGTTGTGTGAATTAGACAGCCAACTAGTTTACTGTAGACGTTTACAGCTTCCAGCAGGGATCTCTGCTATGTCCAAAGTCACAGACCTCTCCGGGAAGAACGTACTAGAATCACAAGAAAACAAGCATTAAAGTGTCCTTGAACACCAGCTAATGACCTTTGTCAGGCTGAGCCAGGGTCTACATCAGGTCCCCTAACATCTTCCCGCCATGCTCTCTGAGATCCCTTTAACTTTACTCCCTCATAAATGCTATTTCCTGACTCATGCTTTTAGGATGGCTATAGAGGCCATAGCCACCAGTTGAAGTCCTACTGAAACTACTAAAAAATACATAAATTTCAAAAATCATATTTTCAAAAATCTCAAAAAGCTGTGGGAGCAATGAAGACTAGATGAACTGAACGTATAGAGTCAGAAGAACACTCTCTAGGTGAGAAGAAAGTAAATGTGGGTAAGATATTATATGTGTACACATTCAATATGCAAATAAGACAGGTAATCAAGGGGAAAAAAACATGGAAGCAGATTCACAAATGATCCAGGTATTAAAGTTAGTATACAAGAACTTCAAAAAATATATGATAAAGGTAATCATCCAAGATGAACTATAATGCCATGGATGCTTATTGAAATCTCTAAGGTAACCTCAAAAAATACAACTATGCATATAAAGACTGGATGAGCAAAATCAGAGTAATAAAATTCTTATGTAATCTCTAAGAAGGCAGGAAAAAGAGCAACAAATAGCAAGAAGCAAGATGGTAGATGTGAACTCTTGTATGTCATTAATTGAATTACATGTAAATATATGAATAATAAAAAGACAAAAACTGTGAGAATAGATAAAACTAGCAATAGCTACTTGTATGCTGGTATGTTAGGCAGGTTATCAGCTCTTGCAAAGATGTTCATGTTCTTTGCTACTTTACATGGCAAAACAGACTTGGCAGATATGATTAAGGATCTTAAAACAGGAAGATTATCCTGATTGTTCAAATGTTGCAAGGTAAACACAACTGTCTTTATAAGTGAAAAAGGGACTCAAGAGAGATAGCATCAGAGTTATGCAATGTGAGGAAACGCAACCACTGGCCTTAAATATGGAAGGTAACCATGAGCCAAGGTATGTGGGCAGCCTCTCGTTGCTAGAAAAGGAAAGAAAATGGATTTTATCCTAGTGATTCCACCAGGAATGCAGGGCTGCCAACACCCCAGTTTTAATCCAGTGAAACCCTAGTTGGATTTCCAGCTACCAAAACCATAAGAAACATATTTGTGCTATTTAAGTCAACACATATATGGTAACTTGCTACAGCAGAATAGAAAACTAATAATTGGCTATAAGAGAAACATCTCAAATAGAGGATATAGATAAGTCAAAAGGAAATAGAAAAATATATATCAAGTAAATACTAATCAAAGAAATCAGGTAGGTCTATATTAATACTACATAAAGTAGTACACATAAATGGGGATGTTTCATAAATATAAAATTGTTGGTAAAACTAGAAGATGTGGCAATCCTAAAATTTTAAACTGCAGGGAAAAAATAGAACTGGACAAATCCACTATCATCACAGGAGATTTTAACAGTCTTAAGAACTGAAAGAACAGCAGACAAAAACATTGGGAAGGATGGAAAAGATATGAACAACACAATGAACTAAACTGATCTAATGAAAGGCATATAAAGGAATGCCCAGCAGCTGCAGAATACAGATTTTTTCAAATGTAGAGAGAATATTTCCAAAGAAGATCATGTATTGGGTCATAAAGCAAAACTCAACAAATCCAAAGGGATTGAATCATATAGACAATGTGCTCTGATTCCCAAGATAATTAATTTAGAAAGAAAAAGAAGAAAGGTAATTTGAAAAATCCACCTTGAAAACTGACTAAAACATTTCTGAGTAGGAAGAAGTCAAAATTATAAAATGTTTTAAATGAATGAAAATGAAAATGTAACTTATAAAAACTTATGCAAGGCAGCTAAAGCAGTGCTCAGAAGGAAATTTTAGCTTCATGAATACATTAGAAGAGTATAAAGGTAGAAAATCAATTATCTAAGCTGCTATCTCAAGACAAAGAACAAAAAATTAAAATTGAACAAAGTATAAGAAAGGAAATATAAAAGATAAGACAAAAACTAATGAAGCAGAAAGCAGATATGTAGGATTCAATGTAATCAAAAAGCTGCTCCTCTTAAAAGATTTGAAAATTGATATATACTTAGCAGGACAGAACAAGAGAAAAAGAAAAAATACCAAGTACAGGAATTAATGAGGGGCATTGCTACAGACAAAAGATAATAAGAGAATATCAGGAACAAATTTGTCAACCTAGATGAAAGGAAAAAAATTCACTGCAAAATACAAATTACTAAAATGTATGGAAACACAAATGAATATCTGAATCCATAATTAAAAATCTTCCCACAAAAGCCCAGAACACTTTACTACTGATAAATGCCTTCAAACACCTAAGGTAGAACAATACCAAACTTAAACCTACTCCTTTATGGAATAAATGAAGTGGAAATATTTTCCAATTTACTTCATGCAACTAGCATAATCCTGATATCAACTCAAGAAGATTATAAGAAAAGAAATTAGAGGCTGTTATCACTTATGAACATAGATACAAAATTTCTAAACAAAATGTTAGCAAATTAAGTGCAGCAATATATAAAATGGATGATAAAATACAATCAAGCAGTTTTATTCCACAAGTATAAGACTGATTTAATATTTAAAAGTCAATCAATAGAACATGAACAATAAAAGAAATTTTATGAATGGTACTGTATCAAAATTAAATAATTTCCTCTTCAAAAGACACATTCACCCAAAGTCCATAGTTTATATTAGCATTCAGTCTTGGTGTTGCAAATTCTATGAACTTTGACAAATATATGTGATCCACCATGATAGTACTGTACACAATAGTTGCACTGCCTTAAAAATCCTCTGGGCTCCACCTATTTATCCCTGTTCCCCTACCTCCTGGAACTACTGATCTTTTAAACCACTTCCATAGTTCTGCCTTTTCCAGAATGTCACCGAGTTGGAATTACATAGTATATAGCCTTCATTGCTTGGCTTCTTTCACTCAGTAATATGCATTTAAAGTTCCTCACAGAAGAATTTTTGAGGGATTGATGGAAGTGTTCTAACTCTAGGTGGTGACATGAAAAAATGCTTGACACAATTAGCCATCAAGAAAATGCAAACCCCCCCAAAAAAAGAAAATGCAAACCCAAAGCATGAGACACCACCTCACACCCACCAGGATCAAAAAGATAACAACAAAGTTTGACAAGGATGTGAAAAAATTAAAATCTTGTATACTCTGGTGGGAAGGCAAAATGGTGCTTTGAAAAAGTCTGGTCATGTAAAAGGTTATAAATACAGGTTACTTTATGATCCTACAGTTCCATGCCTAGGTTCACCCAAGAGAAATTAAGATAGGCCCACACAAAGACTTGTCTATGCATGGTCATAGCATTACTCATAAAAGCTAAAAAGTAGAAACACTTAAATGGCTATTAGCTGATGTATAAAATGTGGTGTACCCATGCAATGGAGTATTAGGAGACATCAGAAAGAAATGAATATTGATGAATTCTGAAAACAGTACGCTAAGGGACAGAAACCTGTCACAAAAGATCACATACTGTATGATTCTATTTGTATGAAATTTCCAGAATAGAAAAATTTATAGTGAAAGAACTTACACAGATTAGGAGAGCGAAGGACTTGAACAGGGAGGTAAGGGAAGGACGGGTAGGAGCCAAGAGAAACGGAGGCCTGACTCTTAATGGAAACGGGGTATCTTTTGCGGGGGGATGAAAATGTTCTAACACTTACTGTGTTGATGATTACATAGTTCTGTTAATGTTCTGAAAACTACTGAATAGTACCCTTTAGATGGGTTAATTGTATGGTATGTAAATGGCACTTCAATAAAGACATATTAAAAAAAAACCAAAAAACTATGCCTGCTGTTTTGATGCAGTTAAGAAAACAACTGGCTTATGGAGATGGTTACATAACTACACCTTACCAGGTTTCTTTGTCCAAAAGCAGTGTCAACCAGCACAAAGAGATGCAGGGATTTTGGGAGGGGGCAGGGAGGATGGATTGACTGCTATATCTTCTGATTCTATTATTTCATTTCTCTAGGACCCTTAATGTTTCTTTCTTTCCCATTACTACCAAGTGTCTGATGGATGTTCCCTCATGCCAAGTCACCCCCTTCTCCACCAGATGCAGTGTCTCCCTGTGAATGTCATGTCTATTCCCATAAATAGTCTTTTTAATATCCCAATGGCCAAAACTGATCTACCAAGTCTTAGATCTCCTCTTAAAATCTCCAATACAGGTGAAACTTTCCCTTCTACAATGGATATTTTCTGTGTGTCTATCAATCCTCCTGTTTCCCCTCTCCTCTTAGTTTCCTCTGGTGGACTTGAATGTTTCTCTAATTTGTGGTCAGCTGAAGTTTATCATGTCCTGGGTCTCTCAGTTGTGCTGTAGTTTTATTTTCTCTCTTTGTTGATCTGTATTCTTCCTTGGGAAGATGTGTAGATAGATCTGGATTTACATAGATGCCATTATCCAATGGGAATGTATAAGCCCTACGTAGCATTTTTACTACTATCAATGTGTTAATTATCATAGTGGAGCTAGTGTAAATTACAGTCCTAGAAATCTCCAAGGACTTTCATCTTTTCATGGAGAAAATGTTTGAACCCGGACAATAGGAAACAAGATACAAGTAGGCAATGTGTACTTGAAAGCTCTATTAGCTACATAAATTGTACACATTATAGAAATTTGGCATAAAAGTGGAGCTATGAAAAATTATTGATAAAAGCTTCATAGAAGCTTGAAGGCAGGGTTTTATTTTAACTACAATGAACAAATAAGATTTGTTATAGAATTGAAGTCTTGATATGATAATAATATCTAGTTCAATACAAGTAGCCAGATATTATTTTAGTATTTTGAGATATTAAATAGTTTTTATTTTCCTCCACATTTTATTGTATTATCTATTCTTTCCCCCATTCAGTCAGTAAAGTTTATTACCTGTGGGGAAACATAATTCCTCAAAAATGGGGGCTGTGTGCTAAGTCACTTCAGTCACTTCCAACTCATTGTGACCCTATGGACTGTAGCCCACCAGGCTCCACTGTCCATGGGGATTCTCTAGGCAAGAATACTGGAGTGGGTTGCCAGCCCTTCCTCCAGGGGATTTTCTCAACCCAGGGATCAAAACTGTGTCTCCTGCATTGCAGGTAGATTCTTTGCCACTAGCATCATCTGGGAAGTCCCGGAAAATGGAGTGGGAAAGGGTGAATTTCAGTAAACACACACCCTCCACACAAAGAAAGGTTCCCAGGCACCAGGAAGCTATAGATACTTAAGAACCAACAACAGTGAGCTTAGAATTTGGTCAGGTTCTGAAGACAAAGCCCCTTGCCTTCCCCAGGCCCAGGAAAAGCTCTAGATCAGTTTGGGACGAAGTGAGCCTAGATACCTGTACGTAGGGCTCCACTCCTTTTGCCACTGAAACTGAAGCATCCCTTGTTCACATAATATGACATGCTGTAAGAACTAGGAGTGAAAAGGCGATATATTCATTCTCTAAACTCTCCCCTGGACAAAGTTTTTATAATGTCCATCTCACCTTTGGGCTTCCTGGGGGCTCAAACAGTGAAGAATCTGACTGCAATGCAGACCTCTGTTCAATCCCTGGGTCAGGAAGATCCCCTAGAGAAGGGAAAGACAACCCACTCCAGTATTTTTGACTGGAGAATTCCACATTCAGAGAAACCTGTCAGGCTACAGTCCATGGGGTCACAAAGAATCAGACATGACTGAGTGATCAACACTTTCACTTTGCATTTTCATCTTAACTTCTCAGTTGTTCAGATTCAGAAGCCAACTTTGAAAATAATTACACTTCCATTACTCATCCTTCTTTATTTACCCATAACTGAAGGAACTACTCTCTCCTCTGTAAAATATTCCCAGTATGTATTTATCAAGCTACAACTTGTTTCCGGTGTCTATCTCCTTTATTAGGCTACAAGCCTCTTGAGGGCAGGGAGAAAATCTCCTAACATTTTTATCACCAGTTTAGCATAGCCCACAGGAAGTATACAGTAAACCAAACAGAAATTATTTATTCTAATTAAAACTAAAGATTATCAATTCTTCAGGGTTGGGAAATCTATATTCACCTTCTTTTAAATGCTAAAAAGATTACTTTTTTGCTGAAGATTGAAGTGTACAAGCAAATGGCCTGCAAGTAATTTCAAAAACTCTGAAAACTTTACAAACCAAATTGTTACAATTTTAATTATAAAAATTTGGCAATAATATCCCTTTAAATAGTGATACTTAAACACCCTTACTCCTCCAAGAACCTAGTTTTGCACTGAATATGCAAATCTAGAGGTCATTTCATTTACTAAATACATACCTCCTAATCAGCTGCATACTAATGAGTTAATCTGAAGGCTAAATTTCAATTATGAATTATAGACCCTCATCTCTGTTTCTTGATTGCCTGAACTACATGTTTCTGAAAACTTCCAATATGTAGCAAAATAATCTGTTGAAAAAGAACATCTTTTTTTTTTTTTTTTTAATTTTTTTTTTTATTATTATTTTTTTTTCCAGCGGGTTTTGTCATACATTGATATGAATCAGCCATGGATTTACATGTATTCCCAATCCCGATCCCCCCTCCCACCTCCCTCTCCACCCGATTCCTCTGGGTCTTCCCAGTGCACCAGGCCGGAGCACTTGTCTCATGCATCCCACCTGGGCTGGTGATCTGTTTCACCATAGATAGTATACATGCTGTTCTTTTGAAATATCCCACCCTCACATTCTCCCACAAAGTTCAAAAGTCTGTTCTGTATTTCTGTGTCTCTTTTTCTGTTTTGCATATAGGGTTATCGTTATCACCTTTCTAAATTCCATATATATGTGTTAGTATGCTGTAATGTTCTTTATCTTTCTGGCTTACTTCACTCTGTATAATGGGCTCCAGCTTCATCCATCTCATTAGGACTGGTTCAAATGAATTCTTTTTAATGGCTGAGTAATATTCCATGGTGTATATGTACCACAGCTTCCTTATCCATTCATCTGCTGATGGGCATCTAGGTTGCTTCCATGTCCTGGCTATTATAAACAGTGCTGCGATGAACATTGGGGTGCACGTGTCTCTTTCAGATCTGGTTTCCTCAGTGTGTATGCCCAGAAGTGGGATTGCTGGGTCATATGGCAGTTCTATTTCCAGTTTTTTAAGAAATCTCCACACTGTTTTCCATAGCGGCTGTACTAGTTTGCATTCCCACCAACAGTGTAAGAGGGTTCCCTTTTCTCCACACCCTCTCCAGCATTTATTGCTTGTAGATTTTTGGATAGCAGCCATCCTGACTGGCGTGTAATGGTACCTCATTGTGGTTTTGATTTGCATTTCTCTAATAATGAGTGATGTTGAGCATCTTTTCATGTGTTTGTTAGCCATCTGTATGTCTTCTTTGGAGAAATGTCTGTTTAGTTCTTTGGCCCATTTTTTGATTGGGTCATTTATTTTTCTGGAATTGAGCTGCAGGAGTTGCTTGTATATTTTTGAGATTAGTCCTTTGTCTGTTTCTTCATTTGCTATTATTTTCTCCCAATCTGAGGGCTGTCTTTTCACCTTACTTATAGTTTCCTTTGTAGTGCAAAAGCTTTTAAGTTTCATTAGGTCCCATTTGTTTAGTTTTGCTTTTATTTCCAATATTCTGGGAGGTGGGTCATAGAGGATCTTGCTGTGATTTATGTCGGAGAGTGTTTTGCCTATGTTCTCCTCTAGGAGTTTTATAGTTTCTGGTCTTACATTTAGATCTTTAATCCATTTTGAGTTTATTTTTGTGTATGGTGTTAGAAAGTGTTCTAGTTTCATTCTTTTACAAGTGGTTGACCAGTTTTCCCAGCACCACTTGTTAAAGAGGTTGTCTTTTTTCCATTGTATATCTTTGCCTCCTTTGTCAAAGATAAGGTGTCCATAGGTTCGTGGATTTATCTCTGGGCTTTCTATTCTGTTCCATTGATCTATATTATCTCAATAGATGCAGAGAAAGCCTTTGACAAAATTCAACACTCATTTATGATTAAAACTCTCCAAAAAGCAGGAATAGAAGGAACATACCTCAACATAATAAAAGCTATATATGACAAACCCACAGCAAGCATCACCCTCAATGGTGAAAAATTGAAGGCATTTCCCCTGAAATCAGGATCAAGACAAGGGTGCCCACTCTCACCACTACTATTCAACATAGTGTTGGAAGTTCTGGCCACAGCAATCAGAGCAGAAAAAGAAGTAAAAGGAATCCAGATAGGAAAAGAAGAAGTAAAACTCTCACTCTTTGCAGATGACATGATCCTCTATATAGAAAACCCTAAAGACTCTACCAGAAAATTACTAGAGCTAATCAATGAATATAGTAAAGTTGCAGGATATAAAATTAACACACAGAAATCCCTTGCATTCCTATATACTAACAATGAAAAAACAGAAAGAGAAATTAAGGAAACAATACCATTCACCATTGCAACAAAAAGAATAAAATACTTAGGAGTATATCTACCTAAAGAAACAAAGGACCTATACATAGAAAACTATAAAACACTGATGAAAGAAATCAAAGAGGACACAAACAGATGGAGAAACATACCGTGTTCATGGATTGGAAGAATCAATATTGTCAAAATGGCTATTCTACCCAAAGCAGTCTATAGATTCAATGCAATCCCTATCAAGCTACCAACGGTATTTTTCACAGAACTAGACCAAAGAATTTCACAATTTGTATGGAAATACAAAAAACCTCGAATAGCCAAAATAATCTTGAGAAAGAAGAATGGAACTGGAGGAATCAACCTGCCTGACTTCAGACTCTACTACAAAGCCACAGTCATCAAGACAGTATGGTACTGGCACAAAGAAAAGAACATCTTTTTGAAAATCAATTTCATTCAACCAGGTGACAAGAAGAGTGACGTATCTCTAATTCTTAATTTTTATATAACTCCCCTTACTCAAAACAATAACTTATAACCAAGCCCCTAGTAGGTAACTGGGCTGACTTGAAACACACTGCACAGGTTTGGATGCTGAAACTGAGTCCCTGAGGTTTGTAATTCAGGCCCATACTTTAGCAGGAGCATTTATCCTGCTTCAGTTCTGATTAATTTGAATTGAAAAGAGAATGGTTTTCCCTCTCAATTCATAGCACTCACAGTTTATTCTGAGCATGTTTCCTCCAAAGGAAAAAAAAAAAAATCAAGTATAAAGGATTTTTTTTCCTAAGCTGAGTATGACATACATCAGTTGACATTTATACTTCAGTTGGAAATTAATTTGTGTGACTTTAAAAGCAACAGATTGTGTTATTTCACAATGTGACAATGTAATTCAAATAACTATCTCAAATAGCATATATGAAAGAAAAATAATTTAAAAGTCCCAGCTCACTTTCACTGAATTGTTCCAACAGATCACTAGTACTAACCTCAGAATAGAACAATGCTCCAATCAGAGATTCTTTCTCATTCTTGCCATCAGTTGAGATATGTAGTGTTAGGCCTGACTCTAATATCTTAAGATGTCTTCCAATGGACACCTTAACCCCATTCTGGTTTGGCAACTCACTTTACTGAATCACAGTGAGGAAAAGAAAATCCAGTTGTCTTCAAGTCAGCTATGCAAAGCAGATCATCATCTTTAACATTCTCAACCATAACTTCCAGATGGTATCAGCACAATCCTGTGTTATATTCATGCATCTCATTTCTCCTCTGTAGCAGTCAGTTTAGACTAAGTTATGCTGCAATAACAAACAAACCAAATAAACCCGGTTCATTTCTGGAATATGCTACATTTTCATCACAGATCTAAAAGCCAAGTTGAAAGAGCAGCTGCTATCAGGGGCATGCCAGACCTTGGGCAGAGGGAGAGAAGAGCACTGGTGAGCCTGCACTGTGGTTTCTATAACATCTGCTTGGAAACAGCACTCATAACTTCCTACCACATTTCATTGGTCAAAACATACCACATGGTCAAGCTATGGACAGGAGGCAACTAAGCAAGGGACAGCAATATGCTTCCAGTAATACAATAGTAATAAGGTAAAAATCCAATTTATACCACAAATATAAAACCCACAAATCTTTATATTTCCCAAGGAAAAACTCCAGATACTACTCAAACTCTCTAAGAGACTTTGAGCTTATCATCCCAGGCGAGAAACAGACGAGCCAAATTGGTGCCTTTTCTAAACTTACACTCTAGGCACCTTTTTACAAAGCAGTCTGTTCCTAAAAACTAACTCTTGAAACTCTTTGAGAATTCAATACCATTTAATCCTCCCAGCAGCCTTAGAAGTAGTCTGTGTGCCAGAGCACAGGGTAATTTACTCCTGGCAAATGGAAAAGTATAATTTACATCTGAAGAGCTGAAAACACAGGGCTTATGAAGAAATTGTCAGAGTTCATAAAATTCTTATACTTGGTCAAAATGATACTATACAGATTAAAAGGAAAAGTATTCCAACTCAAGACTTCCTTGAAAGAAAAGTTATCCAACTTCAATTTTGAAGCATCTTAGATTTCATTTTAAAGGAGTCTTACATTTTTTAAGAAAACATAAGATTATGGATTTCATCACTTTCTAAACTTTCACCCTCTTCTTACACTGATTCCAGGCAGGCATAAACTCAAAATCAAAATTTGCTAAAGTCACTCTTTTCTTTCTTCTGAAGTTTTAGGCTCACTTATTGGTATTTCTGGCAATTCTGTGTATCTTGGTCACCAAGATATGTTTCACTCAAAGATTACTAAGACCTGGCCTCCTTCCTAACCTGAACAGGGAAAAACTGATGTAGCTACTTTTTTTTAAGATCTGCCATAGCAATCTCCAGTCCAAATGCTGGACTGGATGAAGCACAAGCTGGAATCAAGACTGCCAGGAGAAATATCAAAAACCTCAGATATGCACATGTGTCACACCACTCCTATGGCAGAAAGCAAAAAAGAATTAAAGAGCCTCTTGATGAAAGTGAAAGAGGAGAGTGGAAAAGTTGGCTTAAAATTCAACAACCAGAAAATGAAGATTTTGGCATCTGGTCCCATCACTTCATGGCAAATAGATGGGGAAACAATGGAAACAGTAACAGATTTTGGTGGGCTCCAAAATCACTGCAGATGGTGACTGCAGCCATGAAATTAAAAGAAAATTGCTCCTTGGAAGAGAAGTTATGACCAACTTAGATAGCATATTTAAAAGCAGAGACATTACTTTGCCAACAAAAGTTCGCCTATTCATAAGCTTTGGTTTTTCCAGTAGTCATGTATGGATGTGAGAGTTGGACAATAAAGATAGCTGAGTGCCAAAGAATTGATGCTTTTGAACTGTGGTGTTGGAGAAGACTCTTGAGAGTCCCTTGGACAGCAAGGAGATCAAACCAATCCATCCTAAAGGAAATCAGTCCTGAATATTCATTGGAAGGACTGATGCTGAAGCTGAAACTCCAATACTTTGGCCACCTGATGCGAAGAGCTGACACATATGAAAAGACCCTGATGCTGGGAAATATTGAAGGCAGGAGGAGAAGGGGATGACAGAGGATGAGATGGTTGGATGGTATCACTGATTCAATGGACATGAGCTTGAGTAAACTCTGGGAGTTTGTGATGGACAGGGAAGGCTGGCATGCTGTAGTCCATGGAGTCATGAAGAGCTGGACACAACTGAGTGACTAAATTGAAACTGACACTGATACCAATCTCCATTCCTGTAGCATATCTAGCCATTTCTTTTGATTTATTATAACTTTCTTCATTATACCTGGTGCTAAAATTATTACCTGAATGGTTTATGAGAATTAGACACTCAATAATACCAAAATAACCCAATACATATTACTTGCTAGACAGAGGGGGAAACATTTAACTGCAAAATGGAAGGATCTGAGAGTCAAGACCCTAATCCTGCCATTAACTGTAGTATCACTAAGATTATTTCTTCTGATATAATGCAATCGAAAGCATCACTAATGAAGCAAAGTTAAACAAAATTAATAAATACTTTAGACAAAAATGTTTATTCAAAAGAACAGAAGAATAAGCTAAACAACACCTTAAAAAGCAATCAGATAAACCAGTAAGGTGAGACATTTTACAGGACAACTAGAACTGGACAGATTCTTCGAAAACCAATGACATTAATAAGTGAACCAATCATTCCGAATTAAAAGAAACATAAGAGACATAACAAACAAAATTAATATGCAGTCCTCTTCTGGATGCTGACTGAGATAATCAGCAATGAAAGATATCTGGGGTCACAAGGAAAAGTGGAACACTCTGGTTCTAGATATGAGATGAAAATTAATTTATAAACATATCTGCATATGTATGTATATGTACAGAGAGAGAGAAGCAGACATATATTAAAGTGTTCAAAGCAGTCATCGCTGTGTGTTGGAATATGGTGCGTTTTTTCTTATTTTTGTTCATAAGTATTGTCTAATTTTCTACAATGCACATTTACCGCTTCTACAATAATGCAAGACATATTTTAGGCTTTGTTTCACCATAGTTAAATGAGCTGACGTTTTGAACTACAGCCTTGAAATGCCTTTCTGATTTTATCTGATCCTTGTGTATCTACTTCAGTTAAACCTTTCTCGGTCTCTAAGCTATGGAGGAGGGAGGCAGGAGGGGAAAGGACTAACAGTTTTTGACTGGTCACTGGGCTTTTGTACTTGACCTAAGGTATCACATTTAATCTTCATAATAACCACCAAGCTGAGTATTATAAATCCTCTTTTACAAATGAGAAAACAGGTTCCCAAGAGCTACAGAACCTGCTTTAAGAAAGTATACTAGATATCGTCTGAGGGACCCTCACCCCAGCTTTATTGAATTTCTTGGCTGGGACCTTAAGGACTCTCCCCCAAATCCAAGGACCACTACTGAATGGCCCACTGAATAAAGAGGAAGTCAAAAGAGAAGAAAGATGCAAATCTCAAATTCTGAATGTTTAGGCTTAAAGGTGGCCTTGTATATATGTTTGAAAAAGAGTTGAAAACTGCAAAGAAAAAAAGTTAGATACAGTTCCAGTTTCTAAGAAAGGGGATAAAGCAGAATGAACAGACCCCCAGAGTTCTGTCGTGCATTTTTCTCTGGGACATTGAGAAATGGGAAGTGACCTCCTACCCCCACATCCTGCTGTTTTCATGCCGCCATGGCCCAGCAGCCCAGGTGGTGATGAGCAGGGGTAGGGGGCGAGGCAGAGCAGGTGGACTGCCTCACTGAGTCCTCTGCATGACCTGACGGAGCAGGGGGAGCAAGCAAACGTTCCCCTCAAGACCAAGGTTGGGGCAGGCAGGGCAAGAGAGCAGACCTGAAGGGCCTCTCCCAGTGAAGGAGGATGCCTTGTGGAGAGCAGGATGGACCCAATGGAGGGAGAGGAGGTGTGGGAGCTGGGATATTCTGCAGAGATCAGCATGCCAGGAAGGCCTGACAGTGTCCAACACCAGAAGACTGTCCTTCTCAGAGGATGCCAGCCTGGACCACGCCAGACCCCTGAGGGTCAGATACCTCTCCTAAAACAAGTGCCATCCAGGGGACAGAGGCAAGAGAATACCCAAAACTGAATGAAAAAGAAACAGACATAATGAAATTAACCCACAATTCTGCCATTTTAGGCTGAAAGGCATTCTGAAAATAGAGACTGCCACACAAGAGAAAAATAATGAAATTTACTTATTTGCACTCATGTATGTGGCTTTAAAATATGGTCACTAGTAAAATTTATCTACATTTACAGAGCCAGTGGGTATCAGTGTAACTTGCCTTGTAAATTGCACTTTGCAGTGCTACTAACAAAGGCTAACAAATACTTCACCATGATGATGACTCTGTAGACTAATAAAAAAAACCTTGCATATAATGCCTTTGAAATTCAGA
Source organism: Cervus elaphus (assembly GCF_910594005.1). Lineage (NCBI taxonomy): Eukaryota > Metazoa > Chordata > Mammalia > Artiodactyla > Cervidae > Cervus > Cervus elaphus. The sequence goes on from NC_057847.1 coordinate 61,828,949, forward strand.
ACGAAATGTTAGTTCTGAAATAGAACTATAGAACATGCCTTACGGATCCCTCTGTGAAAGCTGTCTTCATTAGTTCTTCTCTTAGTTTCCCTTAGAGAAATTTGAAACTTTTGAAATTTAAGATACATTGATTAAAATTAAATTGCACTTTTATTTCAATAGTATATCATCTTCATAAGAGTTCATGACCCTTTTCTTGTAGGTTTTCAATTTCTTTCATATATTTTACAAAAACAAAAAATAAGTCTACAGAATAAGAACAGTCTTTTCACTGGCCTGAACCTTTTTCTATCTTACAAAAAAAAAAACTAGTCATTTCTGCTGTATATACAGCATTGTTGTTCTAAATGATACAAGGAATGAACCAAAAAAAAAAAAAAAAAAAAAGGCAGCCTGAACAGAAAGAATGTTCTCAGTCTCAGGGAGAATTTGTGCTCAAAATCATTATTTGTAAAAGCTCCATTTTGATTAGTTTTGTTTTGCCCTGGAGAATACTTTAATATTTAGCTGGAAATATAATTTTTGGAGGACACTACTGCCTACAAATTGCAAGGAAAAGAAGAAAGACAGGGTGGAGGTGAGAAGCTCTGCCTTGCTACCATCACTTGAAGTCAGAGAGAGATTTCAATTATTAAAAAATATTTTGCCTTAAAAAAATATTTTGCCTTATGATTAATTAGAGAAAAAGTTTCACAATGACACGCATTATTCCCCTCTGGTTCACTGTATCTATGTGATCTACACTTCACACTTTTGATATACATAATCCATTAACCAGTAAGTTTTCTCAAGATAACTCAAACAAAAATTCTAACTCTTGTGAATTTCTCTTACCAAATTAATGAAGAAGGCTTTCACAGAGGGATCCTTCAGGCAACACTGATACCATTGATCAATTTCTTTGTTGCAAAGAAGGCAACCAAACAATGGGGCCACATCGATCATTCATCACTTTGCTCTCTGCCTTAATCCTTCTCTGCTCTGTACAACAGGGACCCAATTCCTGTAAATTGCATTCCCACCCTCCCTTGCCAATACAATAGGTTTTTGGTTAAGTTCCTATAGTCAGAGGATCTGGCAGGAGATTGGGGGTGGGAGGACAGGAGAAGCTGGGTATTTTTAGACCCTCTCTTTCTCAACTTAGGGCAATATTTTCATCAATGGCTATGACTCCTTTGTGGCGCCAGGTCCCTCTGGTTAGCTCTACCCCTGGGCTCTGGTAAGACCACCTCCTTCACTGGTCTCTCCAGTGAGCAGTAGGTTCCTGCTATAGGTAAGCTCTGAATGGCCTCACCATCCCATTTATTTAAAAAAAAAAATTCCTTTTTTTTGGCCACCCTGCACAGCATGCAGCATCTTAGTTCCTTGACCAGGAATTGAACCCATGACCCCTGTGGTGGAAGCTTGCCATCTTAACCACTAGACCACCAGGGAAGTCCCCCGTTTACTTATTGTTTAACAAAAATTGTGAATATTTAAGATGCACAACATGCTTTGTTAAACATACATGGAGTAAAATGATTACTACAAGTCAGACTAATTATCATAGCCTCCTCAGAGTAACTGGTATGTGTGTGTACGTGTGTGAAGAGAGCACCTGAAATCTACTCTCAGCAAATATCCAGGATTCAATACAGCATTATTAATTACAGTCATTATGCTGCACGTTAGATCTCTGGACTTACTTATGTAACAAAACTGTAACTTTATACCCTTTGAACTACACACCTCCATCTCCCCTGCCTCCCTGCTCCTGGTAATCACTATTCTACTCTCTACTTCTATAGATTTGACTGTTTTAACTTCTGTATATAACTTTCATGCATTTTTCCTTTCTATGTCTGGTTTACTTCACCTAGCATAACATCTTCCAGATTCATCCATGCTAGGAGAATCCTCTTTTAAGGCTGAATAATATTCCATTGTGTGTATGTGTGTGTGTTACAATTTTTTTGCCCACTCATCCATTAACAAACTATTATTTTTAGTTCTCAAAAACACCTTTAGAACAAGTCCCCATCTTAAGGTTCCTCCACTGAACTACTTGGTTTGATTTCTGTTTTCCTAGTTCAATTCTGCCTGATAGAATGACCACGTAGACCATTAATAAAGAAACTGTCCCAAGATTTTGCTCTCTAGGTAGAAAAACACACTAAGCCATAATCAGCTATAAACCTTTCACTCACTCACGGGATATACAATAGGCATAAGAGTCCTCAGAAAAAGAAGATGAAAGAAAGTATAACCAAGAAGGATCCTATGGGATCTTCCCAGACAGACCACTCCTCATATCCACTGCTATAGCACCTCTCAGAAGTACCTAAATAATATCTCATATGTAGTTCCTCAGATTTTCAGATGCTAAAAACCACCACCCAATGGAAAAAAATCAGCTATTTGATAAACACCTAGCCCGCAGACCTACTGACGCCTAAGGACTGATAGTATTAACCCCTGTTGACACTGCCCTGTTACCTCACCATCAACCAATCAGAGACTTGTGCGCAGCTGATCACATGCCCTGGGATGCCCCTCCCTCACTCCCTTGACCTCTGAAAATGCCTTGCTGAAAGGCTTCATGGAGCTCAGGTCTTTTTGAGCAGAATCCAGCAACATTTTGGTCCATTTGGCTTCACTGGGCATCGGGCACATGAACCTTTCTTCAATAAAAAAAGAAGACAGAAAGATTTTTCCTTTATTTGTCAAGTGCCTACTAAACAGGCAACATACTAGATGATGGGGTTACAAAGACGAGAGAAAGCAGACAGCCCTCCCTGTGTCCTAGTCTCTAGTCTAATGGGGAATATGGGCATTTGTGAAAGATCACACAGACAAACGTAACCTTACAACTGCGTACACTCAGTTCTACTAAGACACTTGTTTTGAAATGATGAAATTGACATGTGAAAAAATGATTTGACCACAATGGGATTTCATCTGTGAGACATAGTGGATGAACATGCAAAACTCTGCAGGGAGCTGAAGAGAACCAGGTAAGTGTACACAAACAGAACACAAGTACAGAACTCTTCCTAGGATGTGAGTTCACCTGGAGCCACACTCATCTGGTGGTAGGACTTCCCCAAGGATTTCAGACAACCCTCTGCCCACCACTTCACAATATCTCACAAGCAGCAGCTTTATGAAGCCCACTTCCACGAGTAAACTTCCAGTCTTTCTCAAGGTAAAATACCATATTTATTGGAGTCACTGTGCACTTCTTAATGATTTTACATATGCAAAAGCATACTACCACTTTGGATTAGCTTCCAATCTCTTTTTTTAGGTGTCACTGAGATGTTTTTAACTGTTGTGCCCCTACCTCATTTCCCCATAAACCCTGTGGTATTTATTTTGCCATTTTGCACAGCATTGCGCTTTTTTTTTTTTTTTTAAATGTATATGTTGCATTACAACAGAACTGACTATATTTTAAAAGAGAGAACAATGGTGCTATGAAAGCTTATACCAGGAAAAAAATAAGAATAATAAAGCCAGGGCAGGGCTTCTATCCCTGTGGGCGAGAGGGATCAAGGCACAGGACCTGAGAAAGGCCAGAGCAAAGTACCTGGACAACAAAGAGATGGCCGTGTGGACTGGGGGAGGCCAGAGAGCTAGGCAGACGCTGGACATGGAGCCTGCCAGGGTAGGAAGTGGGGAGAGTGTGACTGAGCAGGACCTTCTAGGGCCTTCCCAGAACAGACCTCTACCCATGTCCTCCCCTTGCCGTTTGTCTAGAAAAACTTTAGTCAAAGAACCAATTTAATCTGAGAGGTGAGAAAATGCACAAAGAAAACAGTCAAGTAAGACAAGGAGGAGGGGATGACAGAGGATGAAATGGCTGGATGGCATCACCGACTCAAAGGACAAGAGCTAGAGTAAACTCCAGGAGATGGTGAAGGACAGGGAAGCCTGGTGTGTTGCAGTCCATCGGGTCACAAAGAGTCAGACACAGCTAAGCAGCAACAAGAAGCCATTAAACAACATCAAGGAACTTTAATTCTTCTTCAAGGACTATAGATAATATCCTGAGCCATGCCCTTTGAGCTGTTTTGCAAATACTGAACCTCTACCAAGTGGAAGAAGTTAACCAAGCTACCCACAAGCATTCGGACCCCAGAGAGGCTGGAACCAACAAGGAAATGATGCTGACTCCCAATTACCTCACCACCAACCAAGCAATCAGAAGAGTGGCCGTGAGCCGGTCACATCCTACTCCTTGAACAGTGTTCACCCTCCAGGGTGGGACACAGTTTTGAAGGCATTATCTCGCTGTGGCCTTCTTTGCCTGAAAAAGCAATAAAGCTATTCTTTTTCACTTCATTAAAAAATCTGTCTCTGAGATTTAATATGGCACCAGTATACAGAGGCAACAAGGGGCCATAATAGACTAATGTGAAGGCGCTGGGCACCCAGACAAAGGAAGTGGTCAGTAGGCCAAAAGTGTTCCATTTTCTCAATGATAAAATGCAAACTAATTTGTTTGGGACCAACCTGAAATATACACACACACACACACACACACACACACACACACACACATCCCACACATACTCTCTATCTCTCTTTGGCATATATATTACATTGAAAACATCTATTTGTAAAAACTTATAAACTATTGCATGCATGCATGCTAACTCGCTTCAGTTGTATATGAGTCTTTGCAACCCTGTGGACTATAGCCCACCAGGTTCCTCTGTCCATGAGATTCTTCTGGCAAGAATACTGGAGTCGGTTGCCATGCCATCCTCCAAGGGATCTGCTGGACCACTATTAAATAGCTCCTGTATTGTATTATCAGACTTGTGTGTGTGTTAGTCGCTCAGTCATTTCCAACTCTTTGTGACCCCATGGACTATAGCCCACCAGGCTCCTCTGTGCATGGAATGCTCCAGGCAAGAATACTGGAGCCAGTAGCCATTCCTTTCTCCAGGGGATCTTCCTGACCCAGGGATCAAACCTGGGTCTTCTGCATTGTATGCAGATTCTTTACCATCTGAGCCACCAAGAAAGCCCCTATTAATTATAACACATGCAAATTTAAAACTCAGATGACACGAAATCATACAGTGATTTTACAAGGTAGCATTTACACCTACACATTTCATGAATTTTACTCATAAACTATATGCAACTTCACATATTTTCTATGCACTAGTGTCTGTCATCAATGTTTATATTCACAATGGCTCCTTCCCTTCTAATTAGTTAGCTCTTTAATTATAGGTGTCAATATGGATCTGTTTGACACTTCTCTGGACTCAGGAAATTTGGGGAGCCCTAAGAAAATGCCACCTGGATTGCTCATTAAAGAGTTTGAAAAGAACTAAGTGCCTGGTGGACTCAAATGCTGGTCCAAAGAGATCAGATTTTGGATAAAGCATCTAAAAAGTTGTGCTTAAATACTTATTAGAAAGTTTAGGGTTTGAAAGAGAACCTTACAGGAAGGACTTGATAGGTGATTCTCACTTCTCAAAGGAATAATTTGTAGAGGGGGAATCCTTTCCACAAAGTGAAAATGAAAAGCAAGTCAAAGATGGACATTAAAGAATGGTGAGTCTTGGGGCAAAGTGGAATCTGCTCACTCTGCAGAGAGGAAATCAGATTCATCAAGGAAACAGAGGAGAAGTGGACAGTCAGCCTGCAATAACCTTCAAATTTCACCCAGACACAGACCAGATGCCTTCACTTTTCCACCATTTCTGTCCATTGCACTCACTACACAACCTTCCTCAGCACCTCTGACATCAATCCCTCCCCAGGACTAGCCCCATGGTACCCCTATAACCAGAGGACTGGTTATCTGCATCCATAACCAATCTATCCACTTTCTCCCATTGAATTTCTGTAGACTGAATGGGTCTGCATGCATGCATATCTCTTCTTGTTTATAGCAAAATCCCATTTATTAAATGTCTAAAACCCCAGAAAATGTAAATAAACAGAATTTATAGTGCCATTCAATGGTAGTTTATTTTCTCAGTGTTTCTGGGAATGCTCCAAGTTCCAAAAGGAACTCTAAATCATCAAAGCAAGATTAATGTATGTTCAGTGAAGTTTCCAAGTGTTTTTTTTTTCCTTATTCTAACATGATTCATTTAAGAAATGCTTAAATTAGCTCCTACTATATACACAGTAATAGTCTCAGCATAGTGGAGAGAATCCAAATGCACTACAAGTTGTGGAACCTTAAAGCAGTTATAATACTCATATGAAAAAGTCAAAACATAAATTAAGCTACAAAATAATATTTATATTAATGCAGCTTGCCAACTAAAACACTTTTCTTTCTGCTCTAGTGTGTCCTAAGAAACTGCTTCACAAATTAGATTATATTTCCCAAAGGAAAAACATTATAAAGTATAATTTAAGTGGTCTGTCTGATCAAGGAAATGGCATTTAAAAGAATGTACATATGTATGTACATACGCACACATACATATATTCAATATCATGTCACAAAACAAACAAAACTGGCAAAAAACCCTGGTAGTCACTTAATATGATGTGTCCCCAAAATTGGACAATAATTATGTAGAAATTATACAGTGAGAGCCAATGTTCTCAAGTGTACACACAGCACAAAAATAAAACTCTAATGTAAACCCCAATGTATCATAAATTTTACTTAATGCCATAATGCCAGCTCTGATAAACACAAGCATATCATTTAACTATATATAGTTCTGCTTGACTCGCTGGATTTGAAAGAGCACTTTGCGGATGGCATGTAGGCCTGAGTCTTTTTTAAAAATGAGCTGATGTGTTCTTTTTCTCTAGATAAATTTCCCTGCAGAGCCTCTGAGCTCTCAGACTTCCTCACTGACCTTAGTGCTGACTTAAAGGACCAGGGCAGGTGTTTAATAAATGTCTACTCTTGATGGTTACACTGGCATTAGCGTACCTTTTCTCTTTTAAAAGGACTAACCTAATATTTATCCCCTTCAATCTCTTCTCTCTTGAGTTTGCTTAAAGGGACAGTTTCTGAACAAATTAACAACAACAAAAAAAAAAAAATTGAGGAAAAGGTAAATATGGAATAAGTGTATTGTCTGCAAACAGGTATCTACAAATTTCATGGGGAAACCCTAACCACTTGCAATTGTTAGATAGTGGATCAAGAATTTCTTTGAAAGATGATTTCAGTGGTGATGATGTCAACCAGGGAACTCTACAAGCAGACACTTCATCCTCTTGACACTCTGAATCAATAAGTTTGGTGCTCATAAGAGCATCAGTGACTAAGTATATGTTCATTTTTATGCGTTCCTTAAAATTGCCTCTTTTAACTTCTTAAAAACTCTCCAACAGGGGAATATATGTGTGTACTAATCAGTATTTCCCCTCACCCCCTGAGGAGTTAATATGGTATCTTCCATAAAGGATTGTTACATTTTTTACTAATATATTCTAATTAAGTTTCCTTCTACATACCCACATCTTTCTCCATTTCTAAAGGCTAATATTCCAATCTCAACTTTATTTTCAAGCTATCCTTTTTGGCCAAGTGTCATACATTTCAATCTTTTCCAGTTTACACTTAGTCCGAAATTACCCATTTTGCTTGTCTAAATCTCCAGTAGTTATTTTGGCAGCTTTAAAACAGACTCAAAATGGTAGGATCATGGGAACATTGCCAATTCATTCTTGGCTTTTCTAATACACTAAGATTCCTCTTTTAATCATCATAATAAAATGAGTCTGAAAAATGTCCATTGGATTTGACAACTAAGAAATCATTCGACATTTTGGCAAGAACTAATTTCCGTTGGAACACTGGGGACAGAATCCAGGCTGGGTGATTCGAAGAGTGAATGCATGGTGAAGACAGAGAGAAAATTCTACCAGTTTCATAAGGTAGAGTTGGAAAGAAAGACACGAGATAATGAGGTAACTGGAAAGGGAGTCAATAGCAGATTCTTTTTACATGAGAAAGGCTTGTGCTTATATATGCAATATATGAATTTCTGATGGTACATTGTATAGAGTAAATATCACAATGTCAACTACTGCTTCAAAGCACTCCCATTTGTTTTTATTCTTGTTCGTAATTTTTCTAAATCTGAGAGAATGCTTAATATGATTGGGTTACACAGATTTCTCCCTCCTTTGTAACAGGCTCAACCTTTAAAACCAGAGGCATGCTTTCTTTTACAAGGTTTGTCCTCTACACCCTTCAAACAGTCATTTGTTGGTTTCAATGAAACGGTATGACAAGTCCTAATAGACAAGAGTGCTAATTCCCTTTCAGGTGAATTGTCTGCCTCCTCTTCCCTCTTTTCCTGTCATTTCTCATCTTGGATTTGTTATCACTTTTCTATCATTTAAATATGTGTATGTTTTCTTTAGAGTCTGTGTGTGTGTGTGTGTGCGCGCACACATGCACATGGTCACATGTGTGCTGTACTAAATTCCCATCATCCTCTGTTCACTTCCTACGCCTTCATAGCTTAACTGATTTCATACTATAAAATCTGAGCATCTCTTAGCTTTCAGTTCTTGGGGCTGATTGACTACTTTGCTAATTCAGATGCTTTTGTCTTGTAGCCATTTACCAAACATGCATGCTTGCCAAGCTTGTTGCCAAATCAATGGATAATTCTGTCCCTGTGTACATTTCCCTGTCATGCTGACACCTGCCAGGACAAAATTATTTACCTTAGATTAAAAGGATTTAGGTCTCACTTTATTTAGACTGTGAGCATCACAAGTTTTCAAAACACAGAGTTTGAGAATGAGATCAAGTTCTATGCAGGCCAGTAAACCAGGAATAAGCCATTCTGCCCACATTTCCAGGCTGCAGAGGAGTTTGCAGTTGCTTTCATTCTTTTTAATGAATCTTGAAGAGGTTTCTTAAGCCATGAACTTCAAAATACTACATGAAATAAGGCTTTAGATTAAAGAGAATATAGACATCCAGTCTTAAAGACTAGCATATATGATCCAGAATCAAAAAGCAATGTTTGGAAGAACTGTAAGTAAAACAAATATGGTGATAGGGAGCCAAATTTATTCCTCCTTATGCTGAATCCATTAATCCATAAAATTCGACAGGTGCAATTTTTATCTTTGTAGTATATCCTTCTTTTTCTCCTGTCTCCACATGAATTCCACGACAATTCCCTAAGCATATGACCAGTTTCGGGATATGGCTGCACATTCTACCAGGCCAAGGATAATGCAAATCACACCAGAGACACACAGTGTTCCTTACTGGTTAGTATTTTGTTTCTAATATTACTTTCTAATTTTTATTTTATACTGGGGTTTAATTGATTTACAATGTTGTATTAGTTCCAGGTGTATAGGAAACTGATCGTTACACATATACAAATATCCATTCTTTTTCAGATTCTTTTCTCATAAAGGTTATTACAGAATATTGATTAGAGTTCCCTGTGCTATACAGTAGGGCCTTGTTGATTATCTATTTTATATGTAGTAGTCGTGTATATCTGTTAATCCCAAATTCCTAATTTATCTCTCCCTCTGCAGCCTTTTCCCTTTGGTAACCATTAGTTTGTTTTCTTTGTCTGTGAGTCTATTTCTGGTTAATATTGTTCTTTTCCTTGAGGAACTTGGTAGGTTGGGAAGAATTATTTTAAATCTATCAAAGTGTACTGAAGTTCTTTCAGGCAAAATGCTAAATAACTGTCTTCCTGATGATATGATGTGTTCATGCTGATGTTAAATTTTCTGAAAGTGTTTTAAACAGCCATACTAGCAAAGCAGCATTTTCTATGCCTTGATGGGACAGTCCAGTCAAAGGGGGCTCTAGCTCTGTAGGTTACACAGACTTGCTAACTTCTAGCTGATTCTTTTTGTTCAAAGACACTAAGTATTCTCCTGATACTGTTTAGTCCTATATTCTTCAACTGTCATTGGAAACCCTACACAATTACACGTAAATATATCTTTAGTCCACTCTGCTCCCCACCTCTTGCATGCCTACCTCCAAGAATTACTTAACGTGATTGAATGTCAAAGTCCTTCATCCGCAGAAAAAAACAGAATCATTTTTGGTGTGCTCAAAGAGTCTATGACTGAGGTTAAATCATGTTATGACCCTGGCATGCTGAGACAAGAGGCTCCACACTTCCATCAGGTTAAGACTATCTTTTTTCAACTGCAATGGAGCTGTCAGAAGTTACCAGCTGGATTCGGCAGAGCAGATCCAGCCAAAGGAGACACAGAGGAATTGGGACTGGACTCGATTTGTCTTCATTATTTAAAATGAAAATTTTTATAGAAATGGTCCTATCATAAATACATTATAGTTATACTTTAATTCACAATATAAATAAGATTAATGTACTACTTTCATTTAATCCAGCACATACCTGTGTATATATGTGCATGTTAAATCACTTCAGTCATGTCCAACTCTTTGCGACCCTATGGACCATAGCCCACCAGGCTCGTGTGTCCATGGGAGTCTCCAGGCAAAAACACTGGAGTGGGTTGCCATGCCCTCCTCCAGGGGATCGTCCCAACCCAGAGATCAAACCCATGTCTTATGTCTCCTGCATGGGCAGATGGGTTCTTTACCACTAGCACCACCTGGGAAGCCCCTGCATAATTATTCTCTGCAAGTTGTTGAAAATACAAATATAAGTAAGATGCATTCTCTGTTTTTACAGCTCATACTTAGTAAGAGAGCTAAATGTATATAAATAAGGCGATTTGGCTTGGCCAAGGACAGAGGACGTGCAAGTCTAATCTCACCAGTTAGAATACAAATTCCTGGAGATTGAGGCTGGTCTCCTCTATTTGCTTTTATCCACTCTGTGTCAGGGACACAGCAGGCCCTCAGTAAATACGCTGAATTTATTCACATAGCTCACAAATGCATGTTGCATTTTCCATTGGTTTGTCTTGCTGTGTAAAGACTTCTTAGTTTAAAAAAAGAAAAAGATGTGCTTCACAGGGGATATATTATGTCCACTAGCATTATGTTTTAATTCTACCAAGTCTATAATCCAAATGAAATATCTAATATTCATGCACATAATATTAGATGACACATCCCAAGAGTCTGTTTCCAAAAGGAAATTCCTCCCTCCCTATGAAGTTTAGAATTTTTCTCTTCCCAACTTCAGCCTTGTTCTTAGTAATTTTCTTTTAGTAAGCAACTCAAGTCAGGTTTAAGATACCCACGTAAAATGCTCCCCCCTCCCTGCAAAGAGACTTGGAATTATTAAAATATCCCACATTCTCACATACAGCCGAATAGAGGTTACACTCACAAAGGAGACACATGACATTTTTTTATGTTTCACTCAATGAAAGGCATGTCACATTCTGCTTTTTCAATTGAAGCATGCCACAACCCAGAGGGTCGGTTACTGTCAGAAATTCAACTTGAGAAAAGCCCTTCAGATCACTGAGAAGAATGCTACCTGCCAAGCCATGAATCAAACGTACCCGAAATTACTACGATTTGATCAGAAATATCACTGTGGTGGGCTGCATGTCACTTCTGACTGCAGGAATCATAAGAATAAGGTAAAAGAGGACTGAGAAACATTAGCAAGTGAGAAAAATTTTAAGTTCACTCTTCATTAAAGGTGCTTTTCTCTCTTCTCGTTCTTATTAGAGATAAGCAGATTCTCAGCTATGCCCATTTCATATGCATCAGGCTACATACATACCCTAGCAAGCCAATAAAAAAAATGATAATAAAAAAACAGCACAAGAAACTGGAATTGTTTAGCCTGGACACAACAAGGGCGGGAGGACTATGCATGTGAACGGTTGTAAACTGGAAGAAGTCGGGATATGATCCACCACCACAAATGAACCCATGGGATTAATTTTTTGACAGACGATACAGAGAACTCGTCCTACCTTACAGGTTTTAAAAGTAAATAGGTTCCTGAGAAAAGCATAGAAGTGTTTTAAGCTGGCTTTTCTGAAGAGATAATCCATGCTGGTATTCAAGAACAAAATTAGTAACTAGCTGAATGACCTCATATACGCAGGCCAATGGTATGCGCTCTGGAAGGAAACTTGGCGGCCAACAGACAGCAATCGAGTGGGGCTGCTCACAGCACAGGCTCTAGCCATATCCCACAAGGCCACCCCAGCCACACGTGGCTACTGAGCACCACAAACATGCTAGTCTAAAAGACACAGGCACCCCAATGTCCACTGAAGCAACATTTATAATAGCCAGGACATGGAAGCAACCTAGATGCCCATCAAAAGGTGAACAGATAAAGAAGCTGTGGTACATTTATACAATGGAATATCACTCAGCCATGAAAAGGAACAAATCTGAGTCAGATGTAGTGAGCTGGATGAACCTAGATCCTCTTACACAGCGTGAAAGAAGTCAGAAAGAGAAAAACAAGCGTCATATATTAACACATATATGGTACTAATACACCTAGTAAGAGAACAGATTTGTGGACACAGTGGGGAAAGGTGAGGGTGGGATGAACAGAGAAAGTAGCACTGTCATATATACATTATCACATGTAAAATAGATAGCAGGAAGTTGCTAAATAACACAGGGATCCCAGCCTGGTGCTCTGTGATGACCTAGAGGGGTGGGATGGGGGAGGGGAGGGAAGCTCCAGAGGGAAGGGACATATATATACATATACACATAATTATGACTGATTCACATTGTTGTACATCAAAAACACAAAATTGTAAGGCAATTTTCCACCAATAAAAAATAAACAAAAGTAGGAAAGTAATAGTAATAATTTTCTTATAATTGATACATTTTGAAATAATATTCCAAATACATTAGGTTGATATTGATATAATATTAAATTAAACTTCAATGCCCTTTTTCCCCTCTTTTAATGTGGCTACTAGAAGATGTGTGATTGCATATGGGAATTGTACTTGTGGCTTGCTTTCTATTTCTATTGAAAAGTGCTGCTTTAGAATCAGAGTGCCTGAGTACAGATCCTGACCTGGATGATGTCACTTACTGTTTCTGCATCTATAAGATGGGAATAATGATAAGGCAATCAACTCTAAGAATTTTGAGAGGATTCCATAAATTCATACATGTAGAATAGTATCGAGCATATAGTGTCACCAACTAAAACCTGTCATTTACTACCTGCCTCTACAAAGTCACGAGCCACTGCAGCCATGGGCCTTCAACACCCCCTGAAAGGAATTCAGGGTGGAGAGCAGAAACGAGATATTCCGTGCTCCGGGAAAACTAGCAGAACAAGCCTACAGATAGTTAGATATTTTCAGGAGAAGATTTTATTAGCCTAAATGTTTGCACCTCCTCATATCAAGAAAAACACTAAAATCAACAACAGTGACTTCTGCTTCTCATGACCAGCAACAAGCTTCTGACAAAATTTGTGCTTGACTCCAAATACCCCTGCTTCACTAAAATCACATGTAATTCTGACATTCACCACTACCTCTTTGGAGCAGTTTCTCAGAGCCATCTAAGATCCTGTTTCCCAGGCTATAATCCTCATTTTGCCCCCAGGAAAAGTTAACTCACTAGTCTCACGTTGTGTATCTTTTTTTCAGTCAACAGTATATGCTCGTTAAAGCTGGTTTTAACACCCTGTGCACAAGTCTTTCTATAGAATATGGTGACATGCAGGCTCTAGTCCTCTATATGAATAACCCCAAAAACAGGGAACCCACATTTTCCTGAGACATGGCACTCCTGAACTTCTCTGAATGTGAAAAAGCTTATTCCTGGAATGAGTAAAAATCTCTCTTTGCAACCCTGAATCTTCTGAGCTTCTTTATATACTATTGTGCCAGAGGCAAAGAGAGAAACTGGCCATATTCCAATGCTATATTTCTATAGAAATTATTGAAAGACGTTGGTATTGGAAATGGGGATATTATACATTCCCATGGAAGTTCATATCAAGAGACCTTATGCTGACCCAGCAAAACCCTTTTAAAAAACAAATTTTCAAAAATGTGATTCATCATACATGCTTCACCCAAGAACAACCTTTCTCTTTTAGCAGAGTTGTCCCTTTCAACCAAGGATACTTTGCTGTCGGAAAGTGGAAAAAAGAGGACAGACAAGGGCACACACCTGATCAGATGGCTCAGCCCAATCATGAGAGTGACTGAGGCCACTGCCCATCTACCCACACTCACATCTGAAGACTGGTTTTCCCCCTTTTCCTGCTCTTGGTGCTAATTTCAAAGCTAATGCCTTGAATATTTGCATATTCAGGAGAATAGTTGTCTTAATGATAAGCCATTAATGAAAAGGAATATGATGTGGATTTCCTACACATGTGTGGATTTTCAGAATCTTCCGATAGTTTCTCAATAAGCTCACACTTTTATATAGTGTATCTCAAGCTCTTTACAATTCTAAGATACTATAAACTTTATACATAAGGTCTGCCCCAAATCAAACTGCAGCCTTTGCCCTGTGTCCTGCTGACATGTCTGGCTCCAGGTAGAGATGATTTACCATTGCTCTGCCTGTCAGTGGAATCCATCCATCACATGTGTAGGCTCTGGCAGTAGGTAAGTGTGAGTGATTGTGTGTGTGTATGTGTGTGTGTGTGTGCATGCTTGCATTCCAGTAGAGGTTAAGATTAAACTTGCTGACTCAAACTTCAGGCTCGAGGGCAGTCTAGCGTGTCAGAAGCAATACGGGTCTTGCAGACAGACAGACTGGAATGTGAATCTTGGCTCCGTGGTTTACCAGGTATCCTGGCCTTACACCCTGCACCAAAGGTCCCTCAGCCTCCTTTTCCTAGTGTGAGAAATGAGGCTAAATAACAGAAAGTACTTTGCAGTGCTATTATGAAGCTTAGACGTGTTGACTCTTACGTACCCAGGTGATACAGCATGTCACAGATAAGCAATCATTAGTAGTCACTTCTGTCACCTTCCTGGATATTGTTAAATTTTGCCCCAGAGATTCTCAAACGCCCACCGTCACCCTTCTTTCCATTACACTCTCCTTTCTCACAGGGTCCCGAACCTTCCATAGAGTGGTGCCCTTTCTGATTCAAGCCCTTTACTATCCGAACTGCACAAGCAGATGCTAATAAGAAAATAGATTCAATCAAACATTAAAATTAGAATTTACCACCTGAGTTGCTCGGACAGAAAGAGGGCTTTGTGAATTGGCATAATTAGACAAAGCTCAGTGGAAGTATAATTAAAAATGGATCTTGACTAATAGGTAAAATGTGGATAACTGGGAGCTGGAATTGGAAAAAACAACATTTGGGGACTTTTGAAATTGGGGTGGGTCTTGTGGTTGACTTAAGGAAAACAGGCCTGATAGCAGAAGGTCAATGTAATGTAGGACCTGGTATATTTTCTCTGTTCACAATAGAAGTGTAACTTGTGTTTCTCAGGGCCTATTTAGCACTGTTTCATTTTAGCCAGAAGACATCTGGAAGAATGCACGAAAGAATTCTCCTTATAGAGTCTGCAAGGTTGGAATCATCCCTTCCCTCTCTGTGATTGGCCAGAATGTATTCTAGCTCGTGGAAGAGGTTAATTCCAGTGAAACCAAGCCCTGTTAACAAGACTTAATCACAAAAATGAATGGAAGTCGATATGAAATAAATTGAGTTAATTCTGAAGACCAGAAATGGAGATGGAAAAAATAATTACTTTTTCTCCCAAAAGAAAAAAGCCTTGTTGAACTACTCCCACATACAAACATACATACATACACACACACACACGTATGTGATCTGAGACAGCCGTGAGTAGGAGATACAGGTGCAGCAGATGACCTGGGGTAGAAATTTGTCTCTGCCCTTTACCAAGAGTGTGACTTAGTATGCTTAGTTATATTGGGGTCAGGGGGCGGGGACACATTCAAGAGAAGGTAGAGTGGTATTATGGGGCTTCCTGGTGGCTCAGAAGTAAAGAATCTGCCTGCAATGCAGGAGACCTGGGTTTGTTCGCTGGGGCAAGAAAGATCCTCTGGAGAAGGGCATGGCAACCCACTCTAGTATTTTTGCCTGGAGAATCCCATGGACAGAGGAGCCTGGCAGGTTACAGTCCATGGGGTCACAAAGAGTCAGACATGACTGAGTGATTTCAGAACAGGACAACAGAGTGGCTTTATAGAAATTGATAGCTCAATTAAAAGTGGTCTAGGTACTCTGGGCTCTTTGTTCACATAAGTATATGCAAGTAATAATAGCTAAATATTCTTAACTGATATAAATGTTAGAGATTCAAAAAATAAAAACTTAAAACAGATTTCATGTTCAAATACTTAACACCAATGGCTGCATTGATTTATGTCATGAGTAAAAAATATCAAGGGATGATACCAGAAATAGTTACCAAGTGGCAGAGCTTCAAGTGCCAACCAACCAGAACATATTCTAGCAATACCCCTGGGGTGGGTCCCCAGGCCCTCCTCCCACACCAAGTAGTATCTGTCTGAGTTGCTGTAATAAGAGATGATCTAAGAGATGTCAGGGGAATAGCCACAGGACTGAGGTGGTAATAGGGTCCTCAGGGGGCTTAGAACAACACCTGTTTCCCTACTGGTACAGATTTCAATATTTTTTACAACCAGTAAGGTTGTATCAGGTTCTTCCCAGGTGGCGCTAGTGGTAAAGAACCCATCTGCCAGTGAGGGAGACGTAAGAGACGCAGGTTCGATCCCTGGGTCAGGAAGATCCCCTGAAGGAGGGCAAGACAACCCACTTCAGTATTCTTGCCTGGAGAATCCATGGACAGAGGAGCCTGACAGGCTACAGTCCACAGGGTCACAAAGAGTCGGACACAACTGAAGCTACCGAGCACACACGCATGCACACGCAAGACTGTATCAGTGGCCACATCACCCGGAAGGTGTCTAACATAAGCCAGCAAGGCAGAAATCAACAGAGGAGTGCCCAGGAGCCAACTCTACAAGCAGAGATTACTGCAAGCTTTAGTCTTACTATAATTAAAATATTTCATTTATGTGTATTACATGGTATAGTTTTCAAAATAACCACCTGAAAGAAACCTAAATTCAAACCTGCATCACTCCAAAACTACAGTTTAAGACCAAGGCAATGGTGCCTGAATGCCATGAAGTTAAGAGCTTTTCCCAACATTGTAATTCTTCCAGAAATAATGAGTTGTTCAATAACAAAACACTAGGGCACAAATCTGCAGCCAACCCTCACGCAGACGAGTGGTAGAACACAGCAAAGAGCTGCTTTCCAGTGAAGGCATGGAAGGATCATTTATGCATTAGTTACTCAGGATTCTGTTTTTAGCTGCAGCATATTTAATTACAAGAGGCTCATAATTAAAACATGCCTAGAGAGGCAAAATCAAAAGAAGGCATCATGTCCCTTGATGCAAAATATCGAAGTTCAACAATGACAGCCTTGATGATGTAGGGGACATCTCTTCATTCTCACCAATCCTCACATCTAAGTCAAAGTCCAACCTTTTCTGATGGGAAGACCCCCTTTTTTTAAATTTCAAAAAAGTCTACAGACTCCCACATCACAGGAAAAAGAAAAAAAAAACATGTGAAATAAGCTAATGACCAAAAGTGAGATGAAAAGTTTTAAAGGTGCTGTGTTGGTGTTGTTATTGGTTTTTTTTTTTTTTTTTTTTTCATCACAAGAGCACACACCTACTTTTGAAATATAGTAGTTCTTCTATGTGCTGGATGACTTAATTGTTTGGCTTACAAACTGAAACTGGGTTGACTCCTCCATCCCTTCAGTAAGCCTGAGTCCTGGCCACCAAAGAAACTCTATTCTCCAGCATCTTCTAGGATTGGCTTCAGAAGTCGACCAAAAGACATGAAATACCCTGGTTTGGGAAAAGCATCTCAGGAATTTGTTTGAAATGGATGATTTTCAGTAGATGGATGCTTTCTACAGGTCCCGGACTTCTAGCTGGAACATATCCCAACCTCCAGCCAACCCAGGGCCACCAGAATCCGAATTGGCTCTGGGCAATCTATCGTGTTATTGTTTCTCCTGAGTTCAGTGGTTTTTGTACACTGACAGACTGGGGTCTCAAGTCTAAAGTCAAGGGGAGACTGTCAGCCACCAAAGACCTCTGTTCAGTCCTGAATGGTGGGTTTTTCCTCAAATTCCAGGGCTTCTTCCTATATTTGTACTCCTAAATACATAGTTACACAACCCCCTAGGTTGTCTAGTTAATATATTGTGCAGTCTTCAATACACTGCACCCTTAAAGCTTTGTCCATTTTTAGTCTTCACTCAACAGTCTGAACATAAGGCTAGCATATACTTGAACTCTTGGTGAAGTTTGAACACTAATAAAATCGTATACCCATAAAAAAAAAGACATGAAGTAACTGGATTTCACTAATATTCTATTTTCCCCTTCAAATGAATTGCTTGATCTAGTTGCTAGACAATGCTCATAACTAATCATCTGTGGATTACAATGGGTGAAAATAACTAAGTATCTATATTTTATTTACCTGGCTGGCTCCAGGCAACATGGCTTCAAATGCAAGTGCAATCCTAGGATTCAAGGACTGTGATCTCTATTTCCTCCTCTGTCAAAAGCTACATACAAGCTGAAGGGAAATGCACCTAATCCTCTTTGGCTTGCTTTCATCAATAGCTACTGTTAGCTCTTACGAATAACCATCCATGAAAATGCTAGTCAAAACATCAACAAAATAATCCCAACAAATGAGAAACTCTAAAGGGTGAATACAATATTTATCGTCTTGGAGCAAGGCTGCCACAGACTTCCCAGGTGCAAAAACACTAATCCCACTTGAACTCTCAATTTCTAGAATTAAAAGTAGAGTTGAAAATCCTCTACTTTCACAGGTTTAACGTGTTAATTATCACTTAGATATAATCCTGTTAACAGCACTAAATTAAGGACCTGTGTTATATTTGGGAAGCTGCCTGGTGTTAAAGGGAATGCGGCTGCTTCTTTTATAGCTATAATCTGGGAAAATGTCTTCTTTTAAAAATATAAAGCACTTATATGCAATTCATATCCAAAAAATCCAACAAGATATCTAAGTAGCTCATGTAAATAGTTTTGGATACTGTATTACCCTCTATTTAGTCAAAGATCCATTTTTTTATACTTCACCTGGAGAGTGTCTCTGGAGTGAAGCTGTCAATGGCGTTGAGCTTTTCTCCACCAAGTATTAATAGTATAGTTGTCACTACTTAGAATCTTTTAATCTGTTCATCTTGATCGTGCACTTAACATTGCATCATTTGTCATTCTGACTCTTAACTCAATAGGACCAGTCAACTATTTTTCATCATTCTATTCAAACTTTTGAAATGATGTTATTCCTTTCATGCCTAATCTTTATAAAGGTGTGCAGAGCAGCAAAATTGCAGTTTGGGAAAGATATTTTCTTTGAAGGAATCAAATGACTTCCGCTTCAGTTTGTGAAATATAATTAAAATGACTTACATGTCTTGGAAATTTTTGTTTGCTTGTTTGGACACTCCTCTTTCACTCGCTTAGTTCCTATCTTTTTATCCTGCTTATTCAGTCTATTATTTAAGGACAAAGTTTTTTAAGCAGATATTAATAAAAGAATTCCTTCAGAAACATGATCTGAAGCAAGTAGATGAGGTCCTTAATAGGCTTTCTCATGAAGTACATTTTAGCAGTATCATTTTTCTCTAATTCTTTACCTTCTTTCTTTCAAAAGGCACACTCAGCACAGAACAGAAAGGCATCTTCAGCTGCCAATTTATTAATGTCACTCCTCAAAATTGGAGACTGTGTTTATACTGCTTTTATCATCAGCAATTATTGTCTGCCCATCTAACAGTCTCTCTGTTTCTTAGCTCTTCAACTAGCTAACAAGAAACAACTTTCACTAAAAATAATGGGGCTGGGGCTTCCCTAGTGGCTCAGATGGTGAAGAATCCACTGCAATGCAGGAGACTAGGGTTCGGTTCCTGGGTCACCTGGAGAAGGGAATGGCTACCCACTCCAGTATTCTTGCCTAGAGAATCCCATGGACAGAGGAGCCTAGTGGGCTACAGACCACATGGTCATAAAGAGTTGAACATGACCGATCACCTAAGCACACACAAACACAGACATACCTAGGTCCTGCTAGGTACTGAAAATACGGAAATAGGCAAAAGAAACATAATCCCACTTTAATAAGATGCACAGTGCTGAGTCATTTCAGTTTGTGTCCAACTCTTTGCTACTCTATGGACTGTAGCCCACCAGGCTCCTCTGTCCATGGGATTCTCAAGGCAGGAATACTGGAGTCGGTTGCCATGCCCTCCTCCAGGGGATCTTACCGACCCAGGGATTGGACCTGCATCTCTTATGTCTCCTGCATTGGCAGGCAGGTTCTTTACCACTAGCACCACCTGAGCATACTAAACTTTAGTCTACTAAACATTAAGCATTGAACAAATAAACTACAAAATACCTTTAAAAAATAATGAGGGTGAGTGCTGAGGACTATGAAACACTATAAAGATAATTTTTCAAGTATGAATTTAAATATTAGAGTAGATATAAAGTAAGCCCACTTGTTCTGAACCATTGAAATGGACTTTGAAGGTCTATCAGCCATTGGCAGACCTTTGCTGGACCATACATCTCCAAGTCTTCACCACGGCTTAACTGCAAATCTTCAGAACCCTGAATGGTTTGCAGGTGTTCACAACTGCTGAAAATGTTTGTGTTAAAAAACAAGACTCTGCCACATTTTCTAAGTCAACAATTTTATCTGTATATGTTGTTACAGGGTCAAGAGAATTATCTTCAAAATTATTTTTCACTTAAATTTAAATGCAGAAGAGTTTCCAGTCCCCAACTCCCAGCAGGCGGGTGAAAAAAAATTCACAGTGCCCAGGCATAGTAAGAAGCCAATTCCAGGCATCTTCCAATGTCCCCAGTTGGCTCCTCTACCCACAGAAAGCAGAGAAGTGGCCACATGAAGTTTTAAAAGAAGGCCCCTGATATTAATGGTATCAAGATTAAAAATAGCAGTGCATCAAAGTGAAGCCTCAAGACACATACTTTATATAGCTTTCAAACCACAAATACAGGAGACTCTTCCCTTACCACTGGATAGGACTTCTTGATTTGTTTAGGAACATCCTAAGTTGCTTTCAAGAAGCCTTAACCAACAGCTATAATATAGTTCAGAATATAAAGGAGCCTCTCTGGAGATCACTACCTCCCAGTTACCCAAGATCCATTACTGTCCTGGGTGGGAAGCATACGACTTTGACACCCAAAGATTGCCCGGCAAAAGAAACTCCAGATGCACTTATGCACACACCTACACACACACACAGACACTCCACAACCACACCAGCATGCATCCTGCCTACATGGGTTACCATTTTCATGATAACACAGCACCCGCAGATGCCCTCTTGAAAAACACCAAGAAGGCTCCTCCAGCCAGCTTGTCATTTACAAGAGCACAGATGCCTGGTAAAGGTGGGAAACCGTCATCTACCAGCAGATCACCCTGACAATGAACAGAGCACCAAATAACCCTGGCATCTCCCATAGAAGAGGTCAATGTAACATGATCTTGGTCAATTCCCCCTTGACCAAAGATCACTGAATTGTTATAGCTCTTGAGGAATGCCCAGAATAATTCCAAGAAAAAGTACCACCTGCCCTTCCCAGAAATAGTTGTTTCCCTTAATCTAAGAGATTGAGAGAGCTGAACACTTCCTCTCCAAACACCCCCGCCCCCCAAGCTTTCCAAGTTCAAGAGTCTTACTGTGTGGACTGCACAAACGGGAGGGTGGGTTCATTTGCATATTCAAATAACTTACTGGAGGTGTTAGAAAGGAGAGGTGACAGGAGCATATGGGTGATGCTTTAGAGATTACCCGTGTTCTCCTCCTTGTCCCTTACTCTCAAGCACCGTTCTCAGGTCTCCCTTCATAAACAGAGTGATGTAACACCAGACCCACAAGACCCATTCTCCCCAGCTCGCCCCTCGCAGGGACACTGGAAGTATAAACTGTTGCTGCAGCTTCCCTACACTACACTGATAAATCAGAAGACGCTGCAAACTTCTTGGCTTGCTCGGCTATCCTCTCGGGGCACTGAACGCCCACGCACAGATTTCCCAGTCAGAACTATGGAAAGGGAACTCTCAGTCAACCTGTTTGCAAAGCCGCAGAACTCTATGCTTTCTGATCCTGGGCTTGGAGGCTCTGCGCTCAGGATGGGAGACCCCTGGCTTCCTTCATTAGCACCCCCAAAGCAAGCTGGAAGTGTAGGGGGCAGAGCTCTTGCCGTCCCACTCCCAGAGCTCAGTCCGGTGACCTGAGGTCTGTGCCCATCGTGGGTAGGGTACCTCCGCCTTCCCAGCCTAGGGGTCTCCGCACGCTGCGCCCCTGGCAGCCCGCCCTTTCTCAAGCGGCCTCAAGCCAGAGGTGTCCGGGAAGCTCTGCTTGCAAGTTCCAGTGTATTGCCCGGAGAAGGAGAGAAGGAGGCTGCCCAGGGTCAAAAAAAAATAAAACAAAGTCTGTACCCGGGGCGCGCCCCCCTCCGCCCCGTCACCTCGCCAACCGGGTGCCCGGCATCCCTGGCTTGGGGCGCAGCGCAGCGCGGTGGTACTCACCCGCCTCGCCCGCGCCGCTGCCGCAGCCTCTGGGAGCTGCTGAGTCCCGAGCTCTCTGAGTGCAAAAAAGATGGTGGTGCGTATCGGGAGACCACCCATTCCAGCGTCTGGCAACCCAGCGGCGACTCTGGCTCCTCAGCACTGAAGGAAGAGGAGGAGGAGGAAGGAACGGCGCAGTCGGACGCCATCTGCTGTACACCTCTGCGCTGCCATTGGCTGCCTGGCGCATCCCCGGGAACCGCGGGGCTCGGGCCACTGGGAGCCACCTCGCGCCTCACCGCCCCCAGCAGCTGCTCCCCGCCTCCCCTCCCGTCCTCCTCCTCCCCGCCACAATCTCCTCCTCCCCTTTTCCCCAGCGGCGCGCTCACCCGACCCTCTACTCGGCCCCCTCCCCCATGAGAGCCACCGCGCACCGGCCTCAAGCTCCAGCCTCTGCTCCTCAAGACTGTTTTCTGCAACTTTGAAGCTTCAGGGTGCAGGCGTGGGCCGGATGAAGGGACTCCCCAACCAGCCTGAGCCCGGGGTACCCAAGCCTCCGACAGCCTCGGGCAGGGGCCAGCACTTTGCGCCTCGGGGGAATCTAAGAAGTGGCAGGGGAGAAGGAGGCAAAGAGAGCGCGGGGGTGCTTTACTCCTCAGTTATAATCCCAAGCCCCTCAGCAACACATGCACACACGCACACACATACACACTCACGTGCGCACACAAACACACGCAACACTCACAGGCAGAGTCGTCCTGCCCGGCGGATAGCCTGGCGTTCCTCTGCAGTCCCCGGGCACGAGAGGGCTTCAGTGATACAGGGAAGAAGACAAAGAACATCCTAGCTGGATAGGTAAAAAAGGGGAAATCCAGGGTGACTGGGGGAGTACGGGAGGGGGGCGTGTCCCTAGCTATGGTCCGTACCTGCCTGGACATCTCCTCCTAGAGGGGATCCCAGAGACTGTCAGCCCACCCAGACCCGAGCCTAGTTTCAGCCTGTTTTTCAAAGGATTCGTGTCCTGGCCGCAGGACTGGGGAGACGGGTGTGCTGTCCTTGCGGGAGGGGGCGGGAGAAGAGTCTAAGGCAACTGGGTGGTCGAGCCAAGCGGCGAGTGAGGAGAGTCAAGTCCGCTCAGGTAAGACTGGCGTGCAGAGAGCACGTGGGCAGGCTGGAGCAGTCACAGCTGAGAATCCTCCCCTTCCTCTCTGATACCATTCCAAACCCTCCAGGTTTTAGACAACTTTGATCTAGGTAACTTCTTAAGCTCCTTCAGAGAGATGAAGAAGTTTCTCCAAAAGAGAGGGAAAAAAAAAAAAATTCTTGAGGACTATCTATTGCCAATTACAGGGTATTTTGCCTGTCATATCTCTTTAAATGTGTGAACCCAGCAACAGCAGGAATTGTATCTTTTTTATTTTATCCAATGCTTGGCACGCCATGGGTGCTTCAAAAGAAGCAAAATAATCCTGAGAAAATTAAAGTTTGATGTCATAGCGCAAATTAGATTTAAGAGATAAACAGAGCAGCTAGGGTTGTCACGGGGCGGGGGGGGGGGGGGGGAAAAAAAGAATGTAAGTGCCACTGGAAAGGGAAATGTGAATCTGATGATGAGGGGTTCTGATCCACCTTGCTGTGGGACTGGATACTGAAAACGGGAGAGGGAACCTGCCTTGCTTAATATTTTAAACAGCAATTTCTATTCTCCCAGTGAGCGCTGGCATCACCCTCTGAGTTGTGCCTTTCTTTCTGACATCACTCTCTTAAATCAGCTGCCATCCAGATCCTAGAATACTTCCCCAAATCCAAGACCATGATTTATTACTCCCAAGAAATAAAATGGCAATCCTATGAGCCTGGGGGAAAAGAAACTGGTCCATTATGTTTTATTGTAATCTCAATATATACAGATCAATAGCCAATGAGTCTCATTTAAGTAACTTCAGGAACAATAGCCAAAGAAAAACGTCTGTTTTCCTGAACTGTTCCATCCTGGCTTTCCAGATTCTGCTCTTTCCAGAATCAACACAGCATTTTCAGACCACATCCCATGTACGCATCCATATGGTAGAAAGATCTGTGTTTGCAATCCTTGTAGAAAGGGGCCATCAAGGACCCACTTCTGAGTATGTCATTTATGCATGTTTTTACAATTTTGTATTCTCCCTCTTCAGAGGCACCAATACATAGGTTTTTCTTTAGGCTAGGAATTTGAATTCAATGTGCATTTTAATTTAATATGCTAGCCCATTCTCATTAACCCCTTGCTCTGTGTCAGTGATCATTATAATATTTATAAGAATATTTTAATTTTTGAAAAGTAACTTTCATTCTCTGTTGCACTTGGTTTGGTCTCCTGCTTTTTTGAATCTAGAATACAAAATATAATACCTATATGGCAATCATGTCCTATACATTGGGATTCTAAATCAAAAATAAGGAACTCATAAGGATAAAAATCTAAATCATATCTAAATTACAAAGAACCTTGAACTTTAAGCATTGCTACCTCTTGTTAGCTTTCTGACTACTCTAAACTATAAAATAGTCACTTTTTATTAAGACACTGTGCCAACAGCAGGTATCTCAGTATAGTTATGTAGTATAAGATGCTAAACTTTCTCTAATATTGTTCAATTGCATACAAAAATCTGGGAGAAGGAAAAAGCAGATGTTTCTAGCTCATATTCCCAATTTGTATTTTAAATACACATTTTACTGAGCACATGAGTTTCCTGCCAAAACAGTCAGCTTTTGGTTTTTAATAAAAAACACGTCCCTCAAAATCTAGATTAAAAGAATAATCTAGGCAGGGACAGAGATGTTTGCAATGAAGATTGGGGGGATGGGTGGGGGTTAGGGGGAATGACCAAACAAAGAATTTGGAAGAAGGTGGCCTTGAAAAAATAGGTGTCATCATTATGTGTAAGGAATAGATCAATATTCCAAATGGAAAGTAAATTGGAGATTATACATTCCCATAACCCCTCACACACAGATGCCAAAGCCTCTAATCCCCTCTAGGCTTCCAGGAAGGATGAAAGGAAACAATAGAATAGAAGAGGAGAGGAGGTGGGAGGAGGTCTCTTGGGATGGAGTCCCTGATGAGAAACAAGGAGGAACCGCAGAGGAAAGCAAGTCTATACTGGCCAAATAACACTGGAGTTTATTTTCAGTTTTGTGCATATTTCTCATTGTTTTTTCTGAACACCATCTTCTCCATATAGTCTAACAAGCTTGGATAGGAAAGTGCTGCGTACTTAGAACAGACAAGCATCGGCATTAAATAAATAAGGGATAACAAAGGCATGCAGAAAAAGCAGCCCAATTTTTAAGTCAGAGAGAGAAATGCAAGCCTGAGCCAGTATCTTGGGCTCTGCACTCAGGAAGTCACTGCCCAGGTCCACATTAGCCCATCTCTGAAAGCAGTGAATTGAGTCAACTGCTCAGTCACCTTGGGAGGCAGAACTGGAGTGGGGAGGTGGGGGGAACCATGATTGCTTCATTTACACAATTCATTCAGGCCAATTCCAGGTTAGATGAGGTTCTATGGCAAATTTGAACTTTTTTTTTTTTCCTGCCAAAAAAGAGCACTTCATCTTGGCGTACAAATGTAAGTTTTGAGCTTGGTCCAGTAATTTGATTTTGATGTGTCAACATCTTAAAATACAACGTAAAGACGGTGTATTGAAAAGCAGTGAAGTGGAACTCCACTGGCTTCTGGCCCTGCTCAGGCCTTCAGAGGCACCAACACTTTCCCCTTGGACACTGGGTATTCACAGACCTACTTAGTCCTGAGACACAAGCCCTAGTTACTCACCCGTCAAGACATTTGTTGAGTATCTTCTATGTCCCTGGCACTGTAGAACATGATGATTTTCTGGTGGTACAGTGCGCGGGGTCCTTCCCTCTTAGAGTTTACAATCTAACGGGGATATCAGACAACAAACAAACAGGCATACAAATGATAACGAACATAGAAAAAGAAAGAAACAACTTTTGTGAAAAAACATGCAGTGAGTAGAAGGGAATAGAAAGGAAGGATGAAACTCAGGTTGGTGCTCTCAGAGGAAACAATGTTTAGGCTGAGACCCAAAGGACAAGAGGTAAATAACATGGTTCTGATGGTAAAGAATCTGCCTGCAATGCGGGAGACCTGGGTTCAATCCCTGAGTTGGGAAGATCCCCTGGAGGAACGCATAGCAACCTGGAGAATCTCCATGGACAGAGGAGCCCAGTGGGCTACAGTTCATGGGATCACAAAGAGCTGGACACGACTGAGTGACTAAGAACATGAACATTTATTGAAATTTTTCTAGATATGAGGTATGGACTAAGCCCTTTACAAATATTATTAATCCTCATAACTGGCTCATGAGGTAGGCTCTGTGATCAAGTTTGTTTTTTACAATGGAGACAGAGTTTAAGCAATTTATTCAAAGGCACCTGGCTGATGAGTAGAAAGCTAGAATTTGATCAGGCAGTCATGTGTACAATTTTTAACCCCTAAGAAACACTGCATCTCATATAAGGAAAGAGCAGCCAAGAAGGAAGAAAAGGGAGACAACAGGACCAAACACCCTGAGGTTTGGAAAGCTTGGCATACAGAGAACTCTTTAGGACCTAAAAGAGCGGCAGACTGGTGAGTTTGGCGGAACATCTCATGACATGGGGCAGAGGGGCAGGCTGGGCAGAACTTGCCAGTCCTGTAAGCTAGTGGATGACACAGTCCAATTGAGACCTTTCAAAGAGACTTACCTGGGGGCCCAGTGGCTAAGACTCTGCGCCCCCAATGCAAGGGCTCTGGGTTCAATCCCTGGTCAGGAAACTAGATCCCACATGCCACAACTAAGAGTTCCTATGCCACTACTAAAGATCTCACTTATTGCAACAAAGATTGCAGATCCCAGGTGCCACAATTATGATCTGGCACAGTCAAAACAATAAGTAAATAAACATAGGTTTTTAAAAAGAAGATCACCTGCGTGTTTTACAAAGACAGATTAGCAAAAGTGGAATGAACAGTGGCCCCGGCAAGAGATGAGGGTGGCTGAATGGAAATGAAGAGAACAGCACAGGTGGAGGGGTATTTGAAAGGCCTGTCCATCTCTTCCTTCCGCCTTCCTACCTCTCCCCAAGGCTGGCATCCAGTTGTTTACCTCAGGATCCAAAATCCTAAATTCTCGACTTCAGTCATTGGACCCTGGGTCTGTTCTCTTGTCACACATCTGGTCTGTGAATGGGATGAACAGCGATGAGCATCGCCCACCCCCCGCCACCCACCCTCATTTGGCCAGCTCTGACAACTTTACTTCTGAACCTTTTTCTAGAATCCTCCCTCCATGCCCAGAGTCCTCTGAGTTCTCTATTTCTCTGCTCAGCCTCCAATAATATTTACTGACCAAGAAGATCTAGGCTGTGATGGATGATCCCTTCTTCCCCACAGCTTTCTGACATCACCAAGCCATAGCCAAATTGGAGAGGTGGTCCCTCCATCCAAACTAAACAAGAGAACATGGGCAGGCAACCTCCATATATATAAGAAATGACTCTGATTAATTTGGAAACAATAAAACCCCTGGGGTGACAACTTGGATTACATTCATAATGGCTTGGTTTGTAAAGACCAGGTGTTATGTAGATTGGAACTTGTTATTATCCAAAGATTTGGCAACCCTAATCCTTTTCTACTGGGCACAAAGCCACACAATACTCATAGGCCTAACTTTGATGAGATGGGCAAGAGAGCCTCTAACTTCCATTTTGTTGTTTTCCAAGGACACTGGTCTCTGATGGGCAGCACATCCCTTTACAGGTAGAAAGAATAAAAAATGCTAGAAATGACAATATTGCCAACAGATTGCAAGCTACAGTGTTCTTGACTGTGATGTATGAGGTGAAACAAAGAAAAGAGCTTTCTCTCATTTCTTAATCATTTAAACTATAATACCCAATTACCTAGCAAATAAAAAAGCCCCAATACATACCATGTTGAAAAAAAGTTCTACAACAGAAACTTCATAACCAAAACTTTCTATTATATTCATCTTAGATTCTGAATTATACCATTTGCCTTGGTGCTACCTCATTGACTGTCCACCTTCCACCTCTCCAACACATAGCATGTGTTATCTTCCTGAAATATTTACTTTGTCACTTTGATTTCCAGGAACCTCCTATTCTCTTCATCTTGTCACTTGGTCCCTTCATAAATATCAGCTCCTCGGAATAGCCTTCCCCAATCCTCAACTATAGAAAGAAAATGGCATGTTTCATTTCTATCTCCTTATCCTGCCTTACTTTGCTTTGTGTTACAGCATGTAACACAATCTGAAATTTTGTTGCACAGTTGTTTCAGTGTTTATTATCTATCTTCTCATCAAGAATGTAAGCCGGGTGAGGTCAGGGACTGGGCACACACCCCAACAGTGCCTTGAACATAGTGGGCACTCAGTAAGTAGTTCATGAATGCAGGACTTCTCTGGTGGCCCAGTGATTAAGAATCTGACTTCCAGTGCAGAGCATGCATGTTCGATCCCTGGTTGAGGAACTAACATCCCACATGCCTCGAGGCAACTAAACCCATGCACTGTAACTAGAGAAGTCCAAGCCTTAACTAGAGAAGTTCACATGCTACAATGAAGACCCAGAACAATATCCAACCCCTGCAAAAAAAAAAAAAAAGTTCACGAATAAAAGAATAAATGGCATAAATTATACTTGCTGAGTCCTGAAATCGTTCCCACTCTAGCTCCATCCTCTTTCCAGCCCTGTTTCTTGCCCCTGTCTGATAACACTCTTCCCTCTGGTTTCAAGGGTCTCCTCACTCACCCTTTCACAGTCTATGAAGCTCTGATTCAGCACCTCTCCATATCTCCCTCCCCAGCCTTACAGATCTGACCTCCCCTAACACATTTTCCTAGACCTAATTTCATTTCACATATATTTATTTTTTCCCTTTACCAAACTCCTATAATGTTCACTGTCTCTGCCACTCAGTTTTTCAATTAACTGTACACCATCTCATACTGTTCTGGAATGCTTTCCTAGCCATTAGCCTAGTTCTCTCAACGTCATTGTTCTTCCTAGAGGGTAGAGGCTGAGAAGCATACTTCCTTTCTTCCCTTCAATTTTCAGCTTCTGTGTCACTGCAGGCACTCAGTAAGAACTTGGTGATGGACTAGCTACATGAAGAATCGGAACAAAAATTTTAGGCTTCCTTTGATCATGTGATATTAAGAGAAACCCTTATCACCTCATGTTTGTGACAACCAGGACCTTTATCACGTTACGTGTGTGGGAGCTGACCTTGCCAGGTGCCAGTCAAGACTGCTCATTCATTGAACAAACAGTGACTGAGAACCTACTTTGTGTCAGATACCATTGTAAGCGCAGAAGAGAGTCCAGGAGAAGATTATCCGTGGAAACAGACACTTAAATTTCGGTAGAACAAGCTTCCCAGGGGCACTAGTGGTAAGGAATTTGCCTACCAAAGCAGGAGCTGATGGAGACGTGGGTTTGATTCCTGAGTCAGGAAGATCCCCTGGAGTAGGAAATGGCAACCCACTCCAATATGCTTGCCTGGACAATTCCGTGGACAGAGGAGCCTGGTGGGCTACAGTCCATGGGGGTCTCAAAGTGTCATATATAACTGAGTGACTGATGGCAAGTGAGCACAGAGAAGCTTCAGAGGCATCGTGTGGATATGGTGGAAACCTCCAGAAGCATCTAACCTCATGTCAGCTTCCCAGGTTGGATCTATCTGGCCCAAAATCAGAACCATATGTAAAAAACAGAAAAATTCCTCAGATTTTGTGACCTGCTGGCTTGAAATAGTTTACCACTGTAGCATGTACACAATGTGCTATGTTCCATTCATGATTTCATTCTCAAAAAATCACAGCACAGGCTCTCTCTCACAACGAACGATCTAAGGAAAACATAACACCCATTGCAATGTGCGTGTGCTGTGTGCTTAGTCACTTAGTCATGTCCAACTCTTTGAAACCTCATGGACTGTAGCCCACCAGGCTCCTCTGTCCATAGGGATTCTCCAGGCAAGAGTACCCGAGGGGGTTGCTGTGTCTTCCTCCAGGGAATCTTCCCAACCCAGGAATTGAACCCAGGTTTCCCGCATTACAGGTGGATTCCCCACCATCTGAGCCACCAGGGAAGCCCTGAAATGTCCATGCCTGCTGCAAAATCATCCCTCTGCTCAAATACTCGGGATTTGCACTCTAAGAATGCCATTTTTACACCTCATTTCTTCTCTTAGCTTCCTAGGCATCACACAATCCTCTTGTGCCCAATACCTGTATGTTAGATCATATTCAAGTTCCAGATTAGGCTCCCTTTTCCTCTCCATCTACACTTTCTCCTTAAGTTATTATGTCCACTCCTATGATTTCAGGTAGTATCCTTTTACTGAAAATGCCTAAATCCATTTCTCTGGCTATAGTAGTCAGTATAGACTAAGTTGAGCTACAGTAACATATGAACCCCCAAACCTTGGTAGCTTAACACAAAAAGGTTTAGTTCTCTCTTATCCTGTATGACCAACACAGGTTAGCAGAATAAACTTGTGTAGTGTCCCTGGTTCTTCAACTCTGTATCTAAATATTTGTTTGCCATCTTTACTGGCATCATCTAAGTACTTTGAACCGAACATTGATCCATTTCCCTCCAAACCTAGGTACCTCACACTGAACATTGATTTTCCTCCCCAGACCTGCTGTCCCTCCAGTCTTCCTTGTCTTATAATAAAGCACCATGATGTTGTTCAACCCCAAGATCTAAGAATCATCCCTCAATCCTTTCTCTCACTTTAATCACATAGAAATACCTAGTTCTATTATTTCTATCCCCAAAATAAATTCTACATGCATCCATTTCTCTCCACCTCCACTATCCTCACCCTGATCTAAGCTATCACAGTCTTTCATGTCAGTGACAGTAGCTGACTTCCTTTCTTACACTCTTGTCCTTGCACAACCCATCTTCCACAGAGCAGTTAGAGTGATCTTTTTCAGTGGTACATTGACAAAATCGTTTCCCTGCTTAAAATCTTCCAATCAGTTCCCAATATACTCAGAATAAATTCCAAATTCCTTGTGGCTGGCCCCTCTCTGAAAATTCATCTCTTCTACTCTTGACACTAAACCACAACCTTGTATACCCATTTAGTGTCATCTTGGGGCCTTTGAGCTGTACCTGAAATGCTAACCCCCTAGATATGCACATGGCTGCCTCCTTGTCATCATTCAGATCTCGAAGTCAGCATCATTTCCTCAGAGAGGGCCCTGAGGACACCCAAATAAAGTGTCACTCCCTAACACATTCCCCCTACTTGGTTCTTTGCATAGTACTTGTCATAGTATTTGGGTTTTGCCATATCTTTATTTGCCCACGGAATTTAGGCTTTCTTAGGGTCAAACTTGCATCACCTGCTCACTCATGTACTTCTCAGTGCCTATGGGAACAATGCCAGGCCCACAGAGTAAATGCTCAGTAGACACGAACTAAAGAAATGTATTTTTCAGTTTACTGAGAAACTCTCATGCCACTGCCCATTCTCATCTTTATCTCTTCTTGGCTTCTTTTCCACATAGCCCTTTAATACAAAAGACTCAGACTGAAATCCTTATTTCCAACTGAAGGAGGCAAATCTAAAGAAATGAAACAGTGAAGTGATCATCCACATGCTGGTGATTTGCAGTCTTCTCCTTGCCAATCAGAAGGAAGAAGTTAACTAAAGAGGCAGCTACTTGTCACATCTAGAGGTTCTTTTGACCCCGGTGATTAAGATGATGTGCCTGATGTGGTGAACTTATATATTATGTTGCCGGAGAACTGGGAAAACAGCCCTTTTGTCACACTGAGTTCTCAGTTTTGATGGTTGCTGTCACTGTTCTGGAAGGAAATGACTCACCCAAGATCAGGGGAGGGGGAATAAGGGTGGTGATGAGATGGGAGACAGGATTGATCAGAGGGTCTGCTTCCAATTCCACCAGAAAAAATAGAAAGTGAAGGTGCCATAATGTACAAGCACATGTTGATACCAAACATTAGATATAACTTTGGACCAATTTCTAAAGCTTTCAAAAAAGGAAAGCCTTCTGTGTTCCTTAGCAATTTCCTCTCTATAGACTGAGGACGTCCAGAGACTAAAGGTAGTTGATCCTGTAATATTTGGCTTTATCCAGCTTCTCAAAAAATTTCAGGACAGGTAGCTGGGGTCACATAGAGGAAGGCCTTCATAGTGTATCAGTCTTTATCCAGCATTGCTTTCCCCACATGTATTCTTACAGCTTACTCCTGATCCTCCCCATCACAGACTCCTTGACTTGGCTTCCTGTTTGTGACCTCCCTTTGGACCCATCACCATGCTTCTCCTACTGATATGAATGGTCTTCCATGTCAACCATGAAGTAGTCCATCTCTCAAGAGATAAATTGCTCCAGTTGTTTGAGGACAACACCCTACCCAGTCTAGTCTGACCTCGGCCCTCTTCCTTGTCAAAGAAGACACCCATTTTAGGTCATTGATTAGAGTTACAATTTCCTCAGCAAGATAGTTGTCATGGATAGAAAGTTTGTCTCCCCATAACATTTATAGGTTGAAACCTCAAATGCCAATGTGATGATATCTAGAAGTGGAGCTTATGGGAGGTAGTTAAGTTTAAATTACATCATAAAAGTGGGGCCCCCATGATGGGATTAGTGCCCTTAGAAGGAGAAACCAAAGAATTCACTTGCTCTCGAATTGTTTGCATGCTCACTCTCTCCCCGCCATCTCTGCCCACCAACCGCCCCCCCCCCCATCTCTGCATACCCCTTCTCTGTCTCTCTCTGACATGTGAGGACACAGCAAAAAGGCGGCTGTCTACAAGCCAGGAACTGGGCATTCACCAGAACCTGATCATGCTGACATCCCCACCTCAGACTTCCAGTCTCCAGAACTTTGAGAAACAAATGTGTGCTGGTTAAGGCACCCGGGCTATTGTATTTCTGTTATAACAGCTTAAGCTAAGACAATATTCAAGTCTCTTAAAGGTCTGAACATTTCCCCCAAAATATGTTAAATTGCAACCTTTAGAGTCAGACTGGGAAGGAGACTTCTTCTCTATGTCTGGCCTAAATTTCTCAAGATTTATTTTAAATAGAGCTTATACCAAAATGGAGATTTTGACCTGACAAAAAAATGCTTCCTATTTCATTCCTATAAAAAGAACTTTTTCAATCTTTAAGAAACCTTATTTCAGTATTTGATCTATCCTTGATTATACAATTATTAGCCTTTTGGTGATCTAACCAATGACATTTAAAAGGCACTTATGTGCAAGGGCTTGAATTATGGAATCACAAAACTTTTTAGTTGAAAGATGCCTCAGAGAAAATATAGTTCAATTCCTGTATTTAAGAGATAAGGATAAGTTGAGACCCAGATAGCTGAGGTGTCCTGTACAAGGTCATGCAGCTTGTCAAGAAACAGAAGCAAAGAACACATGTGAGATGGCCTTTTTACCAGTCTACCTGTAGTTGAAGACAAGCTTTTAGAAAGATAAAATGGAAGAGAAATGGATTTCGGCTCTTAAAAAAAACCCTGATGCCATGCCAATGTATTTTATCATGCTTCAAGGATGAAACATCATTAACACAGAGAAACCCTTTAGAACATAAGAACGTTGGCAAAGCATAATTTTGAAAAGGGGTTAATTCCCAGATTATTGTGGTGAAGGGACATGGGGAGGAGTGGAAGGAGAGATCTTAAGAAAACCAACCTAAATCATAGTCCCTGGAACCAGTTTCTCCTGTTTCTACCCTACTGGGAGTCTTTTTAAGAGAAAACGAAATGTTCAGCTGCACACAGATTGCTTTATTTAGCAGACAATCTCAAAAAAAAAAAAAGACAACATTTTGTCTTGTGATTTGAGGGTTCATTATCTAATTTTCTCTTCGTGGTGCTCCTCCAACATCAACCTCCTGCTAAATGGCTGGAAGAGACATGATGACTCTGCTTATGGTCCTGGACACTTTGGTCTTCTCAGTCACCATGCTCTCCCTGGGATTTTCCATTCACAACCATGGCTTCAACTGGGGAGGCCACACAACTCAATATACAGCTCTTTACCTTGAACTTTAGATTCATTTCTAACTGCCCAAGGTGTATCTCTACCTTGATGTGAACAGGCACCTTAAGCTCAGCA
Organism: Cervus elaphus; assembly: GCF_910594005.1. Taxonomy (NCBI): domain Eukaryota; kingdom Metazoa; phylum Chordata; class Mammalia; order Artiodactyla; family Cervidae; genus Cervus; species Cervus elaphus. Next base: position 61,863,670 of record NC_057847.1, read on the forward strand.
AGTCTAAAACAAAATCCATGACTTCCTACCCTATGACCCCAAATCAGTCTCTTTTACAACCTGTCTAAACTGACTAGGTTAATGTTGGCACTAGGCACTCAGTAGCCTAAGCTGAACCCTCAGAAACATCCCAGACTCTTCTTTCTACCTCATCTACCACATTCAGTTCATCACTAGTCTCTTCTATCTACCTCTTAGGCATCCCTGGAATCTGTCTCCTATACTCTATCCCCTGTAACATCTTCCTGAAGTCCAGACTCCATCTTTTGTCTAGACTGTTACAAGGAACTTCAGATAAAATAATTATCTTATTTTCCTTGCCTTCCACAAATATGATATGTATTTACTAAAAATAAAAACCATTGTATGGCTCCCAAGTGCCTAAAAGATAAATTTAAAATTCTTAAACATGAAAAACTAGATGACTTTAAATTCACTTTCTTAATCCTAGATACTCACCCTTAATATTCCATCCTGAAACTTTTATCCACTAGTAATGGATCTGTTTTCAAGAGCTGAATGTGATAAGAATCAACCTAAGCACTCATTCACAGAGAAGACTATGTATTATGGTTGACAGAAAAGGTTACAAAAAGCAGATGGAACTGGATGAAACTCTGAATCTACCATGAACCATCATTATGATCTATACCCTTATCTGTTAAATGGAGATAATCGACATCATCATGAGAATTACATGAGATGTGTATAATGTACCTAACAACAAAACTATCGATACAGTGCATATATTATTAATATAATTGTTACTAACATAACAGCTCTTTACATATCTTAGGATAATTATGATAGGCTCCTCATTATTCTCTTCTTTAATGCAAATATTCCCACTTTTTACTATCAATTTCAAAATCATATCATTTTGAGAATGGTTATCCATCCTGGTTAGCTCCCATGGACCTTAAGAAACTAACCATGACTTTATCATAAAACTTTAAGATAAATAAGAACTCATCCTTCCTAACAGTTTAAAGGTGATTAATAAATACAGTCTCTTTTTCCAAAGGTGCATTCTCTTTTAATCATTACAACTCAAAAAGAATTAAACTCCTCTTTACTTTAGTGAATATTTTTGCTTCCTAATTGGGGCTTTCAAGGAAATTTTAGAGTGGCTGTTTCAGACCACCAATTAGTCTCTCCTTTCTAAAAATGTGCCATCCTTGCTTTGGTCAGAGATCATTGGCAGGAAGTTAGGTAAAGGTTCTACTTCCTTTCTGCGGCTTCCTAGAGCACTACTATCAACCTAACACTTTTCAACAGCTCTGAATTTATAGTCATTTTAATAAGTAAAAGCGGGTAGTTGATAGAGCAGCAAATTGGTCTTCTCTTGCTATGAAAATGAAAACAGATAGCAAACACAGTCTATTAAAGTAATATAAGTACTCCCAAGAAGTCAAGACATTGTTAGAAATGTTTTCAAAATGTCAACAGATAATAAGATTGGGCAGTGAGCCAATGATACCGAAGCAGAGTATATTTATTTGTTTCTTATGTGAATTAAATGATTCCTCAACCAAAAGTACCAAGGAATTTCCATTTAACACATTCAGAGTGTTGTTACTGTCATCGAGAGTGTGAAAACCGAGGAATTTTAGGTCTAAAAAATACCTCAGTCCCAGTGTTGGCCCATTACTTAACTAGCCATGTGGCCTTGACTTAATCTCCCAAGGTCTCCATTCACTCAACTCTAAAATGAAGAAGAGGAAATAAGAACATAAATTATTTCAGGAAGAGGACCAAGTCAAGATAATTCACACCATATGCCAAACACTGGGCCCAGCACACAGTACGTACTCAACAACTGTTGGCCACACATGACGGGCTGGATAACAAAACTGGTATGAATCTCATTTCATTTTTGTTTAGAGATCTAATGCAGTGACATCAAGTGAAAAATTCAGTCAACAGTTTTAAATTTATCTCTTCATCCTTTTGTTTTCGATCAATAGAAAATCAAATACCAGTAGGCTTTTTCCTACCAAAATGACCAGCTGCTCTATCATCCTGAAGAAATGCCCTAAGTGAATCTTTTCTTTGATACACTCTTTTTTCCAACTTCACAAACTTAGCTGCTTCATAGATATCTGTAAATGCTAAAGAAGAGAGTACCAAAGTTTCATGCAAGGTCAGAGAGCAGCAAAAGATTAAGAAAAAAAACAATTCAATACTGTGATTGAGAGTATTCTTCAAAGTTAACTATCTGCCATCCTGGCAAAAGTGTTGAGACTGAAAGGAAAGACTCTTCCTAAAAAAAAAAAAAAAAAAAAAAAAACCCACCAAGAAAAACAGGTGGCTTAAATTAGGTGCTAAATATATGAATCACTAAATCCAGTCATATCACAGCCAACCTGGAAAATAACATTATATTTATTACAAGCAGAAGAGATGGGGACTTTCTTCATGGTCCCGTGGTTAAAAAATCTGCCTCATAATGTAGGACATGCAGGTTCAATCCCTGGTCAGGCAACTAAGATCCCACATGCCATGGGGCAACTAGGGCTACACACGGCAATTTCTGAGCCCACACACCACAACTAGAGAGTCTGCCCAGTGCAACTAGAGATGCCTGTGAGCTGCAGTGAAGATTCAGTGCAGGCAAGGCAAAACAAAAACAGCAGAAGAGATGTAAGCAGCAAACTCTGAGAGAAGTTGGGATCTGCAGGACAATTATCCAAGTCTCAGAATTCTGTGGATTGAATAGTAATTAGCTTAGCTACCATTCTGCTGGGAGTCAGATACAGAGGCATGCTACATCCCACCCTCCCCTGCTACACTATGTTCAAGAACATTAATTAGTCGGTGAATACAGCATCATGATTAACTAAAGTAAGTCAATACAAAATGTCAAGATATATGTTTAATAAGCTGTTTTGTTCCAGTATTAATCTAGGTAAATAAATAAACTACATAGTCTTAACACAAGAATATGTCAAATTTATTTTTTTTTTGATTGATCAACATGGTTCACAATAAATTATCATCCTCTAATGAAAAGGCCAGTGCAGAAAAAAATCTTGATAATAATATTTGCTAACATTAATTTCTAGATATGCACAGGCATACAGTTCTTAAAAATGCTTAATGAAATACAGTGGACACATAATATTATATAAGATTTAGGTATATAACAGAGATTTGACATTTATACACATTACAAATTGATCACCAAAATAAGTATAGTAGCTTCCCAGGCGACTCAGTGGTAAAAAAACTCATCTGCTAATGCAACAGACATAACAGATGTGGGTTCAGTCCCTGGGTCAGGAAGATCCCCTGTAGAAGGGAACAGCAGCACACTCCAGTATTCTTGCCTGAAAACTCCACGGACAGGGGGGCCTGGAGGGCTACAGACCACAGAGTCGCAAAGAGTCAGACACAGCTGAGCACACACGCACAAGCACATGCACAAAAGTATAGTAACCATCTATCACCAAACAAAGCTATTGCAATAGTATTGAATATATTTCCTATGCTATACATTAAACCCCTGTGACTCATTTGTTTCATAACTTGAAGCTTGTACCACTTCAATTCTTTTTGGCTATTTTTCCCTACCTCCCCACACTGTCTCTCCTCTGGCAATCAACAGTTCTCTGTATTTATGAGTCTGTTTCTGTTTTGTTTATTATATCCTACATATAAGTAAAATCACATGGTATTTGTCTTCCTCTGACTTATTTCACTAAGCATAATACCCTCTGGATTCATCTATATTGCCACAAATGGAAAAATTTCCTTCCTTTTTAAGGCTAACGTGCCACTGTATATATATATCCCATATCTTTATTCATTTGTCTATCTATAGACACTTAGATTTCTTCCATATCTTAGCAATTATAAATAATGCTGCTGTGAACATAGGGGTGCAAATATATTTATGAATTAGTGTTTCTGTTTTCTTCAGATAAATACCCAAAACAGGAATTGCTGGATCATACAGTAACTCTATTTTTAATTTTTTGAGAAACCTCCACACTGTTTTCCACAGTGGCAGCACCAGCTTACATTCCCACCAACACTGTGGGAGGATTTCCTTTTCTTTACATCATACCAACATTTGTTACTTGCCTTTTTGATGATAGCCATTCTGAAGGTATGAGGTGACATCTCACTGTGATTTTGATTTACCTTTCCCTGATTATTAGTTACACTGAGCATCTTTCCATGTGTCTACTGACCATCTATAAGTCTTCATTGGAAAAGTATATATTCAAGGCTTCTATTTTTTAATGATTTTTTAAAAAATATTGAATTGTGTGAATTCTTTATATAGTTTGGATATTAACCCCTTATTGGATACATCATTTGAAAATATCTTCTCCCATTAAGTACACTGCTTTTTCATTTTGGAGATAGTTTGCTCTCCTGATAGCTCATTTGGTAAAGAATCCACCTGCAAATGCAGGAAACCCCAGCTCGATTCCTGGGTCAGGAAGATCCCCTGGAGAAGGGATAGACTACCATCTCTAATATTTTGGGGCTTCTCTTGTGGCTCAGCTGATAAAGAATCTGCCTGCAATGTGGGAGACCTGGGTTTGATCCTTGGGTTGGGAAGACCCCCTGGAGAAGGCAAAGGCTACCTACTCCAGTATTCTGGCCTGGAGAATTCCATGAACCGTATTCCATGGGGTCACAAAGAGTCAGACATGACTGAGTGACTTTCACTTCACTTCCTTTGTTAAGCAAAAGCTTTTTAGGCTGATGTCCTCCCATTTGTTTATTTTTGCTTTTGTTTCCCTTGCCTGAGGAGACACACCCAAAAAAATATTGCTAAGACTGATGTCAAAGAACATAGTACCTATGTTTTCTTCTAGGAGTTTTACTGTTTCAAGTCTTACATTTAGTCTTTAACCCACTTTGAGTTTACTTGTATATGGTGTATATATGGTGTATATGGTGTGGACTTCCTGGTGGTTCAGACAGTAAAGGATCTGCCTGCAATGCAGGAGATCCGGGTTCGATCCCTGGGTCAGGAAGATACCCTGGAAGAGGAAATGGCAACCTGCTCCAGTATTCTTTCCTGGAGAATCCCCATGGACAGAAAAGTCTGGCAGGCTATAGTCCATGGGGTTGCAAAGAGTTGGACAAGACTGAATGACTAACACATACAATGTAAGAAAGTGCTATAGCTTCATTATTTTGCCTGTAACTGTCCAGATTTCCCAACACCATTTATTGAAGAGACTGTCTTTTCTCCATTGTACTTTCCTACCTCCTTTGTTGTAGATAATTAACTATTTAAGTGTGTGCTAATTTCTGGGCTCTCTATTCTGTTCCATTGATCTATGTGTCTGTTTTTCTGCCAGTACCATACTGTCTTCATTACTGTTGCTTCAATATAGTCTGAATGTAGGGAGCAGGAAGCAAAAGTTCTGAGCCCACCATCAGGCCCCTCAGTCCAGGGTCCTACACTGGGAAGATGAGCCCCTGAATTGTTTTGATCACTGTAACATTGTAGGGTAGTTTAGAATCAGGGAGCATAATACCTCTAGTTTTGTTCTTTCCCAAGACTCTTTTGACTACTCAGTCTTTTGTAGTTACATGTCAATTTCAGGATATATGTTCCAGGTTGTGGGAAATGTCTTTGGTATTTTGAAAGAGATTTGATGAATCTATAGATTTCTTTGAATACTACAAATATTTAAAATCATCCCCAGCTGAGAATCACTGGTATACAGGTTATTATTAAGGGCTCTGGATTAGAATGCTTGCACTGAAATTCTGACTCACAACCTTACTAGGTACTTGGCCACAGGTACTCAATTTTTCTGTGCCTCAACTTGCCCTCTGTAAAGTGGACATAATAGTATCTAAGTATTAATATTATCTGATGATAAAATTAATTTTCCATTCTACACATGCATATAGCTCTCTGCACTTCATGGATATTTAACCATTTAATCCTCCCAGCAACTCTGTGAATACCTACCATAGGTACTTTTATCTCCATTTTATAGAGGACAAATCTGAGGCACAGAAATGTTGAGGACCCAAAGCCACTTACTCAGTAAGTTGGTGAGCCAGAATTTCAGTGCAAGCATTCTAATCCAGAGCCCTTAATATTAACCTCTACACCAGTGATCCTCAACCAGGGGTGATTTTACCCCCAGGGGATATTAGGCAATTTCTGAAGACAGTTTTGATTGTCATGAATGAATGGGGAGAACGATACTGGCATCTAGTGGGGAGAAGCCATGGATGTGGCTGAACATCCTACAGTGCACAGAATGGCCAACCTCCCCATTACCACCAAACAAAGAACTCTCCAGCACAAACTATCAAGAGTGGAGGCTGAAGAATCCTGCTCTGTATCATATTGCCTCTGGGATTAGTTATACCCTTGCTACGAAAAATGTGGTCTGCCAACCTGTAGCCCTGCATCACCTAGGAACTTGTTAGAAAAAGCCCACCCCAGATCTACATAATTAGAATCTGTATTTCAATAAGATCCCCAGGTGATTCATCTGCACATGGACGTTTGAGAGGTAGTGTGTTATACTATTAACTCCATCATGCTATGATAGGTCTTGAACAAGACTCACATACCATTTGTCCCACACAGCGGTAGAGTCTCCTTACATAGGTGCAGAGAGGAAATGTTAGGAAGGGGGTAGGGGTCGGGTAGGAGGAGGATGGACAGACCCATCAAGGATGGAATGTTAGGGGCTGAAATTTTCTTCAGTAGACGGTTACGTAAAGCAGTGGATCCAGTCAGGAGGCATACAACCTCGGGCTAGTAAAGAGAAACTAACACAACACTCAAACCCAACTTTGTCCTTTGGACTAAAGACTATACAGATGGCCAGAAGCCAGGTAAACACAGGTATGAAGTCGAAGCAAAAGGAGCTAACACAACTGGTATGTGGAGGACTGGGGCTGGGGGAGGGTAATCGTCACAAGCATACAAGACAGCCAGGATAGCAAAGCTCCTTGCATCTGGATACCAGTTGTGTGGACCAGGGTTTGGTCTGGTTTAAAGGCACAAGTGCAGAGAAGGCCCACCCACCTGATGAGATTTATCTGTATGTTCACAAAATGTAGTTTTCCTACACCTTTTTTAACAGTCAATAAGGCAAAAAGCACTACCGAAACACAAAATCTCTAATAATCCTTCATCATTCTTCAAGACAAGAAGCCCATCCTTTTAAGATACACAAGCACAGTGGCTCATGAGACAAAGAAAGAGTTCCTACCCTCAAGTGGCCCTCAGAGGGGACCACAAAGTGCTGTAGAACCAACCGACCCTGATGCAGAAGCCATCACACAATTACACATTGGGAGATTTAAGATAATACTTTTGTCAAAACACATTTCCTCCCCGATAGGCTTCTCAAAGCAATAAGCAAAATGACAATCTTTTGTGAGCTTTAGCAAATGTTAACTGGGAAACCCTACTGTTTTTAATTGTGCTTGAATAAATGCAGATCAGGATCTGTGATTGCAAATAAAGTGGTTTCTCTCCTCCCGTCTCTGCCTTCAATCAGCTCTGCACTGATGGGTGGGCATTCCCAAAGGAAAGGCAAGACTGAGGGAAAGTCCTTGGAGCCCAATCACTGTGAAAACCATTTCACAGTAAACTAATAATTTAAGAAGACTTTTGCTGTGGTTATCCAAATAATTTCCCCTTCCATCAGTCTCCATTCCTAAATCACCACTCTAACTGTTGCAGGAAAATCATAGCATTTGGAGATGAACTGGATCTTAAAAGATTTTCTAATACAGTCGTTTCCAAATGTGGGGTCCTCTGATGTGGGGAGAGACAGCTACTGAGAAGAAGTCAAGAGACTTTTAAAAATGCATACTCCTTGGATCCTATCCTCAGGAATTCCATTCCAACACATGTCAAGTGGGGCCCAAGGAAGCTGTGTTTTTAACAATCTCCTGAGACTCCTATGACGCTCAGCAGGTTCTGGGAACACTATCAAATTCAGTTCTCCCATTTCTTACAAGTCAGGAACTGAGACTTGGACAATTCATTTATTGTAACACCAGACCTAGCATCCTAACCTCCCAGCTTAGTTTATTTTGATGACCTAAGCCTATCATTTTTTTTTCATTTGATCAACAATACTGCATAAAAGTAAAAGAGAGTACTCAAGAATGTGAAGCACTGAGTACAGAAGAATCCAGGATTCAGAGCCAGAATCTCTTCTATTATTTCCACTTTCTATTCCCACTCATTTTAATCCATGTAAAAATTAAGCAGCTTCCCAGATATTCCAAAACACCAGCCTCCTGGCCTTCCCAGAGGAGGATAGGAAAGTTTTTCAATGAACAGTCTGAAAATTAGCTGTGCAATCCATGATATCCCATACTTATAATTTCTTCCTTTTAGTCTTTTAAAGCTTCATTGTTCTTGAGCTTTCTGGGAATTTCTGACTATATTTCCAAAAGAAGAATCACATTATTATAACCCAGGAACATTGGGGTGTTGCCTCCATGGCCCTACTGGTTGGCCAACTTCAACTATTATATTGCCTTTTTACCTCTATACACATACATTTTAAGAGAAAGTTAATTTAAGGAACACATCCACTGTTTTTAATTTCTGTCATTGTGTTCTTGATTTTCTAAGAAGTCACTCATCTAACTCATTCACAAAACAAATAAGAAAAAAAAAACTGCATCATTAAGATAGTGGTATTGCTTGAGTTTTTTGAGGGGTAAGAAATACTCCCCCCAGAAAAGGTTAATTATTTCTTTTTAGACAGAGCCTCACTTTGGTTTGTGAAAATATATTTGTGGATGAAAAATGCTGCCTACCATTTCAGTAAGCAGCGAGTGTTGCCTGCCATCCAGCCCTCAGCCACTGTAGCCACAGACAATGTACCCTGAGGGGAATTTGAGATGAAGAAAAATGGGATACTGGCCCTCAACAATTAAAATGCATATAGAAGGAATAATTTCAGTGAGCCCAGAGTCTTCTATCTTTCCATACATAAAAAAGCACTAAAATCATTAACTTGAGATGTCTGTTTTTTGGTGATTAGCAATAATATTTCCACGTTTGACTGTAGGTATTTTTCTCTGCAGCAGAAACCCGTGTGTGTATATATATCTGTATGTATGTATTTATGCTGCTCCCTTACGTCTCTGGCACAGTACCTCAGAGCTATCCGAGAGGCTGTCTCCCAAGCTCTAGTTCTCAGCAAGAATAGAACATAACTCACAAGTTTTAGGTTGTATGTTTTTCCTCATTTGACATTATCCAGATTCGGCCTGAGTTCACTTAGCTTGCAATTCTGCTCTGGGATACAAGTGTACTGTCACTCTGTCTATTTCTTTTTCAGGCATTAAAATTTAATAAAAGAAGATCAAGTAATCCTAAGAGCCATGGCCTTTCTGTACAATGTGCTTGCTGTTGAGTCCAGGAAATGTATGCTCATTTTTGATATCTTAACAGCCACATTATTTCCTTTGATATTATCAAGTTAATAAATATACTTTCATAAAAGATCCCAAAGCATATTTTGTCTCTTCCATCTATCAAAATCCTACAAACTTTAGAGCCCGCATGGTATTCTGCCACCTCTGGGAAGCATTTTGGCTTCTATTCTTCCTATAGCAACAAATATGGTCAGTGCCCTTGCTACTTTAGTGATTTAGTTTAGTGTGATCTCAAGACCAGCGGCATCAGCACCACCCAGAAGCTTGCTAGAAATGCCAGATCATGGCTCCACTCTGGGCCAGCTGAGTCAGAATCTACATTTTAGTAAGATTCCCAAGTGATTCATATATACATCAAGCTTGAGAAGCCATGCTTTTTAAGACTTCCTTAGACTTTGCTTTGAATCTCTTGTCTCCTCCAACCCAATTCTTCTACCTTCTAGGGAACAACTTTTGTGTTCTCTCAGAATTTGATTCCATCAGAAATCTAAGGTGGAGTTTAAGACAGTACTTGTGTAGCAGATACTTTTGGTTGCAGGTCCAACAGCTATTCCTCACCTTCAATATTGCATGGTACCTAGACTTCAATCAGAGAGACATGTCCAGGTGCCCAAGGTTCATGGGGTCCAAGCTTCTTCTCTAGCCTCAAGCTCAAGGAACAAGTCACAGTTGGTTTATGCTGATCATGGTGATCCCATGGTCCCTGTAATCTTCCCTGTGACTGGAGAGCAAGGAGTATGGGCATGGGGCACAATTACTGATGAGGGAGGTGTGGGCATGGGTCGCAATTACTGATGAGGGCAAAGTGTCTAAACAATTCCAAATGGATACAATGGTAAAAGCCCCATTTTATGACTCCTGGATGTTTCCAGATGAACATGTGATCCCTAAACTAAAGAAACCATCTTGTGAAAAGAGCTAGCCCAAGGAGAATATTCAGAATGGTCTAGTGGAAAGTTAGAAGGACCTAGATCTCTATAGGCGTTACCAACCTTGGACTTGCTTTACTTCCAAAGGTCTTATTAACAGCCATCTTATTAAGCCATTAATGTTGGATGTTCATTACCTGAAACACAAATTATTCTAATTGATAGAACTGCTAACTAAAGTATCAACCACTAATTGAGAGGGAACATTCACCCTTTGGGCTTTTCCAGTGGCTCAGTGATAAGACTCTACCTGCAATGCAGGAGCTGCAGAAAATCTGATCTTGGCATGGCAATCCACTCCAGTATTCTTGCCTGGAAAATCCCATGGATAGAGGAGCCTGATGGGCTAGAGTTCCCTGGAGTTGCAAAGTGTCAGGTGCAACTGAGCACACAATGCGTTCACCCTTAACGTGTATTTATCTCATGTAATCATGTCAGTTCTATGGGGAAGGCACTGTTGTGCCTACTATGACATGAAAATATGACAGAGATATCAGATAACATTTCTAAAATATAGGATTTGAACTCAGATCTGCCAGAATCCATTATTCGGGCATCTTTTTCCACCCTCTTTCCATGGCTTGACTTGTTAACAACCATGATAATTTACTCACACTATTTTGGGGGGACCTGTGTAAGAGTTGATCTTTGGGAGGATTATGCTCCAGCTCGAATGGGGAGGAAAGCCTTTTATAGATTTTGAGAGTGGTTTATTATTTGCTTTACTGGTGAGGCTGCATGAACAGATGTGTGGGTTATTTAAAATGGGAGTAGTCTCATCCCACAAAACTCTATTCCAGAAGAATCCTGCAGCATGCTAAGCAGGTTCAAGATGAATAAAATAATGAAGCTCCCCATTTGTGGAACTATTCATTGTAAAGAGATGTTATGTTATAAAATTAATGAATCCTTCCAAGAGAATGAACCAATAACTAATTCGTGACACGTACACATGGGTCTGAAGGAAGATGAAACCTCTACAAGTATTGCCAGAGGAAAACATAACACTGCACTTCTTTTAATGTACCAGTTCACTTTGAAAGTATGTGGCTCAGCTTTCAAATTTGCCTAATTTAAGGGAGCATCTGCATTCATTTGTTCAGGTGTTTTGTCTGAAAGAGGAGATAAAAAAAATTCAAATAAGTGGAAGTCTTCAAAAACACCACTTAAATATTTCATTTGCCATTCTCATGTGATCAAGTGGTAGAGATGCTACCCTTGAAATGAGGCCAACAGTTTACTCAGGCTGAACTCTAAAACTGTAAGAGATGAAAGGGTTTTGAACCAATCTTTAACTCCCAAGAGAGTATCATTTTTATTCTTAGAAATGTCATTTCCCAGGTGTCTATGGACATATAAAAAGCAGCAATGTTTCTGAAATAACAGACCACCAGCTTAGACACAATTAACAACATTATAAGGAAAGAAGCTGCTTTCAAGGAAAATAAAGCCCTGTCCTCACACAAAAATAAATGCTTTGGGGCAACGGCCTTCCACTCTCCATGTGCAGGCTACACTTGGATGGTCACCCTATGTAGACAGAATGTTAAACCCAGCTCTTAATTAGGTCATTTAGTCAATACAGTGGAACATTCAGTCCCAAAGGTCATGTAATGCCTGTAAACAATGTCTTTTTTTCAGTTTAACCTTAAAGATCTCTTAAATCTATTGTTGAAAGTGACCAATTATTTCAGTTAAAAGAGATGAACTAATACATCTGCGCAGACACGGGCACTGCTGATTAACTCTCTAAATGGCATCAATTCACTCAGCGTTCTCTCGAATATTTCACTTTAGGTTCTTAAAAGAAGGACTCTGACTCATTATTGAGAGAATCAGAAAACTGTTTCTCCTTCTCAAGTCAAAAGAAAGAACAATGAAAAGGAACTTATTTCAGTATTTTACCTTTCCATTGCATTTCTAAAGTTTGCACAGGCATCCTAGTAATTAGGAGGAAGACTAAAGAGGTGTGGGAATAGAGGAAAAGGAACAATCCCAATTGCTATAGTCAAACATGTTCCACCAGCTTGTCTTTTGTACAGCCATGGAACTTTAATTTTTCTTCCTAATTAAGAGTTAATTTAAAGCCATCTTTTTGGGTAGATGGATCTCCCTAGTAAGTCAAAGAAGACCTATGATATGCTTGATAAATTTTACATGTATTTTTGGAAGACAATGCCCAAAGTATTAAATAGTTTTATCATGGCAGATTTTTTAAAAAACTATAATTTAGGGGAAGTTAGAAACTTGAAATAAAATCAGTTTTTAAAAAGAAAATTAATTGAATAATTAATATACTGAGATAGTACTGATAGACATTTTGATGAAAACTGTATGTAAAAATCTTAATTTTCAGTCAAGCATAAATAAATGCTGTTGAAAATAAGGCATGTTATAAATAAAGAATGCAACCTTTTTTAAAAAAAAAAAAAGTAAGGCATTTTATCTCTGATGCATATACACCTATGACATTTTGATAGAAACATAATTCTAAATCAATGATAGGCACAAAATAATCCAAGAATTAGAAATCCTAAAATCACAATTTTACATAATTTATAACAATAAAACAATTTAAAATGTGACACAGAAATGAAAAACAAGAGATGAATGTTTTCACTAATTTCAGCCAATCCTTACTCCTAAGTTCTCACTCAGTAATAAAGGTCTATGACTTTTTAAGTATTTTCACTAAGTAATATAAAGCCATGATGTTGTTTAGGTTACATATGCTGACTACTCGGAGACATATAATTATGCTTGAATCAATTGTTTTCTAAATGGTAAGCATTATTTTATTAGGGTGAATCTATTCTTTTTATATAATCCTCAAGGCAAAGCCTAATGGCAGCTGAGTGACGATCTCAAATTTTCCCTCCCTCTGCATGTCACTTCAGATCTCCAAAGCTGCTATCAGCTGACTTTATAGAAATACAGAAGTTCTTTAAAGCAACCTACCGCGACATCTGCGAAGGCTAGTATTATACTGACTATTCTTACAGGTGAATAAAGGTTTTCCTCTGGGGAGGACAAAAAGTTTCTATAAATGTGAATTCTAATAGCTATGGAAGCAGGTGAATAGAAGGCATCTCTCTCTCTCTTTTGAAAATCATTTTCCACTAGTCAGTAAAGATTAAACAATCTTTTGGTTCAAAAAATTTATAAAGAGGACTCTTTTCTAAATAGAGCTACAATTCACTTTATCTGTATTTCATTTTCCCCTTCTAGTTAAAGATGTGCTGACCCACCTAAATCCAAGAAGTTCTGTTCTTAGAGTGCTGCTTTCAGAGAACAGTTTACACAATATCAGAAAGTGGGAAGAGACAGCAAAATGATCTACTCCAGCAGTCTTTATTACGTTTCAAGTTTGAGAACCTTCTGTGTTGTTCTTATTTCCCAAACCTCAACAGCTGATGTGATCTGAGAACAGAGTTCAAAGGATGTGTAGTAGGAAATAAGACATGTCCGGTATGACCAATAGATCCTTAAACCCTTGTGAGGCTGCCAGGGTTAATACCATGACGGGCGGCCTGGACCTAAGTTTTAGCTTCCCCTGAAATGGTAAGATTCCCTACCCCCATCAGGTAACCTGGAGCCAGCCAATCAATATGCGCCCAGTAAGAACAAAGGGAGAGCTGAAAAGCCCGCGAAAGTCTGTACCAATAGAATTGCTTTGCAAACATGTAACCAATCCTCTTAAGCCAGCTACTAACAGCTTTTGCATATCTTATAAATTTGTGTAACAAGCTTGAGCTCGGCGCTTTCTGACCCTGCACCACTGTGATGTTTGTGGCAGAAAGCCCTGGCTCGAGACAGTAATAAACTTCCCTTTTTTGCGAGTTGCATTGTCTTGGAAGCCTTCTCTCTCTTCCCGCTCGGGGATTCGGACATCGGGCATAACATTTGGGGGCTCGTCTGGGATCCCTTGACCGGGAGAAGGGAACGCTTACAGGACAAAGGGGAAGGATAAATAATAACACCGGTGCTCAGGAAAGTCCAGAGTAAATCCAAGGCCCTGCTGAGAAGCAGGGAGGTATCTGGCACAGAAGGAAGGCTTTCTATAAAAGGGGGGCCAGCCGGCATAAGGCCGAGGCCAGCGGACGCGCTGGGAGGCAGCCGACTCCGCGGGAAGGCTTTCTATAAAGGGGGGGCCAGCCGGCGTAAGGCCGAGGCCAGTGGACGCGCTGGGAGGCAGCCGACTCCGCGGGAAGGAAAGTTCCTCTCCTGACCCCGAGTCTGGTGAACAGCGGACGCCATTCGGTAAGGTAAATCTGCTACCAGGAGGCAAGAAAATTCAGGGGGCCCGAAAACCCAGCGCTGTGTCGTCGGCCGACGTTTGTTTGTCCGTGTGTTTGTCTTTGGCTCTCCGTGTTTTTGTGTGTGCCGGCATTGTCGCTAGTCTCGTTCTCTTCTGGTGCATCGTTCTTTCTCACTTCTGACTTATTCTCCTTCTCTTCTTCTCTGATCTGCCCTCAACTCCTTTTCTTTTCGGGAGTTTCAGTGAACAGGCGAACGGTTGTGGGGGCAATTGATGAGTCCTGGCCAGGGCTACACTCTGGCGGACTCTGAAGGCCCTACAATAAGTAAGCCTCAGTAACTAGAGCCCGACCAGGTGAAACTCTCCTTTAACATCCCTAACTGAGGACGTGGCCTAAAATTCTTCTTGTGGGCACGGGTCAGGCACTTGAAGGCCATTAGGGCGCCTGCCACTTGAAGACTCCCATGAGAGGATAAGGGGGTCACGGAACGGGCTAGAAACCCCTAGGGTGCCCGCCCCCAGCAAGAAAACTTCCGTGCAACGACGCAGGCACATAAACAGTTCCCAAAGCATACCATAAGCCCAACCTCTTGGCCGCCACCACTCCCGGTAGGATTTCTGGTGGTCGTTCTCAGTGACTTCCTCTCTCTCTTCCTTACCGTTTATTCTTTGACCATGGGGCAGGGAGAATCTACCCCACTTTCTCTCATGACTGACCATTTTTCGGATGTCAGGGCCAGGGCCCATAACTTGTCTTTGCTAGTCAAGAAAAGTAAATTAATAACTTTTTGTTCTGCAGAGTGGCCCGCCTTTCAGGTTGGATGGCCTCCGGAAGGCACCTTTCAACCGTCCATCATACAGGCTGTGAAAGAAAAGATTATGGCTCCTGATCCCTGGGGCCATCCGAGTCAGGTCCCCTATGTCATGGTCCGGCAGAATCTAGTGGAAAATCCGCCTAAATGGTTAAAACCTTTTGTTCACAAACTTCCTAGTTCCTCCAATTCACAGGTCCTGGTGATGGAGACCCCCCCGGAGGAAACCAAAAAGAAAGAGGACCCAAAACCAGTCCTTCAGGAATCATCTTATCCAAACCTGATAGATCTAGAAACGGAGATAAGGCCTCCGCCATATGTGCCCTCCTTGCAATCCCCTCCGAGGAGAGAAGCTCCCACAGGTGAACCGAGAGGATTAAGAGGGCCAACGGGAACCGACCGTGAGGGGGGACCGGCATTGGGAACCCGGGGGAAAACTAAGGGAGATAGGGGTAAACAAGACCCTGGGGACCCAGAGTTACCTTCATCCACTGTTCAGGCGCTCCCCGTCCGAGTGGGACCAACTAACCCGGACGGAGAGCGAACCTATCAGTACTGGCCCTTTTCCACGAGTGACCTGTACAATTGGAAGACCCAAAACCCTCCTTTCTCAGAGAAACCCCAAGCCCTCATTGACCTCTTAGATTCCATTTTGTTCACTCATAATCCCACCTGGGATGATTGTCAGCAGCTGTTGCAGGTGCTCTTCACCACGGAAGAACGGGAGCGAATTCTGGCAGAGGCGCGGAAACGGGTCCCAGGGGTCGACGGGAGGCCAACCGCCCAGCCTCATCTTGTGGACGAGGGGTTTCCTCTGTTGCGGCCTAACTGGGATTTTGAGCGGGTGGAAGGTAGAGAGCGTCTCCGAGTGTACCGCCAGACTCTAATGGCTGGCCTGCGGGCTGCAGCAAGAAAGCCGACAAATCTGGCAAAGGTAAATTTAGTAAGGCAAGAGCCCACTGAAAGCCCGGCAGCCTTCCTAGAGAGGCTGATGGAAGCTTTCAGGCAATATACACCTATGGACCCCCAGGCTGAGGAGTCATGCGCTACAGTTCTGTTAGCGTTTGTGAATCAGGCAGCCCCAGATATTAGGAAGAAATTACAAAAGGTAGAGGGATTGGGAGAACAGACAATACAGGATTTACTGAAGGTAGCTGAAAAGGTATTTAATAATAGGGAGACCCCAGAAGAAAGGGAAGAGCGAATTCGGCGGGAGGAAAGGGAATTAGCGGAGAAGATCAGGAAAGAAGATAGGAAACATAGGGCGAGGGAAAACCGGAAGAACCAGAAGGAGCTAGCCCAGATTCTTTTTGCGGGGATAAAGGCCGGAACAGAATTGAGGGAACCTCGAGACCCCTGGACGGGAGAAAAAGAAAAAACAAAAGGCAGGCCCTAAAAAAGGATCAGTGCGCCTACTGCAAAGAACAGGGGCACTGGAAAAACGAGTGCCCTAAGAGGGACTCAAGGAGAGGAATGACCCAGAGAGAGAAAATCCCCCCTGGAACTCGAGTTCTATATGCGGGGGAAGACAGTGACTAGGGGAGTCGAGACTCGGCACCCCTCCCCGAGTCCTGGGTAACCATATATGTGGAGGGGAAACCCGTTGGCTTCATGGTAGATACTGGCTCCCAACACTCTGTTTTAAATAAAAAAACTGGGACCAATGTCTAAGAAAACCAGCTTAGTGCAAAGAGCCACGGGGACAAAAAGATATTGTTAGACCACAGAACGGAAAGTAAATCTGGGGACCCACCAGGTGTCCCATTCGTTTTTGGTGATACCAGAATGCCCAGCCCCTCTACTTGGAAGAGATTTGTTGACTAAAGTTAATGCTCAGATCCATTTTGACCCCGGGGGAATGTCAGTCACGGATGGACTTGGACAACCGATACATGTCTTGTCCCTAGCCTTAAGAGATGAATACAGACTTTTTGCGCCTAAGCCCTCAGAGACCATAGCACTAGATGTACAACCGTGGGTCAATAAATATCCATTGGCCTGGGCAGAAACAGCAGGAATGGACTAGCCAAACAGAGACATCCGGTCGTCATCGAGCTAAAGGCCGAGGCAGTTCCTGTGAGGGTGAGACAGTACCCTATGAGCCAAGAAGCTCGGCGGGGGATCACTCCCCACATTCGACGGCTCATGGAGGCCGGAATTCTCAGGCGATGCCAATCCCCTTGGAACACCCCCTTACTGCCGGTGAAGAAGCTAGGGGGGACAGATTACAGACCTGTCCAAGACCTGCGAGAAGTCAACAAACAGGTGAATGACATACACCCAACTGTCCCTAACCCTTATACCCTCCTGAGCAGTTTACTGCCTGAGTACACTTGGTACACTGTGCTGGACTTGAAGGATGCCTTTTTCAGCCTACCCCTGGCAGTCCAGAGCCAGGAGATATTTGCCTTTGAGTGGACTGAGGGGGAGGGCCAACCGGTAGTACAATTAACTTGGACCCGCCTCCCACAGGGGTTCAAGAACTCCCCTACCTTGTTTAATGAGGCTCTGAGTGAAGACCTCTACGAATATCGGGCTTGCCACCCAGAGGTCATTCTGCTACAATATGTAAATGACCTTATGTTGGCTGGAACCACAGAGGGAGCTTGCAGCCGTGCCACTGGGGACCTATTACAGACCCTAGGCATCTTGGAGTATCGCGCTAGCGCAAAAAAGGCACAAATAGCCCAGCAAGAGGTCACCTATTTGGGGTATAAGATCAGGCAGGGGCAAAGGTGGCTAACCCAGGCCATAAAAAACACAATATTGCAGATACCAGAGCCCAAAAACCCCCGCCAAGTGAGAGAGTTTCTGGGGACTGTTGGATATTGCAGACTGTGAATTGTGGGGTTTGCTGAGAAGGCCCGGCCCTTATATGAGGGAAGTAAAGAGACCCCAAACTGGACTTAGACTGAGCCAATGAAACAGGCTTTCCAGACACTCAGACGGGCCTTACTAGAAGCCCCAGCCCTTGCCCTGCCTAACCCAAATAAGCCATTCCAGCTGTTTGTAGATGAAAAGCAAGGAATAAAAAAGGGGGTCTTGACTCAACAATGGAGACCATGGAAGCGGCCGGTAGCATACCTTTCGAAGCGACTAGACCCGGTGGCCGCTGGGTGGCCCCCTTGCCTTCGCATCATTGCAGCTACAGCCCTCCTTGTCTGCGACACTGACAAGTTGACGTATGGACAGCAACTCTCGGTTTACACCCCCCACGCCGTAGAAGGGGTTTTAAAGCAGCCGCCGGGTAAGTGGATCTCCAATGCCCGCTTGACACACTACCAGGCCTTGCTGCTCGATGCCCCACGGGTGCGTTTTCAGACCCCTTGCTTCCTAAATCCGGCCACGCTCCTACCCAACCCAGAGAAGGACAGCCCTCTCCATGATTGCAGTGAGATACTGGCTGAGGCCCTGGCGGCACGAAAAGACTTAACTGATGTACCCCTAAGCAACAGTGAGCTAGTATGGTTCACCGATGGGAGCAGTTATATAAAAGATGGGCAAAGGAAGGCGGGAGCCGCCATAGTTGATGATTCAGGGCAGATGATATGGGCTGAGACACTACCCCCAAACACTTCTGCACAAAAAGCAGAATTGATTGCCCTAATACAGGCTCTGGAGCAAGCCAAAGGGAAGAGAGTCACCATTTTTACTGACAGCCGATATGCTTTCAGCACTGCCCATATTCAAGGTCCCATATACCAAGAAAGGGGATTTCGGACAGCTGAGGGAAAAGAGGTCAAAAATCTGCCTGAGATTCGCAGGCTCTTGGAAGCTGTCCAACTGCCCCGGGCAGTAGCTATGGTACATGTCCCCGGTCACCAGAAGGGAGAAGACCCTAAGGCGCGGGGCAATTGTGCTGCTGATGCGGCCGCTCGAGAAGCGGCCAGCCGGGACTACGCCGCCCCCATATTAGCCGTGGGACTTCCACCCCCTGGTATGGGGACCTTGCCACCAGTTCCCGAATATTCCCTCCCTGATCTCGCCTGGATCAACAAGGATACCACCCTCCAGAAAGATGACCAAGATGGATAGTACCGAGACCAAAACAACAACCTGATCTTGCCTGCCACCCTGGGTCGTCACCTGTGTGAACACCTGCACACAACTACACACTTGGGAGAAAAAAAGACCCTAACACTTCTCCAGACGGCCTGCCTGAGGTTCCCTCGACAAAATGCAACTGTACGAGAGATAATTCAAGCCTGCGAAGCGTGCCAGCTGATGAGGGCAGAGAAGAAGCAGCACCCGGGAACGAGGTCGACGGGATTGGACCCTGGGTTCACTGCAATCACGTGCGGCAAGCCACATCAGAAAAACAGAAAAAAGCGCGAGCAGAATGAAAGGCGAGTCCTCACCCATCAAATCCTTTGAAACTGAAACTCGTCTGCCGGGAGGCCTCCTAATTCTCCTGCTGATGGCAGCTCTCATCGACCCAGGAGCGACCAGTCATAACCCCCATCAACCTGCTAAGATCACATGGAAACTCAACGACGGGCAAACTCACGAGCTGCTCAATGAGACCTCAGGAATCCACCCTCCAAACACCTGGTGGCCGGACCTGAACTTCGACCTCTCAAGCCTCTTCGCAAAGCAGGACGGTCTCTATGATAAGTACTATAGGGATGAGATAAAAAACCATAGGTTGGGGTTTTGGGCTTGCCCGGGCTATGTAAAAAATAACTGGAAAACCTGTGGTGGCATAGAAAGCTATTATTGCAGGAGCTGGAGTTGTGTGACCTCTTGTGATGGACCCCAGAGGTGGGATGTCGGAAACAGAGATCTAGTTAGCTTCACCTTCAAGGACCGTAGACACCAGGGGCCTCAGGTACGAGTACGATTTAACCAGGAACGGGCGAAAAAAGAAAACCGCTGGACCTCAGAACTGACTTGGGGTTTTCAGCTTCACGTAAATTGGCCCGGCCCCTATCCAGGCGAGCTTTTAATCATTAAACAGGTTATTGAGCCAGTGCAGGTACATAGTTTAGGTCCCAATCTGGTCAAAGCATTACAGGGGCATAAGGCGACCCCCAGGCCAATCACCTTCAGACCAAGCTTGCCGGGAACATTTAACATCTTCTCTACCCCGAGCCTCAGAGGCAAACTGACAGAAACCCCTGGCCCTCTGGCTGTTACCATTAGCTCAGCAATTCAGGACCCCCTATGGGCCTTAGTGAATGCAGCCTTTACGGTCTTAAACCATACCAACCCTAATGCGACCCAGTCCTGTTGGCTTTGTTATAATCTTCACCCACCCTTCTATGAGGCCATAGGCCTCAATGTCTCTTACCACTTATCTTCAGGCCAGAACCCACCCCCATGCCGATGGGAAGAACGCAAGGTTGGCCTCACAATGAATGAAGTTTGGGGACAGAGACTCTGTTTGGGCACAGTGCCACGTGATAAAACTTCCCTCTGTGCCCGGACTATTAGTAACCTACGCTTACACGGCAAAAATTGGATTGTGCCAGAGGTTGGAGGTTGGTGGATTTGTTCACATACTGGGCTAACCCCATGTTTAAATGTGAAGGTTTTTAACCAGAGTCAAAAATTCTGTGTCCTGGTTGCTATAATGCCAAAAATCTTATACCACTCTGAAGAGGTTATGTACTCACATTGGGACCGGGAATTGCTAAGACAAAAGAGAGAGCCAATCAGTGCAATCACCATGGCAGCCTTGTTCAGTCTTGGGCTGGCAGGAGCAGGGACAGGAATAGCTTCACTATCTCTGCAAGGCCAAGGGTTTTCCTCCCTACGAGCCGCCATAAATGAAGATATAACTCGCATAGAAGAATCAATCAGCCACTTAGAGAAGTCTCTGACTTTCTTGTCTGAGGTGGTCTTGCAGAATAGGAGAGGATTAGACTTGATTTTTCTCCAACAGGGTGGGGTCTGCGCGGCTCTGGGAGAAGAATGTTGTTTCTATGCAGACCATACAAGAGTGGTAAGAGAATCTATGGCAAAAGTAAGAAAAGGGCTGGCGCAACGAAAGAGGAAACGGGAGGCCCAACAGGGATGGTTTGAGTCTTGGTTTCAACGCTCCCCCTGGCTGACCACCTTAGTTTCCACCCTCCTGAGCCCGCTTATAGTGCTATTATCAACACTTACATTTGGCCCTTGTATTTTAAACCGGCTAATGTCATTTATTAAAGAACATCTAAATACCATTCAGATTATGGTACTGAGGCAGCAATATCAGATGGTGGCCCAGGATGAAGAGAAAGATTCCTCTACAGAAACAACAAGACAGGGGGGAATGTGAGGCTGCCAGGGTTAATACCATGACGGGCGGCCTGGACCTAAGTTTTAGCTTCCCCCGAAATGGTAAGATTCCCTACCCCCATCAGGTAACCTGGAGCCAGCCAATCAATATGCGCCCAGTAAGAACAAAGGGAGAGCTGAAAAGCCCGCGAAAGTCTGTACCAATAGAATTGCTTTGCAAACATGTAACCAATCCTCTTAAGCCAGCTACTAACAGCTTTTGCATATCTTATAAATTTGTGTAACAAGCTTGAGCTCGGCGCTTTCTGACCCTGCACCACTGTGATGTTTGTGGCAGAAAGCCCTGGCTCGAGACAGTAATAAACTTCCCTTTTTTGCGAGTTGCATTGTCTTAGAAGCCTTCTCTCTCTTCCCGCTCGGGGATTCAGACATCGGGCATAACAACCCTCACTTGAAATTTACTAATTCCCATAAATGCTTGTTATACTTCACAGGTGTATCTCTTCCCAGATCAGCAACTAGTGTGACTTCCTCACCCGTTTCTCTTGAACAACCTCCAGCCTATCAGACGTCTCCGTGCACCACTGCATATTCTCTCAAACCCATCCTTCACCGAGACATGGTAACAACTTGTTTTCTGAGCAATCAGCTTCAATTCGACAATGCAGCACACTCCAAATCTAAGCCTTCACCCACACACCTCCCTGCCTGCCCCCCACTGCCAGACAGCCATGGAATAAATATTTCTTGTGGGGGTTAATTCTGTGTGTCAACTCAACTGGCCAAAGGGTGAGACATTATTTCTGGGCATGTCTGTGAGGGTGTTTCCTGATGAGATTAGCATTTGAATCGGTGGATTCAATGTAGATTGTCCTCTCCAATGCGGGTGAGCATCATCCAATCCATTGTTGGCCTGAATACAACAAAAGGTGAAGGAAGAAGGAAATTACTCCTTTTCTTTTCCTGCCTTGCTATTGAGCTGGGACATTTTATCTTCTCCACCCTTGAGTAGGACTTAAAATCATCAGTTCCCCTGGCTGTCAGGTCCTGGAACTCTGACTGGGATGACATCACTGACTTTCTTGGGTCTCTAGCTTATAGATGGGAGATCATGAGATTTCTCAACCTGCATCATCAGATTAAATCTCCCTCTATACTCTACTGGTCCTACTTCTCTGCCTGCCTGCTAAGTCACTTCAGTCATGTCCAACTCTTTGTGACCGTATGGACTATAGCCCACCAGGCTCCTCTTTCCATGGGATTCTCCAGGCAAGAATACTGGAGTGGGTTGCCATATGCTTCTCCGGGGGATCTTCCCAACCCAGGGATCGATCTTGTGTCTTACATTGCCTGCATTGGTAGGCAGATTCTTTACCACTAGTACTATCTGGGAAGCCCCTCTAATTCTCCAGGGAACCCTAATACATTTCTCTTTTTAGACAATTTTAAGACACCTTTCATAAGGCTCTTTAGAAAGTCCTGACAAGAGTGAAGGCAGTAACTTCAGTTATGTCCAGCTCTTAGTGACCCCATGGACTATAGCCCACCAGGTTCCTCTGTCCATGGGATTCTCCAGGCCAGAATACTGGAGTGGGTTGCCATGCCCTTCTCCAGGTTATCTTCCTAGATTGAAAGCTGAGTCTCTTGCATCTCCTGCATTGGAGTTCTTTACCACTAGAGTGAATATGTCACCTGTAGCAGTGACTGACGCAATCTCTTCATAGGGGTTTCCCTCCCTCCCTAGTCCACATCCCAGCCCCTCCCTCCTACTCCCTGGATTTAATTTCCCAAATCAGGCACCTACACTCAAGGCTCTGATTCAGGCTCCACTTTGAGAAAGGCCTAGCCTAAGATACATAGGACATTGTAATCATAACTGTGGTTACCTTTGACCAAGCCTGACATAAACTGTTTTCCAGACTCAGAAAGCTGACAGAGAAAGCTGACAGTCCTAAATAAGAGCATTGGTGCTGACTGATGCAGTGAGAATGCAAAGTGAAAGTGAAAGATGCTCAGTCATGTCCAACTCTTTGCAACTCCATGGACTATAGCCTGCCAGGTTCCTCTGTCATGGGAATTCTCCAGACAAGCATACTGGAGTGG
Organism: Cervus elaphus; assembly: GCF_910594005.1. NCBI lineage: Eukaryota > Metazoa > Chordata > Mammalia > Artiodactyla > Cervidae > Cervus > Cervus elaphus. Next base: position 61,887,399 of record NC_057847.1, read on the forward strand.
GTTGCCATGCTCTCCTCCAGAGGATCTTTCCAACCCAGGGATGGAAGCCAGGTCTCGCTCATTGCAGGTGGATGTAAGTAGGATTCAAACCTACATGTGCTGGAGACTCAACGACTTTCAACATTGCCTTTCACGTGGTATTGTTAAGAACAACACTCCTTAGACATTGAGAATTGGGCATCAACCAAATATAACATTACCAAGTGTTTCAAGCTGCCCAGGTGCTTCCTAATACTAACAACAATAACTCCTATTTATTGAGAGCTTCCCATGTGCCCGGTTCTGTGCATCCTTGTGATCTCATCTTTATGACAAGCGGTGAAATAATCCAGACCTATTTCCTCATCTTTTTGTCCCATGGTACTGGCTAAATAGACACTTGGTGCTTGCTTATTGGATTAAAGTGAGCTGAAATAAAATTTAGAGAACACAGATCTTTTCTGTGTCCCCACTTCCTTTTAGAGAAATGAAGTGAACCTCATGCTCACAAATTTCCTGAAAATCTCCACTTTGTTCTTTAATAACATGTTCTGATGCCTTAAGAACAAAGAGAAACATGTTTTCAAAGCCTGGGTTACTAGTCCCTTCAAAGGGGGAATAGAAATGTTAGATTCACTCAAGGAGATTAGTATCGTGGACTTATGGAGTTATAGGAAACCTCAGGAGGTTGTCTAGTTTATAACCTTGCCTCCAGGCAGAACTGCAACAAAGCTATCATGAACACATCTCTGCCTGTGTCTCCAGTTCAAATCTTATTATAACCTATGATAATGCCAATCTCCAAATGATAAAAAGATCCCTCTGATCCAACAATTGGCCAGTTTATTTCAAGCAGTGTTTGATAAGGCCAAATTCCAACAAGAAACATTTTAGTGGGCCAGAGAGTGAAAAATCAACAGGAGCAGAATTTCAAAAAGCTCCATAAAGGCCAAAGACTCTGGGAGCATGGATTTGCATCATCATGTTCTTTTTATTTTTTTGAAACTGCAAATCCTGAACTCTGGGAGAAATTAAAGAGCAAAGAAATTCTGTAACTATAAAACTTCATTACGCCAATAAAATAAATACCTGTTTCCTATAGGTCAGGAGTAAATGATCATCATTACATGTACTCTTTATTGGATTAATAAACAGGGTCTTGTTCAAGAACCCGAAGGCAAATGTACAATAAAATGTGAACAAGAACAGGAAAAGAAGCATAATATCTTTGAGCACCTTCTAACCCAACAAGTAAAGTTTTATGTACACATTTTTCCATTAAAAATGCAAAGATCATTTATGAAAATAGAATAACAATGGGGCTTAAAGTGCATGCATCAGAAGTTCATTATAATCTCACTCATTATCAGATGTTTTTTGCATTTAGCATGGGTCACAGGACATCCCCCTGGAGACATCTCAACTACACTTAGCAAACACACTATCAGGTTTTCTCACAGTAACAGGTTTATTGAAACAGAGTTGAATATCTTCATTCACTACAAATGAATGAAGATTAGCAAATTAACTTAATTAAACAGTTAATTTATTAATTAAGGAAAGATGTCTTAAAACCAGTGCTATGTTGTCCATTGAGGATAAAGATGCTGACCTTCTGCAGAGTCAGCTACATAATGGGAGTGGAAAGTAGCTTTGCCATGACGAAATCACACAAGAACAGAGTGTTAGTTTCCTCATTTCCCTTCATGCCTGGGCCCCATGAACACTCTACATGCTACCTCAGTGTTACCCAGGCTTCCCAGCTGGCTCAGTGATAAAGAAACTGCCTGCCAATATAGGAGCCACAGGAAACGGAAATGCTGGTTTGATTCCTGCTTCAGGAAGATTTTCTTGGAGGAGGGAATGGCAACCCACTCCAGTATTTTTGCTTGGAAAATCCCATGGACAAAGAAGGCTGGCAGGCTACAGTCCATAGGGGTTGCAAAAAGTCAGACGTGACTGAGCACACACACAGATAAAGGCACTGCTGTATCCAGTACCGTACATGCCATGTGTCTTTAATTTTTTTAATGAAGTATAGTTGATTTATAATGTTGTACTAATTTTAGGCATACAACAAGGTGATTCTGTTTGTGTGCCACGGTGCTGTCATCACCAGACAGTGGAAAGGTAAAGAGAAGGTACAAGGGGTCATCAATTTGGTATAAGTCTGAAGCAGGAGTACCCCTCATCATTTTCATTCTCATTCCACTGGTGAGAAGCAGTGTGTGCCTAGGGTCGCCAGAGGACCATATCTAGATTCAAATAGGGTTGGACAATTCAACCCCTGGCTGGGCAACCACTCTCTAGCTAAAAGTCTATTATGTGTATAATGCAAACAAATTTCACTTCGCAATCGGCCATCTCTCTCACACTTTCATTCTTTCACATTGTTCTAAAGCACACCCTTAAAAGGCTCTTACTCTTACTGGTTGCTTTTGGAGAGGTGAGGGTTTCAGAGAGGTGAAATTTGGTCTATGGTTGAAGTGTGCGTGTGTGTGTATGTGTCTTTAGCTGCTAAAGTTGTGTCCGACTCTTTGTGAAACCATGAACTGTAGCCCACCAGGCTCCTCTGTCCATGGGATTTCCCAGGTAAGAATACTGCAGTGAGTTGCCGTTTCCTTCTCCAGGCTATGGTTAAAGTACAAGATATTTAATGAAAAGGTCACCTCTCCTTAATATACTTGCTTTACTCACAGCCAAATTCATCGTCTGAAGTTCTTGTCCACCTGGGTAAAATATTGAGTGAATATCTAAATGGCTATTCTTCGTACTGCTTCTAGATCCGTAATTATATGATACCAAATTATTATTGAAATTGGCAAAGTTGGTCACTCCATGAGGGACCTTATGTAGACATACCCTGTTTCTAGCAAGTTTCATGACTTTTTCTTTTTCCCGAATGTATTGATTCTGAAGTGGAGGTGATGTTCTTTGGTTAAATCCTTACAGACTTCATCTATTAAGGAAAAAAGAAATTCTGGTAAGCTCTTCATTTACTTAACACTGAGCATTTGCTGTGTTCAAGATGCTGAGCTAGACTGTGAGACTCCAGAATTATATAAAATGTAGCTCCTACTCCCAAAGAATCTTTAGGTAACCTTAGAAAATATCATTTAGTTGCTTAGTCGTGTCCAACTCTTTTGCAACCTCATGGATTGTAGCCTACCAGGCTCCTCTTTTCATGGGATTTTCCAGACAAGAATACTGAACTGGGTTGCCATTTCTTTTTCCAGGGCATCTTCTTAACACAGGAATTGAACTCACATCTCTTATATTGGCAGGCAGATTCTTTACCACTGAGCCACCTGGGAAGCCCCGTAAGAAATAATCCTCCCTAATTTTTCTTTCATTTTTCCTTAAAAGAAAAAAAAAAAAAACTCCCAAAAGCTTACTTAGAAATTAGTCCAGTAGAGGGCAGCACACGCACATACACTCATCTCCACTAGCACCCTGGCACCCCCAATTAAAGAAGCTAACTAGACAGAACAAAGTACAAGTTCTTTGTGCAGAACCCAGAACATGGTAGGTATGCAACTGACTCTTAAGGAAAAAGACAGACATAGAGTAGCAAGAGAGAACATATTTACAAACAGGCAAACATGCCTTAAATAAAATTAGTATTCTCAAAGATAACAAAGAACAACCTAATTTATTCCTCATGCCTTAGTAATTGTTTCAAAAACACAGTGTACATAGAATGCAGTAAAAATCCACTTATGGTGAAAATGCTCCATAATTCAGCTCTATTATCACATTACTGTGTTTGATTTGTTTTCTCTGAACTCTGATATAGCTATGAAAATGAGAAAATAAACTGTAACATTTTTTTCATCAGTGAAAATAAAGATAGATGGAATCTAATTATTAAAACTGTCATGTACCTTAGTCACCCACATGCTTAGATAAATTATCCAGTTCTTCAACACATTTTAACTATGAAAAAGAGCAAGAGATAAGCACTAACTCATTAACACTATATGAAATGGTTCAGTTTCTTAATAAAAGACTAATAACAAAGCCTTGTGGGTCTATAAGGGAGACTTATAACTAGCATTTGCTAGGGGGAAGAAATGTATACATTTGCTATAAATAAATTGACAGTAAAAGTTTTTTTCTTCTTGCAATAAGCCTATATTCAAAGGTTTGTGTATTGGGTTGTAATTATGGTCTTCAAGCCAGAGAATTGCTAAATTAGCACATCTAATGAAATCAATACATTCTGAGGCACAAAGAACCTTTGTGAGGTCTGCAAGGAGAACTTTAGCAAGGCATGACTGCCTTTTGTTTCCATAGAGTTCTGATCCATTATCTATAAGAAGACAACTGATGAGTGAATGCCTATTATTGAAAGAGTAAGTAAGACACAATATTAACAAGCTCATTCCTACTTAAACAAAGAGTAAAAAAAAAAAATCCCTTTCATTTGAGAGTAACAAAGTTTTCTTGGCAACATCAGTAGTAGAAACATAGATGAGTGCAACTGAGGTGAATAAATAAAAAGTAGAAAAACTAAAATAGCACAGAGGAAAAATAAGGCATTTTCAGGAACCCTGGGTACAAAAGACATTTTATCCTTCCTTCCGGTAAGGTTGCAACCCATCAGATTTTCACCCTGACATTTGGGTTTTTTAACACTGTATGGGGTATCAGAGTAAACATTTGTCATGCTTTCAAATCAATTTAGAAAAAAAAAATCAATATTTTAAAAGAGTCTGTGTCAAGACATCCCTACCCCTTTACCACTTTGAACTTTTTCAAGTTTAAAAAAGTTTTCAATTTTTTGCTTCTAGAATCTAAGTGCTTTTTCCTTTCTATTTCATCAATTCTTGAAAGTAAAAAAAAAAAAAAAAATTGAAATGTTCAATCTAACTTTGTTGATAAAGGAGAGAAAATGGATTCCCATAGTTTATTTTAACTGGTAAGGACAACCTCCTGAGGCATAATTCTTACAAATACATGCACTTTGGCTGAAGATGCCATCTGAGAGGCAGCAAGCAGCACAGGGGAACCTGAGTTTGGCCAGGCGAACACGCTAGCAACTAAACTCCCTTCTATTCTAGAAGGAATAAAATAACTTAGAAGTGCTGCACCAACAGCACTTTGCTTAATAGGCTTTTTCAAATGATGGAACCTAATGACTTTGATTTCATGAAAGGCCTTTAAATTATATATTTCCCCCAAATCAAGAAAAGGGTAGACCCTCACTGGTTCCTGAGCTGGAAATGTTCTTATTTGTGTTTGGAAAAGTTCAGTTCATTGCTCTGAGAATTTTTATTCTTTATTTGTCTCCCACAGTTTTAAGTTGGTCAGTTAACTTAAAGGTCTTCATATCCATGATTCTCAAGTCTTAGAATTTCTCACTGGAAGCAGAGATCAGTTTTGCAAAGTTACCTACCCTGCTTCCAGATAGTGATAATAAAAGTTTGATTGAGCTTTACAGTATATGAAGTACTTGCATGATGTATCATGTAAAGCACAGACGAACTGTGATGTAAACAATGTTAAGTTTGTGGAATACTGAACTATAAGACACTTATACCAAAGACAGATACACTGTGACTCCGCCAGTCATTAGGCATGCAATTATATGCTAAATTTTGCTTCTACTTTGCTGCTCTGTATGTTTTTTTTCTCTTCAATTGGCTTTTATTTTATTTTTTTCTTTTCTTAATTTTTATTGGAGTATGGTACTTTGCAGTGCTGTGTTAGTTTTTCAATTGGCTTTTAAAACCTTTCAAAGATCATGTCACATATTTTTTTATCACTTTCACCTCCAGAATAATACTGAATAAAAAATAAATGTTTGATAAATAATTAAAGAAATGATAAAAAGTGAATGAACACATGAACTAAGAATGACCCATTATGGAAGAAGCCATTAAAATTTAGCCTGATAACTCTAAAACGAGAGTTTTTGAATGTTAAGAAATGTGCCTTCACGTCTAGGCTGACTCCCTGCCTATTCAATTTTGGGCTTTAACCACTTTGACAATATGAAGTAGAGATGGAGCATGACTGATATCTTTTTTTCTCTGCTGGGTACCTCTACCTCAATGTCAAGATACATTAGGTCATTTCCCCCACCCTCCATAAAGTCGTCCTTGTCTAAGCCTTAAGATCTTTCTTTCCTCTGAACTTTTGTAGCATTTATAATCAAACCAGCACTCAGTAATTTCTTAGCCATTTTTTTGGGGGGGGTAAGAGGGAGGGCAAGCTTGTCTCTATTTTTGACTGTCTTCTACAACATTTGGATCTGCCAGAGTATTTGGCAGAGTAACAGAGTTACTTGACGGGCATGTATTAAATATTTTTATTTAGATAATGGTTTTAAAGAGATGGGAATACCTGACCTGCCTCCTGAGAAACCTGTATGCAGGTCAGGAAGCAACAGTTAGAACTGTACAGGGAACAACAGACTGGTTCCAAATTGGGGAAGGAGTACGTCAAGGCTGTATATTGTCACCCTGCTTATTTAACTTGTATGCAGAGTACATCATGAGAAACGCTGGACTGGATGAAGCACAAGCTGAAATCAAGATTGCTGGGAGAAATATCAATAACCTCAGATATGCATATGACACCATCTTATGGCAGAAAGTGAAGAAGAACTAAAGAGCCGCTTGATGAAAGTGAAAGAGGAGAGTGAAAAAGTTGGCTTAAAGCTCAACATTCAAAAAACTAAGATCATGGCATCTGGTCCCATCACTTCATGGGAAATAGATGGTGAAACAGTGGAAACAGTGTCAGACTTTATTTTGGGGGGCTCCAAAATCACTGCAGATGGTGACTGCAGCCATGAAATTAAAAGACGCTTACTCCTTGGAAGAAAAGTTATGACCAACCTAGACAGCATATTAAAAAGCAGAGACATTATTTTGCCAACAAAGGTCCGTCTAGTCAAAGCTATAGTTTTTCCAGTAGTCATGGATGGATGTGAGAGTTGGACTATAAAGAAAGTTGAGCACTGAAGAATTGATGCTTTCGAACTGTGGTGTTGGAGAAGACTCTTGAGAGTCCCTTGGACAGCAAGGAGCTCAAACCAGTCCATCCTAAAGGAAATTAGTCCTGAATATTCATTGGAAGGACTGATGCTGAAGCTTAAACTCCAATACTTTGGCCACCTGATTCGAAGAACTGACTCATTTGAAAAGACCCTGATGCTGGGAAAGACTGAAGGCAGGAGGAGAAGGGGACGATACAGGATGAGATGGTTGGGCAGCATCACTGACTTGATGGACATGAGATCGAGTAAGCTCCAGGAGTTGGTGATAGACAGGGAAGGCTGGTGTGCTGCAGTCCATGGGGTCGCAAAGAGTCAGACACAACTGAGTGACTGAACTGAACTTTATTCATTCATGCATTCAACAAATATTGTCAATACTTAGTCTTAGGGACTGTTCTGAGCACAGAAAGAAAGCAGGAAGCAAAGCCATTGCCTTCACGGAGCTTACATTCCAGTTGTTGGGAATAGACAAATTAGCTGACATCTTCCACGCCAAGAATACTATGCCCTATGTAAGCATGAAGTTATAGAAACTGTACCTTTGCCCCTAATCCCATAGAAATGGAATGATATCTGACAAATGGGGACTTAAGAAGCTCTTTTGCCCCTTTTCTGCTTGCCTTTTTCTGTTCCCTTTAAACCTTAATTATAGAAATGAGATCAGGAGGCAATTTAACCCCTCACAAGCTCTCCTGAATGCACACCACACCTTGCTGAACTTGTTGACTATTTTGCTAGATTAAAAGAAAAATGAATAATTAAGTAGTTAAAGAATGACTAGCCCTCTACCTCCAGTGGTTTGCTTAGCAATCCTGCAAGCAGACCATGTGGGTAAGATAACATCTGAAGAGAGAAAACAAGGAGTTGGCCATTCTTTAATGGAGCATGTCAAGAGCTTGACTTCCTTCCTTGATGATTCACTGACATTCTTTCCCCTTTGACACCCGTCATGGCTGAGCAGAATCTTGAGAGTTGGCTTTGAGGAAATGAGTCTGCCTTCTCCCCAGGTTGTCGGCCTTTGGATTAAAGCAAACTTTCCTCTCTGCCAACAATTGCCTCTCAAGTACTGGTTATTTATTCTCATTTGTGTACCTGGGTTTTGTTATTGGTTTCTATCTGTTTGGTATCTTTGATGGAATCAAGGTATTCCTTTCCATTCTGTTTGCTCCCTTCTGTGCTTTCATTTTTTATTGTGATATCTCAAAAGGTTGCTTTTCATAAAAAAGAGAATCACAGGGTAAAATGCAGGCATAGGCTGTATAAGGCTGTTGTTCAAGCTGGCCTCACAGACTGGTGGAATTCTCACCAGATTGGTGTCAGTTTGGACAAATTTGGCTTTGTAGTGGTATAGAGAAAGTCTCTGGAGAAGGAAATGGTGACCCACTCCAGTGTTCTTGCCTGGAGGACCCCAGGGATGGCGGAGCCTAGTGGGCTGCCGTCTATGGGGTCGCACAGAGTCGGACATGAGTGAAGCGACTTAGCAGCAGAGAAAGTCGCTCAGTCGTGTCCGAGTCTCTGCGGCCCCGTGGACTATACAGTCCAGGCCAGAATAGTGGAGTGGGCAGCCTTTCCCTTCTGCAGGGGATCTTTCCAACTAGGGATCGAACTCAGGTCTCCCACATTGCAGGCAGATTCTGTACCAGCTGAGCCACAAGAGAAGCCCAAACTTGGCTTTGAGTCACCAATAAAATTTGATGAGGTTTTTCTTCTGTCTTAATTTTGTTTGTCCTGAGAGCCTTACTCTGATAGAGACACTGTGCTCTTCCTGGTTTTCTACTTGCTGGGGATGTACATTGTTGGCTCTGCATCCAGAAGACAAACATCTGGGGTGGGTACCCAGAACATGAAGTAGACAACTGTTACCAACTCTCATACGGTCATCTAAATCTTCTCTTCTAGTAGAAACTCTTGTTTCTCCAATATACTCTCATTATCATCCTGATTTTTACAACTATCTTTCTAAATGGCATCATCTTGCCAAGGATGATTTGGGCTTTCAGTGGCTCCTCTGGGAAACATTTGACATGGACAAAATTGTTCACTTGAGAGACATCATAGAAAAGAGAGGATAAGATTACTTAGTCCAAATTGCTAGAATTTTTGTATTGGTATGCCGAGGCTACCAAATGAACTCAGAATCAAAAATTGCTTCACTAAAAGATTCTTTGTCCAAGGCTAACGGACAATTTGACAAACCTAAACAACAATAAATTAGACTCATTTCCCTTGTAAATCCACCTTTTCCTGGTCTTCCAATTGCTTCCCTACATCCAGCCCACTCTTCCCCCTTTTTCTGTTCCCTCTCCCTCATTGCTATCATCTCCTCTCTCCTCCCCCTTGTCAAGACTCCTTGATTTTTTTCCCAGTGATTTTCCTAGGACTCCATAATAGTTTAGAATAATAGTTTAGAATAGTTTAGAAGCAACCCTAGTTGCTTCTAAAGGTCCATCTTCCTATGGGCAAGGTTGCAGGCAACTGTAGAACTTAATCTTTAGACTCAAGCTGAACTAAGAGCTATAATTAAGGATTTTCCTAAACTCTGAGAGGACCCACAACTATCCAAAGAAAAACTTACAATTCTTTTGAGCACATAAGGCCGAGGGTTACCTGAACCATATTAAAATGCACATGTTGGACAGAACATGTTAGAAGGTTGGCTCTAATCTTCACAGAGGTGGCATCTTAAATGGCAAAACCTGATTGGACTGACCCAGAAAGGGACCTATAAGATATTTGTTTTCACAATAAGCCTAAGTGCCCAAAATTAAAAAAACAAAGTTTAAAGGTCAAAACATACGTCAAAGTTCCCTAGAAACTTGAACACTCTAATAAAATTCTGTCAGATGATAAATCATCATATAAATAAAAGAAAAAACTATAAGATAATTTCAAGCTACACTAAGAAACACCTTCAAACAACACTCAGGAGATAAAGAAGGTGCTGAGGTAATAGCAGTTCTTTCATCTCACTTTTCATCAAAACTAAAACTAATATTAGAGACCTACTTAAATGACAGAAATTAGAATGAGAAAGCTCCTTTACCTGAATTACAGCTCCTGACAGAACATTTTGAAAGGCTTTAAGAACAGAAACCATACAGGACCCAAAATAAATGTATGGCCCTATAGATGGGACAGTTGGGGGCCCCCGTCTCCAACCTCATAACAAAGACATTTGTACATGCTCTAAAGAAAGGACACTGCAAAGAAGATTGACCTAGCTTGCAAAATGGAAGACAGAACAAAATCCCAGAAAATCCACATCAGTAAGCATGTTCTAAAGAAAAATTGCCCAGTATTGCACCTTACCCTTAAACACTGAAGGTTAACTTGATTATTAACTTGAGGGAGTTGCTCAGTCATGGCTGACTCTTTGCAGCTCCATGGACTGTACAGCCTGCCAGGCTCCTCTGTCCATGGAATTCTCCAGAAAAGAATACTGGAATGGGTAGCCAATCCCTTCTCCAGGGGATCTTCATGACTCAGGGATCAAACCCAGGTCTTTCACATAGCAGGCAGATTCTTTACCAACTGAGCCACCAGGGAAACCTCAAACACTGAAGGTTAGTTACTCAACCATAAGTAGTGATGGTTACTTCATCAATTTCTGGTAGATAAGAGGGTGACTCGTTGCAGTTTAAGCTCTGCCATCCTTTCCCAGTTTCCTCTCTGGAGAACATATTACACAGGTGGTAGGTATTTCAAGTAACTCATCTATTTCTCCACGTTCTGGGCCTTACCTGTAACCCTTTGGGCCTTTACTGGTACTCTATGACACCATCCCTACTTTTTAATAGAAGGATAATTGGCTTTACTGTAGAGCATATCCACCTTCTTCATTGTGTTTCTGGACCAGACCAATTCCTCTGTTTCTATATTCATCTGGAAAGACAACAACATACCTGACAGGCATGCCCAGAAGCTCACTGAAGCCCACTTCTATTTCTCCCTGTTCCTCAATCAGATTTAAACGATCTCAATTTCCATCATGATCCAGTTCTAATACAATAAGTAGATGGCCTCTGTTAACCTTTGTTCAGAAAACAATAAAGACTGTCAAGAGGATTCCATTTACTTGCTCACATCCTTAGCAAAAGAAGGACAAACAGTTTTTTTCTTTGCCAACAGCTCATTTTTTATGATCTAAGGGAGCAAAAATACTCTCCCCTGATATATTAAAAAGTATCTTAATGTATCCTAGATCCCTTAAAAAATAGCAACCATGATTTCTAGATTTCGATGGATATTGCAGACAATGAGTGTTGAATCTTTCTGAGATTGTGACACCTCAGTGTGAGTTGACCAACTCCTCAGTAACAGACCCTCTCTTCTGGAAACCCAAACATGAACAGGCCTCTGTAACTTGGATAAGGCTCTTCTCTTCCACAACCTCCTTCCCTAGACACCCCTAACAACAAAAAGGCTTTTTTTTTTTTTTTTTTTGCTTATACATGAGATCTAGACAAGCCCTTGGGATTTTATTTCAACTTCTTGGGAACCAACAAAAACCCATCACTTACTATAACCTCACCCTTGACCCTATTGCAAAGGTTTACATCTGTTTTAGGGCACTGGAACCTCATGGTTCCTCATGCAGGACAGATTTAACTATTGACTGAGGACACACAACAGCCAGACAATTAAGCTCTTATGAGACTGTTTTTCTATCCTCACGTTACTATTCACTGCAGCCATACTCTGAGTTCTGCCACTCACTTGCCCCCACCAGACAGAGGGGAATCTCCTGAATGCCTTGACTCAGAGAGCTTTCCTGTATCTCACACAGCTTTGTTACAGATTCCAGTCAAGAATCCTGACTGAACATTTTCTTGCTGATGGAAAACTGAAACCAGAGGTTATCAAGCAGGAAATGATGTCACTAATTTAAGCTCTGCTTTAGAATATCATCCCCTTCATGAGATAAAATCATCCCAGATGGCAAAATTTATCGTACTTACTAGAGATTATTTGGGTTTCCTAGGTAGTACTAGTGGTAAAGAGCCCATCTACCAGTGCAGGAGATATAAGAGACATGGGTTCAATCCCTGGGTTGGGAAGATCCCCTGAAGAAGGATATGGTAACCCATTTCAGCATTCTTGCCTGGAGAATCCCATGGACAGAGGAGCCTGGCAGGCCACAGTCTGTGGGGTCGCACAGAATCAGACAGGACTGAAGTGACTGAGCACACACATACCAGAGCTTATTAATTAGCCAAAGACCAGGGAGTAAACAAATATGCAGATAGCAGGTACACTGTTAGTAATGCATGCCTTTGAGATGCCTTGGAAACAAAGAGTATTTCTTACTTCTACTGGAACCGTCATCAAAGATGGACAAGGAACTCTTATAAATGCATCCAGATGGCTAATAGGCACAAGAGAAAATGCTAAACATTGTTAATTATTAGAGAAATGCAAATAAAAACTACAATGAGATACCACCTCATACCGGTCAGAATGACCATCATCAAAAAGTCTACAAATAACAAATGCTGAGGAGGGCATGGAAAAAAGGAGACCCTCCCACACTGTTGGTGGGAACATAAATTGGCAGAGCTGCTATGGAGAACAGCATGGAGTTTTCTCAAAAGACTAAAAATAGAGCTATCACATGATCCTAGCAACCTCACTCCTGGGCATATATCCAAACAAAACTGTAATTCAATAAGATATACACACCCCACTGTTCATTATAGCACCATTTACAACAGCCAGGACATAGAAGCAACCTAATGTCCATCAACAGATGAATGGATAGAGAATATGTATTTCATATATGGAATGTAATATTATCATTACATATATGGAATGGAATGGAATATTACAATTACATATATGGAATGGAATGGAATATTACTCAGCCATTAAAAGAATGAAATAATGCCACTTGCAGCAATATGGATGAACCTGGAGATTATCTTACTAAGTGAAATAAATTGAACAGAGAAAGACAAATACCATATGATATAGCTTATATACCTAATCTTAAAAAATGATACAAATGAATTTATTTACAAAACAGAAACAGACTCACAGACTTAAAGAATGAATTTATGGTTACCAGGAGAGATGGTAGGGAGGAGGGGAAGATTGAGAGTTTGGGATTGACATGTACCTACTGCTATATTTAAAATAGATAGCAAACAAGGACCTATTCTAGAAAAACAAAAATTGGAACCCTGTCAAACCAGAGCAAAAGAACAAACCCCACAGGCCAAGATAGGTTGTTCTATCTTGCTAATTTCCTTGACCCAAAAAGAGACAGAAGTATTAGCGATGGTACAGACACTACCACAGTTAGCCAATAAGAAATCAAGAGCAGTGCAACTGCGCATCAATACTCATGACAATGAATTTCTCTTGCTCTCTATTGCATCTTGGGCAGAGATAGTACTGCTAATAGCCGTGGCCAGGGCTTGTAAATTTCATTATAGTCCTTTCTAGTTGTATAATTCCCACCAGTGGGATCAATGCTTTAATTTTTCACATAAATGAGCTATGTGAACAGCTGGTAAAAATGCCTAAATAATCAAGAATGAGCTTCATTTTGGAGATCTTGTCTTGAGGTAGAATAGCCTTTCAATTGGGTCAAATTTGGAATTGCTTCTTTATTTGTGAAATATGAACCCAAGGATAGACTGCCTGAAGTCTCATTTCTACATTTGTTATTAATACTTTCTAAGGTCCCATTCATTGAGATTAAACAGCAGTTTTTCTCTGATGTCTCTTCCAAAACACAAATCTTCTGGTCCAAGATCATGTTGCGTACATTTAATAAGATGTTGTAAGAAGGCAGTTTTACATTTTTGGTAATAGGACTGCCTAAGCCATCTGACTCCTTTGCAATATTTGCCATAACTTCATGAAGCAGGGCAACTTTAGTTTCAGAAACAAAATCCTAAAATGCATGAAACTTCCAGTTTCAAATCCATAAGGTGGTAACAGATGTGTTCTCAAGGGACTGGACTCCATATGGCTATAAGAGCTAAAATCTTTGGCCAGGTGTTTCTGAATATTTTTATAATTTTAATTTAAAGATTATATCAATTCTTTCAACATGTCCAGAAGATTATGGTGATAAGTCCAGTATTGGATTTTTAAAACTTTGTATTGGTTGATTATACTCTTTGTAGCTGAAGACGTAGAAACTCTATACAGTCATCAAAAACAAGACAGGGAGCTGACAGAGACTCAGATCATGACCTTCTTATTGCAAAATTCAGACTTAAATTCAAGAAAGTAGGGAAAACCCCTAGACCATTCAGGTATGACCTAAATCAAATCCCTTACGATTATACAGTGAAGTGACAAATAGATTCAAGGGATTAGATCTGATAGAGTGACTGAAGAACTATGGGCAGAATTCATAACATTGTACAAGAGATGGTGATCAAAACCATCCCCCCAAAAAAAGACATGCAAAAAGGCAAAATGATTGTATGAGGAGGCCTTACAAATAGTTGAGAACAAAAGAGCAGCAAAAGGCAAAGGAGAAAAAGAAAGATACACTCATGTGAATGCAGAGTTCCAGAGAGTAGCAAGGAGAGATAAGAAAGCCTTCTTAAGTGAACAATGCAAAGAAATAGAGAAAAACAATAGAATGGGAAAGACTAGAGAATTCTTCAAGAAAATTAGAGATAACAAGGGAACGTTTCATGCAAAGATGTGCATAATAAAGGACAAAAATGGTATGAGCCTCACAGAAGAAAAAGATATTAAGAAGAGGTGGCAAAAATACACAGAAGAACTATACAAAAAAAGATCTTAATGACCCAGATAACCACAATGGTGTGATCACTCACCTGGAGCCAGTCATCCTGGAGGGCAAAGTCAAGTGAGACTTAGGAAGCATCACTATGAACAAAGTTAATGGAGGTAATGTAATTCCAACTGAGCTATTTCAAATCCTAAAAGGTGATGCTGTGAAAGTGCTGCACTCAGTATGTTAGCAAATTTGGAAAATGCATAAGTGCCATGGGACTGGAAAATGTCAGTTTTCATTCCACTCCCAAAGAAGGGCAATGCCAAAGAATGTTCAAACTACCACACAACTGTGCTCATTTCATATGCTAACAAGGTAGTGTTCAAAATCATTCAAGTTAAGTTTCACAGTATGTGAACCGAGAACTTCCAGATGTTCAAGCTGGATTTAGAAAAGGCAGAGGTACCAGAGAGCCAGGTACCAGAGTCTCCTGGACAACAAGGAGATCAAACCAGTCAGCCCTAAAAAAAAAAAAAGATCAACCCTGAATATTCATTAGAAAGACTGATGCTGAAGCTCCAATACTTTGGCCACCTGATGTGAAGAGCTGACTCATTGGAAAAGACCCCGATGCTGGGAAAGAGTGAAGGCAGGAGGAGAAGGGGACGACAGAGGAGAAGATGGTTGGATGGCATCACTGACTCAATCAATGGACATGAGTTTGAGCAAACTTTGAGTGATAGTGCAGGACAGGGAAGCCTGGTGTGCTGCAGTCCAAGCGGTCACAAAGAGTCAAACATGACTGAACGACTGAACAGCATAGTTGATCTACAATGCAGGATAGTATTGTTGAGTGAGGGGTAATACCTTGCTGAAGATAATACCTTCTTTGATAATGGTTCTCATAAAATGTGATCTTCAGTCATTTGGTATAAAAGTTGGTCTGCTCCAGGTTGGAAACACAAAATCACACAGCATTTTAGCAACTGTTAGGCTACAGGTTTTTGGCAAGGAAATATCTCAACCCATACTGAATGCAGACATACGATAACTGAAATACATTCAAAGCTCATGGAGAACGGAAGCTGAGCACAATCCAACTGAAAGTGTTCCAAAGCCCCATGAGGTTTTGGTTTCTGGTTGTGTTCCAACTTTATAGTTTTCCCATCATTATGTATTGTCCTTCTTTGTCTCTTGAAACAGTATTTTTATTTTATTTGGAACAGGGTTCCAAATTTTAAAGAATCTTATATGGATTATTTCTCTTGTTCTCGTCATAGTGATCATGATGCTGGACCACTGCATTCTACCCAGAGCCTTAGATGCTTCTGTGCACTGCTCTCTCATGAGATGATTGCCATGATGACATAACAAAAGGGTCTAGAAAAACCTCATGATAATGGTGACTATGGAGACAACTAGATAAACTGCAGGAGGGGAATATCTGAATCTCTAGGGTTCTGTGAATTACTCAACCTCTCACGTGCATGAGAATGACTAAAGCAAGAAAGAAGAGACTGAATGCATTATACAAATGCATTATATAAGCACATAATTACCAGAGTATATATGACCACGGAACTCTGCCTCACAACTTTTATAACAGCACAGGAATCCAAACCAACCTCTACAGTAACCAGTCCAGGAAGTCAAACCATAACCTCTGCAGCAATTGACTCAGAGAGGTCAGGACTTGGTCACTGACTCCCAACTTCCATATTTTTTGCCCCGCCTTCCAATCAGAGAAAACCAAATACATTCCTCAAAATCAATCGCATAAGATGCTCCACTTTGGGTTAGACTGCTTCTGTCTTCCCAAACAACTTTTGTCAGAGCATAACTGAGGCCATCTTCCTTCTGCACTATAAAGCTTTCCTACCAATCTGCCTGCTTTTGAGTCTCTGCCAAACACAAAGTGAGGGTAGCTAACCACCTACTTCAGCAAGTTCTAAGTAACCTCCGTACTTATTGGGATGATTGTTACTTACACAAAGGAAGGAGAGGTGAGGGGCAGACCCAGGCTGAACCCTAAGAGAAGAAGCCATGATCTGATTTAGAGGGAAATTAGAAATCAAAGTTTTCCCTGGATCTCAGATCCTTCAAAACAGCTTCATGCATTTCAAAGTGTCTGTGTTCAGGTTCTAAAAAAAGAAAAACCTATTCCATAACATATCTTTTAATTTAAAAAAACAGTGTCTATTATTCAGTTGTCTTCAGCCACAGACAAGGTATTAAATGGGATTCCTTTAGGCAATATTCCAATGAAAATGTTGGTTTGTTTAATTGATGGCTATTATGATATTGGACCCTTGGACTACCTGAATTTTTTTTTTTTTTTTACTGTCTATAAAGGTGATAAATCCTATTTCATTTGGGACTGAAATCTAATTCACAGCTTATATGCTTTTGTATTATTTGCTGGTATGCTAAAAGATGATGTAGGCACCTAAATAAACCATACAAATTGTTAAAAAAATTTTAATAGCCACTTTGCAGAATCCTTAAAACTACTGAGTTTTGTGGGATTAAGCAATCAAATGTATGCAGATTCTTTAAGAGAAAATGCTGTTTGGGGGAAATATGCTTCTACAGTGTTTGGGATTCTTCTTCCCAAAATATTTATTACTCAATTATCTCCACAAATGAAATGCAACTTGATTTTCTCTGCCTCACAAAAAGAAAAATGCCATTCTAATTTTTGTTTTGTTTTAGGCAAGTATATTGAGAATGGAAGAAACCCTGGAACAATGATCAAGACTTGTTCTGTTTCCTAACAACAGAAGGAAGAATACTGTGCTGTCATTTAGGTCTCAGAAGTCAAGCAGCCGTCAACTGGGACACTCTAAATGCAGAGCCTGCAGAGAGGCCTGCTGAGCTGGGAAAATGGTTGGTGAGGTTTACATGTAGGGAATATAATTTGCTATTTAAAATTTAGGCTAACTTTAAGAGCCACTCTTTTCAAAAAATAGAGTTTGTAAGACTGCTTGATCTTAGGGCTAACCTGTAGGAACACTGGAGAACAAGACATCAGTTAAAGGCACTCAAACTTCAGCTGATAACCAAGAAGGGTATTGCCAGAATCAATATCTAAGGACTTCCCCAGTGGCCCTGGTTAAGACTCCACACTTCCCCTGAAGTGGGCACAGGTTCAATCCCTGGTCTGGAAACTAAGGTCTAGCACGCTCCGCAATGCAGCAAAAAAAGAGAGAAAATCAGTATGTAGAGCCAGAAAAATCTCACATTAGACCTTTGATCTTCCAGTGACTACAGAGATGAAGGTTCCGCTCATCAGCTAGTTTCACAAGGCTGAATACTATGTTAGGAGACTCCATAGAAATGACTCAATGATTCTTTTTTTTTTTTCATTTATTTTTATTAGTTGGAGGCTAATTATTGTAGTGGTTTTTGCCATACATTGACATGCATCAGCCATGGATTTGTATGTATTCCCCATCCCCCTCCTCCCTCCCTGCCTATCCCATCCCTCTGGGTCTTCCCAGTGTACCAGCCCTGAGCACTTGTCTCATGCATCCAACCTGGGCTGGTGATCTGTTTCACCCTTGATAGTATACTTGTTTCAATGCTATTCTCTCAGAACATCCCACCCTCGTCTTCTACCACAGAGTTCAAATCAATGATTCTTGATTATATCACTTGGCAGTGACTGCTGATATCAGCCCAGTCTTTTAACTTTGGTCTGGGAGCATGTAAGGGCATGAGGTTCCTCCATGGGATATGTGGGCATTTTCTAAGTCATAATGCAGTGATTTAAGTATTGAGTGGCAAGTTTCTTCCCCAAGTCTGCTAATCCATGCCTATAGTGAATTCAAACAGAACAGCCTCATCACCTCCTCAGAATAGGGATTACACTTCAGAGAACTTTCACATATATTATGTCATTGGTTTTGAAAGGCCACCTGGGGTCTGAGCAATTGGAGTTTTAGGGATCTCTCACCAGCCTTACTGAGGTTAGTTAGACTTTGCAGAAACAGAAAAGAAAGAAAGATAGCACTAAGTCATGGTCCAACTTTTGTAATCCCATGGACTGTAGCCTGCCAGGCTTCTCTGTCCATGGGATTCTCCAGGCAAGAATACTGGAGTGGGTTGCCATTTCCTTCTCCAGGGGAACTTCCCAACCCAGGAATTGAACTCAGGTCTCCTGCATTGTAGGCAGATGCTTTACCGACTGAGCTACATGGGAAGTCCTTTCCAGGAATGGGATCCTGTAATTTGCATTCTTATTAGTGAGCTCAGCATGTGAATTCTGGGCTTCCCAGGTGGCACTAGTGGTAAAGAACCTGCCTGCCAATGCAGGAGACATAAGAAATGTGGGTTCGATCCCTGGGTCGAGAGGATCTGCTGGAGAGGGCATAGCACCTTACTCCAGTATTCACATCTGGAGAATCTCATGGACAGAGGAGATTGGGGGCTACAGTCCATAGGGTTGAAAAGAATTGGACACAATTGAAGAGACTTAGCACACACACATGCCATGTGAATCATACAAACAGGCATTTCAGAACCATTGTCCGTGATCCTCAAGCCATTCGTGTAGAGCAGTATACCAGGGATCTTGTCTTACTTGTTCTCAGCAACAAATAATTATTTGTTGACTAAATGAGTGAGTGAAATATTAAATGATAAATTAATTGCAGTATGAGGCAAATAAGAATTAAAGATCACTTATTTTATATATATATAAATATTTTTTCTTCTATTCCATTTCATTTTGTATCAGAACGCCTAGGGATCCTGTTAAAATTAAGATTCCCTAGCCCCATTCCCCATTCCTATAATAACAGGGTTTTGTTCAGTCCTTTGGACATCAGCCACTTTTCATTATTAACAAAACACAGTGAAGATAATGATTGCAATTAAATAAAATGAGATGTAATTTATTATCACAAAAGCCTGGAATAGAAGATTTTGCTATCCACATTTTATATATGGAGAAACATTAGGTGAAAAAGATAAATCATTTTCCTATTACCTAGTAAGAAGGAGATCTACAAGCTTAATTCATAGCACCATTCCCCAGTACTTCTAACATCATGGAAAAGAGAGCCTACACATTTATAGAGCATATTCATCCCCCAATCCTAAATGTTGAAATTGAAGGAGGGCAGCATGCAAAGTTACCATATCACAGAGTCCTTTCTAACAAATCAAATCAATCAATAAGTATGCAGTGACAGTCTCATAGGTGCAGCAAAAATGAAACAGTAATATTAGAACCAGGTATCAAGGAAAGACAGTATAGAAAAGCTTCAGAACAGTGCCCCACTCTCCAATTAATGACAGAAAGGTAAACTATAAATCCAAAGGTGTAAAAGCAGGTCCTGCTTGCAATGAACTGAGATGGTATCTAGGAAAAGGGAATCAAGCCAGACATTGGAGAGAGACAAGTTTTAATAGCCAAAATGGAGTGGACAGGTGTTCTTTTTATCTCTTTATTCAGCAATTATGGATTATCTTTTAGATGCTAAAAGCTATCTTAATTAACAAGAAGGCAGTTCTGCCAATATGCCATTCATTTGGGAATCATCTATATCCATTTCCTGTGGGCTGAATGGGACTGACCGTATCCACCTGCCTCAGGAGTAGACACATGATTCAAACATGGGCAGTTAAGTCCTCCATTCTCTTGGCCCCAGTGGGATAAGCATGGGACCCGAGATGAACTGACCAGAGTCCTCTCAGAAGTATCTTTTCAGAGAAATGAAAAAATACTAACTTTCCCATCACAAGCTATATATTCCAATATAAACATAGCTATATATTCCAAGTATGTAGTGGCTGCATAAGGCCGTCTTCTCTGGCTGCATGGTGGGAGCCTTATTCTATGAGAGAAAATATAGGCAGCAAGCAAAAGAGTGAATACTGATATTAATAAAAAATTATTTGACTCTCTGAACCCAGGTCTGACTCAAGTCTAAAACTTATCAGTATTTGAGCCAATGAACTTCCTTTTATGCTTAGGAGGTTTAAGTTTAGTTCCTTTCTTTTGCAGCCAAAAGATATTCCAACCAGTAAAGCAATGGTAGAAAATAAAGGAATCAGCAAGATAATAGCTAAGCAAACAAGAACACTAATAATTGTAATGCAGTGTGATACAGGTTGTAATAAATCTTAAGCACCAGTTGCCAGACCAGCGTAGGAAAGGGTCACCTTATTCCTTATCTGGAGTTAGAACTATCACACTTCTGCCACTGAACGATATCAGCCGGGATTATTTAGACTTTATCCCTCTAATTAATCTTTTTCCTTTATTATAAGTGGAAATGATCCAACCAATCAGTAGATATTGTCACCTAAACACACAGCATGTAAGCATTAAAAAATGACACAGAAACCATGAAAGAGATTCTTCCTTTATTTTCTCAACTTATTAATGAAGGTATAATTTATAAGCAATTTTAAATTAGACCTTTCTTTACTAGGGAAACTCCCTGAAACTCAATATCAAAGGCACTATTTACCACCTCTTAAAATCCTTTATTTTCTAGTTAAGTAGAAAATGCCCAGCTCAACAATGATCTTTAGGTCCAGAGATCCTCTGAAGCTAAATAAATATTCTCTGAAAATTGTTTTAATTTGTTTTTAGCCTCAAAGGAGTTGAGGAAAGAGGTAGCACAAAATGAGGGAAAGGGAAGAACCTGAAAGGAGATAACTCTGCATGTACAAAATCATGCCTATGTTGTGTTAACTACAGTGATGGATAGCAAGTAGTTACCAGTCACATCAAAGTTAGCTTGATTTCAAGTTACAGCCAGTATCCATCAATGGCAGGGGAAAAAAAAACAGCAAATATTGTACAGGATTGTCAAGAGAAGAAGCACCAAAATTTGGGAGGCTTTGCTGTAATTCAAGGGAAGGGAAAATTCTCAGTTCTAGAAAATATAAAAAAGTCAGTGTGAATCCCTAGATCAAATGGTAAAAGATGCTGGGAAGTAGAAGCAAAGTGGGCTTCAGAAACACATGCTAATTCAAAGTATGGAGAATTTAAGTAAAAATAATGGATTAAATTCTGTTGCAAGGACCAGCTGAGATAGTCTTCTATGTAGAGAAAAGAAGAGGGAAAATAACACCCTAAAATTATTTTCTATACGCTGATTCCATGATTTTATGAGGACTGGAGACTTTTAGTGAGCTGAATTTATGGAGAATTAGCCCTAGTTGTTGCTCTCCCTTACTGCCAAACTGAATTTGCTTGCTACTTAGGCAAACTCGAGAACTATAGTAGCTCATACTACAGCTCCACCTTCAGAAGGACAGGGGGAGTAGGGGAGAGGAAGCACTTTTATCTACAGTGTATAACTTGCTGCTTCTAAAAGAGGGCTTAGAGAAAACTCAATAATAGACATGAAACTTGTTAAGGGTGAGCACTCTGTCTTCTCCATCTCTTTGACAATGCTACGAGTAGTCTCATAGCTCTGCACGTGGTAGAAGGCGATTGTGCTCAGACACTCAGTCATGTCCGACCCTTTGTGACCCCAAGGATTGTAGCCCGCCAGGCTCCTTTGTCCACAGGATTCTCTATGCAAGAATACTGGAGTGGGTGCCATTTCCTCCTCGAGGGGATTTTCCCAAGCAGGGCTCAGTCTGTTATGTCTCCTGCATTGGCAGGGAGATTGTTTATCACTAGCATCATCTGGGAAGTCCAAAGAGGATTAATAGGAGTCTAATAAATGCAGGCAGATTAATTAATCTGGGCTATGGGCTCTAGTCTAACAGGCTCTTCTGTCCATGGGAATCTCCAGGCAAGAATACTGGACTGGGTTGCCATTCCCTCATCCAAGGGATTTTCCTGACCTAGGGATCGAACCCGAGTCTCTTATGTCTCCTGCATTGGCAGGCAGTTTCTTTACCACTAGTGCCACTGGGAAGCCTTGCTCTAAATAACTGGCATCTTAATGAATGAATGCATGCATGCACTCATTCATTCAAACTGCTATATTGAATCTTTCATCTGGTTCACTTATATCCCCAAACCACTAATATAGCATCCAATGAAGACAGATCATTTCCTGAAGCAAAACGGCTAGCTTCTCCCCACCCGGGTCTCACAGTTTTGACAATGTTAGATGAGCATTGGTTGCAGCAGTCAGAAAACTGTCCTTCTCCAAGGAAAAATTCCCCAATTACTGAGATAGTTTCTTCAGGGCTTCCAGATGAATTCACAGAGACATAGATGTTGACCTTGAGCGAGGGATTTTTTTTTTCTTCTCTACTTGCTCTTATTCAAATACTGTGCCCAAGTCTGTGACTTTGTGGCTTATTTGCAGAAGAGCTTCTGTGCATAGGCATGTTGCCGTTTAGAGAGCACGTCTGTGCCCAGCTCTGGAAGACTGCACACTGTTTAACCAAAGGATCTAAATCCTTGGATACATTTTGTCTCTCTCCACTGCTTTATGCCTGATGGAAAAGGAAAGACGCAGAATATTTTCCAAGTCACAGATCTATGATTTTTCACTTTAAGTGTAGAGTGCCCTTGGCAGGACTACAGGAACACCTCAGGAGAGAAGGAAGCACACCTAGGAATGGGATGAAGTTTAGTTCAACTCAAACGGTTTATCTGAAACGCTTCTTAAAGCAGGCGGTGGCACTAGGCAACACTTCAAAGTCCCCTGTCAGTCCTAAGAGAAGGTGAAATCCCTCGTGAACTGTTGTGTTTGAGCCCCGCTAATCCTTATCCCCTCCTTGTTTACTAAAGGAATGTCAGAATCATTGTCTTCACTCCCGACAGGAAAGAAGTATCAGCCTGACCCATCCTTCCAGGGAGGTTTCTTCCTCAAACTACTTATTAAGCAAGAATACAAATAATTTCTTCCGTTTGGGTCAAATGTGGTGACAAAAGTGTCCAAAAGGGGAAAACTTGAAACTGGACTGGAGCAGCCTGAAGTCAAGGCAGGCTTCCTGGAATCTACTTCTCCACAGCTGCACCATCTCTCCTAACAGAATTCCTGGGCCACTTTTGAGAATATAAGAAAAGCTCTGAGTTTCTCCCAGAAACATACTCAGAAACAAGTCATGTATCTACAGTCAGGTGGTGTGCAAGGCCCCGTGAAACCCATTCATAAAATTTCTAGGGGATCCTTGTGCTCCAGGTTAAACATTCTCACACCAAACTTCGTTGTTTTTTTTTTTTTTTTTTTAATGTACTTTCTTGCATTGATTAGGGGAAGTATCTCACATTGTGTTAAAAAAAAAAAAAAAGAGGAAAGAACAAGAATCAGAAACCTCTGGACCAGCTCTAAGCTCTTAAAAGAAAGCATTTAACCTTCCAATTACCCAAGCCGAAGTTCTGACTCCCGCTCTAGGATGTGGAACTTTCTCGTACAATGAGAATAGGACACAGTCTTTCATTTAGCAAGTACTTCTTGAGCATCTCTTACATCAGCCAGGTGCAGGAGTAGTCACTAAGGTTAGAGATGAGAGGTCTATAAAGAGCTCATTTAAAATATATAGACGAGGTGACTTCCCTGGCAGTCCAGTGGTTAGAACTCTGAGATGCCACTGCAGGGGGCATTGGTTCCATCCCTGCTTGGGGAACTATGATTCCACATGATGTGCAGTGTAGCCAAAAAAAAAGACAAGCACTGCATCTCAGTACAGTGTGATGCTAACGTGGATGTTAAGATGGGTGTTTTATGGGAGTGAGGAGGATTGGGAGGAGGTGGGGAATGGCTGGAGAGGACCAAGGAGGTCTCCACAGGAAGCTAATGCCCAGGTTGTGTGTGTGTGTTAGTCACTCAGTCGTGTCTGACTCTTTGCAACCCCATGGATTGTAGCCCACCAAGCTCTCCTCTCCACAGAATTCTCCAGGCCAGAATACTGGAGTGGGTTGCCATGCCCTTCTCCGGGGAATCTTCCTCACTCAGGGATCAAATCTGGGTCTCCCTCATTGAGAGCAGATTCTTTACTGTTTGAGCTACCAATGAAGTCCTAATGCCTAGGTTGAGTCATCAGTAAATAGGAGCAAGCTGTGGGGAGAAGATGGTGGTGGGAACATGCGCAATGACATGGAGGTGAGAAAAAATAGAATGCTTTTAGGAGGGTAAGCAGGGACTTCCCTGGTGGTCTGGGGGTCAGGAATTCACTTTGCAATGGTGGGGACATAGGTTCCATCCCTGGAGGGAAACTAAGATTCCACATGCTGCAGAGCAACCAAGCCCAAGAGCTGCAACTAGAGACTCTGTGCATTTCGATGAAAGAACCTGCACTGACACCATAACTAAGACCTGGTGCAGCCAAATAAATCATTTTTAAAATAAATAAATTTTTAAAAAAGAGGAGCAAGCAGTGGTACAGCTGGAAGAGAGGAGATGTTAAATGGAAGGCTGGAGGAACAGGCAGAAGCTATCCTGAAGACCCTCAAAGAGCCTAAGAAGCCTGGCTTTTATTGAAGGCAAACAGCAACTAAAGAACTTAAAATGAGGAGTGTCATCCAGCTAGCATTTTCAAAAGGTCATGTGTAGGTGCCCTCAAAATGTTTGATTGCTGGACTGCCAAAGAGTTCTAAGACTTCATAGAAGAGATGTCAGTCACTCCCACTCTCCATGATTCCAATGCAAATAGCAATCAGGCATTTGCACGTTCATACCTTCCTGAGACCCTTAGCATCATGTGGATGGGCAGTAACTCACTGTGCTGCGAGTCCTTCTGGGTACAGAATGCAATGACATATTTCCAATAAAAATGAAAAATACCTTCACTGTCGTAAATATATTTACTTTCATTGTATTTCTCTTGAAATACAGTATGTCAGCTCTCTATGGTTGTTATAACAAATTACCACAAAGTCAGTGGCTTAAACAATACAAATTCATTATTTTATAGTAGATCAGAAGTCGAACACCCATCTCACTAGGCTATAACCAAGGTGTCAGCAACACTGCATTCCCATCTGGAAATTCTAGGGGAGAATATGTTTCCTCACATTTTATAACTTCAAGAGGCCATTCAGATTCCTTTCTCCCTCTTCCAAGCCAGTAAGTTGAATCTGTTTGACTTTTATTTCACAGGATAACATCATCATCCTCTGACCACAGCTGGGAAAGGGATTTCATTTTAGATACTCATGTGATAAGACTGGGCCCACCTGGAAAATCTGAGGTAATCTCCCTATCTCAAGGTCTATAACTTTAACTACATCATCAATGTAAATTAATATATTCAAACCTTTAGGGGGTTAGGACACAGGCATTTTGAGGAGGATGGAAAGGTGTGTTATTCTACCTATCCCAAAGGAATTTGACAATTTGTCCCACATGCCATTATTACTACTTGACCAATGAAAAGCAATTTGACAACAAAATATAATAGAGCTTCATCTACTCCTGTCTTTCATTTTTAGTTCATTGAAAGCATTTAATAAAATGTTTATTTATATTCAAGGTGTGGATTAAGGCCTTGAACGTGCTCTCAATATCTTCAGCCACTGCAGAGAAAGGCAAACCAGTGAAGGAATCAGTGCTAGCAAAAGAGGCCAACCATGGAAACTCACTGTGAGAATCTAGGACAAATGAAGGCTGAAAAACAAGGCAGATTCAGGCCTTTAAAGTATCATCTGAGTAACAGGATTGCCCTGAGACTAAGACAAGCTATAAAGTTGAAAATAATATCAAAGCACTGAAAACTAGTCAGGTGCAACCACAAATATCCATGTGTTTAAAGTGAGCTAATCAACACCGTCAACAAGCATCCCCTATCTACATGTACGTCCCAAAGGCAAAGCTCACGCATGTATTTGCACAGCAACAAGCCTATTGTCAATACTGCACCAATAAATCGTAACAGCTTAAGCTTACTAAACTGGCCAGTGCCTGGGAAAGCTTAGATTTCAGAAAATAACCAGAGCTTTCAGCCCTCTCTGGCCATTCACCATTTTAGAATACCCCGTGTTTCCCAAGAAAAGCCCATCTGTCTCAAATGGTACTGCCTTTTCAATATTCACTTTGAGGAGAATTAGCCCAGCGTGCATATTAAGCAAATATTAAATCTCAATCATCTGGTGGTATTCAATATGTTTCCAGAGAACCCAACTACTTATTCTATTCCAAATTCATCACTAGTTCAATCTTAAGTTCTGTTTTGACTTTTTGCTATGTTGTCTTGGGGGCTTCCCAGGTGGCACAGTGGAAAAGAATCTGCCTGCCAATGTAGAAGATGCAAGAAACGTAGGTTCAATCCCTAAATCAGGAAGACCTCCTGGAGAAGAAAAAGGCAACCCACTCTAGTATTCCTGCCTGGAAAATTCCAGGGACAGAGAAGCCTGGTGGACTACAGTCCATGGAGTCACAACAGAGTCAGACACAGCTAAGCACACAGGCACTACTACTACTGTGTTTTATGATACCAATTCTAAAACAAATGGAAGATATTTTGCTTTGGGGAATGAGATGCCTACACAGGCAGTGAGGCCACCACCACGTGGGGCCCTAGGATGCTCAGAGGGGACTCACACATTAGGTAGAGGTAGGAGATAGATTCTTTTCCAAATCTGAGATGCATCATTTCAATGATACATATATTCATCATTAGGATACTTCTGGATATTGCTGAGCTATACTAGAAAAAAGGCCCCTGAGTGATGTCTCCTGACGGCTCTGTTCCAGATCAAGCCATCCTGCTTAGAGACATGAGATGCGGTCCTACAGACAAAGTCGACAGACAGCTCTGGGGTGTGATCTGAGTTGCACCAAAGGTTGTCTCTCTCCCTGTTCTATGAGAGTCCTGCAGAAAAGGAAGGGTTTGAGGGGTTCTAGGAAGCCAGATAGGATTTGAATCAGCTGAGAGTATTGGGAGCAGATTCAAGAAGGCCATGAGCAAACAAGGTTGATGTGTTTGGAATCTAGTAAAACAATCTTGGAGAAGTGTCTACTGAGAGAGAGGAAGAGATAGTTGAGGGGGTGTGGGGAGGGGCAGGACATTTGGGGTCTTCTAGTGTAATCCTGTACATAAGCCCATCAGGTAAAATCAGAACACAGAGGAAACTGACAGTTTTCAGAGTCCAAACTCTAACCTCCAGGCAACTGGAAAGTAGGCACTGGGGAGCAGGGTATCCCATGTGAAGCCACCTTGGGTGGGAGTTTGCTAGAGGACATTAAGGAGAGCTGTGTGTTCAGTAAGAGTTAACAGGAAAGAAAGACGGGACATTCCTCTCTACTTCAATGGTTTGATGTTGCCTTTGTTCCTTTTTATTTTGATTTTTCAAATTATTGAATTCATAGTGCTTTAGAAAGTCTCCATTTGGAGGCGTACATACAATTAAAAGATCTATTTCATATAAAACGTCCTCACACTTATCTATTTCATTAGTTAATAATTTATTCTTCCAGAATTATTTTTAAATACATATTGCTATATTGAGATTTGGTATATGTATATGGACAAGTATATATATATACAAACATATAAACATTGGTATATAAGCATATGTATATACATATATGGATACACACATATATATTTTTGCTTACTTGAGCCTCTCCCATTACTGTTTAGCTATCTCAGTAATGTTTTTGAAAAAAATTCTGCTTCACCTAGCTGTACTGAGTGGAAAGGAAAGAACAGAGTGTATATGTATCTGCTTCTCCACCTGGCCTGGGTGTGTTCCATTCAGGGGAGCATTTATGCCCACAAACAGAAGCCCTTGGGGCACAGGGCTGGGTGACAGAAGGAAAAAAAGGATCAGGGAGCAAATGAGTCCTCAGAAACTCATTCATGACAACTAACCCATTCCCAGACACTGTTTTTTTTTTTTTTTTTTTTAAGGAATTATCTTGGCATGACAGGAGGACTTGAATGAAAAGATATGAAAGGAAGTGGATTAACTGACAAGTCAGAACATTTAATACACAGAAGAGATGTACAGAGAAAATTGTCAAAAGTTGCTATATTTTTGCTTTTATACCCAGTGCTCATCAAACAGCAGAGGCCCTGACTCCAGACCCAGTGAAGGGTTATACCAGTAATCTAACCGTTCATACTCCTGAGACCTCGCACACTCTCAGGAGCTCCCCTATCTGCTGGAAAGTGGACTGCAGGTGTTTCACTCACTCACTCCTATCAGCCACAATGTTTGAGCATGGACCTCCAATGTCAGCATATTTATTTACAAATTGTTATTAACACACCCATATAAAATGTCACAAATTGAAATCTATAAAAGACATAAAATGGGACAAACTGTATGTTTAAACTAACATTTGTATTGCATACACCATGTGTTGGGCACTTGTTTAAGCATGTTACACACATTAACCCATTTAATCTCCATAATAACCTTTTAAGATAGGTACTATTATCAACCCCCATTTTACAGATGAGGAAACTGAGTCATGAGGCATGTAAGTAACTCATCCAAGGTTGCACAGCTTGTAAGAACAAGAGCTTCAATTCAAACCTAACCTCTGCACTATACTCTAATTTTTCAAATGCTTCTCTAATAGTTATTCTTCCCTGTTGATCAGATTGACATTAGTTAATCTCTCAGGACACATTAGGCATTTTGGGAGAGGTTCATCATTAATGATGTCACTATTAATCCATATTAGAAATCATCTTCTTGGTAATCATATCCGATTAGATTGCCATTATTTTTTTACACCTTGATGGAGCTAATCAGAAGCTTTGAATGAACAGGACAATTGTCAGCACAGCCATTTTCTTGTGCTCCTTTGTGGCATTAAGCCTTGTGATAATGCTTCTTTGGCATTATCATCAATTCACGGGTTCTTTGTAGAATACTTGTTTAAGCCACTTGTTTATGCTGTGAGGGGTAGTTTAATTAAACAAGATCATTGACCCTTAAATCCATTTACCCCAGGCAACATAAATCTCTCTGTATCAGAGTAAGCAAAACCCAAGTTAACTTCCACCCTCAGTCAATTTATCATGATTCTAAACACTTTGTCCAGGACATAACCAGAAGACTATCATACAGATTCAACCAGAACACTTGTGCCAATCTGCAGAAAGCTTAGGAACTGTCTTTTCTTAAGATAAACATGGGTAAAAGTTCTAAACTTGTGTTCCTGCACCACAAAGGACTCTTCCTTTGGGACAGAGATGTACAGACCCTACTTTGGAGACCACTCCACTGGCAGAGTATTTCTCAGAGTGGAGCCTTCAAACCATTTAGATCAGAATTAACAGAGTTCTTACAAAAATTTGGATTCCTGGGCTTAAGTCCATGTTTACTGAATGGGAATCTTGGGGTAGGACTCCGGAAATCTGAATTTTACATTATTCTTCATATGATCCTTACACACATCAATATTGGTAGCCGCTATTAGGGGCTGCTCAGTCCCTGATACAACATTAACTCCCAAGGTTACAAGAGCCTTTCAGTGGCATCTACCTCAATATTTGACCGTCAGAGTAAAGAACCAGATACAGAGATACTGATTCTCCTTCCCTGGAGGAGAAGATACATTTGATTACTGCTTTTCAATTACTCAGATATGTTCTATTTATTTAGTTTACTTATAACAACCTGGGAAACACCTGTGCTTGCTTTTTCATAATACCTATAGTTCTAATTCAGCACTAGAATACAGTAGGCCACAGCCAGAAAATAGCTTTTATCTCATGTGATGCCTGATTAATCAGTAGTTTCTACCATGATTGCCCTGTGGACAAGGATTCTGAGACAGAATTGGAGCACAGTGATCAATCTCTGATGAATTATCAATGTCTGTCATGGAAATCATGTAGAGAAGCGGCAATGTGGGATGGGCATATGGTGATACAAATGAGCCATCTCAACCGCATATTCAAAAAGAATGAACACAGGAAGATATCCCAAGCACTGTGTATGTGAGCACATCATCTCTCACTTAGGGAAGTGCATTTTTTTCAGGTCATTCCTGTCAGAGAAGCCACTGCAGTGAGAAGCCTGCTCACCACCACAAAGAATAGCTCCCACTTGCTCCAACTAGAGAAAAGTCCACATAGAAATGAAGATCCAACACAGCCAAACTAATAAAATTATTTTTAAAAATAAGTCATAATGAGAAAGACAAATATTGTATCTCATATGTAGAATCAAAAAAACCCAAATTCATAGAAAAAGACAAAAGATTAGTGGTTGCCAGCGATGTTAGGGGGTGGGGTGGGAATTGGGTAAAGGTGGCCAAAAGATACAAACTTACAGTTATAAGTAAGTTCTGAAGATGTAATATTCACCATGGTGACTATATAAACTCACAATATGGTACAGCATATTTGAAAGTTGGCAAGAGAGTAAATCTTAAAAGCTCTCATCACAAGAAAAAATTATAACTGTGAGGTGTTGGATGTTACCTTAGTTTATTGTTTATACACACACACATAACATCACACAGATAAATATATCATTATATTGCACACACATTCATACAATGGTATATGCCAAATATATCTCAACAAAACCAGAAAAAAGCCCACAAGTAAGAAACAAAACCAAAGAAAGGAGTCAGAACCTTCCAGAATGAAGCAACAGCCACTGAAAAGAAAATTTCTGCAAGTCTCTTTCATGCTCACCACATTTGTGGAGCCTCAAGTCAGGAGAATACTGGAAGCTGTTAGACACAGACCTTGGACAGCTCCCACCTTAGTAGCGAAGGGAGTCAAAAAACTACAATTTAATACAAGAAAGCAAGCTTGGCTATGTTTAAATAGCAGTAACCTGGAGTACTTTGGGATAGGGTTAGATATTCCCACCTACCACAGCAATTCTGTGAGTACAACAGTGATGATGCCGAATCATGGAAACTCGATGTAATTTTTGTATCGTTATTGCTTAGTTGCTTAAGTCATGTTCTACTCTTTTTAGACCCCATGGACTATATCCCACCAGGCTTTCTGTTCATGAGATTCTCCAGGCAAGAATACTGGAGAGGACAGCCATTCCCTTCTCCAGGGGATCTTACTGACCTAGGGATTAAAGCTAAGTCTCCAGAACTGCAGGCAGACTATTTACCACTGAGCCACCAGGGAAACTATATCCATAAAATGAACTTACCTGCAGCCTATAAGCAGGGCGTTTTTCACCTGGTTACCGGAACTGTTGCCCCACCTTCTTAGAACACAGCGAACCCTTATGTGGTGGTGAACTATGCAGAGACAAGGGTACACACACCAGCTATAACTGCAATCCTGTGGGGAGACTGAGCCTCCAGGCAAGCCACTGAGCATGAAGCATACAAAACAATAGTTAACACATCTGTGTGCATCCGGTTTCCTGTTTCTCTATTATTAGTATTTTTGGCAAAAATAAACTAGATTTAGGAGAAGGGGGTGTTGAGACTTAGAATACTAAGATAGGTTAAATCTATTGGACCCGTCGGGCATATTTCAGATTGTATCACATGAATAAATGTTTGGTATGTGGGCAGATGACTGGGTAAGAGATATAAGAGCAGAATTTTAAAATTTCAATCTGTTGAATGTTTGTTGGGTTTTCATCTCATCTGGGCCACAAATTGGAAGAGAAAAGGGTATCCAAATATTTAAATTATGTTATTTATATTAAATTGTAAATTCAAGAAAGCAAGAATTTTCTACCTAAAAGTTTTAGGTAGAGAAGGGTTCATCATATCATCATCATCATCATCATTATTATTAGAATAGCTCATAGGACACCAGGGATTAACACAACTCTCTTTTTTCTTCAGAAAGACAACTCAAAAGGAAGAACATCTCCTCTTGCTAGATATCCCGTGTTTTATTTCTTCCTGTGAGTACTTGTTAACTGAATTATAAAAATCTGGAAACCAAAAATCTTGAAGTGCTGACTCTGCCTTTAGTGGCTTATTCTGAGCTCTGTAACTACCACAGGAAAAATACTCAAAAGAGGCTGACAAAGAAGAGTTCATTTCCCATCATGTCGTGTCTGTTTCACAAGAGTAAGCATGGCCACGAGGGAGACGGAGGACCCTCCAGCCGTTGTCAGTAGCTCTGAACATCATTCAAGGTACCAGCACTCACACACTACATTTAACCTGCCCCCAAATCCTGCTCCTGAAAAGTCAGCACAGACTTTTCCATGACGCTACACTTTTTCACTTTCTGGAACTAATGAGATGATTCAAGTGAAAAAGCTTTCAAAGGACAAGCTATTCTTCTTCACCAAATATTCATTGGCCTTTGGCTTGAGCACTTAGGAGACACACTGCAACAGGAGGAAGCATGAGTCAATTTGCCTTCTTGACTTCTGTGTGGACAGGTGGTTAGTGGGTGCCGTAAAAGCGATCCAGCCAGAAACTATCCCATGCTATTTATGAAATATTTAAGTGCTGCTGTCAATTGCCATTTCTGCCTGCTGGGGGCAGAACTCTTGATTATGACATTAAACATTCAGAAAAATGTTTCAATTTGACCTTACTGGTGACTTATAAATCAGGATTAAAGAATACTAGATTTTTGCCCATGTCACCTACCACCCGCTACACACACACAGGGACATCTCCACTCACCTTCCACCCAACCCTTGCATCCTTCAACCTCTTTGTGAATTTACTCAATGTCTATGCACTCCAGGGTCCCTGAGGGTGAGAGGTGGCTATTGATTCCCACGTCCTGTGAAGACTGGTGTCTGGGCAGACAGTCCTCTGCTGAATTTCCTTAAAGCACAGAAGATCCTCAAGATTATCTAAAGTTAAAGTCCATTTTCTTGGATTAGGGTTTCTTCCTGGAAAAATAGTTTTGCGTGGCAGGGTCACACAAGAAGAAATCGCTCGAGCAGAGCTAAGCAATTCACCAGTACAGAGAAGTTCGTGGAGAATTTTTTTGAATATATTCATTTATTTTGTACACACACACACCCCATACACATATTGCCTAGAAACCCAGAAAGAAAGCTGCAACTTAATGGCCAAAGCCAAAAAAAGAAGAGTAAGAAGGAAAATGGGAATAGAAATTTTTGCTCTACATTAGTGATGTTTTGTCAGACAAAGACAGCCAGCCTTTTCACAGCTGGAGCAGAGACACTGGTAACCACCCAGGGTTTTGAGTTCAACAGAAAATGCCTGCACATTTCTGAGGCCTGAGTACAGGATAATTTCATGCCTGTTTCCCATATGCCAGCGCTGTGTTGAGGGCGCCTTTATCACATTTAGCAGGCAGCCTCCCCATGCTGCCCATGTGTTTGCACTGTGCTCCCTGACAGAGCTTGTCCATGTCAGTGCAGACATGGTCAGGAGCCCTGAGGGCTGACTGTGGAATCCATCCAGGAGGGCCAGGGAGCCCAGGAAGTCATCCAGTGGGAAGACACAGCCCACTCCCCTCCGGCTGCTGACTGTGACCACAGGCTTTTACAAAAACATACACTGGGCAGACCTGACCTTGGGTTCTGAAGCAACATTCTAAAACAAAGTCAGTGCAAGTCCAGTCCTGTCTGCTCATGGTGTTAGCCGAAGGTATTGGGATTTGAAAGAAGTATTTTGTTCAGAAGAAGGTGAACTGTTCTTGCAATAAGAATAGTCAATAAACAAGTAATCACCACTAAATTCATATAGACTTCTATTATTATGAAAGTAATAGTAATTCCTCCACTGTACTGCCCTCTCCATGTTCTTTGGAAAGTGGAGAAAGCTCTCACTGCCCCAGATCCAGAATGCATGCAAGAATTTCATCATCTGTCCTGCCTTCCATTAAAGACAACAGCCTTCAGATCTTCAGCTGGTAGGCTAGTGTTCATTGCTATGGGGGTATCCATTATGTCACCTAAACAGTAAGAAAGTTAATTTCCAAAGATGAGTCACAATCCAACCAGAGGAACCTCACTTTCTCCCTTCCTTGGGCAGGGGCTGCTGACAGGAAAGGTTTGTCACCAAACCCCACCATAACATTTTCAGCCATAGCTCGTCTGCTCTTAATGGAATTTGAAGAGAGACAGTTTCAACTTCATGCGCTATTTGAAAACTTGGAAGAAATCTTTAATAATTAGAATACTCATTACTTGCCCCCTCTATAAGTTTCCATTTTAATTTTCACTTGCCTTTGGTGTTGGAAGAAAAAAAAAAGACAATATGGTAGATAGACTTAGAATATACTCTTTTCATTAGAAAGTTCTGTCTGTTACAATAATAGCATCTCCTTAAATATATGTTGTCATGGCCCCCAAACATCTATCATTAAATCTGGTCATATTTGTATTCAAAATAGTTCCCTCCATAAATTAAACCGTTACTTTGAACTTGCCTCTCTACTCACTCTCTTATACTCAACCTCATGGTGGAATCCATCCCACTCATAATATGGTTCAGACAGGTTCATAGATGAATTCATCATTGTGCTCCTGGTATCTCATTCAAGATGGAAGGCTGAAATTTCCAAATGAATACTTTTCATAATCACCAGATGAGGTATGCAATATGGTCCACATTCTGCTTTAAGTAAACTAAAGTTCCCCATCATTGCTAGTTTTAATTTCATCACTGTCCATTAAGTTCCTACCTGTGCTGTGAATTTTACTGAGTTAAGAAAGTAGAAGTGATTTCTACTGTCTCAAGTATGGAGTTATTTGTGAACAGTCAGAGATAGCTATAAAACAGAGCCTGAAGTTTCACATGCAACACTTAATTTTTATTCCCTATAAGTCATTTCTGTAAAGATGATGCTGTGAAAGTGTTGACTCAATATGTCAGCAAATTTGGAAAACTCAGCAGTGGCCACAGGACTGGAAAAGGTCAGTTTTCATTCCAATCCCAAAGAAAGGCAACGCCAAAGAATGCACAAACTACCACACAGTTGCACTCATCTCACACACTAGTAAAGTAATGTTCAAAATTCTCCAAGCCAGGCTTCAGCAATACGTGAACCATGAACTTCCAGATGTTCAAGCTGGTTTTAGAAAAGGCAGAAGAACCAGAAATCAAATTGCCAACATCCGCTGGATCATCGAAAAAGCAAGAGAGTTCCAGAAAAACATCTATTTCTGCTTTATTGACTATGCCAAAGCCTTTGACTGTGTGGATCACAACAAACTGTGGAAAATTCTTAAAGAGTTGGGAATACTAGACCACCAGACTTGCCTCTTGAGAAATCTGTATGCAGGTCAGGAAGCAACAGTTAGAACAGGACATGAAACAACAGACTGGTTCCAAATAGGAAAAGGAGTATGTCAAGATTGTATACTGTCACCCTGCTTATTTAACTTATATGCAGAGTACATCATGAGAAACGCTGGCTGGAGGAAGCACAGGCTGAAATCAAGATTGCCAGGAAAAATATCAATAACCTCAGATATGCAGACGACACCACCCTTATAACAGAAAGTGAAGAAGAAATAAAGAGCCTCTTGATGAAAGTGAAAGAGGAGAGTGAAAAAGTTGGCTTAAAGCTCAACATTCAGAAAACTAAGATCACGGCATCTGGTCCCATCACTTCATGGCAAATAGATGGAGAAACAGTGGCTAACTTTATTTTTTGGGGCTCCAAAATCACTGCAGATGGTGACTGCAGCCATGAAATTAAAAGATGCTTACTCCTTGGAAGGAAAGTTATAACCAACCTAGATAGCATATTAAAGAGCAGACACATTACTTTGTCAACAAAGGTCCATCTAGTCAAGGCTATGGTTTTTCCAGTGGTCATGTATGGATGTGAGAGTTGGACTATAAAGAAAGCTGAGCACCAAAGAATTGATGTTTTTGAACTGTGGTGTGGAGAAGACTCTTGAGAGTCCCTTGGACTGCAAGGAGATTCAACCAGTCCATCATAAAGGAGATCAGTCCTGGGTGTTCATTGGAAGGACTGATGTTGAAGCTGAAACTCCAATACTTTGGCCACCTGATGCGAAGAGCTGACTCATTTGAAAAGACCCTGATGCTGGGAAAGATTGAGGGCAGGAGGAGAAGGAGACGACAGAGGATGAGATGGTTGGATGGCATCACCAACTCGATGGACATGGGTTTGGGTAGACTGTGGCAGATGGTGATGGACAGCGAGGCCTGGCGTGCTGCGGTTCATGGGGCCACAAAGAGTTGGACACAACTGAGTGACGGGACTGAACTGAACTGGAAGATGAATTCCTCAGTTTTCCACAACTGGTCTTAATTAACTGAACCTGATATTCCCAACAGTATCTAACATGACATTTTCCAGTTTCCACTGACCGGCCTCTTCCCAGTTCCCCACACATCTTGTCCATTCCCACCTTCCTGTCATTGATCTGTTTTTACTCCTTTCATGACCCAGAGAGATGCTTCAAGTAGAGAGCCACTGGCATGGTCAGTCACACTTCATTTTTCCCATTCTCATAGGTAATTTCTTCCTCTTGTTAATGAACATTTAAAGTCAAAGTTTTACATACAGAAGAGTACACATATCATACATGTATAGGTCTATGTATTCTCAGGAAGAGAGCAATCTTGTGTAACCCCTCTGAGGTCAAGAGATACAACATTGTCAGCATGCCAAGGGGGCCCCTCTCTTATCCCCTGCCCAGTTAAAAAGCCCTGCCTAACCAAAGTTATCTATTACTCCACATGACAGATTGCTTTTGTGGATTTTCAAACTTTATATCAGTGAAATTTTCAATAAACATTCTGTAGCATCTGGCTTCTTTCACTGTTATGGTTGTGAAACACAGCCACGTTCTTGTCTATGGCTGTGGTTTGCTTTCATTGCTGTATAAGATGCCATTGTATAAATCCATTAATGTTGATTCATTGCGCTCTTGGGAAGCTAGTTTGGGGCCATAAAGATAATGCATATTCTTCCACATGTCTTAGGTACATACATGTACACACTTTATCTATTGTTAATTCATATATTGCCAATTCATCCCCATTATGTGGAGTTTATCATTTCCTGGTACTCCGGCCCAACTTTTAGCTGTCTATACCACGACCACACACTTGAAGGATCTCTCTGGCCACCAGGGTCCTCTCTGCCTACACACTAAGGAGAAATACCAGAGAATTTTTAACCCTGGGAAGAACAATAATGGGATCACCCCAAGGGTGAGCCCAACTAGAGTTTCATCCTGGCTTCCAGTGTTTCCCGGTATAAAGCTTCAGACACTCCCACAGATAGGTTTCTTGATAATGCATGCTTCACTGGCTTCCTTTCCATGCCCAGCTGGCTCACTCACTCCCCTACTTTTACTGGGGTCACCTCCCAAATAAACTACTTGCATTTATTAATAAATCCTTATCACAGGAACCACTTCTGGGTAAACCCAAAGTAAAACACCACTTTTCTCCTTTATTCACTGCTCTTTACAAAGGTAAGTGGTTTTCTTAGAGATTACATAATTAATCTTTAACTTATTAAAGTTTAATATAAATTAAGATACGTACATCTCAGACAATTCAAAGGCTTTCAGACATTTTAACTCCATTCATTCCTTCTTCCTTTTGAGTTTTTATTGTCATGTTTTAAGTAGACTTGAAACCCAATAATGTATTATTATGTTTCTTTTATGCAGGGGATATTTAGATTTACTCGCATATTCTTTCCATTGTTCTTTATTTTTTCCTGTATTTACATGCTTCTGTGTGGGATCCTTTTTCTTATACTTGAAGAAGAGCCTTTATTGTTTCTTTCCTTGTGGGTCTACTGGTAATAATTTCTCTGCTTTTTATTAGTCTGAAGTGATTTTTACTTTGCTTTCTTTTGGAGAATCTTTTTACTGGATATAGGATTCTAAATTAGCAGGATTTTTCCCCCAGCATGTTGAAGCTGTCAATCATAGTTTTCTGGCTTCCATTGTTACTTAGTGATATACTTATTTCTTTGAAGGTAATATATATTTTTTCCTATTGGCTGCTTTTAAAATCTTTTGGGGTTTAATTTTTAACAGTTTTACTATGATGTGCTTAGGAATGGATGTCTTGTACTTATCTCACTTGAGGTTTGAAGCAAATCTTTTGGCTTGGAGTCTTGTAAATTTTAGGAAAATCTTAGCAATAACTCTCCAAATATTGCTTCTCACCCATTCTCTTTATCCTAACTTTTTGGACTCCAACGACATAAATATATTCTACTTTTTACCACCTTCCATATACCTTTTATGCTCTTTTCTTGATAATTTTTCTTCCCATGGTTTAGTCTGATTCTTTTTTACTTTTAAGTTATATTTAATCCGCCAGGAAGCCCATATATTAAGTTCTTAAGTTCAGTTATAATATTTTTCAACTTCAGAATTCCCACTTGATAATATCTTTAATTTTCAATTCTCCAATAAAATTTTTCATTTTATTAATTTCTTGAAAACAGTGACAACAGTTATATGAATTTACTAACGGAGATATGTGGGTTTCCTATGTCTGAATTTCTACCATCCTCTTGATTTCTTGGCTAGTTTTCCTACTTTTGCATGCCTAGTTTTGGGGGGTTTTTGGTTTCTCTTTGGGTTTTGTTTTTAGTAACAATTATCACTATAAAGCTCTGACAAATGTTACATTTCCTCCAAGAAAGGTTTTACTTTGAGGACTGGTGAGTTTCCTTCATTTTTGATGCTTGGTCTATTTCCAGTTGGTCCTTACTGCTAGAATGTAGCCCTTTAAGGTTTCCCTCTGAATGCATCAAGTGCTTATGAGGGCTTTTCTCCATTGGCAGATGCTTAATTTCACTGTTCCTTCAGCCCCATGAGACCATCAAAATGCCTCTAAGCCATTATTATAAAATTTGCAAATATCCTGGCAGATAAGGAAGTGTCAAATGTTATACCTGCATCTCTGAATTTTCCTTTTCTCCAAAACCTTCAGAAGTCTTTGCCGCCTTAGAAGCTTTTCAGTGACTTTAGTGGTGGTGGTGGTTTGGTCACTAAATCGTGTCCGACTCTTGTGACCCCATGGACTGTAGCCCGCCAGGTTCTGCTGTACATGGAATTTCCCAGGCAAGAATTCTAGAGTGGGTTGTCATTTCCTTCTGCAGGAGATCTTCCCAACCCAGAGACTGAACCCCAGTCTCCTGCTTTGCAGGTAGATTCCTTTACTGTCTGAGACACCAGGGAAGCCCTTCAGTGACTTTAAACAACAGGTTTTAAGCCCATCTTTTCCAGTGGTGTTGGTGCAAGGATGGCTCTGATGCAAAGTCTGCCAGAGCCCAACCAGTGACGTTCTACCCAGCAAAAGTCAAGTTCAAGTCCTTCCTCCTCTAAGAGTCTTCTCATTTACTCTGGACTTTATGGTTCTTTTCCATCTGTGAAATTTAATGACATGTTTAGTCTGCTTCATGCAGTTTAGTACCTGATGCCATGCTCTTATTTCCCTCCACTAGTTTATAGAGTTACAGAATTAAATTATAATATACAATGTATAATATTCACATGTAGTAAATAGCATGCATTACAATATGATTATGATTATATAATCTATAGAATTAAATAGTCATAAATCAATATCTCAAGCATTCCTAAATTCCCTGAGAGCCCAGGGTCTAGCATTTATATTGCTTTACAGTCATTAGAGGAAAACTTGGAAATCCAAGAAAACTGCAGAAGTGGACTCACTAATGCTCTCTTATTTACCAGAAGGTCAGAGTTAATTTGATTAATATTGCTTTGGGCAAGTTATTTAACATCTGTAAATCTCAATTTCCTCATCTATAAACTAAGGGTTGTGGTACTACCTCACTGGATTGTTGGGAGGATTTAATGAGATAATTTCTGTCAAATGCTTACAACATGGTATTACATTATGCATGTTCCATTGATGTTAGGTATCAGAGCAAGAATAGAGGGTTCATGTCTACTTCCTGCTTCCTTTCAATGGGCATGCTCTCTGTATAACAGAATATTCCACTGATATTTAATTTTCTGTCATTATACAATGGTGCTTAGGTATGGAACAATAAGCTGAAGGATTGGCTTGGGAGGACCTGTACTGATCTCACCAGCAGGACATGTACTAATACACAGGGTCACACTGAAGGCAAAAATCCCTATTTTCTCTGGTTCTCAGCACCACCTCTTTAATACAGTCAGTTGCAAAATACTTATTCTCTGTACCTCTAGCATCCCCAGCAGAGTCTCAAACAGATTCTCGAAAAGCACTCTGCCTCTTAACCCCTCATCAGTGCACAAAGCTCAGAGCTTTACCACGGCTAGTGTCCACCCAAACAGGGTGACATTTTGTGCCAAGAGACGTTCTCTTCCATACTCGGGAAGGTCTGACTTGCAAGGTGCCACAGGAATCAGAATCCTCGCAGTCAGCCCTGGGCCGGGGCCATTCTGCAGTCTGTGTAGACATGAGGAGGATGCCCCTGCTCTGGCCTAGGTCACTCTGTCTCTGGGCACCAAGCTTAGATCACTTGCCATGTGGAAACAGTTTCTCCAGTTTCCTTCTGTGTCCTCTTTCTCAGAGGGCAATCAATCCCCTCCAGGGAGTCCTTCTTCAGACAAAGCTCCACATGCTCAGCTTCCTCCCAGAACTGAACTGGTATTTGGTTGGGGTGGGGGGATTATCTATGCCTCTGAATTTATTTGCAACTAATGCCAAGAGGGGGCACACCAGGAGGCATAGGGTTAAAGAACTCGTCTGTCAATCCAGGAGACACAAGAGACTCAGGTTGAATCCCTGGGTTGGGAAGATCCCCTGGAGGAGGGCACAGCAACCCACTCCAGTGTTGTTGCCTGGAAAATTCCATGGGCAGAGAAACCTGGCCATGGGGCTGCAAAAAGTAGGACATGACTGAGTACACACACATGCACGAGAAGAAAGTTGAGATGGAGGAAAAGGCAAGGAAGAAAACTGATATTTATCGAGCACCTCTTGTATCTGCAGTCCTTCCTCTCCAGAAAAAAAAGAAGAAGAAGAAGAAGACTCCAGAAAGAAACTTATAGTCTAAACAAAGTTGCTATAAACAACCACTGGAGGTCATCAGCCAAGAATTTTCAGTCCTAGTCCAATCTGGTTTAAACTAAGCTGGCTCCCATTATATTGGATTACCACCTTCCTTCTTCTCTGAGCAAAAATCACCTGCCTTCTCCAGCTCTCACTAACATCAAGTATCAAATTTCCTTTGCTTAATGTGGAAAAGGAGAAAAGCAAAGGCTCTTGGGTTCAGCAAGATGGTTTTCATTGAAATCTCTACCTGTCCCAGAGGGAGGAACCAGAGAATGGAAATAGCCCTGTAGAGAGGGCTGTACTTTGCAATTTTCCCCAGGCAACAATGCAACTCAAAGACTGATGAACTAGAGTGTTTTTCTTGTCTAACACTGAAAGATTAGTTCTCCTTTAGAAGAATTTGTCGTTGTTGTTCAGTCGCTAACTCTGTCCAACTCTTTGTGACCTCATACACTACAGCACGTCAGGCTTCCCTGTCCTTCACTATCTCCTGGAGTTTGCCCAAATTCATGTCCACTGAGTCAGTGATGCCATCCAACTATCTCATCCTCTGTCACCCCCTTTTCCTACTGCCCTCAGTCTTTCCCAACATCAGTCTTTCCAAAGAGTCAGTTCTTTGCATCAGGTGGCCAAAATATTGGAGCTTCAGCTTTAGCATCAGTTTTCCAATGAATATTCAGGGCTGGTTTCCTTTAGGATTGACTGCTTTGATCTCCTTGCAGTCTAAGAATATAGTAGAATGGGAGACTACAGATAAAAATGATTCAACTTTTGTATACGAAGGGGAAAAAATCACACCATATAGGTAATACAGATGCAATATGCACAAAATATAGCACTTCACCTCTCCATGGAGATAGACCCAGTGTTCTCCAGAGGACTTTAGAAGGGGTGGGCTGCAAGAATCTGGACCAGAGGCTAAGCTTGGCACCACCCTTTCACCAAAAGCAGACAGTTTGAGGAGAGTGTTTAGAGAGATCCCTTTAGTCAGAGAGTCTGACAAAAAGAAAATAAAGTTGAACTTTGTTCCATCTTTTTCTGGGCTGAGTTTCCCTTTATTTGATTCTCTCAGTGAACCTGGTCCCAGGACTGCAATGACAAATCATCTTAGACTCACCATCATATAACAAATTACATCACTTAAGAAACATTTTCTAAACAACGTTTAGAAATATATAGAAACAATGTTTAGAAACATTTTCTAAACAATGGGAAACAATGGAAACAGTGACAGACTTTATTTTCTTGGGCTCCAAAATCACTGCAGATGGTGACCACAGCCATGAAGTTAAAAGATGCTTGCTCCTTGGAAGAAAAGCTATTACCAACCTAGACAGCATATTAAAAAGCAGAGACATTACTTTGCCAACAAAGGTCCGTCCAGTCAAAGCTATGGTTATTCCTGTAGTCATGTACGAATGTGAGAGTTGGACCATAAAGAAAGCTGAGAGCCAAAGAATTGATGCTTTTGAACTGTGGTGT
Organism: Cervus elaphus; assembly: GCF_910594005.1. Taxonomy (NCBI): domain Eukaryota; kingdom Metazoa; phylum Chordata; class Mammalia; order Artiodactyla; family Cervidae; genus Cervus; species Cervus elaphus. The sequence goes on from NC_057847.1 coordinate 61,930,351, forward strand.
TGGAGAAGACTCTTGAGAGTCCCTTGGACTGCAAGGAGATCAAACTAGTCTATCCTAAAGGAAATCAGTCCTGAATATTCGTTGGAAGGACTGATGCTGAAGTTCGAATACTTTGGCCACCTGATGAAAGAACTGACTCATTGGAAAAGGCCCTGATGCTGGTAAAGATTGAAGGCAGGAGGAGAAGGGGATGACAGAGGATGAGATGGTTGATGACATCACCGACTCGATGGACATGAGTTTGAGCAAGCTCTGGGAGTTGGTGATGGACAGGGAAGCCTGGCATGCTGTAGTCCGTGGGGTCACAAAGAGTCGGACATGACTGAGCGGCTGAACTGAAACTGACTGAAAAACATTTTCATACTTTTGGGCATCACTTTAAGGCAAGATAAAATATGAGAAACATGAGTTTCTTTTTTTAAAGGAAATTTTAAAAAGTTTAAAACCTTCCAATTAGACTTAAATAAAACTTTCCAATTGGACTCAAATAAAACTTCTCTCCATATATATGTATATATGTATGTATATATATTTCCCATTCTTGTGAGTTAAACCCTTCAGCAAGTGTGACACTTGCTAAAGGAGTTGACCATTCTGCTGTTGCTTTTCTGTATCTTGCAAATGGGTTCAGTAGGTCTTTGGATAGCAATGGCATTAAGAAAGTCAGAATTATTATCAGGGATCAGGGGCTACCTGAAGTCACTTGAATTTCTTTGTGTGAACAGCATCACAGAAGAGTCTTGTTTGGACTCAGCCTGTGAAGGCACATCTGGAAGCTGCCCCAGTCCACTGGGACCACCAGGAAGCCACTCTGTAATTCTATCACATAAGCCTTTCTTTGGAGAAGGAAATGGCAACCCACTCCAGTGTTCTTGCCTGGAGAATCCTAGGTACAGAGGAGCCTGGTGGGCTGACGTCTGTGGGGTCTCACAGAGTCAAACACAACTGCAGCAACTTAGCAGCAGCAGCAGCAAGCCTTTGTATCCAGTCCAACTAAAGTAGGGATTATATTGTAGTTTTATGGCTCTGTATCATATAATGCAGTGTAATTTTTAATAAAGGTATCAGATGTTTTGGCATTAAAAACAGTCAAAATGAAACATTTGTAAGATACAATAGCATAGTGCACATGCAATTCTCAGAAGGGGTAATTTACACTATATAGTTTCTTTAGTCGTTAAGTCATGTCCAACTCTTTGCAACCCCATGGACTGCAGCCTGCCATGCTCCTCTGTTCATGGGATTCTCCAGGCAAGAGTACTGGGGTGGGCTGCCATTTCTCTCTCAGAATTTACACTATATGGCTAAACACACACACACACGCACGCACGCACACACACACACACACACACACATTTGCTTCTGTACTCACAGACTATTTCTGCAAGAACACATGAGGAACAGCAGAAGTTAGACTTGGTTATAACCATATACCCTTTGGGAACTTTTGAATCTTACACTGTGTGCATGTGATTACCCATTAAAAAATAACTATTATCTAACAGAATTTTTAAAAATGAAATGAAGTCAGCTGATTCAGAAGTAACTATGAAGATGAGGAGGGACTTGGTCTAGGGTGGTTGGGGACTGAGCAGAGGGTGGACCCAGGGTTGACATCTACTGGAGGGATTAACTCTGAACAAGAGGGCAGATGAGGCATTCTTTCCATGGATTGCTGCCTCTGCACCAAGGACCACTCTCACCAGGGATGGGTGAGGGATGCTGAATGTCCCAGCAAAGCCCCCAGACCACCAGAAGATTCAGAATTGGAATACAGAAAATAAAATACAACAAGATGGGTGGTATATGAGGCAAGAGTGGGCCATGACACATTCTCATATAGCTAGTTAAACCCACCTATATGTTTCTTTGCTGCAAAATAAATCCATTTTTCCATCCTGTGGACACTTAACAAAGGTTTTTATGACCGAAAGGTTGCAGTCACTGGCATGATGAAACAATGACAATGCCCGCAGCTGCATGAATGCCTGAGGAGGAGCTGTAGCCTGACAACACCAGAGAAAACAGGGGTGCTTTACTGAGAGGCCACAAGTTTGCATTCTGCTACTCTCTTGATGGGCAACTTTGAGCAAATTGCCTAACATCTGGAAGCATCAGTTTCCTAATCTGAAAAATGGGAATGAAAATCTCTGTATTATAGCCTTGCTGTAAGAATTGTGTGTGTGTGTGTGTGTGTGTGTGTGTGTGTGTGTGTGTGTGTAACAGGGTTGGGTGAGCATGAGGAGTCTCATGTTATTATACTGGCATATAAAAGAAATGAAATGAATGGTGGTTGCTATGATCCTGGAAAATATTATTTTATTATTAATAATAATAGCTATGGAGGATGGGGGAGACCCTGATAAATATTTAAGAGTGATCTCTAACTTACCACAAAAGGAAAGCACAGCTCATAAAGAATAAATGCAATCCAGAACAAATAGCTAAATATCTGCTCTCCTTATGAGCATAAATGTTCCTCCTCTTGGTTTATAGGGTCCATGATTATCTGTCAGCTGGGATATTCAGATAAATGCACTATATTAAAGAGCAGCCCTATTCTATGGAAATCAATCAATAAAATGAAGAGTCCAGAAATGTCAGCAGCCCACTGATTATTTTATTTCATCTGTTTATCTCTTCATCTCTCTGCCATCCGTCACAGCCGTACCTGAGGGCAGTCTCCAGGTGTTTTACCTGAGTGCAGGGGAGGCAAGGTTTAGTGGGGAAAGAAGAGCCTGACTGGCATGGGACTGACAATGGAATATGTGTGGCTGCTTGAAGGTCAGTCTGGATGTTGCAGGACTGGAGACCTGCTTTTTCCTCCCTGTCCCAAGCGCTCAAAGAAGCCAGTTTAGGGCAAAGGACAAAGCCGAGAAGATGGAGATCACCAGACCGTCCAATGGTGATCTGCATCTTCCTATTAGGAAATGGGTCAAAACACAATACTGAGGACTAAGGGATCAGGCTGGGGATCTCTTAGGTGGCAGCAGGAGGGCAACCATGGCCAGAGACCCCTACACAGGAAGCTAAGCTTGTGCCCAGGTCAGAACAGGCTAGGGCCTGGTCATCAAGCCACAGGCAGGGCACGCGATGTTAAAGGTACCGCAGGCTGCCAGGGAAGCAAGACCAATGGAGGTTTCATGCCAAGGCTGCCTGTCTTGCGGCTGATCAGGGTTTTACTTGGAAGCCCTTTCCACAGGGAGAATGGATCTGCCCTAAAGGAGCCTGTCCTGTGGAAAATAGTAGAGGGAAAGAGCAGGGGGTCTGGTCCTGCTGGGGCAGTAGCCACCTCACCTAGGGGCTCCCTGTCTCTCCTGAGTGGTCATGTCAGTTCATTCATGGAAAAGGAAGGGTTGGTGACTTCTGGATTAAAATCAAATAAAATACAAACTTCGAACCACAGTCTACCAGATCCCACATGACATGGCTCCTGCCCACCTCTCCATCCTCATCTCATGCCAATTCCCACCTTGCTCACTTTCCAGCAACCACTGCCCTGTTTCTGATTTGAGCAAAGTTCAGTCCCAACTCAGAAGCTTGCCTTTGCTTGTTGGTGTCTGGCTTACTCTCCCCTCTGATTGTGAATGGCTCTCTCATCTTATAAGACTTCACTCAAGGACACCTTCTTAAGAGAAATCCTCCAGGGCCACCGCATCTACTGAAGCCCTATTCCCTTTTCTCTCTGATGATACTTATGTCACCAAATGTGTGGGTTTTCTTTCCCCACAACTAATTTTCCAACTTTCCAGATACCACCTGGGTGCCCTGTGTGTGTGTGTGTTTAGTTGCTAAGTCATGTCTGACTCTTTGCTACCCTAAGGGCCATAGCCCACCAGGCTCCTCTGTCCATGGAATTCTCCAGGCAAGAATACTTGAGTGTGTAGCCATTTCCTTCTCCAGGGGATCTTCCCAACCCAGGGATCAAACCTGGGTCTCCTGCATTGCAGACAGATTCTTTACAATCTGAGCCACCATAATTCAATTCAGTTATGACACCAACCACCCAGAGTCATCACAGACCCCACAGGTTAAGGACTCAGTCCCACAAGGCTGCCTCCCAACTCCTGATGCCAGTTACAAGTCCTGAGTCTTCCTTACTTCTGAATGACTGGCTATAAATCAGGGGTTCCCACATCCCAGCCCCCGCCCCAGTTCCATAATTTGTTAGAATGGCTCACAGAATTCAGGAAAGCATGTTACTTACACTTAGGGGTCTATTATAAAGGAACAGCCAAACAGAGAAGATGCACACAATAAGGTGTGTGTGTACAGGGGAGTGGGGTTGGGTAGAGCTTCCAAGCTCTCTCCAGACATACCACCCTGGCAACACCTCAATGTGCTCACCAACCGGAAATGCTCTGAACCCTGGTGTTTGGGATTTTCATAAAGGCTTTACTATGCAGATGAATTAAATCATTGGCTCTTGGTGATTAACTCATTCGCCAGCTTCTCTCCCTCCCCAGAGCCTGGAGACTGGGACTGAAAGTTCCAACTCTCTAACCATCCTTTGGCCCTTCTGGTGACCAGAAGCCACCAACCACTTGTCATCTCATTAGCATACAAAAGACACTCTATCACTCCAGAGATCCCAAGGGTTTTAGGAGCTCTGTGCCAGAAACTGGAAACAAAGACCCAATATGTATTTCTTATCATATGGCAGTATCGCACATGCTTTGTGATTTTTTTGTTAAAAACCAAACATGATTGAGTAAATGTACTGTGGTAAAAAGGCCTTTAGTGTGTAGTTTTACATTTACCTGGCTAGGAAGTGGGACTGTGTGTTCACTCCTTGCCGTAGCTGTAGGTGTCAGAGGCTAATTTTTTCTGCAGGGTCCTGTTTTCGTCTCCTCTGTTAGCTTTGGTTTTCCCTAGGGAAATCTTCTTAACTAGAGTCTGAGCTTTGCAGTTCTTCCCATTGTAACTCCCTCTTATAACACAGGAACCCTGCTGATGTTGTGGAAAGCTGTGGTGAAGGCACGCGCCTTATAACTCTATGGTTAGGTCTCAGTCTTTTTGTGGACCTATGCCCCTGGCTGTCACCCTCACAAGCAGTTCTTGGCCCCCCAGGTAAAACAGGAAGACTGCAGGAGGATGGTGTTGCATATTCCCCTTATTCCATGTTACTCAGGCTCCGGTAAAACCCACTTTGGTTAGACTCTGGTAGTTTTCTTTGAGGGAAGACCTTTGTTAAGGAGAATAGAACACTCTGGATGTATTTCAAAATGGTTACTTTTCCCTTCTCCCTGCCAGAAACATGAAGGGATTTTTCTCCATTGCTTACCCTGAGAATCTGAAACCCATCCACTGTTTATCACACTACTTTATTTCATTTTCTCCTTTATTACCGCATTTATTACATACTAGCATCATCTTGTATATGTATTTGTGGGTGTTTAAAGTCTGTCCTTAATTTGAATATAAGCTTCAAGAAGACAGAACCTCATCTGGTTTGTTAACCATCATAACCTCAGTACCTAGACTAGTATCTGGTATGTAATAAATACTCACAATATTTTTTAAAAGTATTCTTAAAAATCTGATTCCCTGAGGTTGATTCAAGTGACCAAGAAACAACCTTGATCTTTACTGGACCTGAGAAAGGACCTTTCTGTTTCTCTGTCAATAACAATGATTGTTCCTTAGCTTGCTTTCTGATCCCAAGCTGGCTTTTAGCTCCTGTCCGCTCTCTTTCCTCCATAGATCCACCACACACACACACACACACGCACACACACACACAGCCTCTCCTGACCCCGCAGGGCAAGCTTTCCTTTGATCTCCCAAAGCCTCTCTTGTGTCTTCAGTCACATAGGAATCAGTGCTCTTATCCAATCTTAAAAATACATTCAGGAAAATAGAAGATTCTGATGGTTCTGAAGTGAGGTGATCATTAATTTAGCACTTCCTTGTCCTATTTATTCCCAGCTTCATGTGTAAGACGAGTAATGTTTTAAACAAATTGGATCATGCAGCTAGGAGGATGAGAGTTAGTATCAGCAATAATGAATATTCTTGCATTTTTATAGAACAATTATTGATTGTCTAGAAGAGTTGAGAGCTCAAGGTAACTCTACCATTAAACAGCCAGTTAAAAATTCCAAAAGATTCATTATTGCTCTTTAAAAATATATTATGAAAGAAATGGAGTTGCATTTTCTATGCTATAAAATGAAAAGTGCTAAAGATGGTATGTTCTCAATAAGCCTACACTGCGATTAAAAAGAAAATGAATATCACAGAAGAAAATATTAGCTAAGATGAAATGAGGAAAGGGCAAGCTGAAATCCAGTAATGTTGTAGGAATTCAAACTTTCAGTACCTTATTAATATTCAGCCATAAGATAAAAGTGAGTTTTTAAACTTCTGTAATTTGAATGGTGATTATATATGCATTGGCATTGCACAGACGTTATGCCTCTAACTGGCTCCTCAGTTTCTGGGCTTTCTCTGGGCCTGAGCTTACGACCTTCACTGAGTCTCACTCACCAAGGGCTATGAGCTACAGTCCATCAGCAGTCCCCTGGACCACAGGTGGGCCCCAGACATCCTTTGCTGCTTTTCCTCTGGCCCAGTCAAACAAAGCTGCTCACCTCTCCTGCCTTCCCCAGAGATACCTGACACTTTCCTTCTCGACAGCTGAAGCGCTGTTCTTTACTCTTCCTTGCTTACCTGAAGGGCTCAAAGGTGTAAGGCATCCTGGCCTCCTCTGGGACCTAAGATGCCTAATACCCACCCTGTTCACTTGGCAGAGACCCTTGGCTTTGTGACACTCCTGGAGAGCATGGAGTGGGCTTGTGTTTCCTTGTGTTTTGCCCTTGCACCTATTGCTGGTAAGACATTGGGTCTACAATAGTATTTTTTAATAACAAATCAAACCAGTGAGACAGCTACAGTCCCTCTTCTCCAGCTCAGGTATGAAGTCTGTCCATGTTCATATCAACCTTAACTACTATCCCAAATAATGGGTTGGCCAAAAAGTTAATTTGGGTTTTTCCAAATGCTGTTATGGAAAATCTTAATGAACTTTTTTTGCCAACCTAAATATACCTTCTTGCTCAGCAACATGATGATAATTGTTGCTGTTTGTTCTTTGAGAACCTGCTATGTGGAAATCACTGAATATGCATTAATTCTCCTCAAATGCCTCATTGAAATGGGTGTTATTTTTTTAAACCATGATTCATCAATAAGAAAGTAGGCTCAAAGAGACAAAGTAAGTTGTTCATGTTCATCCAGCTACTACATGGCAGAAAGAGAATTTAAAATCAGGTCTATTGGAAATCCTTATACGAACTCTTCTCAAATGCTTGACACCTTCCTGTTCTATGCATAATTCTCAAAGAATTTTCCATTTACAGAGAAATTTAATTCTACAAATGGGACTCCACCACTCCAAGTGGTGGAGTCAGCAAGCAATGACAGCCTCATGTTGTATAAGAATCAAATTCAGGTTTAAGGTATATTGTTCAGAGAGACCAAGAGTGAGATCTAGAATCATATTCTAGAATACTCTGAGTGAAACAAGAGCTTGGGGCTGTGTGATTTTTGTCTCCATACTGGCCTCCACCAGTGGGCACTCTGCCTCTCAGAGAATATTTGGAAATATCTGGAGACTTCCTGGTTGTCACAGCTGAGGGCGTTGGTTAGTGTCATCTGGTAGGCACAGGACAATCCTCTTCCCAACAAAGAATTACTCAGCCCCAGACATCAAGGGTGCTGAGCTGAGGAACCCCAGCTGAGGAGGAAGAAAGTAGCCCCAGCTGCCCCTTAGCTTTGTGCTCTGGATATCAAAAGAATAGCTGGCTTCTTTCAGCTTCAGGTGATGCCAACTTTTGGTTTGAGGAATGAGTCTTATAGGTAAGAGGAGGCTTTAAGTATAATCCACGCCTGTAATTTTAAGGTGCAGCCTCGAGAATGGGGGTCTGGCAGTAAGCCCTCTTCTGTCATTTCTGCCACTCCATAGTTCCCCCTTTCCCTTCCTCCACCTCCCACCTTTTTTTCCATTCAGTGCTCACTGGCCTGTTTAAAACTCTTTCTGGCCCCTCCAAAACCTCAGTCTTCTGAAATGTGCCAGTCTAAACCCTCTGTTCTTTTCAGGGTCAGTCCAGGACTCCCCTCATTTAGGAAAAGAGAGAAAGAAAGGGAACTTTCTCAGCCAGAGAACTTCTCAAATTCTTAACAACTCTGCTTATATTTACCACCATCCCTGTAATAGTCACCTCGCCTGAGCAATTTGGGGGCTTGGGGCAGAATTTGGGGCCAGTGTCCGTAACCATTCACTGCTGGAAACAGGTTTATTGGAAGAATTTCCTGAAAGTGCTTCCCCCATGTAAGTCCTCACATTTGTTGTTAAATCCCCCATTCTACTCACGGTCCTTACTCTAGAGCCTAAGCCATAGCCAAGAAGGGCTCCACTGTTAAAGAAACCAGTGAAAAATAACATATTATAAATGCAAAAATCATTAAAGTAATACTTTATAAGATATATTCGTAAGACATATTCTGAGTAAACTGAACACTTTAACCTTGAGGAGGCACAGGAAAAAAATACGTTCTTGGCTTGGTTATTGTTAGGGGAGAGTTTACCCTGTGAATGATATGGCTTTATATCAAAAAATAAACTAGGATTTCAAGATCCCAGAGAACAGAGCCTTAAATAATGTGTTGAGATAGTAACTTAAAAGATATCTGGAGCCTATGCAAACTCAGAGTCAGAAATTATATATTTCTTTCTCTTCCTCATAAAACATACTCCACAATAGAACATTTCACCTTTCATCTTAAAACATTTCTCTTCTCCTTGCCTCTGCCTCATAAATAACAGTAGTGAAGGAGAAAAATTAAGTTGGTATTCACATTGTCTGAGATGTGTTTCAGAGGACAATTACTTTCTATAGCAGATTTCAGATCAAAATGGTATCATGTTTTCATGAATTAGGTCAAGGAGCCTTGTGTCACAACCTGAACAGTGTTGTAAGACAAAATGATGTTTCCTGCCACATGCAGCTCAGAACTCTTGAAAAACCAGGAGCAGATAAAACCTTGACACATCAAGGGTAGTCAACTACTCAGATAACAGGGATGGGAGTGGGGGTGGGGCACACCTTTACCTACTATGGGAGTCTCAAAATCACATAGTGCCTTATTCACTTGTCAATGCTCTAAAAGCTGGCTGGATAAGGGGAGACCAGACTGGAAAAGCCTTGACCACGTGTGAAGATGAGCTGAGCTTTAACAAAAGGAATTTAGGGAAATTAAACTCAATTAAAATTGACTAAATACTCCCTATATGGAAGATGCAGAATTTATTTAAGAATTTTACTAGAAAGAGAGGAGACAAACATGCTAATATTCACTAACAGGTCTAATAAACTATAAACTGAGTTTGTACCAAGCAGGTGGGGGTAGAGACGATTGGGATGGTTCACCAAGAAGGCCATCTTTGAACTAGGGTTTTAAAGACTGAATAGAAGTTCTCTGGCTAAACAAAATAAAGGGGATAATCTAGGAAGAGAGAACATTTATCCATTCACACGACACAATGTATTTATGGGAGGGAACATAGGAGAGTCTCGTTTTACATTTATAAATGGCTAAGGGTGTGCACACAAGGATCCTCAGGGGACCCTTAAATAAATTGATATATCTAGGAAAAGAGGACCAACAAGGAGAAAATTTTATGACTGTGCCTGGGGAGAGAGATGAGAAAGTCAGTAAGCATAAGAGTCACCTTCTGGATTCAGGACTGTCCTGATGGCGTATGAGCTCTGTGAATAGAGAGTGCAGCAGAAATAGGCTACAGGAGCAAAAATATTAACACATAAAGAAGTTCTGAAATGGTGCAGGGCCACTATGAATGACATCAAAAAGTGACACTAAGTGTAGAAGACAAATCAGTGTAAAACAGCATTTCCTTGGCATTGAGAAATTTAGTTCATTATGGAAGGGCAGGTTTGCAGAGACTGAGATGCTCAGCAGGAGATGGCAGATGCCCAATGGACATGGAAATGCCCAGCAGGAAATAATGGAAGCTGGACCAAAATGCAGTGCCCAGAGGATACTGGCAGAAGAACAGAAACCATCTAACGCAAGCCAACCTGTTTGGAAACTGATTGTGATTCCCAGAAGAACGTCCAGGGCTCCGCAAATTCTTTTTTTTTTTTTTTTTTTCAAATTCTTCGTAACACTGTGAACATGATCCAGTGGCATTAGAATATTATTAATGGGATGCCATTGGTACCCGCAGGCTGGAGAGGTCTGAAGCAATTGGAGTTACGTATTTATTAAAGAGTGAAATAGAGAAATGTGACATTGGCTTGCTCTCAGGTGGCAAGAAAATGCTTATCAGAGGTTGAAAGGATGGCAGTCATATTATATAGACGCAAAACACCTGTCAAACTTTTTTTATATGGTAAGTAAGGAGGCAGGCAGGTCTACTCAGTCTATAGCTCTAAGAGGCTGAAAAATAAAGTTCTAGTAGTAACTGTTACTTTGGAAAGAATTGGCTGATATGCAAGCAGAAATGAACAAGGACAAAGGGCAAGTATGCCAGGCTTTGCACGGTTGAAAAACTGACTGCATCAAGACTCCAAACACTAAGAGATGAGAATTTAAAAATACAAACAGTCCTGAATCACAAACATTTAAAACTTCTTTTGATTGCTTAAAGTGGCTTAATGTGAATGTCATATTAAGATTTATCTGTCTCACGTGAAATTTTAAATATCAGGTGGCCATAGTTAGGTAGAAATAGGGGTATGAAAGAAAGGAAGCAATGAACTAAAACAACATAATTATTATACCTAGTAATCCTTGAGGTGCTCACAGGCACCTGGAATAGACTAGAAGCAAATAGATCAGAAGAAGACCAAATTTTGAAGAAACATTATTGCCTAAGAAAAGTCCTTTGCCTATTTCAATGGTACAATAACCTCCAGGTGCTCTGGTTGGCACAAGAGGAAGAAGGGTATAAAATCTATACAGTTCCCAAAGAGGGCATCCTTCCAACAGCTCCTTCAGATGTGGTCAAGGAAGACATGCAAAAGAAAAAAAAACAAACAAAAACACGGCCCAAAGACAGACCCTGAGGCAAAGGAGAACAATGGAAAGGCAACTGTCCCCAGAAAGTAGTATCAGGGTCCACACAAGAATATCCCCCATCATCAAAGTAGGAGTCCTTCAAATGCTGTGGCTCCAAAACTGCTAAGGCCCAGTAGCTGTGTCTTGCAAGCTTCCTTTCCCCAAATAAGGGTCTGCCCAGAGGTTACCCTGGCCATGCTCCTCCACTGAATATAGGCTGTGTAATGTGGGGGCAGGAAGTATAACTTGTCCTTTTAGTTCACAGGTTGCTGTGTCAAGAGGAGCCACATCTGAACTGGATGAGGACAACTGCACATCATTCAGAAATAATGGGCTGTAAGCTGGTTACCATGACCAGGTGGGACTCTGGATCAGCCCTTGTGAGGAGGGAAGTGAAAGTGTGCTGCGTGTGGAAACAAGGGGGCACATGGATATTTTTATAGTGACCAGATGACAGAAGGGGCATCTTTCTGATGACTAAAAGTGAGTGCTCTGGCTCCAAAGCAGCTTCCCAGTGAAGACTACATTTCCCAGCACCCCTTGCATCTAAGTGGGCCCATGTGACTATTTTTGGCCAATGAGCTAGGAGCAGAAATAACGTCGGAACCTTGGAGTCTGTGTCCTTTAAGTATTCAAGATGCTTTCCCTCTCCATATTCTTTTCCCTGTATACGGGCACCTGAGGCAGCATCTCAGGATAGAAGGAGCCCAGATCCACTAGAAAGAGTCTGAGTACTCACGTAAAAGAGGGCCACTGAGAAAAGCTACCTATTCAGGAATAGCTGTATTGGACTTTGAAGACAAGAGAAATAAACTTCATTGTATTAAGTCACTATGATTTTTTTGTTGTTGTTGGTATTAATTTGCCCAGTTAATATGACCAGCACACCCTAATGCACAGAGGTAAGAAACAGTACATGTGGTTAAGGAACTAAAATAGTTTATACTGTTAAAATATAAGATGAACATGGAGAAATGACGGTAAAGCTAGAGAGGTAGGCAAAGAACAGGTAAGTGCTTCTCAAAGAGTGGCCCATCAACTACCTATATTCAAATCACTTGGAAGTCTAATTAAAAATGCAGTTTTGGGGGCTCCACCCCAGATCTATAGAATCATAGTATCTTAAGATGTCCACAAACACACATGTTAAACAAGAACTCAGGTGATTTGAACACCCACAACAGATTGAGAAATACTTGGCAGGATAGTGAAGAGATCTTGTGTATAATTTTAATATTTCTTTATTTTACCACACAGACATTTGGAAACTGATAAAAGTTCATTACAGGTGAAAAGGAAGCAATATGATAATTCATATATAACATCAGTAGGGTGTTAACTCCATAAGGGCAAAGCGTTTGTCTTTTTTGTTCACTACTGTATCCCGTGTGCCTTAAATAGCATCTGATATTTAGTAGGTATTCAATAAATATTTATTGAGTAAATGAATCAGATCTGAGTTCTAAAATGAACAGTTCCAAGGAAGTACAGATAATTAATTGGAAGGGAAGATAATGGCTGCTGTTAAGAGGGTATTAAAACTGTTGAGGTGTGAGATGATGCATTTTTAAGCTAAGGCAACAGCAGTGAGAATTGGGGGGAGGGTATAATTTTGAAATATATTTACAAGGATAAATTGGTGTGCCTTTTTTTTTTTTTTAAATTCATGCCACGTGGCTTGCAGGATCTTAGTTTACTGATTAGGGCCTAGCAGTGAAAGTATCGAGTCCTAACCATTGGACTGCTTGGGAATTCCCAAATTGGTGAGTCTTAATGATTGATTCAAGTAAGTAGCTGGGGTAAAAGGAAGAGTCTAGAAAGACTGATTTTTTTTTTTTTCTTGTTTAATACACTGACGCTCATGTTATTCACTAAGATCCAGAACTTGTCAGTTTTCAGGAGAACGTTTAAGTATAGTATTGGATATTCTGAGGGTGACAATATGATAATAAACTCAGATGCTCAGGACACGGTTCCCTGTATGTTTCAGGAACATGTTGTAAAAACCAGGTTACGGATACAGATTTGGGAGTTTGCATTCATTAATTTATTCATTCACACATTCAACAAACATTTACTGAGTGTCTACCTTATTAGACACTAGGCTAGTGGTTCAGTTCAGTTCAGTCGCTCAGTCGTGTCCAACTCTTTGTGACCCCATGAATCGCAGCACGCAAGGCCTCCCTGTCCATCACCAATTCCCACAGTCCACCCAAACCCATGTTCATTGAGTTGGTGATGCCATCCAACCATCGCATCCTCTGTCATCCACTTCTCCTCCTGCCCCCAATTCCTCCCAGCATCAGGGTCTTTTCAAATGAGTCAGCTCTTCGCATCAGGTGGCCAAAGTATTGGAGTTTCAGCTTCAACATCAGTCCTTCCAATGAACACCCAGGACTGATCTCCTTTAGGATGGACTAGTTGGATCTCCTTGCAGTCCAAGGGACTCTCAAGAGCCATCTCCAACACCACAGTTCAAAAGCATCAATTCTTTGGCGCTCAGCTTTCTTTATAGTCTAACTCTCACATCCATACATGACCACTGGAAAAACCATAGCCTTGACTAGACGGACCTCTGTTGACAAAGTAATGTCTCTTGCTTTTTAATATGCTATCTAGGTTGGTCATAACTTTCCTTCCAAGGAGTAAGCATCTTTTAATTTCATGGCTGCAATCACCATCTGCGGTGATTTTGGCTAGCGGTTAGACATACAAATATGCCTTTCAAGAGTCTTAGAGTTTCATGAAAGGACAAAAGAGTAGTAAGCTCCCTGAGAGAGGTATACCCAAGGAGGTCAGACAAGGGATACCCAACACAGCTGAAGATTGAGAGGAAGCTTCACAGTAGAGGCCTTCAAGGAAGTCACACAATAGGCAGAAACAATGTAGACAGAGGCAGCTGCAGCAGATTCAGAAAGTCTGCAGTGCATTGAGAAGTGAAGGGAAGACTAGGAAATAAGGACCATGAATTTAACACAAGACCTTCAAGAAATGTTGGCACAAAGGAAACAAGCAGAGAAATGGGTCAACAGCTAAAAGCATGAAGTCAGTTCAGTTGCTCAGTCGTGTCCGACTCTTGGCGACCCCATGAATCACAGCACGCCAGGCCTCCCTGTCCATCACCAACTCCCGGAGTTTACTCAAACTCATGCCCATTGAATCAGTGATGCCATCCAGCCATCTCATCCTCTGTCGTCCCCTTCTCCTCCTGCCCCCAATCCCTCCCAGCATCAGGGTCTTTTCCAATGAGTCAACTCTTCTCATGAGGTGGCCAAAGTATTGGAGTTTCAGCTTCAAAAGCATGAAAGAGGACCCAAAATATCCTTTAGAAAAGGAAAGTGTTGAGCAGGTTTTCTTGCAGAAGGTCCAGAAAGGTTGAAGTTTATAGGTAGAGAGAGAGGCCAACAGTGATGAAGCAAAATCACAGAGAATACAGAACAGGGTGGAGGAAGTTCACGTAATGGAACAAACTATAGACAGGAGGTAAGACGGCTTCTTCCATAGCTCATGGTGGGAAGAAAGTACATGGAGATGATGTTTGGAGGTGGGAGGCAGGGGTTTGGGGAGGGGTCTGATGCATGTATGGCAGGCTGTGGTAGAGGTTTTGAAGGTGGAGCCAGCATACAGTACTTATGGCCCGGGGCAGGGGCAGCAAATGGGAAAAGGAAAAGAAAATGATAGAGTTATACCTTTTAAGGAGAAGGGAAAACCAGTCAACCCAACATGCAGAAAATATGCAGTATGACTAGAGATGATATTAGTTTTTATAAAATATACTTTTCCCCAAATCATTAGAATCTTCATAGCATCCCAGGAGTCTGTTAACTATTTATCTTTGAAACCATTTGCCTAGCAGAGTGCCCTAGCTCATGACAAATGTTTGCTGTGTGAGTCCTGGGCCCAGTCATACTGCTATGACATCACATCTATTTCTACAGCTACAAGTTATAATGAAACAAATGTCCTAATTAAAAATAAATTACTAAGAATTAAAAGTAATAGCCATCCATTTCAGTAAAAGAGCTTCTCATAAGAGCCCTGGACCAACAAAAATCACCAAGATTGCATTCAGAAAACTTGCACAGGGTTCAATGCCCCTGGGGGGAAAAATAGGCTAGAATTCATGACACTCCCTCTAGTTGCTCAGAGTTCTTTTTGGGCCTCTTTATATTCAGGCAAGATTCTTTTGGATTTAGAGTAAGATTTAAATAATCTCCTAAAACAACATATGCTCAACTCATAATTGTTACTAAACATATGTTCAGAATGCATAAGCCAGAAACTATGATTTATGCAAGAGGAGAAGGCAGTGGGCCTATTTATCTTTTTCCCAAGCTCAGATGCCCTGCAGATCTAATTTGCAAATAGTCATGGAAATTGTATCATTTCCTTTCTTCAGCTTTACTTGAATAGGTACTAGAAGGACAATTAATGATCTCATTGTCATCATGCTACCCACCACTGCCAGCATCACCGTCTCCCTCAGCAGCGGTAGAGTAAGTGCCTCTCTGAAAGACCTAGATGCCCTATCAGTGATTCACACATTCCTTGCATGTGGAAAGCTTATCAAGGTCAAGTGACACAACTAGAGGAAGAAAAGACATCTACTTGTGGCCAGGGGAGGCTGCCTTCCCAACCGTGTTGTCTGAATCCGTTCATATTCAGACCAGAGTTCTCAACCTTCACTACACGTTAAAATCCCATAAGAACCTTTAAAACATACGGTACCCCAAAATCAACTACATCCGAATCTGGAAACAGAGTGTGTGTGTGTGTGTGTGTGTGTGTGTGTGTGTGTGTGTGTGTGTGTGTGTGTGTGTGTGTGTGTGTGTGTGTGTGTGTGTGTGTGTGTGTGTGTGTGTGTGTGTGTGTGTGTGTGTGTTTAAAGCTTTTTAGTTTTTTACTGTTAACTTTTTTCTTTTGAGATAACTATAGATTCACATGCAGTTGTAATGTATAATACAAACAGACATTGTGTAACCTTTACCCAGTTTCTTCTGATAACATCTTACAAACCTGTAGTACAGTGTCACAATCAGGATACCGACCTTGATACAGTCAAGATACTGAACAGTTCCATCACAAGGATCCCTCTTATTGCTCTTTCACAGCCACATTCACTTCTTTCCCACCTCTGCTCCATCCTCAAACCCAGGCAACCACTAATCTGTTCTCCATTTTTATGTCAATGCAAGAGTGCCATATAAATGAAAGCATACAGCATGTAAACACTTGGGGTTAGCTTTTTCCGATCTGTGTAATCTCCCGGAAGTTCATCCACACTGTAGTGTTTGTCAATATTTTGCCCCTTGTCACTGTAGATCACACGTGAACACGAGAACTGGACCATAAAGCAGGCTGTGTGCTGTGTGCTTGGCTGCTCAGTCATATCCGACTTTTTGAGGCCCCGTGGAATGTAGCCCGCCAGGCTCCTCTGTCCATGGGGATTCTCCAGGCAAGAATACTGGAGTGGGTTGCCATGCCCTCCTCCAGGGGATCTTCCCAACCCAGGGATCGAACCCAGGTCTCTCACATTGCAGGCAGATTCTTCCCAGAGCCACTAGGAAAGCCCAAAGAAGGCTGAGCACTGAAGAATTGATGCCTTTGAATTGTGGTGATGCTTGAGAGTCCCTTGGACTGCAAGAAGATCAAACCAGTCAAACCTACCTAAAGGATATCAACTCTGAATATTCATTGGAAGGACTGATGCTAAAGCTCCAGTACTTTGCACATTATGCCAAGAGCCAGCTTATTGGAAAAGACCCTGGCACTGGGAAAGATTGAAGGCAAGAGAAGGGGGTGGCAGAGGATGAGATGGTTAGATAGCATTATCAACTCAGTGGACATGAATGTGAGCAAACTCCAAGAGATAGTGAAGGACTGGGGAGCCTGGTATGCTGCAATCGATAGTGTTGCAGAAAGTTGGACACGACTTAGCAACTGAACAACAAACAACAATCAATACATTTAAAGTAATTTTTGATATCTTAGGGTTAATTCTGCCATTTAATCATTTTCTATTTGTTTCCTCTGGTTTAGTTCCTCTGCTCTCTCTTCTTCCTTTCTATATTTTTTAATATTTAAAAGCTTTAACCTTGATTTTATAGTATTTTTTAGTTTTTAGCTTTATAGAGTTCTTAACGATTACTATTGGTATTAAAATATGCATATGTAACTTGTCATAGTCTACTGTTTTATCATTTTGAGTATAGAAATCTTATTTTCTTCCTACTTTTTCAAATTAATTATCAAAAGTAGTTCCTTTAACATATATTGAGCAACACACCTTATATTGTTAAAAATTGTACTTCAATCAAGTATAATTTAAGAAATCTATGAGAAATAGTCTATTACATTTACCTTTTTCATAGCCTAGTCTGATATTCTTCTTTTATCTGTTCTCATGTTCTTGAGTTTTCTTTTGCTATAATTACTTTTGTGATTAGAGAATTTCCTTTAGCCATTCTTCAAGGCTGGGTGCACTAGCAAGGGATTCTCTTAGTTTTCCTTCTCCTACAAATGTCTTTATCCTCTTCATTCCATAAAAATAGTTTTGCTGTATGTAGAATTCATGGCATGAATGGTAGTATAGTGTATAATTTCTCTGCCTACTTCAAAATTTTTTAATTTTCAGAAGTTCAATTATGATGTATCTCAGTAGGGATTTCATTGGGTTTTGCCTACCTGGGCTTTGCTTGACTTCTTAAATCTGTAGATATATGTATTTGAAGTTTCTCACCAAATTTGAAGTTTCTCACCATTATTTTTTCAAATACTTTTTCAATCTTCTTTCTCCTCCCCTTCTGTAATCTTGAAAATACAAATTTTAGCTCTTTTTGTTATTGTCCAACAGGCCCCTACAACTATTGGGGTTTTTGGCTTTTTCCAGGATATTTTCTCTGTTGTTCATGTTTGATAAATCCTATTCTCATTTCTCAAGTTCATGAATTCTGTCATCTCCACTCTACTCTTAAGCCCATTAAGCAATGATTTTATTTCAGTTATTGTATTTTTAATTCTATAATCTTCATTTAATTATTTTTTATAATTTCTTTTTCTTTTCTGAGATTTCTATTTATTTTCATTTTGTTTCAAGAGAATTACAATTGCTTACTGAAGTATTTTTACGACGGTTGCTTAAAATGCTTGCCCACATCTATTTAACTCTGTGTTGGTACCTGAAGCCTTTTCCCATTCCTGCTGTCATTTTCTTGGCTCATCCCATAACATGTGATTTTCAGATGTATTCCTGAAATTTTAGTTATTATGAGACTCTGGATCATCTTAATCATTTTTAGCAGATAGTTCCTTGTTGAGGTATAGCTTGAAAGCCAGCTGGTTATGTCTGACAAGGCCCCTGTGATGCCATCCCTGCAAAAACAGGGCGCTGACTTAAACCACCTGCTGTTTCCTCTACATCTCCTGCTGCCACTGGAGAGGCAGGAAGTAGAGGGCTAAAAAAAGCGGGTGGAGTGGGGAAAAGAGGGCTGACTCAAACCACTATTGCTGCAAGGTGGAGGCGGAGACTCAGCTCCTCACTAGCTTCCTTTGACATAAGAAAGGGGTGTGGAGCAAATGTCAACTGCCCTACTTCTCACCACTACCTCTGCCTTCTTTTTGCTTGGTAGGGGTGGAGCTGCTGTTGTACCTTGACAACACTTTCCTGGCAGGAGCATCAGAGCGCTGCAAATTTCTGCCAGATGAGGAAGGAAATTGTTTCTCTGTTCCCTGGGGATACTACACAGTGATATCTTCCAGTGCATCTATGCTTCCACTGGTAGGGACAGAAGATCAACTTCTTGCTGGATCAGGTGAAGTCATGGAGAGGGAGTGAAGAGGTGCAGTTGTAACATTGATGTTTGGTTGGAGTCTCACCTGGGTCACACTGAGATTAGTCTGGGGCTTCCCTGGTAGCTCAGACAGTACAGAATCTGCCTGCAATGCAGGAGACCTGGGTCCAATCCCAGGATTGGGAAGATGCCCTGGGGAAGGGAATGGCAACCCACTCCAGTATCATTCCCTGGAGAATTCTATGTGCTAAGGAGTCTGGTGGGCTATAGTCCATAGGGTCACAAAGAGTCAGACACAACTGAGTGACTAACACTTTCACTTTCACTTCAGGTGATATTACAAACAAAGTTTCCTGTTGCTAAG
Source organism: Cervus elaphus (assembly GCF_910594005.1). Classification (NCBI taxonomy): domain Eukaryota; kingdom Metazoa; phylum Chordata; class Mammalia; order Artiodactyla; family Cervidae; genus Cervus; species Cervus elaphus. The sequence goes on from NC_057847.1 coordinate 61,949,587, forward strand.
CCACCTTTTTATCAGTTCTTTGGCCAGGGAAACTGGCTTTTCTTGGAGTTTGTTCAGCCCAAGGCTGCTGGCAGTTCAAGATATACGGAAGGCAATAAAGAAATTCAGAGAACTCACTGCTTTCTTTGTCCTCCATCTTTCAGAGACTTACTGTCCTTTTTAGTTGTAACAAAGAGGATCTGGAAGGAATGGGCTACTCCATCTTGAGAGAACTCCTTGAGTGATTTTAATAAGCATCCAGGATTGAGAATCTCTGATTTAGGCCAAATGATTAATCTGGATGGTGTTTCCCCATATAATTAATTGGTTGTTTGAATGATATAATAAACATTCTATAGATATTAAGTTTTCAGGGATGATTTGCCATAAACCAGGCAATTGTCTATGTGCTGAAAGTTGAGAACAGAAAAATCAAGCCCCTTCTTTCACAGAGCATACATTATAGTCACTAGAGTGGGAGGAGAATGCTTAGTAGATAAAACCATCTTCCCCACTGCTACTCCTGGCTTTCAGCTCTTCGGCATCTCCTGCTGATGCTATTGAAATAACCTCCTAACTGATCTTTTCTTCTTTGCACCTTTCTCTCTGAAGGAAATGTGAACAACTTCTCTTCCACTTTAGAGTCATGAATGACCACATCTGTCTCCTACCTAACATCCTCAAGTGACTGACTGTCACTATAAGATAAAGTCTATGGTACTCTTAGCAAGACCTTGAAGTACCTCCATGGTCTCCAGAAGCTTCTCCTGCCACAATTTCCAGAATTTGCAACTCTAGCACCATGTGGTATCCCACCACTTGTCTTCTTCTGTTGTCTCTGGAATAGCCCATCCTTCTCCTTTTATACCAAGTTAGTTTGTAACTGTCCAGTATCCTTTTTTTTGTGTAATCCTGGCCCTTTAGGGTCTTAAGCTTCAAAAATTAAAAAAAAAAAAAAGAGCAACCAACTTAACTTATAGGAACATTGAAGACCTTATTTTGGGTCAAATGTGTTACAGAGAAAGTATCTGCCTATTGGAGGTAAGCCAACACTTCATCAAAGGTCCACATTTTAAAGCATTTTATATAGGCACAAGAAATCCCTTTTCAGAGTCCAAGAATTGCATAGTCTTTTATCCAAGTTTAAAATACATTTCAACACAGCAGCTTCAGCATCTCCAATAGTGTAATGGGAATGGATGAAACATTAACAGAATGGAATGAATCATCTCATGACCGCAACCTTCCCTCTCTCTCATGGGAGAACTCCTCCATTGTTTCTGAAGGGTTTTCATCAGTTTGTGCCATTTCACGAATACATATTAACCTGAGCTTTCAAGAAATCTAGGCATTGGTTCCCTTCTTTTTGTTATCAGCTGTAAGTCAGCAAATGAACCCTCTGATGACATAGATCTAACATATCAACCAGAGCAGGGTTTCTCTGTGGCTAAACTTCAAAATCCACTCATTTGTCTATTGAGCAGAGCCACCTTGGGCCACTCCTTATGTCTCAGAATGCTTTTCACCCTTCCCTAAGCCAATAACCCTAGGTCAGCATCAGAATGACACAGAGAACTTGTTAAGAAATGTAGATTCCAGGTCCTCATTCTCAACATATTGGATGTACTAATTCTGCATTTACTAATATAATAGAGAAGAACAGAAAATTTAAGAATGAATCACAAGTGGGAAAGTTAAGACTGTATTTCTGTGAGAGTGTGGGTGTGTGTGTCCATGCCACAGTGTGTATTTCTTATTGTGGATAGAGGTCAAAAGGTTTGAAAACACTGAGAAATATCGAGATGTAAAAAAATGCAGGTAGTAGGAATGTCTCACATTTAGAGCAGCTAGGACTTCATATCCCCATAATAATGTATATGGCTCAGAATATGTCCTAAACTCTAATTGGAGACATTCCCCGCCCCCCACCTCCAGAATTACCTCTTCTGTGAGGTTCTCCCTGACCTGCTCTCTCCAGGCAGAGTCTGTTGTGATCTCTTCTGAACTACCCTTTCTCTGTCTTTACACTTGCCACTCTGACTATAATGTATTGTTTTCATGTCTGCTTTTCCTCGCGACTGAGGTTAGAGACTGAGTTATGTCAATCTATGTATCTGTCTAATAGCTGAAACATAGAAGATATTCATTAGATTGGTCATTCAAAATGAATAAGGCAAGAATCATGAATGGATGCTAAAATTAACAGATGAAAGTTTGATAAGAAGATGTTTATATGGTAAACTATGATTATTTAGAAACATTCTTATTTCTAAAAAATACACACTGAAATATTTGAAGGGAGAACAAGAGAAAATATAACTTCCATAAATTTAAAATTTTTAAAATTAAAGATAATAATGAATAAATAAAGCAATTATGGCCAACCTAGATAGCATATTAAAAAGCAGAAACATTACTTTGCCAACAAAAATCTGTCTAGTCAAGGCTATGGTTTTTCCAGTAGTCATGTATGTGAGAGTTGGACTATAAACAAAGTTGAGCACTGAAGAATTGATGCTTTTGAACTGTGGTGTTGGAGAAGACTCTTGAGAGTCCCTTGGACTGCAAGGAGATCCAACCAGTCCATCCTAAAGGAGATCAGTCCTGAGTGTTCATTGGAAGGACTGATGTTGAAGCTGAAACTCCAATATTCAGGCCACCTGATGAAGAACTGACTCATTTGAAAAGACCTTGACGCTGGGAAAGATTGAAGGTGGGAGGAGGAGACAACAGAGGATAAGATGATTGGATGGCATCACTGACTCAATGGACGTGAGTTTGGGTAAACTCTGAGAGTTGGTGATAGACAGGGAGGCCTAGCGTGCTGCGGTTCATGGGGTTGCAAAGAGTCGGACATGACTGAGCGACTGAATTGAACTGAACTGAAATATTATTAACAAGAAAGTGGCAGTCTTAGGGCTACTTGGTTGTAGAGACAACTATGCATTTACATCATTCCACTCATAATTAGGTGTTTTAGATTCCAAGATCACAGGCAGGAACAAAGTCCAGACCTGTTTCATGCATAAAACATCACAAATAGGGAATCTTGGCTATGCTGAGGTACATCACCAGTCCATCTCATTTAGCTGAACTGATGAGTTACTAAGTAGTTACAAGCTGGTACCCAGACCATAGAGTCAACATTTCTAAATGGTCTAAATGGTCTAAATCATCTGAATTATCCCTGGCCACGTGGAAGCACCAGCTGTCTGACCTTTATGTGCCTCACCCCTGGCCAGGTATATACACAGCCCCATGCTGGCCCAAGCCCATCACAGATTTCCCTCTTAACCTTATATCTTTAGGGTAGAAAATCCCCACCAGCAAGAAAGAATTATTTAGAAAGAATTCCCCTGCAAAACTTCTATTCCAGCTTACCTACAAATTCCTTATTATTTCATCAACGTTGGACAAGGGCAGGGCCAGGTCTGGTGTTCCACATGCATGATATCAGCACAGAAGTGTCAGGCTGAGGGTTCTGATACAAACGACCGGCTGTTTCCAGCACTAACAGGTTCAGCCAATTTGGTTTTTATTCAGTGATTTTTACCAGATGTTTGACCACATGGCATAAATTGTGTTGTTTCAGCATCAGACAGACATAATTACCTACCCTGTGCCAAAATCTCCTCTTGGCCTGGAGTGACTACAAACAGACAGCCTCGAGGTGGTGGCATCAGAAGACCCTTTGGCAATTCGATCCTCTTTGAGAGGCAGGGTAGTGCAGCTTCACAGTTTCAATATGGGGGGGGCGAAGAGACAGAAAGCAAGAGGAGAAGGTGATAGTGTGGCCTGCCTTACAGAAGGCCAGGGAAGAGATCCCTCTGACTAGATGTAGCCCCAAGACCCTGTTTCCAATTAACCACATTGAAAACTTTCCTTTTCACCCATGAGACTCTCAGTTCTCTGCTTCTGTCTTCTAGGTGTTTGGGTGCTACAGGGTCCCAAGCAATTCAGGATCAAATATGATGATTCATTACAACATCCACAATAAAATGTTAAAGGATCACACGGTTGAACTCTAACTTCAATTTTTCTCCTAAAATCTGTTATCTCCTGTAAACAAAGTTACACGTAGAGAGGAGAGAAAGGGATACATGGTTAGGAGTTAAAATAGGAAGTAGGAAATCTCAAGGCTTCAATCCCAGTTGAGTCATAGCGAGGTGGATGATGCTAAACTAATTCCATAATTTAAAAAAAATCATTGTTAAGTATGAAATGAGAGTTTGGTCGTAACAGCCTTTAAGAATACTGGTATGTCCAAAAGTTAGTGCTTCTAAGTAAATGTTCCCCTTGGTATAAATAATCTTTTCAGGAGGCTGAACAAGACAAACTGACTATGTTCTCCCACAGATAATTCATATTCAAGGTCACTCTTAGGGACATTTTCATACCTAGATTTCAAGGCCTAGTCCTGAACCTAAGGTACATGTGTATGCATTTATGCATAGACAGATAGACACATACTACACACACACACACACACACATATATATATATACTATATACAAACTGCTACACACACACATGTGTGTGTGTGTATATTTTTAAGTGCTTAACTATACACAGTTTCACAAGCAAGAAGGATCACTCCTCATCAGTAAAAGAGGCTAACTTAAAAACATTGCAAAGGTCACATTTACACAAAATGTATAGGACACCTCTGTAAGCACATTGACAAGAACCAGAGACAAGCCACAAGACCAGCAAAAACATCCAGGATGGGAGGACAGGAAGCTTCAAGGAAGACACCCTTGACGCCATCAACATGCAGACCACACCTGGCCGTGCATATTAAATGAGAGCTCAGACACATGAGCTGGTGCTAATGTGGGTAAAATATGGATAAGGAGACACCAGATATCAGCTAAATGAATCAAATTGAGACATTGGAAAAATGAAACACAGCCCTTCGAGCCAAGTGACCAACATTCAATATCCAGTTCAGAGGAGTTTGGGAAGGTGGTGAGCAGACTACCAAGCAGAGCAGAAACCTGGAATGATTTTAAGAGTCAGTTACTTGGGGGCTTCCTTGGTGGCTCAGTGGTAAGGAATCCACCTGCCAGTGCAGGAGACATAGGTTTAATCACTAGTCCAGGAAGATCCCACGTGCTGTGGAGCAGCAAGTCCGTGAGCCACACTACTGGGCCTGTGCTCTAGGGCCCCGGAGCCACCACTACTGAAGCCCAGGTGCCCTAGAGCCCAGGCTCTGCAACAAGAAAAGCCCGCGCACTGCAGGGAGATCACAGACCCTGCTTGCTGCAACTAGAGGAAAGCTGGTAGAGCAGTGAAGACACAGCACAGTCAAAACTAGACAAACCATTTAAAGGGTCAGCGACTTGGCGTGTTCCCACCGACAGACACACAGAATTGCAGAGCCCTGCTGGATGAGCCCATGTGATGGGAAAGACAGTACAGGGTTGCAGGCCATATTCTGAGTCCCAGGCTTGGCTCTTCTATCACCTACAGAGGTATTGTTTAACTTTATACCTCTATCTCTTTCCATGAAATCAGGATACTATTTGCTCTACTTCCCTCAAAGAGTGTTTGAAGAACAAGAGACTAGCTATGAAAGCCTTTGGGGGAAAGTATCCTTCATTATGTACAGAAATGTAAATGTTTGTACTGAATCACTAGGATCTGATCAAACTGCATTATTCAGAAAAGTATCTCAGGATGTAGGCAACTATCTCATCCAGAAGGAGTTTCAGCCAGAAGCATCTTCTACCAGTTAACAGAATCCCCAATGAATGTTTGATATTATCACTTCAAGCATATAATCTACTCACATTCACTTCAACTTCTATGACCCTGATGACACAACAGAGCGTGTTCTTCTCAGTAACTGTGGCTCTCTCTTATTGTGATTTCTAAAGGTCAGGGGACATGCCTCCTTACACAAACTCTACTGATCAAATCTCTCAGGATTTCCCCACACATACCTTCTGCCATTTCTGTCATGGCCCTCCCATCCATCTGGTCTCCTAATGTGTCTGATATTCCCCTGACACCGACTCTCAGACTGAACAGGTTTCATGAATGATGACTCCATCCTGTATCTGCTGCTACCTTGGTCCAGATTCTCTGGCATCACTCTTAGGTGAAGACACCAGCTTCCAACCTCTTCTCTGCCTGGAGTCTCTAATATTTTCAACTACTCTATGTCCACTCCAGACCCATCTTCCAAAGGTACTGCTTTTTACACATCTTCCTGTTTTTTTTTTTTTAACTACAAAAGTAGTACTCTCTATATATAATTTTTTCTATCAATTCAAAAATGTGTAATAAGAAAAACATACAAATATTCTTGCTTTTGCTCTCAGGGTAAGCTAAGGGCATAAGAGGCAATTTTGCAAATGCTAAGCTAAAGGAGTCCTGGCTGTAGCTCTCATCTGCATGTTTACAATGGATGAACTCAGAGAGGCGTGAAGGTCTTGTTGGATTGGCCAAAAACTTTGTTGGGGGTTTTCCATTACATCCTACAGATAAACCTGAAAGAACTTTTTGGCCAACCCAGTACACCTCCCTTAGACCTGTGGCTTCCACACTGCACTCATTAGGGACAAGGGGGCTGCATGGAGGGGCTACAGAGAGGCTGAGAACTTTTCACCCTCTACAGTCAGAGCACCCCTATTTTTCTCTATTTCCCCACACTGAGTTTCCAGGTAAGATATCATTGAAAGAAAAAGACCTGATGCAAAAGAAAATGTTTGAAAACTATTCCTTCAAGACTATCTTCCTTAACTACCTCTTTTCTCAGATTGGACTCTGATAGGGACTAGAGAGCTGACAATTTGAGGCTAATTTCTCTGACAAGAGTCTGGAAGGCAGAAGGCCTACATTATTGATTGAGCAAAGATTGATATGTTTTAAATACAAGGCAAAGAGTGGTTGGCTTGATATTCTGTTATGAAGTCTTCAAAACTATAGTGTGGGATTCCCGGGGGAAAGGATGAGGTCTTATATGCCCCATGTATGCCCTGAGACAGTATCTCATGAGGCTCATAAGATATTGACATTTAATAGGTGCACATGATCACTCTGAACTGTATTCAATCTGTTCTGACCAAAAGCCTTGCTTTAGCTTCAGTTTCTCATCTGGGTATGTGCAGGGTCTACATGTGTGTTTTTAGGACAACTAAGATCAAAAGTAGACCCAGGTGTTAGCCTATCTTGTAAATCTCCCAGCAAAATGCCAGGTAAGATTTGAAATATTTGCAGACTCGTGCTCCCCTTATCCTACCTTCTTCTGTTTCTCTAGGCACCCAGCCTGAAAGTCTTTCACCCAGACCCGCTCTGTCATGACAGCCCACTCTGCCTTGGTCAGACGACCAGATAACCTGATTCCTTCCTTTATGCTCACCCTACACTAAGGACCAATGTATAAAAGTCCTTTCTTCCTTACCTTACCTTCCTCAAAACATAGCCAACCTGTGTTCCAGGTCCACATTTCATTCTAGTTGATCTGATATCAGAGTTAACAAGTCCATGATCATCAATACTTCTGCTCCGTGATTTACATATCCATTTTAACAGGCTAATAGTGAGTGGCCCAAGTGGTAAGGGATGATATTCAGAGACCTCAAGAGCCTTCAAGTCAGAATAAGTAGATGACATCACAATCATCTCTCCTGTCTGGGTCTTACAACTATAGGAGAACAACTTGCAAACTTATCCCTCCAGGAAATGCAGAAGAAATAAAATCATGATCCTTCCCATGGCCACACTACACAACTACTACACTAAAGATGGCCCTGCATATTGAACGAAGTGAATACTGGCATAAAGATGTTCTTCAAACAATACATATCCACTATTTCACACAGGTAATTGCTGAGGTGCTACCATGAGTCCCTGTGCTAAATTCCAGGATTATAAGGCAAAATTCCTGCTCAATAGGCATACAGTCTAATGGCTGAATGGCATCACCGACTCGATGGACATGGGTTTGGGTAGACCCTGGGAGTTGGTGATGGACAGGGAGGCCTGGCATGCTGTGATTCATGGGGTTACAAAGAGTTGGACACAACTGAGCAACTGAAATGAGCTGAACTGAACAATAAAGTATATTACCGGTTCTCACAGGGAAAGAACAGGAAGTCCATAGCAAGAACACCCATCCCAAGCTAGAATATCCACACCAGGGATTTACTGTAAATTTCCTCTCTCTTTCCTCAAGTACATCACAGCTTTCTACTCTACATCCATCTCCTGTTCCATGGGAAAAGGTTAAGGTTCATTGCTGAAGACAGGCTTCCCTGGTGGCTCAGTGGTAAAGAATCTGCCTGCAATGCAGGAGACCCAGGTTCAATCCCTGGGTTGGGAAGATCCTCTGGAGAAGGAACTGGCAACCCACTCCAGTATTCTTGCCTGGGAAATCCCATAGACAGAGGGGACTGGTGTGCTATAGTCCATAGGGTCACAAAACAGCTGAACTCAACTTGGCAACTAAACAACAACAACATCGCTAAACACACTGCTAACATATGCCTTCTCTATGCTAGAGATAGTACATAGCAAAAAGGTTCTTGAATACTTCGTGTCCAGTTAATATATGTTGACTTTAAAGAAGGTAGTAGTAGAAAGAACTGAGTAGAAAAGAGGAATCTAAAGCATATTAAATTCCAATGATATCCTCAGTGAGCTATAATCTCCACCAACAATAGGAAACTCAACCCTAGAGTCATGGAAGAGAGCTCTACCTGGAATAAACTATATGAGTGTATGTTCTGCTCTTTCCCATCAGGATCATCTTTTCTCCATTTATCAAAGCTTGGTTACAAGCCCTCAGCCTCTCTCTCTGCAATCTAAACCCAGAGAGAGTTCAGATATGCATCTGCAAACACAAAGGAAACCAACTAGAGCCACCGTATTAGTTATAAATGTCATGGGCCTTCTGGCTGCAGGGTTGGAATGAGTTGCAGGAGTTGAGGAGGTTCTCTTCATTTGTTCTCAAGTGATATATTTCAGGCTGGGGATGTCTTTTCTACAATATCCTTAGTCTAAGAGGGCCAAATAGAGACTAGAACTCAGAAGAGGAAGTGGCTAAGAATCTACTTAGGGGATGACTCCATTCTATATTTTAGGGGAGAAGAATCAAACAGGAGGAAATTCAACATTTCTAAATGGTGCAGCTCACATAACCAGAGCAGCAATGAAGCTGAGACTTCATAGAGAAACTAAGAAATGAGTTAGGATTTTTCTGAAGTGGTTTGTCTTTTGTCTATTTTAGCACCTCAGGGTGGATGGATAACGATTTGAGATTTAGAGATCCCAGACATTAGCGTCCTGTGAGAATGGGGACCAAGGGACCAGAGGGAGAGAGTGAGGATAGAAGCGGAAAATGTCAGACAGGAAGGCAGGGAACATGAAGAGGGGTTGCTGGTGTCAACAAGAGTGTCCAGTGCTCACTGCTGCACTACACTCGCCAAGACATGTTGCCTCCCTTCCAAGACCCAAGGAGAGAAGAGTCAGTTCTCTTACTCTCTAGGGCCATCGCTTTCTTCATGGTTCTCTGAATAAACCAATTCTGTTTAGGTAATTAGAGTTTATGCAGTGTTTGCTGCAAGGCAGGTAGCATGGTAAGCAACAGGAATACAAAGATTAATACAAACCCAAAGCCACATGTGTCTTGCTATCCAAAAGGTTATAACACAGAGGAGATAAATGCACAAACAAGTCATGGCAAAGTGTCATTATAAAGGCGGTAAGAGAAGTGTGAACCAGGCCCTCTGGGTCACAAATTGATCACTTCAGCTTGGGTGGGGTGCCAGGGATCTTCTGATTATCCTCTGAGTTCCATGCTTCAATCTCTTGCATCCTCCTCTGTGCCCCAAAAGGCTGACTAATACAGTCTATGTCAAAGGCTCCCTGTCCTCTCCTGTCCTAGTCCTATTGATTGCAGCCAATGCTGAGTGCTGGCAGGCCATTGAAGGGAGGGAAAAGAGTAAGGTTAGGGTATTTGTTCCCTTAACTCCCTTCCTGCAAAGAGGGCAGCCCCCTTTGTCTCTGGGTTCAGGTAACAGCTTCCTTGTGCTGGAAGGGGACAAACAGGAGCCCCGTTTCAGCCTCAGGGTCCTGACTTCTAGATCTCTTTTGTGATTTCCCCACATCCTGCTCCCATCTTTGTAAATATTCTCTTTATTAAGCTCTCCTCAAGTTACCCACTTTGAATGAGCTATTTCCTACCAGAAGGTGACTGACACAGGTGATTCAAGAAAGAATTCATAGAGAGATGAGTTGAAGGGGTTTGACAGGGAGATTAGAGGAGAAAGGGAAATCAAATAACAGGAAGAACACAGGCAAAGGCAGGAAGAGGAATTGCAAGGCATATCTGATGAGTTGCTCATCGTTAAGTATGCCTGATGCATAAGATATATGTGAGGGAATCGAAAAAAAGACAGTTGGTGAGGAAGGCAAGCTGAATGACAGCAGGCCTTCTGTGCTGTGCTAAGAAGTTTAGAATTGGTCTTAGAGACACTAAAATATAAAGCAGGATCAGTTTCGTAACTCTGTAATAGAAGGATGAGACCAAAGGCAGCAAGACCCAGTGACAGGCTACTACAGACATCTAGATGAATGATGTTTTAAAATATGATATGAACATTTTTTCTCTCAATTAGAAACCTCCATTTAGCTATATGATCACTAAGGAGAAGAACGGAAGAGATGTAAACAAAGTTAAAGGAATAGAAATAAGACTCACCAATTGGGACAAAAATTTAAAGACAATAGAGAAGTGTGGGATGACTCCCAGATTCTCATGAGGGAAGATGTTGGCATCACTAAGACTGGGAATCTAGGAGGAGGAAAAGATATCAGGAAGAAAATGAATGGTTCTGAGTTTCCCCTTCGGCCAGTAGGTACAAGCAGGGACAAGACAATGACCAGCCTAGAAACAATACATGTCGTTTTCTACTTAACAGCACTAGGAAAGTGACTTATGAACATTTTGGTTACCAGTTGGGTTCAGCCAGGCTGGGACCATCAGAAAGGTGGTGTCTCAGTGTTCACTGCAGCACTACTTGAAGTGGTCAAGACATGCAAGCGATGTAATTGCCCATCAACAGATGAATGGATAAAGAAGATGTGGTACATATATACAATGGAATATTACTTAGCCATAAAAAAGAAGAAAATAATGCCATTTGCAGCAACCTGGTTGAACTAGAGATTATCATACTAGGTGAAATGTCATTAAGAGAAAGACAAATACCATATGATATCACTTATACATACAATCTAAAACATGACACAAATGAACCTATGTGTGAAACAGAAACAGACCCACAGACATAGAGAACAGACCTGTGGCTGCCAAGGGGGGTGTGTGGGGATCAGAGAGGAAGAGACTGGGAATTTGGGATTAGCGATGCAAAGAATTCTATATGGAATGGGTAAACAACAAGGTCCTACTGTATAGCATAGGGAACTATATTCAATATCCTGTAATAGACCATAATGAAAAATAACATAAAAAATGTATATATGTGTATAACTGAATCACTTCACTATACAGCAGAAACTAACACAACATTGTAAAATCAACTATACTTCAATAAAATCAATTAAAAAATAAAGAAAGGGAGTGTGGTTCTCATGGTCAGCACAGAGGTCCTTCACAGGCTGGCTCTACTAAGAATGCCATGTAAACTCCCTTCCCTCCCAATTGCTAATGCTCCCAAAATACATTCTGTGTGAATCTGCGTGAAACAGCCTTTTAAAGTTAAGACTGTCAACTGTGAGACTGCAGGGACAGTAATAGCAAAATACAAGGGAAAAAAATGTTTCCATTTCTTCATCTGAAAATTGTATTTTCACTTGTAAGATGTGGCACATTTAATTTTAATGAATTGGAAACTGAGGTGGTTTTTGATCTGTTCTCACTAAGATAGTTTGTTGAAAGTCAGGCAAGTGACAAAGAGCAGGAGAAACAGAAAGGTGATTGTGAGAATCGCCACTCCCATCCTTCAGCCTCCCTCCACAAAGAAGATGGTTCTATTTTGAAATTCGTAAGTTGTCTCAAAGTTTTACCATCTCATTTCTCCTGAGAGAATGAAACTCTGAATAGCTAAGAATTTGGACTTGATATGCAAACAGTTTCTTGATTTGGTTTGACCAGAAGGTCATCTCAAAAGCACAATAATGGACTAAGTCTAGACTCCATCTTCAGAGAGAAGCCGGTGGTCTATAAGTGGCAGTTCAAATGCAGCTGGGCCACCAGTTCCCAGAAAAGGAGGGAATTCCCCCAGTACGATGCTTCCATTAAGCATGGAACTGTTGCCAAATTTAGATTAAGAACTGGGAATACTCCAGAACCAAGAATCTCACTGCCAAACCAAAGAAACAAATGAACAAACAAAATGGATCAAAGATAATAGCATATTTTCCTCCCCTATTCTTCATTCAATACCTGTTTTCTTTAACCCTTTTGGGGCTTTCCTGGTGGCTCAGATGCTAAAGAATCTGACTGCATTGTGGGAGACCCAGGTTCAATCCCTACGTCAGGAAGATACCCTGGAGCAGGAAATGGCCATCCACTCCAGTATTCTTGCCTGAAGAATTCAATGGACAGAGGAGCCTGGCAGACTACAGTCTATAGGGTTGCAAAGAGTCAGACACAACTGAGCAACCAACACTTTCACTTTAATCCTTTAATTCTCCCTTATTACTCACACTCTTGACAACTCAACTCCTACTCACACCTGAAATGCCAGCAGAGTATTTAAAACCTATGTAAACCATTTCCTTGTAAACTTCCTCAATCAGAGGACCGTCTCCCTTCACTCTACTACCTCTGGAGCTTCGTGTCTGCATCATTCTTTTCACCACACAGAATTAAACCTACCATTTGCATATCTATCTCCTCTACTGGACTGTGTTTTTTTAAGGCATAGAGTGTGTTGTATTTATCATTGTGTGTCTGGCCCAGGGATTGACACCTAGGAGGTGTTCAGTGAGTGTGTAGTGAATGCCAGCGCACTGAATTTTGCCCAGACTCTGGACTAGATACCAACAGTAAAAGGAAAAACACTAGTTATCCCCTGACAGCCACTTAACTTTCAGAACAACGCAGAGAGAGAGAGAAAGAGAAAGACAGAACACTAAGATTCTCCATTTACCAAAGAGGAAACTAAGGCATAGATAAGAAACTAGGAAGTGGGAGTCCAAAGTCTATTCCCTTAATCTCTATGCAATACTGCTTCTCTGTAAAACCTAGTACACATGTTTGTATTGCCGGTGCTTACATGTGCTTTTGTATGGTGCTTTAGTCTTAGTTTTCTTCTGAATTCCCTAACGCTGATTTAGATACAGAATTATTTTCCTCTGAAGTCCATCTTGAGACCTAGTCCTCCAGCATTCCTTGGGGCTATAACCCTGCCAGGCAGGCTGGATTCAGAGCACGTGAGCCATGTCTAAGCCTATGGTGAGGCTGCTGGATGCTCTTATCTCAATCCTCGCCACTCACTTGGCCTCCTCCTGGGAGCCAGAAGGTACATTCAACTACTTCTTGGCCAAGTGCTTGTTTGCTTAGCGGTATTGACAACATTATCCATTAAAGACAGCAGAGATGGTAATGTGTGGCATTAAAAGCCAGTGGCTTAATAGAAATCTGAGTTGAAAAAAAATCACAGTGCAGCCAGGAAAACATTCACCCGGAACATCTATATTAATGAATTGCATCACATTTATTCTCCCCTATCGGATGCCTGAGTCAGAATGCAAATGAAATATTTCGATAACAATCTGTGAAGATTACTGTGTTTGCTTAATAAATTAGTATTTTCTAAAACATTTTTTCAAAAAAGGGAAGATTATAAAAAGGCAAGCAGTGTCATCAACCTCTGAGGCATAAACTCTCTTTAGCAATTAGTTACCAGTTTCCAGAAAAGACATTCAAAATGCTAAGAAAAGTCTGCATGGGTCTTACTTTTAACATCAGAATTTGATTCCTGAGGATTAGCATATCTTTCCATATTTAACTGATATTGGACATATAGCCACCACTACTTGTATGCAGCTTCAAAACCAAGGCTGACACCAAAATAATAATAAAAGCAGCAGAAGACAATGAACAACGGACAAGATCAAAGTTAATGGAATCTCTCCCTTTCTGGGCAATGACTTGTGCTTTGGGGAACTTTTTAAATGAAAATAAATCCCTCAGATCAAACTGACCTTCTCCAGATGGTTCCTGGAAGGCCCTTGCGCCACCTCCAGCAGTGGTACTGGGGCGACACAAACACAATCAGCTTAGCTCCAGCCAGGCCAGCAAATGTGCTGACAGCTGGAGAATGCCCCAAATGAGAGTCCTAACAGAACACTCAGGTTCACCACCGGCACCTTCCCGCAGCACTCTGCTCAGGGCAAGCAGCTCCCCTCTGTGCTAACAAACTGTCGTTGTCCTTGTCCAGCCCTTGTCATTTATCAACTAGATGGCTGCAGGCCCTGCAACTTGTCTTCCTGCGTCCAGTCTCACACCTCTCAGGGTCCTTCTCCCCGCTGCTTCCCGAGTGATCTTTCAGAGGTATAAATCTGGCCACACGAAACTCCCTTTAAAAGTCCTTAAAAGGAGAATGGTCAGATTTGAGACTTGACCTCCAGTCATAATGTACTATGATTAGCTCTGGAGAACCTGACCTCTCTGAAGATACTTATGTGCTCCAGGTATCTTGTTCGCATTGCCCCACATGAGCTGTTGCTTATGGTTTTCTTTTTATCTCCAATGTTTTCTACATTCCAGTCCTTCCTCTCAAGATAGACAACATACATTAGCAGAGTCACTCCCGAGCCTGCATCTTTCAGGTTGGCGTGAGAGCCATTCTTCTGTCTCTTTCTCCTGAACTCACTTATTTCCCAGTACATAACTAATGTAACATTTATCTTACTCTTTATTCTGTTAAGTTGACTGATCAGTTCAGTTCAGTTCAGTCGCTCAGTCATGTCCGACTCTTTGCGACCCCATGAACCACAGCAACACCAATTCCTGGAGTTCCCTCAAACCCATGTCCGTTGAGTCGGTGATGCCATCCAACCATCTCAACCTCTGTCATCCCCTTCTCCTCCAGCCTCAATCTTTCCCAGCATCAGAGTCTTTTCAAATGAGTCAGCTCTTCGCATCAGGTGGCCAAAGTATCGGAGTTTCAGCTTCAACATCAGTCCTTCCAATGAACATCCAGGACTGATCTCCTTTAGGATGGACTGGTTAGATCTCCTTGCAGTCCAAGGGACTCTCAAGAGTCTTCTCCAACACCACAGTTCAAAAGCATCAATTCTTTGGTGCTCAGCTTTCTTTACAGTCCAACTCTCACATCCATACATGACTACTGGAAAAACCATAGCCTGACTATATGGACCTTTGTTGACAAAGTAATGTCTCTGCTTTTTAATATGCTCTCTGGGTTGGTCATAACTTTCCCTCCAAGGAGTAAGCATCTTTTAATTTCATGGCTGCAATCACCATCTACAGTTTTTAGAACCCCACAAAATAAAGTCAGCTACTGTTTCCATGGTTTCCTCATCTATTTGCCATGAAGTGATGGGACTGGATGCCATGATCGTAGTTTTCTGAATGTTGAGCTTTAAGCCAACTTTCTCACTCTCCTCTTTCACTTTCATCAAGAGGCTCTTTAGTTCTTCTTTACTTTTTGTCATAGGGTGGTGTCATATGCATATCTGAGGTTATTGATATTTCTCCCAGCAATCTTGATTCCAGCTTGTGCTTCTTCCAGCCCAGCGTTTCTCATGATGTACTCTGCATTTAAGTTAAATAATATTTAACGGCAATTGACAACTAAGGTTCAGAACTGTGGTCACAGTTTACATTCTTTCAATAAGAGTTTTTCTCTCAAGAATATTCTAGGACTTCCACGGTGGTCCATTGGTTAAGAATCCACATGCCAATGTAGGGGACATGAGTTCAATCCCTTGTCTGGAGATATTCCACAGGTTGCGGGTGGTATGTGTGAGCCAAAACTACTGAGCCCATGGTCTAGAGCCATGCTCCACAACAAGAGAAACCACGGCAATAAGAAGCCTGAACGCCACAACGGAGAGAGCCTGTGTGCATTAACAAAAAACCCAGCATAGCCATAAATAAGTAAACAAAAGTTTCTAGTGAGAAACACAGGCAAGTACACAACCATAGTGATTCCACATAAGTGCTGCTCTGAAAGTTGCAGGAAGCTGTGGCATAGGATGAATAACTAACCCTGATCTGGAGAGTAGGAAGGAGGCAGATGAAGAAAAAGTTCTTGGTGGATGAACTTGAGGTATGTAGGACAAGAAGGAATAGATAATATGAAAAGAATATCAAGAATTATGAACAAAACTGCTGTAAACATCTGTGTGAAGGTTTTTGTGTGGACATTTTAACTCCTTTGGGTAATTACCAAAGAGTGTGATTGCTGAATTGTATGGTAAGAGTATATTTCATTTTAAAAACAAGCCACCAAACTATCTTCCAAAGGAACTGAACCATTTTTCATTCCTGTTAGCAATGTGTGAGAGTTCCTGCTGCTCCACATCTTTATCAGCATTGGTGTTACCAGTATTCTCAATTTTGATCATTCAAACAGATAATGGTATCTCATTATTGTTTGCATTTCCTTGATGACATATGATGTGAAGAACATTTTCACATGCTTATTTGCCACCTATGTATCATATTTGGTAAGGTATCTGTTATAGTTAGAACTGGACATGGAACAACAGACTGGTTCCAAATAGGAAAAGGAGTACATCAAGGCTGTATATTGTCACCCTGGTTATTTAACTTATATGCAGAGTACATCATGAGAAACACTAGGCTGGAAGAAGCACAAGCTGAAATCAAGATTGCCGGTAGAAATATCAATAACCTCAGATAAGCAGATGACACCACCCTTATGGCAAAAATTGAAGAACTAAAGAGCGTCTTGATGAAAGTGAAAGAGGAGAGTGAGAAAGTTGGCTTAAAGTTCAACATTCAGAAAACTAAGATCATGGCATCCAGTCCCATCACTTCATGGCAAATAGATGAGGAAACCATGGAAACAGTGGCTGACTTTATTTGGGGGGGCTCTAAAATCACTGTAGATGGTGACTGCAACCATGAAATTAAAAGACACTTACTCCTTGGAAGGAAAGTTATGACCAAACTAGATAGCATATTAAAAAGCAGAGACATTACTTTGTCAACAAAGGTCCGTCGAGTCAAGGCTATGGTTTTTCCAGTAGTCATGTATGGATGTGAGAGTTGGACTGTAAAGAAAGCTGAGCACCAAAGAATTGATGCTTTTAAACTGTGGTGTTGGCAAAGACTCTTGAGAGTCCCTTGGACTGCAAGGAGATCTAACCAGTCCATCCTAAAGGAGATCAGTCCTGGGGGTTTATTGGAAAGACTGATGTTGAAGCTGAAACTCCGATACTTTGGCCACCTGATGCGAAGAGCTGACTCATTTGAAAAGACTCTGATGCTGGAAAAGATTGAGAGGAGGAGGAGAAGGGGATGGCAGAGAATAAGATGGTTGGATGGCATCACCGACTCAACGGACATGGGTTTGGGTGTACTCCAGGAGTTGGTGATGGACAGGGAGGCCTGGCGTACTGCAGTTCATGGGGTTGCAAAGAGTCAGACACGACTGAGCAACTGAACTTAACCATAAATATTATATTTAAATCTTATAGGCTGTGATAAAGTGACCTAGGGGAGAAAGAAAAATGGCCTAAGACCAGTTGTAATGTACTCTTATCTTCATACATTGCTGGACTGATTTTGGAGCTCTTTTCTAAAGAGGCTGCCTGCCAATGCAGGAGATATAAGAGATGCAGGTTCAGTCCCTGGGTTGGGTAGATTCCCTAGAGAAGGGTATCACAGTCCACTCCAGTATTCTTGCCTGGAGAATCCCGTGGACCGAGGACCCTGGAGGGCTACAGTCCATAGGGCCATAAAAAGTTGGACACGACTGAAGCAACTTATCAGGTTGAGGACTTTAGAGTGTATGTCCATAATTAAGATCAGCCTACACTTCCCTTATTTGTACTGCCTTAGTTTGGTGTTAGATTTATGGCCTTTTCCCTGTCTATCTGGTGATTACTGACTGTGATCTTCAGCTCCTTGAAACTTTATCTACAGACACTTGGGATCTGAGTTTTAAGTGTGTGATTCCATTGAGGATTTTCATTTGCCACGCTCTCTGAGCACTATCAACTTGAAAGGCATGCTATGTCTGATGTGTTTGTGTGCTTTTTCATTGTAATTACACAGGTGGCAGGAATTCTATCCTCAGACCTGATGAGTAGGCAATTTGAGGTAGGAATTCTCAGAGGAAACTGCCTTCTTTCTCTTCTCACTCTACATAGAAACAAGGCAGAGATAGACAATTCTGTAGGCAGATTATATTCTAGTTCACTGACCAAATGATCTTTGTGGATTGAAACTTTGTGTAGGAATTCTAGTTCAGTCCTCCATTCAGCTCAGGCATCAAGCTATGCCACCTACGCAGCATGTATGCTCACAGTGCCTGGAAACCCAGGCTCTAGGATACCAGAGTTCAAGCTCTAATTTAATGCGTGCATGGCCAGGCGTGGTCTGCATGAAGATGTCTTTGACCACTTCCCTGTAGAATCACATGCCCTCAGGACAATCATCGGCTCTAATGCTGACTTACCTTGTAGACAGTGTGTTCTTATTTATAGTCTTTGCTTATTCTCCTTACTTCACTGACAGCCCAACCTTGCTTTACAAATACATGGTGAAGTAATTTATCCAGCATTTATATCTGTACTATACCTAGAGGGGTTTATCTGCTCACCAACTATCATATTGCTGGAGATGAAATCTATTCCTTTATAATCTAATTTTTACAACACATTTCTGAACCATCCATCAGTCTGGCCTTGCGGTTAATCTGAATTGAGCTGGCTGTTTCTCCACTTGCAAGAAAAAAAAAAAAACTGTGAAGTGCTTCTGAGGAGCACAGATATTTTTCAGACCACTTAAGGGGGCCACAGAAAGCTGGTCTCATGCCTGTCCGCCCCTCCCTGCCAGCTGGACTGGCACTCTGCCTAATGCCATTGCATTTGCACACCACGGCTGCTCGTCACCCTACCATCCCAGCCCCCTCCCCATGGCAGACCTCCACTTGGCGTGGGTATACACTAGTATTTTTAAACAGCAATAAAGTCAAACAACTGCAATATCCTCAAAGATTAATTATCACTCACTTTAAAAAAGTCAATTTTCTTTAAACTAAGGATGCAAATGAGAAAACAAATGAAAAATGGATTTCCAGAAGAACCACATTTCCTGCTATTCAGCAGAAATCATCCCCAAACACTGATTAAAATATTGGGATTGCTTCATATCTTGTTAATCTCCAGTGAAGAGGCGGTGTCATTTAAAATTAGCAAAAACCTTGTGATGTTGGAGGAAAACCAGAGCAAAGAAGTTATAAATGTTAATTTAGTAAATAGATTTTTTTTTCCCCCATCAGGTCAGTTTTGATTGGTGGTAGAGTAGCCAACCACTTATGTGGTCAGGAGAGTTGGCATTACCCCCTGCCACTCCGCCCAGTAACCAGTCATTAGAAGATAAAAATTCCATTATGGTTTTGGATTAAGCCTCTCTTTGTCTCTCTTGTGAAACTTAATTTATCTATCCCTTTCTAACTTATCTTCTGTTGTAAAGCAGATTAGGCTAAGTCCACAAGAAATGAATAGCTGTATTATTCAGCTCAGGCTGCCGTAACAAAATGCCATAGATTGGATGACTTACACAGCAGACATCTTTCCCAATTTTTGAGGCTGGAAAGTCCAAGATCAAGGTGCCTGATGTTTGGTTGCTGGTGAGAGCTCTCTCCAGGCTCGCGGATGGCTGCCTTCTCCCTGTGTCCACACAAGAGGAAAGAGCGCCCTCTGGTGTCTTTTCCTCTAAGGGCAACTAATCTCATTTTGAGGGTCCAATCCTTGGGACCTCATCTAATCCTAACAACCTCCCCAAACCCTCATCACATTAAGGTTTAGGACTTCAACACATGAATTTTGGGAGGACACAAACATTCAGTCTATAACAGTTGGTCACTAAAGGCATATTAGAACTTTAATGGTAAGAAATGGAGAAAGAAAGGAGTTCTACAATCTGCATCCTCTGGATAGGGAAGAAGAGTACAACCCGTGGTTCTCTGCCCTGGAAGGTAGAGACAGTTTGGCAGTTCTCACTGCACTGTCTAAAAGGAATAATGAATTTGGTTTTGAACTACAGGTGTGTCCACATCGGTGGGGATCTGATCTGTGGGGTGAGACATAGTAATACGAGTCTCCTTGTGGTTGATCACGTGGTGTCAGGAAGGGGGCAGAGATGGTCCTCACAGCTTGTAACAGAAGGCCAGCCCAGTGAACACAGCACATGTGCCAGGGGACACAAGGACCAAGCAGAAAGCCAGTGACCCTACCAAGGCTGGGGTCCAATACAGCTCCCCTGCCCGTCTTGGTTGAGATGGACTCATACATTCCTCGGGCTGCTCTTCTAGGTGCCACATCTCCCTGACCCCGCTAAGAAGTCCAGAGATGGCAGAGCCAGACAAAGGGTATACAAGACTCAGAGATGCTGCCACAAGCAGGAAGGAGAGAGTGCCAAGAGGGAAGAGGGGGCCCTGAAAGGCAGTAAGCAACACATTCCACCTACCTCTCCCCTCTCCATTTTCCTTCTGGTTGCCTCATGTTTGTACTTCACTTGCTCTCTAATTTCTTATTCATTCAGAATTGATTGATTGGTAAGGCCCTGAAATGGGCAGTTTACTGCCCATTTCTTATTGGTATACTACGGAGACCCAGACCCCAATTCACTTCCTCTCAAATGGGGCACACATGTTGTCAGATAACTAGCAAGTATTAATAAGAAGAGCAAGGGATCTTCCATGACAGCCATGTGCAGCCACACTGGGGGGCGGGGCTGGAATGGGGCCCCCATTCAGCCTGGAATTGGCTCAGAGCAAGGCCAGACCACCTTTGAACCTTGCCCAGTGGTACACTGCCCAACATTTCAGATCAGCCAGCACTGATGTTTTTCTTTGCCTGTTCAGCAATTTCCTCTGAACTGTTCAGTGAGTTGGTGTTCAGTTTTCAAAAGTTTCATTTCTTTTTTAGAAGGAATAAGAAATCGGTATAGATTCATGCTTAACTGAAAAAAAAAAAAATCAGATGTCACTATTTAGCTTGAGAACAGGTTCTTTAAAATTATTCATCTGCAGGAAATCTCCCTTGAATAAAGTACTTACTTCAGTCATTCTTGCTTCATTCACTGGACATCATTGAAAACTTTTCTGTGCAAGCCCAGGCTGCACTGGCTTTGAGATACAGATGTTCTCTTCTATGTTTCATCTGTCCTTTTTATTGCCAGGCACTGGACCACATGCATTAGCTTTTTTGTCTCATTTAAGCCTCAACAATCCCATGATACAATAAGGACAATATTAACTTCCCATTGATATATATATGTGGAATCTAGGATTCAGAGAAGGTAAGTTATTTGCCTGAGGTCACCATCTAGTTAGAGCAGTTCCAGGACTCCTGGATAAGAAAGATCTCCACCCTCAAGAACCTTTTCCACTAAAGGAAAAGGGACCCACAGATAAACATGTACTATAAAGGGTCATGGATGTTATGGAAAAAAAATTCAGCTATACTTTTTAGAGCAGGACATAGAGATCTGAGAGTGGGCATTTCTAACAGGCCAAAGTCCAAAGGCATCACAGAGTTGAGTGATATTCATAGTAAAAATGTGTGTGTGTGTTGGTGGTGGATGCCCACATGGGGTGGGAAGTAGTTTGAGATTCAAGTCAGGGGGTGGGAGCGAGGTCATGGAGGGAAATATATTGACTCCTTCAACTCTGTATTATCATGTTGTTGTATTATCACATGGCTTGCCCTCTACATGGGAGGGCAAAGCTTTGTAATTTCTACCAGCTAGCATCATTTTCTAATGTTTCCTTTTGTATATATCCTATATACACAACCAGATTAAAAAAAAACTCTACCAAGACATTTGATACACAACAGTTCTTAGCATAGTTTATAGAAGACACACTCTGAAACAGTTGTTCGTTTCTTAAGTGCCAGAAGCCAGGGGTACCGGTGACCATTACTCAGGAAAAATCTTTCTGAGAAGCAACAAGCGTTCATTTATGACCTTTCTTTAATTTTTCCTAATCATCTAATGAGCCTCAATCACTTTTATTATTGAGAGGAAAAAAAAAAAAAAAACAAAAACCTTTGTAAAACCTCAATACCAGTCAAGACTGTCCCCTTTTCCTATTCTAACCACACCAGGATTTCTGTGTCAACTGTCAGTCCAAGAAGCCACTGGTTATGGGAGGACAGTGGTGAATCCTGCTTAGGACTCAGCAGACCAGCTCAGAGGAGGCAAGAGCCAAGGTCATAACGGGTGATTCATGATGCTAACAGGAAAAACCCAAGCATTGCCAGGCTCCTATCAGCTGAGGTTGTGATCCTGGTAGCAGCTTGTCTCTGTTTTTGCTTTTTTTCCCCTTCATTTTTTAATGAGCTGTTTCTTTACACTCCCTCCTGCCTCTTTCCCTTCTCCCCTGTTCTATGAACCTTGTCAAAAACAAATAGAGAGTGATAGTAAAAGCAGCAGGAGGACATTCTAAAAATAAAGACAAATACCAAGGGTTGTTAGGAAGTAGCCTGTGTTTGTCATGGTCCATTAATAAGTGCTGTTTTTCTCTCCTCCTCTTTTTATTTTATTTAGAAAGAAAATGCTATCAGATATGACTTTTTGAAGTTCTACACTGTGGAGTCTGGGTACAATCTGGGGAGTTGGAGACTGTAGGAAAAGATGGGGAAAAACCTAATGGGGGTTGATTGGGTGGGGGAGGGTACCTTAGGCAGCAGCGAATAGATGGATAGTTCTAGGGCTGCTGAAGGAGAAAGGTTTTAACAACAAGAAGAAAACAGATAAGAAAACTCAGGCAGAGGATGAGGTGAAGTGTTGGGTGCTGTAAGTTGGTAAATTGGACAACAGAAGTTCCGAGTTTATGGGAAGACAGAGACAAAAAGGCCAGAGCCACCCAGCAGTTAGCAGGGATTCAGTGAAGCTGAAAGGCTCAGGCCTGAGGTCATGAGCTCTGGGTAGCTGGTGATGTGCTCCTGTCTTGGCCAAGAGACAGACCTTGAAAAGTTTTGGCAGGCGAAACACCCCATGTCTATAAAGCTGATCTTTTGAGACCAAATTAGCCAGGAGAGACCCTCAGTTTTACTAAAATAATGGATTTTTCTATTGAACTGTCTGAAGTTTGGCTCAAAAGATCAAACTCACGCTCTGACAGGAGAGGGGAACGCAAGGTTGAAGGAGGATTTATTGCTCTGCTGTTGAATCTCAGCGTTTGTGCTGTTTGGAAACAGGAGTACAACACTCACAGGCTTGGAGAAAAGCTGCTAATAGGCTGGCATCAGGTCAGGAGCCTTTAGCAGCTGCTAGGCTCCAAAACAGATCCTGACCTGGGCCACTGAAGACTCCACAATTCTCGCCTTCTGAAATGAGTGCTTGGACTTCTCAGGTTAATGATGTTCCATGGTTCATCCAGGTGATGAGGGAATTGGCCTTGATTGAGAAAATACTGGATGGAAAGTGGATGTTCTCTTTCTAAGAACCATAGGAAGAAGAAGTCCTGATCTGATCTGAATTAATTTAGCACCTCTTTCAATGGCACATCCTTTCACTGGCGTATCATCATCTCTCTTGAAAGATTCAGACCATATCATGCTGAGACATCACACTTCAAATATGGATAAGGAAGTCAAAATTTTAAAGAAATAATATAATCTGCATTTCCCAAAATGATTTCTACAAGTATTGAAGTAAGTTTGGCACACCTTTTTTTCAACCCAAGTTTCACAGAGAGACACAATGAATATTAGCACATTAATGGCTCTGAGAAGTTTTTTCTGTAGAAAGCGGTTAGTTTATTTCACCTAGATGTTCTCCAAACTTATTTAGCCAACACATGTTTGCTGGTGTAATCATTTGGGAAACATGGACCAAACAAAAAGTCTTTTCTTCCCTTCCTTCTAATTCCTTCCCTCCCTCCCTCCCTTAATGAGAGAGCAGAGACCAACAGAGGTGAAGAGGCCTGTCTACAATATCTGAGACTGAAGCTGTCTCCTGGCTGCTGACCCTGGGTGTTTTCAATTTCATCCTAATTGTGTCGTGTCTTGTGACTTGCACAGCGGGGAAAACAGGATGCAGAGCGGGTTCGGGGCTTTTTCATTGCATTGGCTGGGGAACCTGCCTATCTATGAGGCTGACTCGAGCAGCAGAGTACTATAGGCAAAGTGTCAGCAGCCCTGCAACTCAGGAGTGCTGCCTGAGGCAGAGGGCCAAGGGAGACCTCACAGCCTCAGACATAACTCTATAAACTGCTCCTGAAGACCCGAGCAAGTGGACAGAGGATGGTGGTGAGAAAATCAGGTCACAGACTGGCTGGCAGACAGTCATTAGCTAAGTGATCCATCCCCCAGGATGGTCTCTGTCACCAGGCTGAGGCACCTGGCTGGCCAGGCTAGAATGTACAACCAGGCTCCACTGGGAGGGAATGTAGGCCAGGTCTGCCTAGAGAAACCTAGAATATGAGACCAAGTAACTGGTCAGAACCCATAGAAATGAACCATGAAAAAGACCAAGGTTAAATACCAGACCTCACCCACTGGGTGATGGGGAGAGGCTCATTCCTGGGAGCACTGAGTCCCAGGGCCAGTTGAAGAAAGAAGACTTAGGAACAATAGTCAGCTGCTGGATCCTGGATCTGAGAGTCTTTTCTGAGTGGGCTCTGCTATTTGCTGTCTCAAGGACAAGTCAGGGTCAAAAGCTGGCACCTCGCTGCCCCATAGGAGCTGTGGGAGGACAAACCAGTGCTCCCAGGAGGCTCATATTAACTCATTTCCACTAGATTCTGGAGCTTCTATGGTCAAGCTGCAAACTGAATGCTACTCCTGAATACTCTCTCTTTTCATTCATTCATTCATCCATTCAGCCAACACATGATTATTGATCAAGATAATATGCCAGACCCTATGCTTGGGATTAAATGGCAACTCCTGCATTTCAAAGTCTAGTAGAGTGAGAAGATATTAACCAAATGGCTCTCATAACCACACAGCAGTGATAGGTGTTATTAAAGAGAAGTTCTCAGTACTTTGAGAGTCTGTTTTAGAGTTATGTGACCTAGCTGAGGAAAGAGAGAGACAGGACACTGGGGTTGAAGCTGGGAGGTGATAGAGCATGTACAAGGGAAGAATACATGAGAGAGAGACAAGGAAATCAAACCAGTCAATCCTAAAGTAAACCAACCCTGAATACGCATTGGAGGAACTGATGCTGAAGCTCCAATACTTTGGCCACCTGATGTGAAGAGCTGACTCATTGGGAAAGACCCTGATGCTGGGAAAGATTGAAGGGAGGAAGAGAAGGGGACAACAGAGGATGAGATGATGTGATGGTATCACTGACTCAATGGACATGAGTTTGAGCAAGCTCTGGGAGATGGTGATGGACAGGGAGGCTTGGTGTGCTGTGGCCCATGGGGTCACAAAGAGTCGGACATAACTTAGTGACTGAACAACAACAACAGAGGTCAAATGCTGATAGCAAGAGTGCCTGGTGCAAGAGGAGTCTGGGAAGATCAATAAACACCAGACTACACGGGAATGTGCTTTCTCATTAAGGAATGGCAACCCACTCCAGTATTCTTGCCTGGAGAATTCTATGGATAGAGGAGCCTGGCTGCAGTCCAAAGAGTCAGACATGACTGAGCTACTGATACTATAAGCATTGGAAGCAGTAAGTGGTAGCATTTAAGTCAAGAGGCAGCATTACCACATTTGTGTTGTGTGTGCATGTGTTGACTTTTTATTATTGAAAATTCCAAACATACCCAAAATTAGAAAGAATAGTAAAATGGATCCCCCCTGTGCCCATAACCCAGCTTCAATGGTAATCAACATGTTGTGTCTTGTCTGATCTTTCTCCTGACCATTACTTTTTCTGGAATACTTTAAAGTAAATCTCAAACATCACACCACCTCATTTACAAATGTTTCCATACGCATCTCCAAACAAGGACATATTTTTTCAGCTGTTTTGAAAGTGAAAGTTGCTAAGTCGTATCCGGACTCTTTGTGACCCCATGGACTAAACAGTCCATAGAATTCTCCAGAGAGTAAAATAATCGCTTGGCTGCATTATAAAGAAAGAATTTGGCAAGACACAAAGTAGATGTGGGTAAACCTGTTGGTGTGGGCAATAGAGGAGGTTAACTCGGACATGGTGTGGTTGTGGAAATGAGGATGACTTAGTGCACTGCAGAAACATTCATGGGGTAAAACCAGTGGGGCCTGGTGCTGAATGAGATATGGTGTTTGGAGGAGTGGGAGTGATCTAGACTGACATATTTCTAGAGGGGTGAATGACGGTACCATTCATCAAGAGGAGGAGTCATGGCAGAGGACCAAACCTGGGGAAGAGGACTGTGAGCTGGATTTTGGACATGCTGAATAGGGAGAACCTCAGGACTGCCAAGATGTAATGCCCAGTAAGCAGCTGAATACACCTGCTTGAAGCTAGATGAGAACTCTTGGCTAAGCATACACATGAGTTATGCACCAACAAAAATATTGAAGCTGTGGGCACAACAGGGATTAAGTAGGGAAAATACCCAGAGTCAAAATAAGGAGAGAATTTAGGATTAACAAACTCTACTCTTAATGGCTGCGTGGAGGAAAATATTCTCGCCAAGAAGAGCAAAAGGAATAGCCATAGAGGTAGGAGAAAAATTCAGAAACTCCCCAAATTCAGGGAAAAACAAGTCCAAGATGATCTTCCATGTCCTGAGAGCATGCCCAGCAGAGTCCAGAGGGTACCGAGAGCAGCCAACCCTACTGATCAACTGCAGGAGTGGACCACATCGACACATCGATGTGGGTGTGTCCCTGCCCCTACCTCATCAATCAGCACCCACATTACCATCGCGGTATCTATTTTTCTTTTTAACTTTTTAGATCAGAGTGTAGTTGTTCTACAATGTTTTGTTAGTTTCAGGTGTATAGCAAAGTGATTCGTTAATATGTATACACGTATCTATTCTTTTTCAAATTCTTTTCCCATTTAGGTTGTTATGTAATATTGAGCATAATTCCCTGCGTTATACAGTAGGTCCTTGTTGGTTACCCATTTTAAATACAGCCGTGTACCTTCACAGTCTCTTAATCGCCCTGAACCTCATTAACTGACACATGGCCTGGCATATGATAGCTTCTTAATAAATGTGTGCCGAACTAAACTAAATGCACCCTGAGAACGGAGACACGGTTCCACCTTCTAAAGAAGAGAACTTAGACATCACGAATGCCTGCCACAGGGGACTCAGCATGGTGGCCTGTGATGACCTAGTGGGCTGGGATGAGAGTGGGTGGGAGGGAGGCTGAAGAAGAAGGGGATAGATGTATACTTAGAGCTGATGCATGTCGTTCTACAGCAGAAATCAACACAACATTGTAAAGTAATTATCCTCCAATTAAAATTAAATTAAAATATCATAAATGGCACCTGTCAGGTGAAACCTTTAAGTCTCTAGGCACCCCCCAGCAGACCCTCTACCTACCCTCCCCACACTGCCTCAGTCGGCCAGAACATATAGGAGGCTGAGTAAAACTAAATACAAATGACATTTGGATTGTCTGCACCACGGCCCCCCTCCACTCACACAAGCAGAAAATTAACTGATTTTTTTTTTCTTTTAGAAATTTTCTTTTCCAGAAATATTTTTAATGATACTTTTCATCAGTATTAGCCTGAAGGCTGCATCAGCGGTGTTTATCAGCTTTCTCCTCTGGACACGGGCCCATGTGACTGATTCCTGTCATTCCAGTCAGAGATGGGCAGAAATACACAGATGAATCTTGAAGGATGGGAGTTACTTCTCAGCAAAGAATTCACAGAGATGCCATAATTCACTGTGGCAACACCAGCAACAGAGCAAGTCAAGTCAGGCTCACTGAGCTTCAAATGAGGGAGGAAAAGTACCAAAAGGGCATTGTTGAGAAGCAGTAATCATGGATACCCTAATGGATAGAATACAGACAAAATAAATGGGAACTAGATAAATCTTGGTTTCCTGAAGGAAGCTGATTTCACTCAAAGTGCTCTTTTGGTTTGTTTTACTGTATCATGCAAGCAGAGATTTCAGGATGCTCAGTTCCCATCTATATGTTCAGATAAAGGGCAGGGCTAAATATGCAGACTCCAAAATGATGCTAAGTTAAGGATTGTTTCTATGGGGCTTTGGAAAGCATTGCAACCCATGAATTTGCATGGCACCCAGGGCTCTATGCGTTCACAAATCTTTAGGGAATCTAATTAAGAAGCCAGTCCTCCAGCAGCCTCCTTCCTCCTGCTCAGTTTCTCCACACCGCATGTTAAAGGCAGGGTTTCCTTCCTCAGGGTGGCGCAAAGTGTCTGCCTTTGTTTGGTGACCCTTCTGCCCACGTGGCCATATCCTCATTGGATCATAATCCTTAGATCACCTAAGCAGGATCATCTGGAACAGGACTAGTTGCTTAAATGTTAACATTTTAAAGTTTTGATTTTTCGCTGAGTAATCAAAAGTAGGGTCTGGTAGCAACTAAATGAACTCTGTCAGCAACTAAATAAACAAGACCCCTCATTCAACCTGTGTCTTAAAATGGAGCGCATTTCACCGTGCTTTCTCTGTTATGGCAATCAGTATACTGTACACAATGGAATTTTGGCAGGATCATCTCTGAGTGAAGGTAATCTCTTCGACAGAGAGACCATATATGTTTATCTCTAAATCCCTAGATCTTGATATACGTCTTGGCTTCTAGTTGGAGCTTGATAAACATTTTTGAATAAATGAGGTAGTGATTTCATCTTTCACTTACTCTGGGATATTCTCATAAATAAGAACTATACGGAACCATAAAAGTAATCTAGTTTCTTCCTATTGATTTGCTGAGAAGAAAACTGAAGCCTATAGAGATGAACTCCATGTGACCCAAACTTGGTGGCTTTGTACTGTCCTGACGGCAGCAGCTTTGACTATATGTCACACCAAACTTGCTTATGTCCTGTCTGCTCCTTCCTCTTAGGCAACATCCTAGAAGACAACAAAACCAGGAAGGTATCTGCATTTTGTGGGAAAGACCCAAAGAATCCCAGGCCAGGAGGCTTTTCTATTGGAGATACTTGATGGTCATCACGGATCGTGAAGGGCTGAGCGATTCATCAACACCATTCCCTAGTAGCAGAGACGGGCCCTAGTTAGTGGCAGAGACAGAACCAAACCCAAGTCAGACTTCTCCTTTCAAAATCTTTCAAATCACCTACCTTTCAAGCCCCAGGAATTGATATTCCAATTTTGTGCCTTTCCATCTTCAAAGCCTCTCTGGAGACTGTGACCCAGGAATCTGGAAGGAAACGTTATTGACTCATGCACCTCAATGAATGTGCCACTAAGTCCCTCTCTTCCTCCTGTAATGAGAATTTCTGCTTGAGGCAGCTGCCATTTTTAGCACAACTGCCTGTGTGCACTTCAGACCCCACCACCTCGTCCCCCCACAGGACATCTAGATTGAGACTTTCTGCCTTTCTGTCTGGCTGATGTGCTTGAACTCCATTTCTGTTGTCCTCTACTTTTTGCCAAGTGCCGTAATTATGTTATTTCCAGCAGAGCTCATCTGCTCCACAGCACACGGCGTGGGGGTCATCTCAGTGACACGCTAATGCTCAGCAACCAAGAACTTTCAGACTCTAGTTTCAAATGCCAGCACTGATTTCTCTCCCAAGTCCTCCCATGGAATAGTCTTGTTCTAGGAGTCCTTACCTAATAAATAGGAATTCCACAGGAATTTACTCTGGCCCTTAACAGAAAACTTGAAGTCACCATGGGAAATGATTTGGGTCTACAGGATAATTTATAGACAGGGTTGACCAGTAGACTCAGCCTAAGAATCCCCTTTACATAGAGGGCATTGCTTCTTTCATCATCATATTTAGCAGAGCCTGTCCTGAGAGACAACTTATTCTATGCAGACATCTTCCTCTTCTCAGAGCTATCTGAGACTGTCAGGTTGAGTAAAAATTTGAGGGCTTAGGAATTCAGCTGTGATCTGTCTGAAGGTGATTCTTGGACTAGAGTTGCATGAATCACTGTTCCAGAGACAGCTGCATCCAAAAGTAAACTCAGGATAAAGAGTATCTATAAATTCAAAATACTCAAGGGACTGGCAGAGCTGTACAGACTAACTCTACTAACTCTACAATGTGGTACGCTGAGTCCAGGTTTTAATTATTCCCATAAAAGATTGATTCTTTGTTTGTGGTACATTCTCCCACTGTGTAAAAATAGCTCTTCAAAGAATCAAAAAGCAGTTAATGCAGTCTGGACTTGATTTCAGGGAGTCCTTGGCTAGTTAGTGACACTGGCTATAGTACTAGATTAATGAGGCCAAAGTCAGGTGATCAATTTTCTTGTCCTATTCCACATCCAAAGATGATGCCTTTTAACTTTCCTACACATGCATGCCAAGGCCATAAGGGTGGTGGACACAGGAAGGAAAAAGAAGGAAATTTGGAATAGCAAATTTATCAGAGATAACAGCATGAACAACTCAAAATATATGCAGAGGTCTCCTCTGACATTACCTCAAAAGAATGTCATTTCTCTACTTCTGTCTCACTCTTTCCCCATATATTTAAGAATCTCATCTATATGACCCACCAGAACCTTGTATGTAATACTTTAAAAATGAGAGCACATTCATTCTTTCATTCATCAAATATTTATTGATCATCGACTATGTTCCAAGCACATCCCTGGGCAATGGGAATACAGAATAAAGCCCTTGTTTCATGCAACTTTCATTCTGGTGGGAGGAGACAGAAAACATAAACATATACCTACATAGGACAATTTAAGATAGTGATAAATGCTATGAGCACAATAAGACTACAGAATAGAGAGTAACTGGTATTGTTTAAAGCAAGTGTCTCAACATTAGTTTAGGAGGTGAGGGTAGGGTTCTCTGAGAAGCTAGACCTGAAAAGAAGGAAGTAGCCACTCAAAGACTGAGGGAGATAATTTGAAGTGGAGACAAAGGCCTGAAATGGGGTCAAGCTTAGCATGTTTGAGAGATGTAAAACTAGCCTAGTGGTGAGATCATGGTGGAAGAAGAGGAGCAAGGCAGGAGATGAGGTGAGAGAGGGAGGCTGAAGAAAACTCAGGCAGAATCAGAAGTCCAAGGTTAGGGGTGTGCCTTCTATTACTAATTATACATCAAAAGCCCTGGAGAGTGGTGGTGGCCAGTGATGGCAGTCAACGATTCCCACCTCCTGGCACTCAGACCTTGGATTATCCCTTTCCATAGTGTATCAGAATTTATCTGTGTACAACAGCACATGGCAGAAGTAATATGTTGCTTTTCAGGTTAGATCAGGGTTTTTCCGACCACAGCACTATTGGCATTATTAAATGAGGTCATTCTTTGGTGTGGGTGTGTGTGGAGGGGGATGGAGACTGTCCATCCAGCTGGAGGATCTCTAGCAGCATCTCTGCCTCTACCTGCTAGACGCTGATAGGACATTCCAACCAATTGTCACAACCAAAAGTCTCCAGACATTGCCAAATATCCCTGGGGGAGAACAGGGAAGTAAAATCATCCCTGGTTGAAAGTCACTGAGGAAGATCTTAACAGACATTGTACTTTCTACCTTGTTCTCTCTCAGATACTCACACTGAGGAAGTCAGTTGGCAATCTGGAACAACAATGAAGAGCCCTATAGCGAGGCCCGTGTGGCAGAGAACTGAAGTCTCCTGACATAGTCCTGCGAGTGAGCTGTCCTGGAATCAGATCCTCCAGCCCCAGTCACGTGGTCTGATGACTGTAGCCCTGGCCAGTATCCTGACTGTATCCCATGAGAGACTCTGATTCAGAACCTCTCGTCTAAGCCTCTCCTGAACTTTAGACCCATAATAACTGTGAGATAATAAGTTTTGACTAAGCTTCAGCTAATTTTGTGAATAATTTGTTACACAATAAACAACTAATATGGAAGAAGTAAGAACCAGGGTGGTATGTACCAACTCATTTATGCCTTAGGATCCAACTGTCTGGTGAGCAGATAATGGGCCACAGAAAAAGCAAAGGAAGAAGCTGGGAGCTGATTCAGAGGTTGTTGGCATAATCTGAGCAAGAGTTGATCATGGCCTAATTGGGAATTGTAGCAATGATCAGGGTCACTGCTCATTCTTACAGCACCACTACAAGAGTTAAAAAGAGCTATCTAGCCCCCAGAGCACTTTAATTCTATTTATTAGAATAATATTTTGTTTTTTTGAGAAGAAATATTTAGGTCATCTGATGAAATGTTTTATTAAAAAATGCAAATCTATAATGTCTATCATAATGGAAATTTCCTTAGGAGTGCATAATCTGCATAACTATACAAGGATATCCCAGCAATCATTACACTGAAAAATGATTCTGTTGAGATTGGAGTGATCTTGGAGATAGCATTGGATTGGGTGGATACAAAGACAAGATGATTGCTCGTTTGAGACCTGAGTGATTAGTTAATTTACCAAAACAGAGAAGAGGAAGGGGAGATTCACGGGTGGGATGTGGTTGGGGATCAAAGAAAATCCATTGTTCTCTTTTGGTCGTATTAATTTTCAGGTGGCAAACTAATATAAAAACAGAGATGTCAAGAGGGAGTTTATTTTATGTGCCTGGAGCTCAGGGAGGTGTCAAAGCTAGGAAGACATTCTGGGGAGTCATGAGCATATATAGATTGATTTAAAATCACAAGACAAGATTATCTAGAGGGGAATTTGGTAAGAAAGAGAAGATGGCCAAAGACTGAGTGAATCCTAAAACACTCCAACATTTAAAGGTTGAAGAGAAAGGAAGAAACAGTAAGTTTTGATCAATGAAAATAGAAGGGAAAAGAAGAGAGGACAATGGTCTGAGAATTTAGAGCATAAAATATTTCAAAAGGCTGGAGTGAGCAACAGAGACACTGTCAGACCCAAGCATACGCGCTGAGAAGAGTGACGCCTTATATGAATTGGACACTAAATAATTCCTTATCAATCAGTGAATGAACAAGCAATAGCAAGCATGCATGTTGTGCTTTCTACCTACTAGGCAGTGTTCTAAGCCCTGTGTGTGTGTTAACTCAGCTAATTTCATCTTAACCTTATAAAACAGGTACTAGAATCCCTATTTCCAGATGAAAGAAATGAGGGTTAATAATTTGCTTGAGATCACAAAGCTAGTATGTATTATAGTAAAGCCAGGACTTGGACCCAGCAATCTGGCTTCGGAGCCAATGTGCTTAACTTCTGTGCCATCCTGTCCATCAGTTCAGTTCAGTTCAGTGGCTCAGTTGTGTCCGACTCTTTGCGACTCCATGAACCACAGCACGCCAGGCCTCCCTGTCCATAGGTGAATGCAAATGAGATAATAGGAATTTTAATTAGGAATACATTGAGTTATCAGCTTTCCTGAACTCACTCCATCTAGATGGCATAAAGAAGTCAACTGGGAAGAGACGCGGTGATGGGAAGACTCAAGACTGACATTAATATAGCACCTTACGTGATGCACGAAAGTACTATCTCTGTGCTGGCGACCAAGTTTGCCTAAGCTCCTTAAGAGCATTAAAGGTTCGGTCCATTGGTTTTGAATTCTTCTGAAAGAATGCACCCTCAGAGCTTCCTAGCCTCTCGTAGGCCCCATTTCTGACTCCCCCAGCTGTGCCATTTAGCTTCTTTCCCCTCGGTCCGTGGACATCTTTGACACTCCCATCACATCCTCTGAGACACCTTTTCAGCCTCAGCTCTTGCCGCTAGTGGCCAGCACGAGGACAATCTGGCAGGGCCTCGCTTTGGTTATAGTAGGTGCCCAGGGCTTCTCTGCACAACTCAGCAGGGTCGGCACGTGCAAGGGAGATTACGTTCTATGTATAAGGCGATCTGTGACCAGTGGAGACAGGAGCTGCTGGGCAAATACTCCCCTTTCCCATGTGTCTGCTGGACAACTTTAAGGAATATTCCACATGGTTCCTAAACAGTCACTGCAGGATTGAAACTTAGTGGCGAACCCTCAGTAATAGCCCTTGGCACTGGCTTTCTCTTTCCTATTTCACTTCCCAGACTCTGGATTCTGTTCCTTCTGGATCACCTCCCAAAGTAAATTATGTGGGCCATGCCACTGTCACAGACTCAGCTTTGCAGGTAAACCACCTTAAGGCCATCCCAGTAATGTGGTCAGTAACCTGCCGTGAGAACTGTGAGGCTGGGTCTTTGAGAGATTCACGACCGCCACCTTCAACCTCAGAATTTAGAAACAGGCCTGAGTTTGAGCCTTGGTTGCACTGCTGGCTTACTAAGTAATCCTAGATCAAACATGGAACTTCTCTGTGACTCAATTTTCTCATCTATAAAATGTGAAAAATAAGAGCATCACTCTCCTATGATACTATAAAATAACGGATGTGCTAATGAGGTGATGGATACACATACACTTGGTAGCTAGAATGTCAAGTGTGTGTGTGTGTGTGTGTGTGCACGCGTGCATATATGTGCTATTTTACTAAGCCATCTCCAAACCATAATTATTCCAACGTACATTATACAATGCTGTGACCGCTAGTTACATGTTGCTATGGGAATTCATGTGAAATAAAATTAAATGGAATTAAAAATTCAATTCCTCAATCGTACTAACCACATCTCAAGTGCTCAATAGCCACACATGGTTTGTGGCTACCGTAGTGTCCTATGGTGTAGATATAGGACATTTCCATCATCACAGATAATTCTATTCAACAGTGTTGTTCAGTGTTCTTATTGCCACGAAAGATTAGGCAGGGTGGGGAGGATGGCCTGTCTCAAACTCTCTAAGCTGTGTGTGCTAGTCAGCTGTCCAGGACTTTTTCTCCTGGAAGCTGGGCATCCAGGCCCTCTTGATGGTGCGCATGTCTGGAGCCAAGATCTCAGGGCTTCCCCGTCAGAGCTGGTTCAGTGTGTGTGCCACGTGGTAAAATAGGCACATCTCTGAGCAACAGAAGGATGCCTTCTCAGTTACTGGGTAGAATAATGAAAACTGGGCACTAACAGAAAAGGAAGCAAGCCCAGCCACATTGCAGAGCCACACACCCTCTTTATAGAACTTTCCACCTGCCCGCATGGACCCGCAACCTGCCTGAAAGACACAGCAGACACACAAGGCAACTACTGGCAGCACAAGGGATTGAGGAGTGGGAGTCCACCAGGCCCTGATGCTGCTCCCTCCTGGCCTTTTGGAGGCTGGAATGATTTCCCACGGAGGGTGCTGAGGGGCCCCCGTACTCCTCCTGACTCATCTGTGAACCTGATGGGGAAGGCAGCACTGTTCCGGGGAGAGAGGGGTCAAGGGAGACTGACATGCGCTGCTGGCCCCTGAGGTGCCCCCTGCTCTCACGTGGGCCTGCGTTCCACCTCTGACACCCCACATGGCACCCCAGCGAGGTAGCAGACTTGCTGATTCTCTGCTCTGACTTCCCCACCATCAAAATTTCTCCACGTCTAAGTAATCCATGGTAACAGCAAAATGAGTAAAAATGTTATCTGCATCACATCTCAAGTTAACAGACATATAACTGAGGTGCAAAAAACCTTAGTCCAAAACTTCCCCAAGAGGAAAATTATGTGTTGATCTGAAAATAACCAATTACCGTGAAAAATGCCTCTCATTTTGTATCCACCTCCACCTCCCATTGTACACACACAGAGGCACAAAGAGTGGTGATCATGAGACAAGGGAAGTTGAATCCTTACCCTCTGTAAGGATACATGACAAACACAGAGAACTGGATTCAATATCCTATGATACATCATAATGGAAAAGGATATAGAAAGAATCACTTTATTGTGCAGCAGTAATGGACACAGCATTTTGTAAATCAACTATACTCCAGTAAAAAATAAACATTTTGGACTGAAGGAAAACAAAAGAGAAAAAATTAAACATATAGTATAATAAAAATATTGATTGGCACATAAAAAATAATAATAAATAAATATTAAAAAAACAGCCCTCTGGGAGGGTCAAGCGTGTTGAGTCTGGCCTTCACCTGACCTCTAACAGGTGACCCAAATGCCCACACACCTCACACACGAAAAGGGAGACCAAAGCTCTTCTCAGCAAGTGCTCTGAATTTTCCTACTACATTTTCTCCTCATCTCTCAGACTGTCACACTTGTGACCCTCGACACCCTCCTGGATGTAGTATATATTCTTCCTCACTTCAGTGTTCTTAGCTCGTCTTCCTTCTCAATTCCTGGCTCTGAAAAACTTTCCCATCATAAACTCCCCACCTGACATCCCATGTGATTTGCCAAGGCCTGGAAAGTAAGGCTCATGGTAGAACTCAGAAAAAGGAGTGTATCAAGTAAAGACACAATCCAACAGGGGAAAGGGGTGGGTAGATCTAAGAGTCTTTCACACTAAACCAACACCAAAAGTCACGGTATAATATTGAATTAAAAATTTTGGCTTCAGAGTCATGAGTTCAAATATGACAGGTACAGAAGTGTTCTAGGCAAGTTACTAACCTTTTCACCACTACTTCCTCAACTGTAACATATGACCAAATCACTTTCATGCCAGGATGTTTAGCGGGTTAAAAATGGGCTAAAGTATAAAAAGTATTTAGTATAGCATCTTCTCCATAGTTAATGACCAGTTAATGACAGCAGTAATTATACTAGCATTATTACCTTATCAATACACCATTATTATTATTAATATACCACCAGGCTTCTCTGCTTACTGAATTTTCCAGACAAGAATACTGAAGTGAGTGGCCATTTACTTCTCCAGGGAGTCTCCCCAACTCAAGGGTCAAACCCATGTCTCCTGTGTCTCCTGCATTGGCAGGTGGATTCTTTACCACTAGTGCCACCTGGGAAACCCTATAGATATACCATTATTACTATTAATATTATTATCATTATTATCCACCTAATTATCAGGACTTCTTGAAAACTGTTTATAGAGTTAGCAGTCTAAAGAGATGGAAGCAAGAAAGCAAGATCTATGCTCCCATATGAATAAAATCTGCCCTCTTGACCCAAAGCCCCCCAGCTGCCAGGCCACAGTTGCTATCCAGAGAAATGATTAGACTTAAGTGACTTTTATTTTGCCACTTTTTTTTTTCCTGTTCTCCTCTTTACTGCTTCTAGAAATAGATGTTTATTTAATCAGTGAGCCAAGGGAAATTTCCCTTTATAACTCTCATGGAACTGAGGAATATAAAGAATGTGATCATTTACAAAAACAGGTGAAATGGCTCATTTTCCTGTAATTTTCACCACATGCTTAAGGTGATAGTTTCATGAACACAGCAAAGAGGATAAACAGAATGATTCACTATTTTCTCAGACAGATTTTTGCAGTGACGTTTTGCAACAGTATAGAAATTATTTCTTGAGGAAAAAAATTCTCATCTTCACACACAAACAAAAGAAAGAAAACCCCTACAAAAGAAAACCCCTGACATTTTTCTTCTCTAGAGAATGTCTTTCTACAAGACCTAACTTTCACCTCTGCAGTCGGCTCCAGGTGTTAATAGAAAATGCTTTGGTGTCTCTAACTCCTGCAAACCATGAATCATTTCCAATTCCTGCAGAAATGAGAATTAACATCCTGAGTTTATGAGGTTGGCATTCACCTACAAAAACCAGGCCTCACATTGGAATATAAATATTTCTGGATGAAAGCAAGGCTTAGAGAAGAGAATCCCAAACTTTTCACATGTTATTTCTCTTCATGTCTCCTCCTCAATCTTTAAACACACACACACACACACTTTAAGACCCTTTGTACTGGCTCAAAAAGTTACTTGACACTACAGCAAACACCAAACACCAAACAAAGTAATTTGCTCCAACAAAGCCCTTCAAATGACTAGCTAGAGCAAATCACAACTATATCTTTTGTCCTTTCATTTTATTAGCCATTGCAGAGGTGCATAGGGGGCTATAAGTAATTATTTGAGGGGTAAGAGACACTGGAGAGATAAAGCAGGGGTCATTTCAAATAAAGATTTCACACCACTTCAATGACATCATTGGCCTCCAAATGAAAATGAATCTGCTTTGGCCTTTATGACTAGTTAGCAGGCATCCCATTCTTCATGTGGTGTGGAGGACACCCATATTTTTCCAACTTAGTGAGTGTGGAGGACGCACAGGCCATGATAAAGACAAACACTCTCAAAATATATAACTATCAAGCCTAGAATCCTACTGCAGGGACTAATCACAGGGCTGCCTAAATTTGCTCCCTAATATCATTTAAAATTACAAAATCACTAGCACCTTGTAGTGTCTCTTTCATTGACAGCATAACAAGAAGGCCAGTGGCTAACTGGCCTTGAGGACTCTCCTTGTCTTGCCCCTTAAAGTACTTAGTGGTATTTTCAAGGAAGCTTGTGCCTTTCCTCTGGGAGCCAGGCCAATCGTAGTAGAAGGACGGCTACTGGATAAATCAACATGAGCATATTTATTGCATCATCTGGTCAATCACATATTCTCACTATTAATCTCCCCTTGTGTTGAGCAACTAACTCAATCTAAAACTAGGATTGTCATACAAAAGATACCACACTCAGTTAAATTTTAATCTCAGATAAAACAGATATTTAGTATAAGTATGCCCCATGTCCTGTTTGGGGTATAAGTGTGTGCTGAGCTGCTTCAGTCTTATCCAACTATTTGCAACCCTATGGACTATAGCCTACCAGGTTCCTCTGTCCATGGGATTCTCTAGATAAGAATACTGGAATGGGTAGCTGTTCCCTTCACCAGGGGATCTCCTGACCCAGGGATAAACCCCACATTTCTTACATCTTCTGCATTGGAAGATGGATTCTTTACTACTAATGCCACCTGGGAACTTACACTTAAAAAATATTTGACTATCTGAAATGCAAACTAAACTGGTTACCCTGAATTTGAAGATATTCATGCTTCATCTTCAATGTGAGAGTTTAAATTACCCCTCCATCAAAATGTATCTGTCTTAACCACTTAATCTGCTTTGACTTCATGGTGGGTGGAGGGTGATTCTTACCTTGAGTTGGGTGTGGCTTTGTAAATTACCTTGATCAATGAGATGCTAGCGGATGTGACATAAGCAAAGGCTTGAACTCGGTTTGTGTAGTTTGGCTTGAATTTTTATACTTCCAGCATTACCATGTACCAGGGGTTAGCTCAGACCCCAAAATTAACACGTAAAGGAACAGCCCTGAACCCAGGCAGCTTGAAGGAGCGAAGCCCCATCAAGTTCAGTACTGGATGCAGAGCTGCTCTGCCAAGCCCAGCCTAGATCAGCCAACTACTATCCAGTTGGCAGTATTGTTTCAGACACTGAATTTGGGTGTGGTTACACAGGAGCAATATAACATTTGCTCAGTATGACACTACTATTACATAAAACTGGTTTTAAACATATGAAAAAAAAAATCTTTGTTCCCTTAAACTTCTTCTGAAAATAGCCAAAGCTTCCCTTCCATCTTCACTAAACACTGATGTCGTAATCTCACAAAATATTGTGCCAAAGGTCAGAACAAGTAGGTTAAAATCGCACCTTTGTTATTTGTAAACCATGTAATTGTGGGCAAATAGATGAATTTCTGAATATGTTAGCCTACCTGTGATGTGGGGATAATTTCTATCCATCTGCTCACTAAAGTTAAAGTGAGTAATCAATGAGCCAATGTGTCAAAAGTGCTTTGGTAAATTGTAAAATTCTGAATGAATATGTATGAAGCATTTAGAAACATGTCTTGCAGAAAGTAAATGCTGTCGCTGTGTTTGCTAAATAAACAAGTGTGTACATGCAGATATGCACAGTCATCTCCATCATAAAAATTTTATCTACTCGACATTTTTTTGGCACCTGCACTGTGCTAAGCATGGTAGATAATTATGGAGTAAGAAGGGTGTTAAGAGAACTAACAGGAAACTTTCCTATTGGGTGGGAAGGTCAGGAAAAAGCTTCTCAGAAGAAAAAAATGTGAGAGACTATAATACATGCCACATTAAGTTACAGAGCTCTCACTCACATGCATAGATGCCGGCTGCACTAACGATGTCACGGAAATTATTTTGTAGGTTCTGAGATACGGTCATTTAGAGAATGACAGCCACAGCTCTCACTCATTCCAATGTACATAGTTATATTTTTCCAGCACAAATATAAATGGGGGGGCGTACGGAGAAGAGGAAAGAAGAGAGAAAAAGCCACAAAAGCCTGTCGGAAACTCTATAAATCAATCTGACTGAAGCTGTCATTTTCAAGAAAGCTGGATTAACTTTTTCTGTTTGGCTTGGTTTTGGGTGGCAAGGAACCCATTTTTTGCATACAAAAGATGTGAGCTTTTCAATTTTCAATTTATATTGTCTTTGATAAAGCTAAATGCTGGTTTTTATCTACCAAAGAAAAGAATCATTAATAAATGTTTTAGTCAAACTCTATTTATACAGCTACTGTCATTTTAAGCAGGGCTCCAGCTTTCATTACAGATACCAGAACTGTATTTCAAGGTGTGAACCGAGATGTGTGAAATCCAAACATGTGGAAATTCAAGCACCCTGTTGGCTCAAACAGTAAAGAATGTGCCTGCAACGTGGGAAACCTGGTTTTGATCCCTGGGTTGGGAAGATCCCCTGGATAAGAGAACGCCAGCCCACTCCAGTATTCCTGCCTGGAGAATTCCATGGACAGAGGAGCCAGATGGGCTACAGTCCACAAGGTCACAAAAAGTCAGACACAACAGAGCGACTAACACCACCTTCTAATGTCTTAGTGCAGACAGAATATCAAAAAAAGAGAGGACAGAAGGAAAAGAGGGAGGGAGGGAAGGATTCGTTATGATAATAGTTGTACAGAAAAATCCGCCAATAAACATTTGTTGAAAACTTATGTACATTTAATGCTGGACATTTAAATCTAAATAAAATGTTTCCTGTCCTGAAGGAGTTCACAGTTCCATGTAGGAAACACACAGGCAGATGGGCAATTAAGACACAGAAACTGGTTAAAAACAGAGAAATTATATAGTAAGAGAAATAGGCTGTGGATACACAGAAGACAGAATGCTATAGAACTTTACAGAAGGGTTTTACAGAGAACATTCAATTGGGTGCAATACTGGGATCTTATGGGAAAACAGTTGGTGACCCAGCTAACTACATTACACCTTTCCTTCCTAACAGAACCCTCCTCTGTTCAGGTATTAAGCAGATTTCTGAGAAGACAGCTCTAGACCAAGTTGTTGTTGGTGGTGTTCAGTTGCTAAGTCATGCCCGACTATTTGCGACCCCATGGACTGCAGCACGCCAGGCTTCCCTGTCCCTTACCATCTCCCGGAGCTTGCTCACAGTCATGTCCATTAAGTTGGTGATGCCATCCAACCATCTCGTCCTCTGTTGTTTCCTTCTCCTCCTGCCTTCTACATTTCCCAACATCAAGGTCTTTTCCAATCAGCTGTTCGCATCAGGTGGCCAAAGTACTAGACCAAGGGAATGAGTCAAACTTGTTCTGACCAGTCAGGGTCATCTCATTTCCTTTGCCCATGATGGTTTAGGAGTAACCATGTGACCCATTTCTATCCAATGAGCCATAAGAGGAAATGTGTTGAGCACTGGGAAAATTTCTACTTAATTAATTTAAAAAAAAAAAGAAGACTCAAGAAAAAATAGCCCTTGATCTACCACTTCTGTCTTTCTACATCAGCATATCATCTTGTCTATATAACATCATGAATCTTTTCCTTCCTAACAGAACCTAACCTGGTGGTTGTAGCCATGGCAACTCACATAACCACAAAAGGAAACATCACCAGCCCTCTGAGGTTGGCAGAAGGAAGAGACGAGGACAATGATCCTCAAGTCACAGAGCCAATCCTGGAACCACCATCTCCAGAATTCCAGTTAAGCGAGATGATAAATTCCTATATCATTTAAGCCACTCTGCCAGTCCCCTGTTGCTTGTAGCTGAAAAATTCAAACTCAGTGCAGAGATGAATGAGACCCTGTCACTGACATCATGGACTCACAGTATAGTCGAGAAGCTTACAGTTTAGGGACATTCTGGTCTGGGTCTTGAAGTATGAGTAGGAGCTTATCAGATAGACTGATAATGGGATGAGGTTTGATAATCCAGGGAGAAGCACAGAGCATGAAAGATAATTAGATGGCAGACCACTTAGGGCTCAGGCCACACTAGGTGTTCAGGCTTTATCTTCCAAGTAATAAAAGGCCAAGATTTAAGCAGAGGTTGATAGAACTTACTCTGCCTATAGCATAAAAGCTGGATGGGAAAGAAGGAAGGTCAGGGGAAAGAAACCAGTTAGTAAGCTGCCCAGTGGGGGTGAATGTAACATCACCCTCAAGTAGGTGTTTTTGCTTTGCCTTGAGGTAAAGCTTAACTTTTTACACAGCTTAATCCAACTTCCTCTGACTTGGCCTGTCACTCTTCCTACACTCAGTGATCCTCAACTGATATTAAGCAGTATTTGTCATTTAAATTCTTTCAGAATGTAGTTTACTTGGCTTTAGCATCAACAATCACTCTAGGAAATTTGCCCTGCTTGGCAAGGATGAATGAAATTAAAATAATGAAAATCAACCAAAAAGCAAAAAGTAGGAGCAATTCAAGGTTGTACTTTGTTTCTCCAGAGAAGCAGGGAGGCTTAGCAAGAAGGACACAGAACAGGGACACAAAATCCAGAGATTCTGCTGCTTATGACCTATGCAACTTGGATGAGACACTGATGCCTCTCCTTATCAGATACCCTACCCATGTTACTCAAAGGTTAAATAGGATAATCCTGCAGCACTCGAAAATTTCAAATTCTGTGATTCTAATATTCATGAAAGCCTCCTCTAGGTCATGTACTATACTCACTTGTTTACATATTTTACTTCATTTGATCTTACTAGCAAACCTACATGCTCTATTATATCCATTGGTCAGATGAGAAAACCGATGACCAATCACAATACGAAGTCACAGAGCCAAGATCAGAACCCGGGCCCAACTGACCTCAAAATCAATGTCTGTGTTTTTAATAATTTTTTCCCATGATGTTCTAGACATACAAGATTAGTGTAGAAATTCTGGAAATACAATCAACATAAAGAATCCTATGTGTTGTCTTGAATCTGCACTGAGACTTGTGAGATCACGCTGGTCTTTATTTTCCTCTTTGCAGCTACACATAAAAACTTCATATACTTTCTTTCTTTACTGTATGCGAACATTCTTTCATAGTTGACATCTAACACTTCATATGGCTTTGTACCATGCTCTGTTTACTAAATATCCTTCTGAGCATTTGCTCTGTTATTAAGATTCTTCATAAATATTTTGTGGCTGCATCACATTTTTTAAACTACTCCCCTATTATTAAATGTTTATGATAGATTTCCATGTTTTTTTAAATATAAATAACATCTTGTCAAATATCTTTTAGATTGATTTTAGAAAAATGATTTACAAATTGTATAAAATATTTTCCATGGTCCTGTTATATACTATCAATAGGCTTTGCCATTAAAAAGAGTTTAAACAACTCATTCTCACAAGCACTCCATCAAAGTGTCTACTGCATGCAATCCTCCTGACATGATTTTTTAAGTCTTTAACCATTATATTGTGGTCATGTATGGATGTGAGAGTTGGACTGTGAAGAAAGCTGAGCACCAAAGAATTGATGTTTTTGAACTGTGGCTTTGGAGA
This sequence comes from Cervus elaphus, assembly GCF_910594005.1. Classification (NCBI taxonomy): domain Eukaryota; kingdom Metazoa; phylum Chordata; class Mammalia; order Artiodactyla; family Cervidae; genus Cervus; species Cervus elaphus. Next base: position 61,993,435 of record NC_057847.1, read on the forward strand.
AGACTCTTGAGAGTCCCTTGGACTGCAAGGAGATCCAACCAGTCCATCCTAAAGGAGATCAGTCCTGGGTGTTCATTGGAAGGACTGATGCTGAAGCTGAAACTCCAATACTTTGGCCACCTGATGCGAAGAGTTGACTCATTGGAAAAGACCCTGATGCTGGGAGGGATTGAGGGCAGGAGGAGAAGGGGACGACAGAGGATGAGATGGCTGGATGGCATCACCAACTCGATGGATATAAGTTTGAATAAACTCTAGGAGTTGGTGATGGACAAGGAGGCCTGGCATGCGGCGGTTCATGGGGTCACAAAGAGTCGGACACGACTGAGCGACTGAACTGAACCATTATACTTAAAGATGTTGACCATGTTTTCTGTGTTTATTAGATATTTTGAGCTCCTCTCTGATAAATGGGCTATCCAATTTTCTATTCTGGGCCATCCAGTCTCAGCATTTCACTTGTCAATGGCATAGGCTCCTTATATACCAGCATCTTCAACCTATTGTCTGTCATGTATGTCAGTTGATGCCTTTTGCAAAAACCCAATATAAGAATTTCTCACTCTGTTTTTCCCACTGGTTCTACAGAACATAAATGTAATGATGTAAATCAGAGAAACAGGAGGCTGTGGCCTGAAAAACTTACACAAAAGATGTTTTAAAAATTAATCTGTCAAGGTCACTCCACTGGTCTGCACCATGGTGATCAGAGGCTGTCATGCAGGTGATTAAGCTTGAACATGAAGGACTCCAGGAGTCTCCTGTGAGTACATATCCGTGGCCCTGAGACAATCACACGGCCTGTGGGAGCTGATGACTCCAAGCAGTTTGCCAGCAAGAGGTTGACCACCTTCACATCAGGGTCCTGACCACCTGGGTTACTGCCTTCTGCCCCTATAAACTGGCCTCAGCAGATACGATGACAGGAACTTCTCTCCATTCCATTTACACAATGAGGTTCATTGACTTGCTCCGACTCTCCTGTTTCTGTGAGCCTTAACCTTTCCCTTAATATCAGCGTGATATGACCTGAATGCCATTCATTTTTTCATCCATTCATTCAAACATTTATTGAACATTTGCTGGGTGCTGTGAGAGGCAATGGAGATAAAATGATAAGCAAAAACAAAAACAAGCCCTAATCTCATGAATTCTAGTGAGAAGAAATGACATTAACCACATAATCACACAAGTACAGATGGCTGGAGCACAGTTTTCTGGTGAAGCATAAAAGACATAGTTGAAGAGGTAAACTTGAGTGGGCCAAAGAGAGCCTTGAACAAAAAGAAGCTACTGACTGTGGTAACCACATCTGGGCTTCAGAAAGGTCACTCTGGCTGTTGGATGGGATGAAATGTGGGGGTAGAGGAAATTAACATTTAGAAGGCAGTAGAACATTTGGAGCCTGATGCTGTGGTCCGGGAGAAGTGATGGAGTAGCTTGTCCTGGGGCAGACATAAAGATGGAGTTTCTTCATTTGCTCTCTGCTTCCTTCTATTGATCTACTTTGTGGAACCAGGTTCCTAACATCATAATACTACCACCAAGTAGGGAAAAATGCACGCAGGGGGAGGATAGGGACCTCCTATAAATACTCTTTTGGCTGTTACCTGAAGGACAAAACTGAATCTCAAGTGTCCTTTTCCCAGAATGAACCCGGTGTTAAGAAGCCAGCTAGTCAATATAGTAAGCCAATGAATTCCCGTTCTATGTGGTGTTTTCTGACATCAAATACATCATTTCAATACCAAACAGTTCTACAATTCTCTGATTCCAACCGGGTGTCCTGTAATTCAATTCTGACGGTTAACTACCTAGAGTTAGCACAGACCACCTCAGGTTGAGGGTTCAGTCCCACCAGACTTGCTGCTTTCCAGACACTACATCCAAGTCCCAGATTCCCATTTACTTGCACTTCTGACCAACTTGGATACAAATTCAGGGATCTTCCCCACTCCTCCCTCACATTTTGTAATTTGCTAGAACAAATATAAGATGCTATCCTTGTTATTACAGTTTATTATAAAGGCTGCAAGGGAAAGTCAGATGAAGAGGTATATAGTCTGAGGTCTAGAAGGATCCTAAACATAGGAGCTTCCATTCCCATAGAGTAGGCATGCACCATCCTCCTGATAAGTGAATATGTTCACCAACATGGAGGATCCCCAAACTCTGGTATTTAGGGGCTTTCATGGAGGTTTCATTATGTAGATACAATTGACTAAAACCATGGTTAATGATAATGAAACTCTCCTCACCCTCTCTGGGCTTAGAAGAAAGTAGAAGCTGAAGGTTCTGATTCTCTGATCACATAATTGGCTTTTCTGGTGACCAACCCCCATCCTAGAACTATTTTAGCTCACCTTTCACTTGAATCATCTCGTTGACCTACAAAAGACATTCTTATCCAAGAAATTCCAAGGCTTTTAGGAGCTCTGTGCCAGGAACCAGGGACAAGACCAAGTACTTATTTTTCCTTCTACCACACATTTCTTTTCCCAGTACGTTTTACTGTCTTCTCATTTGTAAGGCAAAACATTAAAAGCAAGTCTTTCTTCCAGAAAGAAAAGTAACATCACTTTGGGAATTCATACAATCATTCTAAAATCTATTAGGGGTCTTTAAAAAATATATTAATTAATTTTAAAAGAGGTCATTGTTGAGTGCCTACTATATGTCAGATGCTGTTCCAGGAGCCAAGAATATAATGATGGCTAAGATGGACAAGATTTACATGCTGAGAGAACTTACACACTACTGGGAAGACAGACCCATGAACAGTGGACAAATACACTTCTAATCTCAGGGAGTGGTTAGTGCTGTGAAGAACATAGCTAGAACAACTGGATATAAAAGAACAGTGGAAAACTATTTCAGATACAGGAGAGGTCAGAGGAAACCCTTCTGAGAAGGAATGGACATTTGGCTGAGCCCTAAACCTTGAGAGGGAGGAAGCCACACAACAACTTTGGGGAAAGAGTATTAAAAAAAGAGGAAGAGCAAGTGTAAGAGATTTTGTCAAGTTGTGGTTATACCTAAAACAAATGGCCCCCAAATCTCAATGATGTAACACTATAACAGAGTATTTCTCTCCAAGACTAAAGTACAATATTCCCCTCAAGGGAAGGGGAGGACATGTCCTGCCCCACAAGATCACTAAGGCACAGACTTTTTCCAAGTATAGCTGCACCATCTGTTAAGGCCTCATCCTCCTCTGCATTCAAGTCGTAGATGGGGAAACACATCACAAGGTTGCATGGATGGTTTTATGGACCAGAACCAGAAAGGACCATTTCTATCCACATTTTATTGCTTGCAACTCAGACACCTACCTGAGAGGAGACAAGGAAATGTGTGTGTCCAGGAATAAAAGGGAAATGATTTAGTCAACTAGCCAGTGTTTGTCACAGGCCCCAAGATGGCAGCAATGTTGTGTTTGCACCAGTCATGGAAAGAGAATGGATTTTCTTCTAATCAGCAATAAAATGTTAGTCATTTAATCGTGTCTGACTCTTTGTGACTCCATGGACAGTAGCCTGCCAGGCTCCTCTGTCCATGGAATTCTCCAGGCAAGAATACTGGAGTGGGTAGCCTTTCCCTTCTCCAGGGGATCTTCCCAAACCAGAGACTGAAGATTCTTTTCCATATGAGCAACCAGGGAAGTGTCAATAAGGTACTGACTACATATGATTTCCATTTGGAAATCTGTACACTTTGACTGTTGTGTAGAGAATAGATTGAAAAAGGGATAAAGAATAGAAGCAAGAGAATTGCTAAAGAAGGGTTTGCACTGGTTCCAGGGAAAGCGCTGTATGAAGGTTTTGGCAGCAGAGACAGTGAAGTGTCAAACTCAGAACACTGACAAAATTTGCTTATAGGTTGTATGTGGGATTTGAAGGAAAGGTGATGTGTAATTTCCTCAGATGGGAGATTTGAGGAGAGAAGCAATTTCTGTGGAGTAGAAACATCCAGAGTCCATGTTGGCCATGGCAGATGTGAAGAGTGAAAGGGACACGCAAGAGCTGAGGTTCCAGGAGAGATGTGAGTACGTGAGTTGGGAGCTGTGGAGAGAAGCCAGTACATTTAGGAATCCCAGAGTTAAAGATTTAATTTAACACCATGGAACTGAATGGGAGAATTGTGTTAGGACAGTGGGCAGAGTCTGTGGGGTAAAGAAGGTCAGAGGCTGATGGATTTGGGGAAGGAAGTATTTTGCTGTTGTTCAGTCAGTCGTGTCTGACTCTTTGTGACTCAAGGACTGCAGTGTGCCAGGCCTCCCTGTCTTTCATCATCTCCCGGCATTTGCTCAAACTCATGTCCATTGAGTCGGTGATGCCATCCAATCATTTCATCATCTGTTGTCCCCTTCTCCTCCTCCCTTCAACTTTCCCAGCATCAGAGTCTTTTCCAATGAATCAGCTCTTTGCATCAGGTGGCCAAAGTATTGGAGCTTCAGCTTCAGCATCAGTCCTTCCATATGAATATTCAGGGTTGATTTCCTTTAGGATAGCCTGGTTGATCTCCTTACTGCCCAAGGGACTCTCAAGAGTCTTCTGTGGCACCTCAGTTAGAAGGCATCAATTCTTTAGCTCTCAGCCTTTTTTATTGTCCAGCTCTCAAGATTGTACATGACGACTGGAAAAACCATAGCTTTGACCATACAGACCTTTGTTGGCAAAGGAATGTCTCTGCTTTTTAATATGCTATCTAGGTTTGTTATAGCTTTTCTTCCAAGGAGCAAGAGTCTTTTAATTTCATGGCTGTAGTCACTGTCTACAGTGATTTTGGAACCCACAAAAATAAAGTCTATGACTGTTTCCATTGTTTCCCCATCTATTTGCCATAAAGCGATGGGACCAGATGCCATGATCTTCATTTTCTGAATGCTGAGTTTTAAGCCAGCATTTTCACTCTTCTCTTTCACTTTCATCAAGAGGTTCTTTAATTCCTCTTCACTTTCTACCATAAGGGTGGCATCATCTGCATATCTGAGGTTATTGCTATTTTTCCTGGCAACCTTGATTCCAGCTTGTGCTTCATCCAGCCCAGCATTTTGCATGATGTACTCTGCATATAAGTTAAATAAGCAGGGTGACAACATACAGCCTTGACGTAACTCTTTTCCCAATTTCGAACCAGTCTGTTGTACCATATTGCAATCAATATGGCAACCATTATTTTCAATGAGAGGCTTGTAGAAATGGGGCAGGAGGTATATGTAGAGACAAGTGTTAAAAGCATACATTAAGCAAAGGGTCTGCACCAGGGAAGTGTGGTAGACTGTCTGGCAGAGTCCAGTGCCCATGAGACGTGTGTCAATGAAGTGAGACCAGCATACCCTGTTTTGAGATATTATCCACCAGTACTTAGCTATTGGTGCTCAGTCAGTAAAGAATCTGCCTGCAATGCAGGAGATCTGGGTTTGATCCCTGGGTCAGGAAGATACCCTGGAGAAGGAAATGGCAACCCATTCCAGTATTCTTTCCTGGAGAATCCCATGGACAGAGGAGACTGGTAGGCTACTGTCTATGGGGTCACAAGATTTGGACGCTAGGCTGGGGTTTAATCAGATGAGTTTACTTGGGGCAGCAGGCAAAGAAGGATGGGTGCTATGTAATTAGGAATTTGGCCTCACCAAAAGAGAGGTCCACTCTTTGTTTTGACATCTGGGATGTGACCTCTAAGCCCTTGGAATTTCCTCCATGACAGGAATGTCTTTCGTTATTCCTGGTGGGCCCCTCAGAAGACACCTACGAGCTTATGGAAAGAAGATAGCTCAGGGTGGGAATGGTCACATCTGATAGAATTGAACGGGAGACTGGCTACAGCAGAAACACCAAATGTGTGTTTAGAAAGCAGGGGCTTTGGGTTACATGGTATCAGTTGACCTTGAGGCAGAGTTTAACCAACTCGGTAATCAATCAGTCATTTCTATATAATGAAGCTCTAATAAAAACCCTAACCTCCAAAGTTTGAATGAGCTTCCTGAGCTGGCTATACTCCTGAGTATTGTCACATTATCAACACCAGAGGGTGATTTGCCCTGAGAACAATGAAAGCACTGTGTTTGGGACCTATCCAGACTCTGCCCAATGATTCTCTTCCTCTGCTGCTGCTGCTAAGTCACTTCAGTCGTGTCTGACTCTGTGCGACCCCATAGACGGCAGCCCACCAGGCTCCCCTGTCCCTGGGATTCTCCAGGCAGGAACACTGGAGTGGGCTGCTGTTTCCTTCTCCAGTGCATGAAAGTGAAAAGTGAAAGTGAAGTCATTCGGTCATGTCCAACTCTTAGTGACCCCATGGACCGCAGCCTACCAGGCTCCTCCATCCATGGTATTTTCCAGGCAAGAGTACTGGAGTGGGGTGCCATTGCCTTCTCCATCTCTTCCTCTAGCTGATTTTAATTGTAATGCCATTATCATAAACATAACTATGAACATAAGAGCTTTCAGTGGGTTTCTCTAGCAAATTATCAAACCTGAGGATGGTTTTGGAAATCCCTGTTATGGGTTGAATTGTGTCCCCTCAAATTTGTATGTCAAAATCCCAACTCTCAGGACCTCAGAATGTGACCTTGTTTGGAAATTGGATCATTGAAGATGTAATTAGTGAAGTTAGGGTAAAGTCATATTGAAGTAGTGTGCATGCTCACTCACTCAGGCATGTCCATCTCTTTGTGACACTATGAACTGTAGCCCACCAGACATTTCTATCCATGGAAGTTTCCAGGCAAGAATACTGGAGTGGGTTGTCATTTACTACTCCAGGGGATCTTCTTGACCCAGGGATCGAACCCATGTCCTTGCATTACCTGCATTGGCAGGTGGATTCTTTACCACTGTGCCACCTGGGAAGCCCATTCTGGAGTAGGGTGGGCCTCTAATTCAGTATGACTGTGTTCTTATAATGAGGGGAAATTTGGACACAGACACAAATACAGGCAGAGCATCATATGAAGATGAAGGCAAAGACTGCAGTGATGCTTCTGCAAGCCAAGGAATGTCAAAGATTGCCAGAAAAACACTAGAACCTAGGATAGAGGAATGGAACAGATTCTTCCTCACCACCCTTACAAAGAATCAATCTTCCCAACACCTTGATCTTGGACTTCTACCTTGCAGAACTGTGAGACAATAAATATATGGTGTTTAAGCCACCCAGCCTGTGGTATTTTGTTACAACAGTTCTAAGAAAAATCTTCAAATTGGTGACAGAAGTTTTGGGAAGACTTGGCAGTCTGGAGCATGAGGCTTGTAACCTCACAATTTGGCTGACCCCAGGGAGGTATCTAGGCTAGATACATAAGGATGTAATGACATATGGAAAGATGGATGGTGAGTAAGTAGTAAGGACAATAGACTGATGGTTAAAGAATTACTATAGTTGGGATATTCAAAGAGTGATATGGAAAGGTAGGATTGGTGTCAGAAGGTGATCTCATAATCCCAATCTTACAATAAAGATTTTGGAGGTGATGCAGTCATTGGCAATTACAAAGTATAACATGAGACCAGGGGGAAGCAGCTGAAGGGGAGGAGAAGAAATCACCAGAGATAAGAAAGTAAAGGAATCATGAGGACCAGTGTGGACTGTGATCATCTACATAGATGCTGAAACTCCCAATGATGATGACAAAATAGAAGGGAAGAAAGGAGAGGCCAGGCACCACATTCTTCAATGAATAAGAGGGAACAACTCAGGTGTCCACAGGTGAAATCTAAAAGAAAGGGTACTGGGTCTGATGACTCAGGCTTTAATGGAAACTGAGCAATGACTGAAGCAGAAGTAAAAGTGGCTTGAAAGTGTCAAAGACGGGGATCAAAAGTGATACCCACCCACCTCCAAATCTTAGTTACAAGAGAGGACCTGACTTGTACTGAGTTCCGAATTCATTGAACTTAGCATTTACCCTGTAGGTTAGGGAAAATCAAAGTGGTATTTTCAAAAAGTCTCTGACTATCCTAAGTGTAAAAGTTATATAAGGACTCCAAATATCCAAGACATGAAAAAGAAAAAACAGCACATAATACACAGCTAGAAAGCTGAGCTTGGATTTGAACTCTGTTCTCCGTGGCTCCACATATATAATAAATAGCCCCTTTACAAACAGAATCTCTGTTGCTCCTTTTTGGGAAGAATTATACTTCCTCATATCACTGAAATTAGGATTTGGTCAATAAGATATGATCAGTATTAATGTGCATCACTTCCCTGCAGAAGTCTTAGGTCCAGTGTGTGGTCATGGTGTTCGAAAAGAGAATATACTCTCTACCATAAAACCAACAATGTCCTAGAGAAAGGCACCTCCATCAGTACAGGTCCCAGAGACAGATGATCTGGAGCAGAGACTTAGCCAGTTGAAAACAACAAGCAGCATAACCCTGGTAGCTCAGCTGGTAAAGAATCTGCCTGCAATGCAGGAGACCCAGGTTCAATTCCTGGATCAGGAAGATCCCCTGGAGACGGGATAGGCACCCACTCCAGTATTCTTGGGCTTCCCTGGTGGCTCAGTTGGTAAAGAATTTGCCTGCAATGCAGGAGACTGGGGTTCGAGCCCTGGGTTTAGAAGATCCCCTGAAGGTGAGCATGGCAACCTAGTCCAGTATTGTTGCCTGGAGAATCCCCATGGACAGTGGAGCCTGGTGGGCTACAGTCATGGGGTTGCAAACAGTCAGACACAACTGAGTGAATAAACACATAAAATAAATAAACACATAAAATAAACAGCATAAATGCAAAAATAAAATAAATGCTGATTGCTGAAGACCACAGAGACTGGAGCCACTTATTACTGCAGAGCCTAGCCTAGCCTAATACAGGAAGGAATCAAGGGTAACCTGAGGTTCCAAGCTTGGGTATCTAAGTAGGTTGAAGTACCACTCACTAACCTGGTAAAATCAGAGGGAAGAAGCACTTTTGCCCAGAATTCTCCATCCAGTCTGGGCTTCCGATAACAATTTCCAACATTTTGAGTATAGCTTAGTCATTTTGGAAATGAGCTTTGCAGTAGTAACTCTCCACACTGGAGGCAACCCTCAAATGGTACTCCTGACATTGCTACGCCAGCATCAGTCTCCCTCCAGTTTCACTAGGGATGCAGGCACTGGGGACAGGATGGTAGGGACATCTGTACACACCCAGAGATCACAGGAAAATGTCTTATTGTTCTGCAGAAAAATTTTCACAGTGTAAACACAACAAAAAGGGACTTTCTAACAGCTAGACAACATAATAAGGACATTCCCATGACTGGAACAAGTCATTTTAAGACATCCATTGTTTAGACTGCAAGTTCCTGACAACTTTGCCTGTTTCTATTACACTAGTTTATTCCTGCTCAAACAGCCATAAAAATAATGTGAACAGAACAAAGTCTCATTTAAACTAGAGTTATATCCTCCTTCTTCAGCTTTTCGCAGAAACTGTTTTCTTGTATCCTCCAGGCAAGAGTTTACTGAGATAACAGCCCAGAAAGTGGAAGCCTCGCATTTTTGTAACACCACCCCACATCCTTCCCTGAGTGTGACTGATAGTGGCTTCTTCATTAAACTTATCTCCAGGAGACAGGGAGGAGGCACCTTGTAGTCACTAGTCTATTTGTTCGGTCTTTGCTCCTGTCAGCCTTCCTTTATTTTCTTTCTTTATCAAATGCCTGCTGGAAGAGTTGAACATCCAAGCATAATGTGTAGTTGTGAACACTAAGTTGTCCCTCTCTCTTCCAAATGGAGCCGCCACGCAGACACTGCAGGAGGAGGCTGAGGGGAGGGACCGGCTCTCACAGGGTTCATCAGAGACTCTTCAGGAGTTAAGCCCGAGACAAGCCCTGTTTAGACGTTACTGTCACTGCCCTGTTTGACGGTAATGGTCCTCTAAGTGGCCAGTCTCCTGTCTCACCTCATCCAATCGATCCATCATCCACCGTGCAGCAACTGAGATCTTTCTGAAAATTCAAATGAGATCACATCCCTGTCCTACTTGGAATGTTTCTGCAGACCTTCAGGAGGGAGAAAGTACCCATTCTTTAGCACTTACACTTCAAAGTCCCTCACCATCTCTCCCAGGCTACTCTTCTAGATTTGTCCTTCTGCATCCTGCTCTCTTTGCATAGACTTTAAGTATTTTCTACCTGGAAAATTATTATTATTTTACACACAGGATCTTAATCCTTTGACCAGGGATCAAACCTGTGCCCCCTTCAGGAGCAAAGGTGTCTTAATCACTGGACCACCAGGGAAGTCCCTGGAAAACACTCTCTTCGCATCTTTCAAATCCAAACCCTTCTCTGGAAGCTACCCCTGCATGCCACATCCCATCCCATCCCATATTTCATCCCAACCTCAGTGGGTAAAGGGCTGCCTCATCATGGCTCTATTACTGCACCACAGTTACAGACTCACTCCATCTTATTTCTATTCAATTTTTATATTCACAAGAAAAAAGAATCATTTTATTCTAGTCTGAGTGTAGTCTACAGTATATAAAGAGGCTTCATTTCTGTTTCCAAGTGTTTAAAGAGTGTGAAGTGGGCTCCCCCAATGGCTCAGTAGGTAAAGAATCTGCCTGCAATGCAGGAGAAACAGGAGATGCTGGTTTGATCCCTGGGTTGGGAAGATGCCCTACAGGAGGAAATGGCAACCCACTCCAGTATTCTTGCTGGGAAAATCCAATGGACAGAGGAGCCTGGCTACAGTCCAAAGGGTCCCAAAGAGTCAGACATGACTTAATGCGTGTACATATATAAACAGTGTGAAGTGCTAGGAATCAAAGGTAAGAAAGGTCTAGTCCTTGTTGTAAAGGGGCAGTCAGAACTGTAGGGCAAACAAGCACATTAAAAAATAATTGTATTATGTAAAAATAAAGCTATGTCACAAGAGGTCCATATATCTTTCTTAAAGGAAAAAGGTGAATGAACCACACAAACACAATTAGGAGGAATTACGACCTCATTACTGGCTTTGTTTGGAGACTAAAAATGGTTTAAGGAGATGCCTATGGGTGCCAAGATGACAAAGGATGGACCTGTGATGGTTAATTTTATGTGGCAATTTGCACCAGAGTGTCAAGATAGTTGATCAAGCATTATTCTAGGTGTTTCTTTTGCAGTGTTTTTGGATGAGATTAACATTTAAATTGGTAGTATAGCAGATTGACTTTTTTAATCTGGGTGGGCCTCACCCAATCAGCTGAAGGCAGGAATAGAGCAAAAAGATTGACTCTTCCCTCAAGGAAGAGAGAATTCTTTCCTGTCTCTGAACTAGGATGTTGTTTTTCTTCCTGGATTTGTACTCAAACGGAAACACTGGCTCTTTCTGAGTCTCAAGCATGCCAGCCTTCAGACCCAAATTACACCATCAGTTCTCCTGGTCCTCAGGTCTTTGGATTCAGACTGGAACTAAACCATCAGCTCTCTTGCATATCCAAGCTTTCTGACTCACCCTGAAGATTGTGGGATTTGCCCTTTCCATAATTGCATAAGCAAGTTCCTTATAATAAATCTTTTCATCAAGGGATTTATGTATGCATATATGTATATGTGTGTTGGTTGGTTGGTTTTATTATTGGTTCTGTTTCTTTGGAGAACCTTGACTAATACATCCTTTTATAGTGATGATAATAAAAATACTATTGCTTAATCAAGGCTTGGGCTCTTTAGCCAGGTGGTATGCATACAAATCCCAGCCCTACCATTGATTAGCTTTGTGACCTTGGATGAGCTATTTAACTATTCCAAACCATGAGATCCTCATTTGTAAACTGGGGATAATAGTGGTGCCTACTTCATAGGACTGTTAGGAGGATAAGATTAAATAAGTGAATACACAAGGGGAGCATAGCACAATGTAGGGACACAGTAAGCCTGCAATAAACATTAGTGGGGCAGGCTTCCCTGGTGGCTCAGAGGTTAAAGCGTCTGCCGGCAATGCAGGAGACCCAGGTTCGATCCCTGGGTTGGGAAGATCCCCTGGAGAAGGAAATGGCAACCCACTCCAGTATTCTTGCCTGGAGATTTCCATGGACAGAGAAGCCTGGTGGGCTACACAGTCCATGGGGTTGCAAAGAGTCGGACATGACTGAGCAACTTCACTTACTTACTTACTTACAGGCATCCGCATTTATTGTTAACCCACAAAAATGGTCACTATGCTATCTATTTTACACACATGGGCCCCCTGAATCCATACAATGCTATTACAAAGATTCTCATGTTCCCATTGTGCAGTGAAGCAAACCAAAGCAGCAGAGCCCAAGGGTAAATAGTGTGGCTTTGGGGCTTCCCTGGCGGCTCAGTGGTAAAGAATCAACCTGCCAACACAGGAGATGTGAGTTTAATCCCTGATCCTGGAAGATCCACCCATGGAGCAATGAAGCCCATGTGCCACATCTACTGACTTTGTGCTCCAGAGCCCAGGAGCCACAACTATTCAGCCCATGTGCTGCAATTACTGAAGCCCGCATGCCATAGAGCCCATGCTCCACAATAAGAGAAGCCATTACAAGGGGAAGCCCATACACTGCAACAAAGGGTAGCCCTCACTCTCTGCAACCAGAGAGAAGTCCATACAATGAAGACCCAGCACAGCCAATAAGTAAATAAAGTTACCAAGAAGAGTGTGGCTTTGAAATTGGATATACTACCTATGGGACCCTGAGTATTTAAGTCTCACTTTCTTCACAACTGAATTGATTTTATATGGTTATGTTTGGAAAAACATAAGATATAAAAAGCTTAGCTTAGTGCTAAACGCATATTCAGCACTCAACAAATTTGTTAGAAAATGTTGTTGTTAAAGATATTATTAATAATCAGTTCAGTTCAGTCGCTCAGTCGTGTCCGACTCTTTGCGACCCCATGAATCGCAGCATGCCAGGCCTCCCTGTCCATCACCAACTCCCGGAGTTTACTCAAACTCATGCCCATCGAGTCGGTGATGACACTATAAGTTCCCAGTGGCGTTGAAATTGAGGCCTGAGCCACATTCTGGCTGACTCAAACCTAAGTGTCTAACACTGCTCTGTCCTCTGCCATCGGACTACCTCTGCCAGCCCTGGAGCAGAGGCTGAGGACGTGGGGCAACAAGAAAGTGAATCACGGGGAGGGAAGAACTGGGAGTTTGGGGTCAGCAGATGCGAACTCTTACATATAGAGTGGATGGACAATAAAGTTCTATTGTATAGCACAGGGAACTATATTCAGTATACTGGGATAAACCATAATGGGAAAGAATATAGAAAGGATGTACATATGTGTAGAACTGAGTTATTAATACTTCGCTATACAGCAGAATTAATATAACAATGTAAATCAACTATACTTCAATTTAAAAAAGACAGTAAATCAGAAACCCCACCCCAAACAAGCATGCTGATCTCTGTCTCTTCCCCTCACAGAGCTCTGACTTACCAAGATTCAACACCTCTTCCCTTGGCCCTGGTCCATTTTTCACAATTTTACTTTCCAGTAGAAGTCAGTATTGATGTTTCTTAACATGCTCCAATTACATTTTGTATGTGAAAATAAAAAGACAAGTAAAAAAATGCCATGCCAATGATATCCTTCACTGTTTGTTTACATTCAATGCACCTAAATCTTTTCTCCAGAAACAGAAAAAAAATAAAAGCCTATCTCCCAGCAGGCACCTCTGAGCCCGGACAACACATGGCATGGGGTCTTCACTTAGAAGGGGTGTCTTCAACCTGGGGGATCCCCTCCCTGGGAGCCCCCTGAGGGAACAAGGGGTGAGCTGGGCTCTCTAGAAACCTCCAAAGAAATGGGGTAGGATGACACGTGCACCGTGGGCACACTTGGTTCCCCATCCTTGTCTTCAGTAACACTTTGCAAAGGGCTTTCCAGATGTACTATTAAGGGCTTCTCTCCTCACACAGTATGTCCTTGACCTTATGGCTTCAGAACACTGTCTCTGAGCTAGTTTTATATTAGCAATGATGGGTTTTGGCTAAGATGCCAACTTGTCACCTGTGCTGGTCCTCTGACAGTGTACACTTTGGTGAGACAGCTTGGGTGCAATGTCAACAACCAAAGGGGAGCTCTGGGCTTCAAAGAGCAGGCCTGGGCTCTGGGCCTGACCAGCCCAGCACCCACCACCCCACAGGTGCTGCGAGGGCCATTTTGTGAAACTGGCTTCTCAGGTCTTTTTTCTCTCAACTGCCCATGCCTCTCACTCTTCCTGGACCCTCCTATCTTCCTTCCCTGAGGCCACTTGCAAGAGCACTCTTTGGAAGGCTGGTCCCCTCAGCCTATAAGGAAGCCAGTTCTGTCACTGAGCCAAGAAGCCAAGATAATGGTCTTTAAACATGATTTGCTTTTTCCACTATCATACTCCCTAAAGGACTTTTAAAAAAAAGTTTTTGTATCTTCTCATAAGGTTTTAAGTTTCCATCTAAAATGTTTATCATATGCTTAAAAGTTAGCATATGTGACTCCCTGCTTGCGTTTTGTGTGCTTTAAATATATTTTCTTTAAAACCTTGGAACTGCAGATTTAGTTCCTTTAATTCACAGAAGATGTCTGCCATATAACATAACAGGAAAAGTGGTCTTCACTGTCAAGCCAGTTCACCAAGCCAAGTTTGTTTTCGGGAAGAATGTGGGCCTCATTTTTTAAAATTCAACACCATGTGTTAGGAAGTGTCCCTGTGACAAACACCCCATTTATGAATTCTAAGTTTAAGATAGTTGAGACAGATAGATAGCTGAGATACATGGATAAATGAGATAGATGGATCAAGCAATGGATAGACAGGTAGAGAGCTGGGTGGAAGGAAGGGAGGGAGGGAGACTGATGGATGGATAGATTAGACAGATAGATTAGACACACGTGTGTCTGGCTATGATTCTGAAACCAGTTCCCTTCAAGATTCTCGCTCAGGAGCTATACATTCCCAAATTACTCTTATTAGTGCTAAAGAGATGTTTGTGCCTTGAAGAAAAGAACAATATTAAAATTGAGTATAAGATATGGTTTATTTTGAAGAGGGGACAAGGGTTCTTGTAAAAGGGAGGGTTGAGTTCTCAGGCAGACCAATTTTAAGAACAAGGCCAGATGGAGGCTGAGTATCTGGAAAATCATTCCCCTGAAGCCCAGATACCCAGGTTCAAAGACCTACATCCTTCTGTCAGTCTAGGTCCTGTGTGACTACAATGGGCAAGGTGCAGAAGCAACCTGTAGTGGGCATGGAGCAGAAATGAGAAGTCAACATTTCTGATGTATTAAGCCTCTGAGACTTTGGAGATGTTTTTTTTTTTTTTTTTGGAGATGTTTTTTACGGCAGAATGACCCAGTCTATCCTGGCTAATACATACATAATAAAGCTAACGTTGGGTCCCAACCTATCTATGTCTATATCTTTATTTCAATTGATGTGAAACTCAACTGTTAGAGAAAGATGACTTATGGCCCAATATTCTCTATCCATCCAAATCTGACTCACTCTTTAAGGGCTCAGATTTTCTGTATTTGCCTTAATATCTTCCTTTGCTCTCTCATCTCAAAATATTCTTTTTTCTCCTCTGAACAAAGGCATTTTACTGGAAGATGCAATGCAAATGCCTCTAGGAGCCAGGCAGGCAGCATATGTGAGTAATTGGGAAAACTGGAGACCTGTCTACCCTAAAGGCATCCCAATTTAATTAAAACAAGGAAAAGGAGAAAAAAGCACTGTGCCAGACAAACTATAGCTCTGGTCTGCCAGGTTGTGACCTTGGTTGAATTCATAAGAAATTCAGTTCTTCGACTGGTATTTTAAATGACTCTTTTGAGCTTTCACTTTGTCTTGAGCAACAGTAATGAATACAAAGTGTTTAACTTCTATATGGAGTTTACTGCTTATCTATCCAGCCAGAGGATAAGTTCCCTGCAGGCAAGGATTAGTTTGCCTCAACACTATGCTGATATAGATTCTGATACAGTGCTTTCATTAATCTTTTTTGATAAAATCTGTTTTGAGGTCTTACATGGGAAGCGAAGGTACATTACAAATTATAATTAACAGAACATAGCATGGCACAATATATTTAGTTAGTATACCTTTGCCAGCAGGTCATTATTCCTCCTTGGAGTCCCCAGGTCATTGGAGAGTGATGGTCAGTGCCAGATCCTCCATAAATGTTACTGCCCTCACCTCTGGATGAATTAGGATGGAGGGTGAGTCAGGCAGGCTGAAAAGATTCTGGTTGCTCAGACAGTAAAGAATCTGCCTGCAATGCAGGAGATCTGGATTCTATCCTGCATTGGGAAGATGTCCTGGAGAAGGAAAGGACAACTCACTGTAGTCTTCTTGCCTGGAGAATTCCATGGGCAGAGGAGCCTGGCAGGCTACAGTCAATGAGGTCTCAAAGACTTGGACATTACTGAGCTACAAACACTTTCATTTTCTGGTTGACATGAGTTCTACGACAGACAGTAACTTCTCTAAAAAGTCTCTGGGCTCCAGAGACTTATGGCCCTTATGTCTCCATCTGACTTAGGAGCATATGAAAATGATACTCTTCTTTATAAATAAAGAAACTACTGTCAGTTCTTATGAACTGACTCCAGTTGCTATTACACCCTAACCAGAACCCTTTTGCCCTATGGAGGTCTGGGGAGTTGACCTAGATCTTAGCACTTGAACCTATTTTAATTTCATTTACTTTTAACCAGTTAAATTCACTAATTTTAATGTTTTAACAGTTCCTGTTGGTATACAATGTACCAATCACTGTTAAACAACTTTTTTCCAAGCATCAATCAAGCCTACCCATGGCCTCCAAAAGCATCAGAAGGGCAGTTTTCTCTCAGGGGTATGGCTGTCCTCAGTGAGATGTTTCCAGAATTGTTCCACGACTTTATTATTTCAAAAAGTTTTATTAATTCAGCAGAGAATAACAAATTGCTTTGACCTTGGGAGAAAAGT
Organism: Cervus elaphus; assembly: GCF_910594005.1. Lineage (NCBI taxonomy): Eukaryota > Metazoa > Chordata > Mammalia > Artiodactyla > Cervidae > Cervus > Cervus elaphus. The sequence goes on from NC_057847.1 coordinate 62,010,348, forward strand.
ACTACACGGTATCATTAGATCCCTGAAGTGGGCTCCATTCATGGAATGTCTGGTTGCCTTCTATAATACCTCATTCACTCTTTTATTGTTTCCTAGTCACCCAGTCGTGTTCAACTCTTTGCGACCCCATGGACTGCAGCACATGTCCCTCACCATATCCCAAAGTTTGCCCAAGTTCATGTCCATTGCATCGGTGATGCCATCGAGCCATCTCATCCTCCTGTAACACCCTCTTCTCCTTCTGCCCTCAATCTTTCCCAGCATCAGGGACTTTTCCAATGAGTCTTTCCATTCACTCTTATCTGGGAGCTAAAGCCCTCTGCCCCACCCACAGGCCCAAGATATACACCTTCTGAAAGCAACTTGGAGCATCTGCACAGTCTTCATCATCACACCCTCCCTCTATTGGCAAATGAGTATAACCACGGACCAGGGCTTTGAAATCAGAGACCCAGGGAGACCTAACTGACTGATCCCTGAAATAGACTCACATCCCATTCTTGCTGATGTGCTGGGTTGTTTCTGGGTGTTCAACCTGTAAATGTGGCTCTTGCTCTCCTGATTCAGCCTGCAGTCCTGACCTCTCCTTTGCCCAGAATCACTGTCTGGGTCCAGAAATCTTCTTACCCATCTCTGGCTTCAGCTACTGTTTGTAGGAATCTTCTTACCCATTTCTAGCTTTAGCTACTGTTTGTAATGTCTGCTCCCTCCATTCCTAAGTAATTTTTCAGGACTTAAAAAAAGATTTTGGAGTCTAATTGATTTACAGTGTTGCATTAGTTTCTACTGTAGAGCAAAGTGAATTAGTTATATGTATACACACATCCCCTCTTTTTAAAGATCCCTCCCCATTTAGGTCACCACAGAGCCCTGAGTAGAGGTCCCTGTGCTATGCAAGAGTTTCTCATTACCTAGCTATTTCACGCATAGTAGTGTGTATCTATCAACCCTAATCTCCAAATTCACCCTCCCTTGGCATCCATAAATTTGTTCTCTACATCTGCATCTCTATTTCTGCTTTGCAAATAAGTTCCTCTATACGATATTTCTAGATTCCTGATACAAGTGATATTATACAGTATTTGTTTTCCTCTTTCTGACTAACTTCACTCTGTATGACAGTCTCTACATCTATCCATGTCAGGACTTATTTTAGAACTACCAATTTTGTAGCAGGAGTCAATCTCTCGCTCCCAAGACAGAGATATTCTTATTTCTCTCCAGACCCCCCTGCTGTTGCAGATGCTACTCCTTCTGCTTGGAGCATGCACTGGAGCCTGATCCACCACCTCTGAGATGTGTCTGTGTTGTTGGGGATAGAGGATGGGCTAGTAGGGGCAGGGCTCTAGAAAGTCTTCCTGGACCACTTCTCCCCATGCCCTCTGTGCTCCCAATCCATTAAGTTCTTCCTCAACTTCATCCCTGGCTTTCCTTTCATTTGGCCTCTTCCTCCCTCTCCCTGCCACCCCTACTGTGAAGTAATTGAGAGCACTTGGCAGGCACTATATTTCTTTGTGTCCAAAGCCCTCTGTTAAGGGAAGGAAGGAAAAAGAAGTGATGAGAGGGGTGAAGAGAGGAATGGAAGAAGGCAGGCAGGCTAGTGTGTTTAAGAAGAGAAAGCTTCTGCCTTCTTAACCTACCATATCATCACCACTACAGCTGATTTCCCTGGAAATTTAATAAAATATTTTGAAAATCCACCCAAAAAAGTAAACAGATGAAAACACAAAACACTCTAAGAATAAATGGTGAATGATGATGATTAATTGCCTGCTTTCAATTAAAGATCACTTTGGTCAAAAACTTTCTAATGCAGAACTTTACCTCCCCCAACCCTCTTTTGGGGCAGAATAAAACACTGAGTCTCTACGGTCAGGGATCTAACAGACTCTGAATCCATGGAGGATGCTACTGGGGGAAAATCATTTGCTCTTCGAAAGTATAAACAATATCCCAAAATACTTATAAATCTTAAAAGTCTGCTGGTAAGTCAACTTAACCACAGTGGATTTTAAGCAGAGGTGTCTGGGGGAAAGAAGAAAGATAAATCTATTTAATTGTTGGCTCTAGGAAAATGTCACCTTGTTGAAGATCATCTAGACTTTGGATTCTATTTGAAAATCATTATCTATGGCCCTCCAGGGGTAAAAATGCCCCTAGAAAGCCATGGACTTGAGTTGTGGGCAACTTAATTAATGGAAATGGCCTCTAACTTCATTCTGACACTATGAATAATGCCTACCTACCTATTCCACAGTTTAGAGTAATGAGCCCACTTTCTTGGGAGGCCAGAGAAAATCAGAAGCAGGAATAGATCCTCTACTGTGGGCTGCCTTCAATTTGAGTTATGCAATGAAGTTTACCTGGGAAGAGTAGAGGTCTAAGAATTGGGACAACTCTTACCGTAACTGGTAAACATACACCAGACTCTCCAAGACACACAGATATCTTGCTATTGTCATGGGATTTAATTCTACCCTAGAACCTGTGTGCTAAATAACATGTTGTAATACAGACAAGGGGTATAATGGTATATAGAAGGTGGTTCTTGCCATAAAGGAACTCATAATCTGATGGCTAAGGCAAGCTGTTTATTAGTAGTTATTAATAAATGTAATTTATATTTAGCATGATGTTTTCAATAAGAGATTTTTAAAAAGGTGATTATCTGGCAGAAATACCAGGGAAAGCTTTACAAGGGAGAATGGGCTCTGAAGCATGAATAGGGGTTTTCTATGTGAAAAGGCAGGAAGGTATTGGCAGAATAATGTCATGTACAAAGGCAGAGAAGTCTGGAATTCTACAATGAGTTCAGTGAGCTGCAGGAAGACTGAAAGTTCAGGACAAGGCTGAATTAAAACCTCAGGTTGCCTCATTGTTGGAGCACGCACATTTGAACATACACGTAGATGTCTGACTTCCATTGTCCTTGGGCCTCATGGGGATGTGGGAGGGGTCATCCACCATATTAAGATTCTTGGGTTGCTTCTAAAACATGTTTGAGAACTTGTTGTTCTGCTTACATTGCTAGCCCCTTGGATGAGTGACCATCCCTGGAAAAAGAATTCCAGTACCAGGCTAAACTAAGGGAGAGTGTCTGAGAAGGACTGAATGAGTGAGGTCTTCTGATGCAGGTAATATGAGAAAAATAACTGGTCAGGTGATTCTTTAGCCATAAACCCCTGGTGTGGGTCTGAATAGGACCCTTTCTGAATAGGAATGGCTCCAGATCTTCTTAGATTGGGTTCTCTGTGTGAGCGGGCTATGTACACTGCACCGAAAGCTTTATTTTGACCATTTTCTTTAGCTGTTGCATCGCTGCTAAAAGATATGTGCATTGTACATCACTTGGAGCCCATAATCACAGAGTATTGCGATGTAAGCAAAGAATAAGTAGTATAGCATTATCTTCCTGGTGACAGATGAACGTGAGATTTGTACGCAATAGCAGAGCCTACAAGATGACCCTGTGACGGGGACTAAATCATACATATATATGTGTGTGTATTCAAACACACACTCATAGGTGGGGGGCACCTGCATACATGCTCACATTTTCCACTGGATAGAATTATTTTTATTAACACTTTTACCAGGTACTAAAAAGATTTTATGCCTGAAATTGGCAGCAAAAGCAAATCCACATTCATCACTATCTCCCTTTTTCAAATGGACTGGAGTTTAATAAATAAAGGAGAGTGAAAATTGCTTCTTCCAATCTAGGATTTAATATTGTATACTCTGAATCACTTGATTCAGTTGTTTTTAAAGTTTCTATCTGTAATTCAGCCACCTTCTTGATAGTGAATCTTTCCTTGGTACAATTACAAAATGCATACTATATTTCTAATGAATTGCCTCTTATTCTTATTAGCCATTGAACTCAATCTCTACCTCATAAGGTTTTCCTAGAATTGGGTGGATTGTTATTGGATTCCAGAATTGGGCTTTCAAGGGAATTGGGTAGATAGGAAGTTACTATCGGCTTATTTTTCATGAAGTGGAAAAATGATAATGGAAAATCTCATCAAGTAACAAAGAATATTTCAAAGAAGAAGAAAGAATGAACTCAGCCCTGCAAAACAGTTTTCTAAAATTACACCTGTTTTAATATTGGGGAGGCGGGGGGAATCAACACCAGGTTCCTGGATCCCTACCCTTTTCTTCTAGTTTCCCCTCCCTCTACCTTCTCCTACTTCAGAGGCTGCGTGAATACAATCAGCTACCTATTTATGATTACCATAAGTACCTATTCTGATTTTTAAGCATGAACTCAAAATGCAAGAGGAATTGGAAGAGGCTAAATTCATTTGAGGTCACTGGTTTGATTTTAGTCACATCTACCTGAACTTTTAACTTTTGGGAGTTCTGGGTCATATTACACAAACAGGCCATTTCTGGGAAGAGCTCAGTTCAGTCTCTCAGTCGTGTCTGACTCCCTGAGACCCTATGGACTGCAGCATGCCAGGCTTCCCAGTCCATCACCAACTCCCAGAGCTTGCTCAAACTTAGGTCCATTGAGTCAGTGATGCCATCCAACCATCTCATCCTCTGTCACCTTCTCCTCCTGCCTTCAATCTTTCTCAGCATCAGGGTCTTTTCTAGTGAGTCAGCTGTTTGCATCAGATGGCCAAAGTATTGGAGTTTCAGCTTCAGCATCAGTCCTTCCAGGGAATATTCAGGACTGATTTCCTTCAGGATGGACTGATTGGATCTCCTTGGTGTCCAAGGGACTCTCAAGAGTCTTCTCCAACACCACAGTTCAAAAGCATCAGTTCTTTGGCACTCAGTTTTCTTTATGGTCCAACTCTCACATCCATACATGACTACTGGAAAAATCAAAGCTTTCACTTAATGGACCTTTGTTGGCAAAGTAATATCTCTGCTTTTTAATATGCTGTCTAGGTTTGTCATAGCTTTTCTTCCAAAGAGCAAGCATCTTTTAATTTCATGGCTGCAGTCAACATCTGCAGTTATCTTGGAGCCCAAGAAAATGAAGTCTGTCACTGTTTCCATTGTTTCCCCATCTATTTGCCATAAAGTGATGGGATTGGATGCCATGATCTTTGTTTTTTGAATGTTGCTCCTTGAAAAGGAAAAACTGGCTACCAAGTAAGTAGGTTGATAACTGGGACTCCACATAAGCATAACCAGCCAAGCAACTAACAAGCAGCTAGACCAACCAGAGACCACTATAAAAGTTTCCAGAATAAAAATTTTAAAAAAGCTTCTTTCAGGTCAAGTTGTCTTCCAGAAGGTTCTGAAACACCACCTGCTTTATGCATGTGCTGCAGGCCCATGTGGACTCTGAATCTTACTGTCTTCCAATTTGGGTTTACACCAACCAGACCTGGATCCATGGTTCCTACATGTCAGGGTGCTTTTAATGAATTCCCAAACTGAACATCTGAACCAGGAAAGGCAAGTGGGTTTCATTCACAGGCTAGCTAGTGAGTAGGGTTAAGAGAAACAAAAAGGGTGTTTTAGGACTTTTCTTTCTGGCAGGAAGGGGGACTAGGTACTCTGACAAAAATAAATAGCCTATTTCAAAAGAGCTGGAAGCCGGATAAATTGAGTTAAAAACATTGCTGCACTCACAAAAATGGAAATCCCCAAGGGCAAAAACAAACACAAGTAACAACAAAGTGGAGGTGAATGAAGTAAGCGTAGCAAACAATCAAATGTCTTTACCAAGAATTCAGCAATTTGGAATTAGTGGCTGGCCATGCAGGAAATTAGAGATGAGGATTGCCCAAGTTTGAACACAGCTTAATTCAAGGACCTGAGATATTCTCCTCACCAACAAACACACACAAAGCCTGAGCTGCAGAAGAGAAGAGTAAGCCGGGAAAAAACACTCTGCTTGCAGCAATGGGAGGCGATAAGGAAGTCTGCCCATCTACGCCACAGTTTTAGAAATTACAGTGAAAATCACACTTCTTCTCTGTGTACCAGTGACCATGAACCTGCCCTACATGGATATGGATATTGAGTTTATAGTATACTCATGTCCAGAAAAATGTAAACCAAAGAATTAAGGAGAATAAAGTGGTTAGTACCCCTTGGTCTTTGTTGAAAGCCAACACAAACCCTCTCTGGAGGAAAGCAGAGCAACCTTGACCTCCCAGGAAACTCAGATTAAATTCAGCTAAATAGAAATTCACAAAAAAAAAAAAAAAAGAAAAAGAGCAAACACATCACAAAACAGGTTGCTATGAGTAAGAATCAATATAACAAACAAATGAACAAATAAACAAGATATATGATCCCCATAGAACCATAATTTAGGCTTACACATAAAAATAGAAAAATAGTGTATAAAATTGTTATAAGAATAAAAATGTTATAGAAAAAATAAGCAAGGACAAAAAAGGATTACTCAAAACAGCCAGAAAGATATAGAGGAAGAACCTAATAAAATTTAAGAAAATAAAACGTAAGCATTTAAATTAAAAATAGATGCATTAAACAGCTGGTTACATACAGATAAACAGAAAATTATAAACCTAGAAGAATTATACCGAATGTACCAGAGAGACAAGAGGATGTAAAGTACGAAAAGGATGTCAGGAAATGTATAGTATGAATGATGAGACCTGATGTGGGTGTCTAATCAGGGTCACTTAAGGAGAAAAAAGAACAAGAAGGCATGAGAAAGGAAAAGGGCAGACCGACCTCCTTCGGGAACACAGACTCAACACACCTATACCAAATATTGGCCAACCAAATCTGCTGCTGCTAAGTCACTTCAGTCGTGTCCAACTCTGTGCAACCCCATAGATGGCAGCCCACCAGTCTCCTCTGTCCCTGGGATTCTCCAGGAAAGAACACTGGAATGGGTTGCCATTTCCTTCTCCAAGCAAATCTAGACAAAGTTAAAAATACAAAATACATTGAGACCAAGTCAGGCATCTCATAAATTTGACTTATCATTAGAAAATGTTCATCCATATTAACTCAATAAAATTCACTACACTAATACAACAAAAGGGAAATGATGTCTGATTATTTCAACAGATGAAGGAAGATTATTTGATAAAATTCAGTGTTTTTAATACAAATTCTTAGAAACTTAGAAATAAAGGGAATTACCCATATTTAATAAAGGACCGCTACAAAGAACCTATAGTGAACATCATTCTTCAGGTTCAAAATTTAGAAACATTCACTTTAAAAGTAAGAACCAAGTCAAGGTTACCCTATATCACTGTTTCTATCTCATGTTGTATTGAAAGTGCTAGCCAGTTTAGTAAGACAAGGAAAAAATATAATAAAGGATCAAAAAGAAGAAAAATTAAACTTCATTTTATGAAAATCACAAAATTTTCTGTATATAGAACACCCCAAAAAAGTAAAACAATTTTTATAATTAGTAAGAGTATGGTAAAGTTATAGCATATAAGTTCACTATGTAAAAATCATATTTCTATACAACACCAAATAAGAAAAAGAATGTAATTTTTTTTTTAAAAACTTGCCATGGCAACCAAATATAGTTAGAATAAATTTAACAAAATTTGAGAACTTTATTGAATGGCATTTAAAAAAAGTAAATGGAAAATTTTAGCATAATCATAGATAGGTAGACTAATTATCATAAATGTATAAGTTCGTTCCACTGATTTGATAAAATTCAATTCAAATCCACAGATTGAGTGTATGAATGCATCTGTGAAGATGATTCAAAAATTTTATACTGAAGATCAAGGTCAAAACAATCGTCATACAAGAATTAAATAAGGTACTTTGAGCTTCTCTTATAAACACATTAGGCCCATGATTTCACTAGCTGGCTTATTTCTCATGTAAGAGTCTGACATGGGTGGATTTGCTGATTTTATCAGCTGGCAGTCCTTCATGTGGTCCTTTGGACTCAAAGTCACCCACAGTTAGCTGGCCAATGACAAGGGAGTACAGAGAGAAATTATTTTTAAACTCTTAATTCCATCAGTGAGACATTATTTGGCCTGAAAACATCTAACTGCAAAAGGTTCTGGGAACTGAAGTCCAGTAGCACAACTAGAGAAAAGTGGAATTAGGTTTGGGAACAGCTAGCTACTCTCTACCTCAACACATCTAAAGGAAAAGAAGGTAGGAGAATTTACCCTACTGGATTTCATGACAATGCAAAGATTCTCCTATCTTTCATCACATATATCTACACATATCAAGAGAGAGAAGCAAGGGCCGTGTGCAAATTGATCAATTAAATAATTTTCAAGATTCAGAAACAGAATCACAAATATATCTAAAACTGATATATATATATATGATAGAAGGAACATTTCATGTAAGAAGGGAAAGGGTAATAAATAATCTCATATCTGCTTATAATACACAAAAAATTAAACTTGTAGCCAATATTACACCATATTAAAAAACAAATTCAGTGTGAGCTAATTCAATGTGATAAGAAAAACTATAAGATGGTATGGAGGAATATCTTTTTGCTTACAGAGAAGGAAAAAATGTCTTAACACAAAACACCACAAACCAAAGAGAAGATACTGACAAATCTGGATAGATTCAATTTAGGATTTCCATTTGTTAGGACACAACAGAACTGTGGTGACCTAAATGGGAAGGAAATCCAAAAGGGAGGAGTTTTATATATATATATATATATATATATATAAAACTGATTCATTTCACTCTACAACAGAAACTTACCAACACTGTAAAGCGACAATACTCCGATGAAAATTCATTTCAAACAATTTAAAAAGATACAATAGGAAGAAAAATGTAAGCCATAGACCAGAAGAAAGCTGTTAATGAATATATTCAGAATATAGAAAAGAGCTCATACATTAGTAAAAATAAGACAAACATGCTGATGGGAAAACGGGTAAAGGATATAAACTAATATACCATTTCATAGCCACCAAATTGGCGGAAAAATTTAAATCAAACATTACTAAGAATTGGCAAGAATGTGAAGTAATAAGAACTCTTATTACTGCTTGAGAGTATAACCACTTTGGGTCAAAGTTCATTGTAAAGCTGAAGAGGCACCAATCCTACAACCCAGCCCATTTTACTTCTAGGCATGCACTTGGGAGAATCTTTCATACCTATGCCCCAGGGCACAAATTCCAGCTCTTCACAGCAGCATTGTATATAATTGTAAAAACCTGGAAACAAACTAAAAGTTCACTGACAAGGGGGTAAAAGAATAAACTGTGATTTATTCATTCAATGGAATGTTTTATAGCAGTGAAAACGAACAAAATACACTCCTATGCATGACTATGGTTGAATCTCAGAGACATAATGTTAGGTGAAAGCATTAGGGGTTACTTTAACCTAAGTAAAGATGCACAAGGAATTTTTGTGCTTTTAACTGCTTGGCTCTGATTTGCTATCTGTGTGACCTTGAGGAAGTTAATGGCTCTGAGCCTCAATTTCTTCATCTGCAAATCAGAAATTACATTACCTACCTCAAAGGGTTGTTGAAAAGATTAAACAAAATGATATATTTTAAGAACCTAGCTGTTTGAGTCAGAAATTGTCTGCTTGAACATAGTAGAAAATGGCTCAGACTTAAAAAAAAAAGTGAATTTAAGTAATAGTGATTTTGCACATGCTCAGTCACTCAGTCATGTCTGACTCCCACCCTATGGATTATAGCCTGCCAGGTTCCTCTGTCCATGGAATTTTTCAGGCAAGAAAACTGGAGTGGGTTGCCATTTCTTCCTGCAGGGGATCTTTGCAACCCAGGGATTGAACCTGCATCTCTTGCACTGGCAGGCAGATTCTTTACCACTAGCGCCACTTGGGAAACCCATATTAGTGACTTCACTTAACCCCAAAGGCTGTACATGCATCTGGGGCTTCCCTGAGACTAAAACCAGCAATTGGAGCACTTTCAGGAAACAAGGTGGTGCTTCAAAGAGTTTCTTGGTCTCTTTGTGGATGCACAGGCTCCCACCTCTGCCCCTCTCTGATCTTGAACGGTCTTTCATTGCTTCTTCCCTCAGGTGTGAAAAACACTCTCTCCCCCATACATGTCAAAGTCAGAGTCAAAATGTTAGTTGTTCAGACATGTCCGACTCTCTGTAACACGCCCCACAAATGGCTTCAAGTTCAAGAATAAACACTGACTATCCATTCACACAGTCACAACTTCAGATTCCCAGAGGAAACTCAGATTAGGTCAGGTGTCCATCCCTGGTCCTGCCAGCTATGACCAAGGACACAGACCATGAATTACAAAATGGTCGCTCTAGTATTCATGTAGAACCTGACACTGCTCAGGTGCTCGATCAATGAATTTTATAGTTATTACTGCCCAAAATGCCAGGATAAATAAATACCATCCATTCATCCTATAACCTTGCCTTCTCATACACATGAGATTTATTTCTCAAAGATAATTACAGAAAAACCCAGGGAAATGGGTTGTTTATCATGTTTTGTAGTACATTATTGAATTCCCAAGAGTTATTCCTTAGGATATAAGCAGAAGAGTGGAATTGTTCAAATGAATTGCAAACCTAAGTTCCTCTAAAGCCTCTTAAACCACAAGATCCTCAGCAAACTCAAGTGTTGATGGGAGGTGACTGTCTCAGCAGGATTCCACAAAAGACCAGACACTCAGTGAGGGGCCATTGATGTGGCATGTCTTTGAACTCTTTGTTGGAAGGTTTAATTTGATAAACTACTTATCCACAGGAGCACACTGTGGATAAAAATCTTTATAGGTGCTGCTGGGCTGCTTTAACAGGAGTGGGTAAACTCAGCAGGTAAGAAATGTATTGTGAGTTAAATGTTTTGGGATCTCCCTTGGAGCAATCAAAACCTGTGATCACATGTCACCTGTCCAAGGACACATCACTCACTCAACCCAAATATGTGTCAGAAGTCAGGGCACCATTTCCAAGGCTCCCATATTTGGCATTTCTCCAACGTTAATACCAAAGAGCTGCATATTCACAGGCAAACATGGGATGTATCACAGGTAAATGTGTCATGAAAAAAATGTATAGATTTTTAAAATTCAAACACTTTTTTAAGGTTTAAATCGTTATTGTACCACTTACAAGCTGTGTGATAGTGACGCGTTACTTAATCTCTTTAAGTCTTGATTTCTTCATTTATGACATGGACAGCATAGAACTCGTCCTTGGAAGGGTAGTTATAGGGATTAAACAAATAGATGGACACTTAGTTCCTGAGTCCACAGCCCAGAAAAAATAACTTAAATATCTTTAGTAGACTGGAAGGTAACACCAATAAGTAAAACAGGGTAGATTTGAGATCATTAAAAAGTGATAAAAATTGTAGCAAATTGGCATTGAAATTCAATTTTTAAAAATGGGTTTTGAGAACAAAATCTCATTCCATCACTGTTTGTGATCTGTGCCCTGGCATTCAACAAGTGTTTACTGCCTTCTCCCTTCTCTTTTCTGTTCTGTGCTGACAATGTGTGTGTGTGTGTGTGTGTGTGTGTGTGTGTGTGTGTGTGTGTTTTCCTCCATCTATGCTAGTGATTCTTAGCAGAGTGAGTTTTGAAAACTTACAGCATTTTTGATGTTACTGGCATTTATAAGAAGAGAAATTATCTGAGCCTAGAACTGAATTCTGTTTTTATGGAGACACAAGTATTTCTGCACCATTTTTGGCTACATTGCATTTTCAGGAACACAACTACCAGGGAAATTGAAGGAAGAACATATTTTATTTGAAACTTTACCAGAAGTCTTTTGCTATGGACTGAATTACGTCTCCCCAAAATTCACATATTGAAGCCTTAAACTTCTGTTGTTATTTTAAGATGGAACCTCTGGGAAGTGAAGTTATTAAGTTTAGTTAAGGTCATGTTGGTGGAGTCCTCCCAGTGGGATCAGTGTCCTTATAAGAAAAGACCATAATATGTTTTCTGGAGAGAGAATATATTTTCTCTCTCCACTATGTGAAGATATAGCAAGAAGGCTTTCTGCAAGCCAGAAAAAGAGACCTTACCATTATCCAACTAAGTTGACACCCAGATTTCTGACTTTCGGTCTCCAGAATTGTGAGAGATATCTGTTGTTTAAGCCACCTAGTCTATGTCATTTTATAACAGTGGCCCAAGCAGGCTAAAATATCCTTCATTGTTTCAGAAAATGAATGAAGAATACATGTTTTTATTCAACTTGTTCTATAAATTTCAAAGCAATCTCAATCAAATCCCAGCAAATTATTTTGTGGATACAGGCAAACAAGTTCTAAAGTCTATAGGGAGGTACTAAAAATCCAGAGTAGCTAATACACTATTGAATAGAAGAATTAAGTTGAAGGACTGATGCCATACAACTTCAAGACTTACAATAAAGCTACAGTAAAGGATAGTGTATTGGTGAAAGAATAGACACATAGATCAATGGAACTAAACACAGAGTCCAGAAATAGACCCCCCCATAAAGTCAACTGATCTTTGACAAAGAAGCAAAACCAAAACAATGGAGCAGCAATAATCTCTTGAACAAATGGTACTAGAACAACTGGACACCCACATGCAAAACAAATGAATTTAGATTCGTACTTCATACACTTCACAAAAACTAAAAATAGTTTATAGTCTCAAAATAGACTATAGAACTAAACATAAATTGTATAACTATAAAACTCCTAGAAAATAACATAGGAGAAAACCTAAATGACCTTAGAAATGATAATGACTTTTTAGATATAACAAAGGAATGAGTCATGAAATAATTGACAAGCTGGACTTCATTAAAATTTTAAAAAATGCTTTGAAAAACGATGTCAAAAGAATTAGAAGAAAAGCCACACACTACGAGAAAAAAATTCCAAAAGACAGATCTGTTAAAGGACTGTGATCCAAAATATACAAAGAACTCTTAAAATTCAATAATAACAACCTAGTTAAAAATGGACTGATGACCATAACAGATCAGTTCAGTTCAGTCACTCAGTCATGTCCGACTCTTTGTGACCCCGTGAACCGCAGCATGCCAGGCCTCCCTGTCCATCACCAACTCCCAGAGTTTACCCAAACTCATGTCCATTGAGTTGGTGATGCCATACAACCATCTCATCCTCTGTTGTCTCCTTCTCCTCCTGCCCTCAGTCTTTCCCAGCATCAGGGTCTTTTCAAATGAGTCAGCTCTTCACATCAGGTGGCCAAAATATTGGAGTTTCAGCTTCAGCATCAGTCCTTCCAATGAATATTCAGAACTGATCTTCTTTAGGATGGATTGGTTGGATCTCCTCAGTGTCCAAGGGATTCTCAAGAGTCTTCTGAAACACCATAGTTCAAAAGCATCAATTCTTCGGCACTCAGCTTTCTTTATAGTCCAACTCTCACATCCATACATGACTACTGGAAAAACCATAGCTTTGACTAGACAGGTCTTTGTTGACAAAGGAATGTCTCTGCTTTTTAATATGCTGTCTAGGTTGGTCATAACTTTCCTTCCAAGGAGTAAGTGTCTTTTAATTTCATGGCTGAAGTCACCATCTGCAGTGATTTTGGAGCCCCAAAAAATAAAGTTAGTCACTGTTTCCACTGTTTCCCCATCTATTTGCCATGAAGTGATGGGACTGGATGCCATGATCTTAGTTTTCTGAATGTTAAACTTTAAGCCAACTTTCTCACTCTCCTCTTTCACTTTCATCAAGAGGCTCTTTAGTTCTTCACTTTTTGCCATAAGGATGGTGTCATCTGCTTATCTGAGGTTATTGATATTTCTCCTGGCAATCTTGATTTCAGCTTGTCCTTCTTCCAGCCTAGTGTTTCTCATGATGTACTCTGCATATAAGTTAAATAACCAGGGTGACAATATACAGCCTTGATGTACTCCTTTTCCTATTTGGAACCAGTCTGTTGTTCCATGTCCAGTTCTAACTATAACAGATACCTTACCAAATAAGATACATAGGTGGCAAATAAACATGTGAAAATGTTCTTCACATCATATGTCATCAAGGAAACGCAAACAATAATGAGATACCATTATCTGTTTGAATGATCAAAATTGAGAATACTGGTAACACCAATGCTGATAAAGATGTGGAGCAGCAGGAACTCTCACACATTGCTAATAGGAATGAAAAATCGTTCAGTTCCTTTGGAAGATGGTTTGGTGGCTTGTTTTAAAATTAAATATACTCTTACCATACAATTCAGCAATCACACTCCTTGGTAATTACCCAAAGGAGTTAAAATGTCCACATAAAAACCTTCACACAGATGTTTACAGCAGTTTTGTTCATAATTCTCAAAACTTGGAAGTAACCAAGATATTCTTCACTAGGTAAATGGATAATGAAACTGTGGAACATACAGATAAGGATTATTATTCACCACTAAAAAGTTAGTGATCAAGCCATGAAAAGACATGGAGAAAACTTAAATGCATACTACAGAGTGAAAGAAGCCAAAATGAAAAGGCTACATACTATAGAATTCCAACTACATGACATTCTGGAGAAAACAAAACTATGGAGACAGTGGAAAGATCATGAGTTGCCAAGCCTGGGAGAAAGGGGAAGGGATGACTAGGAATAACAGAGAGGATTTTGGCGGGAGTGAAAACACTCTATATGATATTATAATGATGCACACAAGTCACTACATGTTAGTTTAAAACCATAGAATGGACAACAGCAAGAGTGAACTCTAATGTAAACTATAGACTTTGGGTGAATATAATTTGTCAATGTAGGTTCATCAGTTGTAACTAATGTACCACACTGGTGGGGCATGTTGATAATAGAAGTTGGCACGTGAGGGGGAAGAGGAGTAAATGAAAAGTCTCTGGACATTCACCACAATTTTGCCGTGAACCCATAGTTGCTCTAAAAAAAAATTAGGACTTGTCAAAAAAAAATCTTATGAAATGCCTTTTGGGTATCTGAGTTACTGATGGAATACGCAAGTAGGGTTTTTGCATTCAAAGTGATTCTTTATAAAAGTATACAGAGATGTAAGCATCTGACAACTTAGTTATGTCTATGACTATAGTCCTGTCAAAGCATTTACATTTTGAAATATGTATTAATTTATTATACATTACTTATCTTTTATATTTTCTCTTTATTACAGGCAAGGTATGGATTTTTTATGTATATGAGCACGTAGATGAGACATCTATGAAATTTATTTCAGGATGGCGAAGGGGTCATTAGAACTACTTTTTTCAAAAAGAGAATTGTTAAAGTGAGAAGTCTCTTATCTAGATTTTAGCTTCAAAACCAACTCACAGATATTACCTTTAATCTCAAATGGGTCACCCCCAAATCCTAATGATAATTCCTCTGAAAAACTATGAAAGTAAAGGGCATCATTCATGCAGCAACAACAGTAGCTACAAAACAATATTAAAAGATGACTGAAGTTTATTGGCAAGAGTCACCAACGCAAGGAAATGTAGATAAGAATCTCATCTCTCCTAACAGTGTATGGCTGCAAGTCATTAAGGTGAGGGATTTGTCAATTTTCTGCCTATTTGCTCCTCCACTGAATCTGTCCTACAGTGTTAATGTTATTTTAATGTTGCTTTTACTCTATAAATTTTGCAGGATAAAATTTTATTTAGTTATCACCTTTCAAACTAACTGCTATAATTAAAGGGAATCATATATTTAAAGAAACAGCTGTAGAGACTGGAACACAAGCAGCCACTAAGGTAAGTGCTGTTGTTTAATGCAGAAGTTCCACGTAATGATTCTGTAAAAATAACCTTTTGAAGCTGGGTTTTTAAATGCAGAGTAACATCTTTCAATGACCTAGTACATTATAACAGTTTAAAGAAAAGCTGCTTCAACCATTTCTCTTTATGGGGTATAAGATAAAAGATCCTAATATGTAGCAAGAGAAATATCTGATCAATCCAACAGTTATTTGGGTTACAGAATCAGATGGACTTCTCAGCTGAATTACTAACTCTTTTCACTGGATTGACTGATGCTTTAATGATTTGCCAATTTGGGCAGTGGGGTCCAACCCTCCCAGCACCCTCCAATCATACCACCAGGTACAAGACCACAACTGACTTGAGAGCAGGGTTTGAGTTTCTCAAGACTCCTCCAGCCTGCTTCAGAAGGTACAGGCTTTCTATTAAAATGTTGACTCTTAGGCTCACCAAAGGCTGCATCTGACTTCCTGGAATCTGGGTCTAGGAACCTGCATTTTAATCTACTTTCTAGGTGCTTCCCATACCCTCAGAGAAATACCACTGTCATGACTTGCTGGGGTCCCTGTCCCCAGGACCACATTATGACTTTTGTCTTCTCTGCTCACTTGCTTTTGTAGGCCACTTCTTTCATTAAAAAGTAAAATGTTAATTTTATGACTACATCAGTACAAAGTTGACCATATTAATTATTTATTAAAATGCTTTCTCCAAACTGAAAGTTCATTTTTCTTTCTTTTTGCAAAAGAACATAAAATACTATCATGAGTCTTTAAAAATATTGCAGGCCCCAGGCCCTGGGTGTGCTCTGTCTTATGGATATATCAGCCCTACCTGCCCCAATATCCTTTTAGTCCCCACAATCTAGGGGTGTCTTACCTTCACCTCCTATAAAATCTCCTAACAAGATGTTGAAACCTACACCAGTTTGGGATAAGGGGGTTATTTAAAGAAATAAAAATGCAAGTTATCTTAGAAGAGGGCATGGAGAAGGAATTATCAGAATATCCTAGGAAGCTTTTGAAATATGTATTCTCAACACTTTGGCTGAGGTGAGGGTGAAGAAGATCTCAAAACACCTAATATCATTTCCCTAGCTCCTGGTTACTGCAAGAACATCTCAACATCAAGGATGCTGTTATTAATTAAGCCCTATCTCTATTTGTGTTAATGATATTCTGCCAAGCACTATGCTAAGTGCTTCATACAGAACATTTCATTGTATCTTCCTATTAATTATATCCCCATTTAAGAGATAAAGACATACAGCAAACATTATCCTCAATGGTAAAAAATTGAAAGCATTTCCCCTAATATCAGGAACAAGACAAGGGTGTCCACTTTCACCACCATTATTCAACACAGTTCTGGAAGTCCTAGCCTCAGCAATCAGAGAAGAAAAGAAATAAAATAAATCCAGATAAGAAAAGAAGAAGTAAATCTCTGTTTGCAGAGGACATGATACTGTACATAGAAAATCCTAAAGATAGTATCAGAAAATTACTAGAGCTAATGAGTGAATTTAGCAAAGTTGCAGGATGCAAAATCAATACACAGAAATCACTTACATTTCTATATACTAACAATGAAAAATCAGAAAGAGAAAGTAAGGAATCAATCCCACTCACCATTACAACTAAAAGAATTAAATATCTAGGAATAAACTTACCTAAAGAGACAAAATAACTACAAACAGAAAATTATAAGACACTAATGAAAGAAATCAAAGATGACATAAACAGATGGAGAGATATTCCATGTACCTGGGTAGGAAGAATCAATACTGTGAAAATGACTATACTACCAAATGCAATCTATAGATTCAATGTGATCCCTATCAAATTACCAAAAACATTTTTCACAGCTAGAACAAAAAATTTCACAATTCATATGGAAACATAAAATACCCCGAATAGCCAAAGCAGTCCTGAAAAAGAATGGAGCTGAAGGAACAAAGCTACAGTCATCAAGACAGTATGGTACTGGCACAAAACAGAAATATAAGTCAATGGAACAAGATAGAAAGCCCAGAAATAAACCTATGCACCTATGGGTACCTTATTTTTGACAAAGCAGGCAAGAATATACAATGGGGCAAAGACAGCCTCTTCAATAATCAGTGATGGGAAAACTGGACAGCTACTTGTAAAAGAATGAAATTAGAACATTTCCTAACACCATACATAAACTCAAAATGGATTAAAGACCTAAATGTAAGACCAGAAACTATAAAACTCTTAGAGAAAAACAGGCAGAACACTCGATGACATAAATCAAAGCAAGATTCTCTATGACCCATCTCCTACAGTAATGGAAATAAAAACAAAAGTAAACAAGTCAGACCTGATTAAACTTAAAAACTTCTTCACAGCAAAGGAAACCATAAGCAAGGTGAAAAGACAACCTTCAGAATAGGAGAAAATAATAGCAAATGAAACAACTGACACAGGATTCATTTCCAAAATATAACAGCAGCTCATAAAATTCAATGCTAGAAAAACAAACTACCCAATCAAAAAGTAGGAAAAAGACCTAAACAGACATTTCTCCAAAAAAGACATACAGACGGCTAGCAAACACATGAAAAGATGCTTAACGTTGCTCATTATTAGAGAAATGCAAATGAAAACTACAATGAGATATTACCTCACACTGGTGAGAATCAGTTCAATTCTGTCACTCAGTTGTGTCCGACATTTTGTGACTGCAGCATGCCAGGCCTCCCTGTCCATCACCAACTCCCGGAGTTTACCCAAACTCATGTCCATTGAGTCAGTGTTGCTATCCAACCATCTCATCCTCTGTTGTCCCCTTCTCCTCCCACCTTCAATCTTTCCCAGCAACAGGGTCTTTTCAAATGAGTCAGCTCTTCTCATCAGGTGGCCCAAGTATTGGAGTTTCAGCTTCAATATCAGTCCTTACAATGAATATTCAGGACTGATCTCCTTTAGGATGGACTGCATGGATCTCCTTGGTGTCCAAGGGACTCTCAAGAATCTTCTCCAACACCACAGTACAAAAGCATCAATTCTTTGGTGCTCAGCTTTCTTTATAGTCCAACTCTCACATCCATATATGACTACTGGAAAAAAAAAATACATTTGACTAGATGGAACTTTGTTGGCAGAGTAATGTCTCTGCTTTTTAATATACTGTCTAGGTTGGTCATAACTTTTCTTCCAAGGAGCAAGCACCTTTAATTTCATGGCTACTATCACCATCTGCAGTTATTTTGGAGCCCAAGAAAATAAAATCCGTCACTGTTTCCACTGTTTCTCCATCTATTTGCCATGAAGTGATGGGACTGGATGCCATGATCTTAGCCTTCTGAATGCTTAGTTTTAACTGAACTTTTTCACTCTCCTCTTTCACTTTCATCAAGAGGCTCTTTAGTTCCTCTTCACTTTCTGCCATAAGGGTGGTGTCATCTGCTTATCTGAGGTTATTGCTATTTCTCCCAGCAATCTTGATTCCAGCTTGTGCTTCTTCCAGCCCAGCATTTCTCATGATGTACTCTGCATATAAGTTAAATAAGCAGCCTTGACATACTCCTTTCCCGATTTGGAACCACTGCTTTTCCATGTCCAATTTTAACTGTTGCTTCTTGACCTGCATACAGATTTCTCAGGAGGCAGGTCAGGTGGTCTGGTATTCCCATCTCTTTAAGAATTTTCCACAGTTTGTTGTGATCCACACAGTCAAAGGTTTTGGCATAGTCAGTAAAGCAGAAGTAGATGTTTTTCTGGAATGGCCATCATCAAAAAATCTACAAGCAATAAATGCTGGAGAGGATGTGGAGAAAAGGGAACACTTTTGCACTGTTGGTGGGATATAAATTGATACAGTCACTATGGAAGATGGTATAGGGATTTCTTAAAAAACTAGGAACAAAACCACCATACAACCCAGCAATCCCACTCCCCGGCATATACCCTGAGGAAACCAAAACTGAAAAAGACATATGTATCCCATTGTTCATTGTCGCACTATTTACAATAGCTAAAACATGGAAGCAACCTAGAGGTCCATAGACAGATAAATGGATAAAGAAGTGGTGGTACATATACACAATAGAATATTACTCAGCCATAAAAAGGAATGCATTTGAGTCAGTTCTGATGTGGTGGATGAGCCTAGATCGTATTATGTAGAGTGAAGTGAGTCAGAAAGAGAAAGATAAATATCATATTCTGATGCATATATATGGAATCTAGAAAAATGGTACTGAAGAATTTATTTACTTTAGCAATATGTGAATCGTGAACTTCCAGATGTTCAAGCTGGTTTTCGAAAAGGCAGAGGAACCAGAGATCAAATTGCCAACATCTGCTGGATCATCAAAAAAGCAAGAGAGTTTCAGAAAAACATCTATTTCTGCTTTATTGACTACACTGAAGCCTTCGACTGTGTGGATCACAATAAACTGTGGAAAATTCTAAAGGAGATGGGAATACCAGACCACCTGATCTGCCTCTTGAGAAATCTGTATGCAGGTCAGGAAGCAACAGTTAGAACTGGACATGGAACAACAGACTGGTTCCAAATAGGAAAAGGAGTATGTCAAGGCTGTATATTGTCACCCTGCTTATTTAACTCATATGCAGAGTATATCATGAGAAACGTTGGGCTGGAAGAAGCACAAGCTGGAATCAAGATTGCCGGGAGAACTATCAATAACCTCAGATATGCAGATGACACCACCCTTATGGCAGAAAGTGAAGAGGAACTAAAGAGCCTCTGATGAAAGTGAAAGAGGAGAGTGAGAAATTTGGCTTAAAGCTAAACATTCAGAAAACTAACATCATGGCATCCAGTCCCATCACTTCATGGCAAATAGATGGGGAAACAGCAGAAACAGTGGCTGACTTTATTTTGTGGGGCTCCAAAATCACTGCAGATGGTGATTGCAGCCATGAAATTAAAAGACACTTACTCCTTGGATGGAAAGTTATGACCAACCTAGACAGCATATTAAAAAGCAGAGACATTCCTTTGCCAGCAAAGGTTCGTCTAGTCAAGGCTATGGTTTTTCTAGTGGTAATGTATGGATGTGAGAGTTGGACTATAAAGAATGCTGAGCGCTGAAGAATTGATACTTTTGAACGGTGGTGTTGGAGAAGACTCTTGAGAGTCCCTTGGACTGCAAGGAGATCCAAGCAGTCCATCCTAAAGGAGATTAGTCCTGGGTATTCATTGTAAGGACTGATGTTGAAGCTGAAACTCCAATACTTTGGCCACATGATGTGAACAGCTGACTCATTTGAAAAGACCCTAAGGCTGGGAAAGATTGAGGGCAGGAGGAGTAGGGGACGACAGAGGATGAGATGGTTGGATGGCATCACTGATTTGATGGACATGGGTTTGGGTGAACTCCGGGAGTTGGTGATGGACTGGTAGGCCTGGCGTGTTGTGTGTTCATGGGGTCACAAAGAGTCGGACATGACTGAGCAACTGAACTGAACTGAATGGATAAACAGGTATAGAGAATAGACTTATGGACATGGGGAGAGGGGAGGGGCGGATGAGATGTATGAAAAGAGTAATATGGAAACTTACATTAACATATATAAAATAGATAGCCAATGGGAATTTGCTGTATGGCTCAGGAAACTCAAACAAGAGCTCTGTATCAACCTAGAGGGGTGGGGTGGATCCAGCAATGGGAGGGAGATTCAAAAGGAGGGGGTATATGTATACCTATGGCTGAATCATGTTGAGGTTGGACAGAGAACAACAAAAGAAATTATCCTTCAATAAAAATGTTTTAAAAAGAGAGATAAAGACACCAAGACACAGAGAGGTGAAGTCTATGCCCAGACTTTGCCCAGTCACACACTGAAGAAAAAGTAGAGCTGAGATTTGAACTTGAATTTCTTAGCTGTCTGAGCGTCCATTCTTGCCCTGTGCTCCCTGCGGACTGGAAGCTGTGCTCTGTTCCTTAGTCCCTGAGTCCAGGTTGTGTTGTCTCTGACTAAGTCCTGCCATGGTGACCCACCCTCGTCCTGAAGCCAGGGACTGCTCTTGATTTTATCTTCTACCCACAGGGAAGGGTCTCCACACACTGCAGCTCCATACCGCCCCTCATGGTGCCCTACGCACCTGCCAGCCAGCAGCACCACCACTTCTTGTTGAATCTCCCTAAAACCATACCCCTGCCTAGATTTTTACTTAATTTATCACTTATTCATTCATTCAACTGACATTCAATGTGTCTGTTTATACCATCCGATCTGGGAGGCACTAGAATAGTACAGTACTGAACCTGGCCCCAGATGCTCAGGTCCTGCTAGAGAGAAAGTACAGATAACTGTAGTATGACCTGTGAAGAGCCTTGGAAGAGGCCCAAGTCCTGGGAGACTGAGATAATTGACCTGCCAATTCTGGCCTCTCTCCCACCACCTTGCCCGCTTGCAACTGCCCCCAAGCAGAGCCCTGCCCGAGATGCTTCTCCACGCCTGGTTTGGCCACAACTTGCCAAGCTGCTTTGGAAGTTGTAGAATGATCAGGCTGCTGAGTGTGTGGCCACATCTTAAAGGATTGCCTCTCTTATTAGTCATCCTGCCTAGAAAAAGTGATCCTTTAAGATCTCATTTCACTATTTACACAGGAATTTCACTATAACACTCCAGAGTGGAAATCAGTACGTCTGTCATCTCAAGGGGATTTGCTGATATTTCATCAAGTACTAAAAGGCCTCATTATTAAAGTGATCTCACCTTTAATCATGTACACCTGACCCTAAGAACAGCTGAGAAGGTTTTTCTCTATTTTGAAGTTCAATGGTTTAAGGCAGAATTAATATTTCATGTTAAAATCACATAAAGAAAAATATTTTCATTAAAACTCTTCCCTTGGGGGAACCCATAGCCTTTCCTGGAATCTCACTTGATAACATGTCTTCGTTTCTCCAGTCACACTGCCCCACTGAAGCCCCTTCAGGATATGTGCACCGTGTCCCCCTCCTTGGTGTTGCCCATAGCCCCTAGCACAGAAAACACTCCTCAAGGCAAAGATGGCAAACTTTTGGCCCCTGGGCCAGATTTTGACATAGAAGCAGATTCTATAGTTGACACATTGTTTTTAAAAGTTTTAGAATTTCTCACCTTTAAAAATTTTCACAAGTCTCCAAGTTTTCTTGAAATATATCAAAATCAACAACATGGGCCCCGAGCTCCCACTGCCTGTAACCCACTCAGGCCAAGAGATGCCCCCAACAGGGTTTGGTGGGCCTCCTCACCCCCACTGCTTAAACCTCTCTGGAGACCACCTCGCCCTGGAGGCATCCATGTCTGTGGCCCCTACAATCAATGTTGGTTAGAATGAATCGTCATAGCCTGCTCTCCTTAAGACAAACCAGGTCACCCCAAAGCAAGAGATTATTCCAGAATAATAGAGACAAATGAGAAAAACTGAACAGGAACGTGAAATAGGAGGTGAAAATAAAGCAGAGACCCACCTGGTGAGAAAGGGTAGGAGGAGTCTAGCCTGCAGCAGAAACACCTACTTCTCTTTCCTTTTGGAAATGTACAAATGGGACAAGTTGGCTTTAAGGAGAGGACTCAGAAAGAAGGCCAGAACTCCCCGAAGTCTGGGTACTGGAGGAGCGCCCACACAGCACCTTGTCTGACTTAGACCAAGGTGCTCCCCACTTCCAGGCAGACGTGGCCCTGCACGAGCCCCCGCTGCACTGCAGTCAGACAGGCAGGAAGCCTCCGAAGCCTGCAGTTTGGATCTCACCAGCCCACCCAGCAAAATGACTAACCTTGTCCTTTCTCTCGGCCTTGGTGAAAGTTCTCAAATGTCCTCATTTCCTCTCTGCACTGTGAAACATCGGCTGTGTCCCCTGCAGTGGGCCTGAGGAGATGCTGGCTGGATGTGTTGGGCTCGCAGACCGGCGTCAGTAATAGACGCAGGGTCAAGGGTCATTACATGCACACTGCTCTCTACAAAGCTGTAAAAATTTAGGAAGAATGAGGCTGAGCCCATGTGAATATCATTCTGCCTAATTTAGCCTATTTCAGATGCATACAAAACAGCTTTTCACAAGACAGAAGATACACAGACACACTTTGAAACCTGTTCATTCTGTGGATTTTACTATGGAGCATTAAGAGTCAAGGTTATGTCCTTTAGAAATTAAAACTTTGGATGGCCAGGCTATCTTAGAAAAAACTGTAGTAATTGGCATCTGTGGCTTACCATTTCAGCCCCCATGTTTTCCCCATACTGTCTCTACTCTTAAAATGCCCTCACCTGCCTTCCATCATCTATCAATTAAAGCAGGCAGTAAAGCAGCTATGTAATAACTTGTGCTGGCGCTGTGCCCAGCCTAACCTGAAAGACCACGCCCCAACCACAGGCAAAACCGCAGAGCATTTCAAAGACACGGTGCCGGCCAAACAAAGCATCTTCTGCATTCCTGGGTATATGCATCCTTAGATCCATCCCTACCCCTTCCTGCTCTGCACCACACGGTCCACAGCCCTGAGGCTTTCCCATGCCTCCACCTTAGCTATTCCACACTGTTCCGCTAGTGTGAGGCTCTGATGGAAGACTGGAGAACAGGAGGGAGGGGAAAGGTCAGGATGTTTCTCCTCATTTCTCTCTTGCTCAGGCTGCGCCTCCTCTGTCATTCCAGCAACCAAAGGGCAGGTTGCCACGGTTCCAACCTGCTTCAGATGACTGCAGGCTCTGATAACCGTACTTCTAGCCCAGGGAGAGTAGCTCCTTCCAGTTGTTGTAATCTCTGAGTTAGCATAGGTCTTAGCTCGGGTTGCCATAATAAAACATCATGAACACAGTGACTTAAACAATAGAAATGTATTTCTCATGGTTCTGGAGGACAGAAAGTCCAAAACCAAAATACTGGTCAACTCAGTTCCTGGTGAAGGCCCTCTTCCTGGCTTGCACATGGCTGCCTTCTTGCTATGTGTTCATAGGGACTTTCCTTTCCTTGGTGTGTATAGAAAGAGAGAGAATAAGCAAACTCTGATGTCTCTTTTTATAAGGGCATTAATCCCATCACGAGGGCCCAACCCTTATGACCTCATCTAAACCTAATTGCCTCCCCAAGTCCCCATCTTGAAATACCATCACATTGGAGATTAGGTCTTTAACATGTGAATTTCGGTGGGACACAATTCAGTCCCTAGCATTGGATTTATCTTCTTAGCTACCCATCATCTGTGCAACCAATGTCTTATTAAATTCCCTTTCTTAGAGTACTTTTTATTTCCCTAGTTGATAGCTAACTTTAGGCCAAATCATTCTACAGTCATGATATATACTGTGTATATATTGACATGGGGCTGCCCTGGCGGCTCAGACAGTAAGGAATTTGCCTGCAATGCAGGAGATGCAGGTTCATTCCTTGGGATATGATACATAACTTCTGTGATGTAGGCAAGCTGACACACCACTGCTAGGGGAATAAGTGGATACAATATTTTTGAAAGGCAATTTGGCAAAATGAATCAAAACCTTGTAATTTTCAAATTATTTATCCCAGAAATTCCAGATCTAAGGGTTGATTCTAAAGAAATATTTGGATGAAAAGCCCATAGAATTTTATACAAGGATATTTATTATGCCTTCAATTATAATAATCCAAAATTGGAAGCAATCTAAATATCTAATAATCATGTATGATTAAACAATAATGGCACATTATTTGATGGATAATAATGCATCCATTAAAAGTGATTATGTTATTATATATTCATTAGTATGGGGAGATTTTCATAATACAATGAGAAAGTTAAAATCAGAAAAAAACAATACACAATATAGTCAAAAAACTGCATGTACATATATGACTGGAAAGAAATTTACCAAAATACAACATGGTAATAATTTAATCACCTTTTCTTTGTATGGATGGTTAATTTAGAGATGGTTTTAAAATTTTTCTTTCTCATTTTTTTTCAAGTTTGTCTAAAAGAAAATGCACTGCTTCTATCATTAGAAAAAGGCAATACAGCTAATAACTACCATACCTGAGGGTAAAGATAAGACTTTTTATCCGATATTAGCAACTGATGAATAGTAAAATTTCACTCCAAAGTCCATGCTGTTTCTGCTATTCTAAGGAAAGAATGGTAATGAGAGAGACAGTTGAGAAAAGGGAGAAAAAGAGGTATAAGAAACAGACGCATGGCAAGACTAACTCTAAAAGTCATTGACTCACTGATTTCTCTCATCTCTAAAACCATCTATTAATGGGGCTGTTAGAGGCCCACTAAGTGAACTGCACTAATCCCTTACCCATCCCTACCTTAGTTGTTGTGTGTTTGTGTGTGTTTTTTTTTTAACTTATCATGCTTTGGGGCTTTCCAGGTGACTCAATATACCTGCTCCAATATTCTTTCCTGGGAAATCTTATGGACAGAGGAGCCTAGCGAGCCTAGCCTGGAGGAATTTAATTTGCCTATATTCAAATATAAGAAACAGAATTATAAAACTACACCAAAATTTATATTCAACATTTTGACCAGAATGTAATTCATCACATCCTCTTATTCCTAAGGATGCTCAGGAAAATTTTTCTTTGATATCAGCACCTTAGATAGTCATGTTTATACTGAACAGCTGGTTCATTGTTGCCTTTCAGTCATTGTAAAGTTTGTGCTTTATCATGATTCCCTTTTCATGTTGACTGTTCCAAAGTTCAGAGTCTTTTATTTAAGCCCCACATCCAAGTAGCATTCAAGATTAAATGACATCTGTTCTTATAATAACTTTGTTACTGCCACCTCATTTTTAACTCATTTGAATATATATTAAAGTATATGTTAACATATGCATGTTTGCAGGCCACCATAAATCCTTTTTAGAATAAGCAGACACTTCTTATTGTACCTTTGTTACATCTCCCAGCCCGCATCTGATTTCAGCCCTAGAAGAGTGGAGAGCTCCTGGTGTCAAAAATGCCTCAAGAGCTGCCCCAGGGTCGTCTCTAAAGAACTGGAAGTTCAAAATGCAGGAGAGGTGATGCCCCTGCGGGGAGTCATCAAACAGTGAGGAAAGCAAGCTGGTGAATAAAGGTTATGGTCTTTCATATTTCCAGTGGATGGTTCTGGAAGTAATGAGCTCAGTAATGCTTTTGCTTGACTTCCTTCCTTTCCTGACTCCTTGTTGTTCTCTCACTCCTCTTTTAGGATCACCTCCAAAATAATCACATGCACCCAGAGCCTACTCTCAAAGCTCTACTTTCAGGGGAACCCAAGTCAAAATGTGTGGGATAAAACAAAGGAAGAAAACAAGGAGGCAATGAACAAAGTACCTGATATTTATTAATTCACGGAGGTCAGCTCCCAAGAAAGAACAATAAGTTCTTTCTACCCAGATTACTGCCTATGAATTCCTTGCCTGAGAAAAATGAATGCATATAAAGTGATTCCCATTTCTACTGGACATATATACCACTCTCCCCTCAAATAATAATTTCAAGACATTTGGGCAAATAGCAGCTAAAATTTGATATTTAACCAAACACAGTACTGACAGATCATGGATGTCCCAAATCCATTTCTAATATTTCAGGCATCAGATGAAAGTGACACTCCACCAGATATATTGTCTCCTTTGGGTGCCTATAGAAACCAGAGGACTGGAGATACGAGGACTGGGACTGGCGGTGGCAGGGAATCAACCCCACTCCTCACCCAGTGGGTGGCCTGTATGTGCTGTGCGTGGAATAAACAAATACTGCAGGAAAGATCTCAGAGGCCACAGAGAGACATGTAACCATATATCATGTGTCCCACAGAATGACACTGAGGACGTTGGAGGGTTCTGCAGCCTTAGGGGACAAAATGTCCCACTTTACATGCTTCAAGGAACTTTATAATTGCCTTTTATGCCCCATGTGTGGCAGAAATCCAATCAAAATTTGATGAACTAATCTAACCAGATGATTATTGCTCTTTCCCTTTACTGCTTAGTCTTAGAGAGGGGTGATGATGGTGCTGGTGATGACTGCGTGTGTGCTAAGCCCGCTGCCATTTATTAAACACATGATCCCAAACCCCTCATTTTACAATTAAGGAAACAAAAACCCAGAGAGATTAGTGTCCTGCCCAAGATAAATAGCTGGCCATTGACAATGTTGGAACTTTGTCTCCTAAGCCAATATTTGTTCCATTATTCTCTGCTGCTTCTACACTAATATGCAGATGAGAATTTAACCTTGGGGTTTCCATAGGCAATTCTAAGTAGGCTAAAGGGATAAAAATTATCCCTTCTGCTATTAATTTAAAGGAAGACAAGGCATTCTCCTGGTCACTCTGAGCTTACACTTCTAAGTGTAAAATAAAGTGTCCCAATTCATGGACATGGTCATCAGCCCTTTGGGAAGGGCCTGGGTTAGGAGGGTGGGGCTGAAAATACTCAACCAGTGACCAATAGCTACCTCTAGGCACAAGTAGGCATGTCTTTGCCTCAGTTTGCCTTACAAATAGAATTATCATTTTCTATTGTCCGTGCCATGAAAACTGTGGAAGGACTATCTTAAGAGGTTTATTGAATATTCTAGAAAGTCTCAATAAAGTCTAAGCATGAAAAAGTTTTATTTTTCTTCCCAACCACTGCCTTCTCCCTTCTCTGCCAAATCATCCCTTGATGACAGTTGAGTTTGAGCCAAAAACATTCTAGGCACCTTTATTTACAAAAGAACTAGTACCATTCTGGAATTGACTCCTCTTTTAAATTTAAAAAAAGTAAGTAGAGTTCAGTATAAATTCAAACTTGAATCTCACATGCAATTTAAAGCTTCCAACCTGCTCTTTGCTCAGTCCCAAGCCTTGGGTAAAGATCAGAAGTGGTTAATTAAGGAGGTATGGTCTGACTTTTTCTCTTCCTCCATCTCTTCTCTCCTTTTCTGACTCTTACCAGGCATGGTGACTAGAAGAAAGGTAATAAGGACTTTATATATAACCATGCCATTGTTCTGATTCCCTATGGGCACATTACCAATGCCCCCAGGGGCAGAGGTACTTCAGTGCTGGCTCTACTATGGATTGCAAGGGTGATTTCCTTGGGGACCTTTTCCTAGTTCCCTCACAAGATGAGGCACTCTGTGGCTGACCTCTTTGACATTTTACTCCACTCCTATCCCAGGTGGTACACCTGTAGTATCTTATCCTGTTCCCATAGTCTGGCAGGGAACCATAAGAAGGTCTAATCCAGTACTTTCTGCAATACACAGAGAAAACTCACTCATCCTTAGAGTCAAATGTGGCATGAAGGCCACCCAAATATTGCCCTCTCTCATCCTCTTGCCATTATAACTGCTCCAGACAACAGCTGGACTTCAGGACTCTCCAGGCAGTAGGGAGACAAGGTTCTGTTCTCACATGCACTCCAGGATATGTACCAGGTGGCAGAGGCCTTTCTCACTCCATCACACTCCTCCCCAAAGGTGGCCAAGAGTAGACCCATGGATTCTCCACATGGACCCAACTAGATGGGGATGGGAGTGCTAGTCTCCTCTTCTTGTGGGCACTCCATAATCTCAATAAACAGCACTCTCATTTGACTTGGGAGAAAACCTCCTTCAAAGAGTAGAGAATAAATGCCCCCCACCCCCGCCAAAGTCTACAACCCACAACTCACGTCCTTCCCACTGTCCAGGCTGCTTCTTACACAGGATAAGGAAGCACCATGGTTTCTGTCATCTTTCTGTGTTGTCTTCTTCAGGTCAGGGGACCATGTCCATTGCTCTCTTTGGAATACAGTGTTATTTATTGCCTGTTATTCTAAATCTTGAAGTTATATATAAAATCATGTTTTATATAAAATTTATATAAAATTGTGACATAAACATAATGCCAAAGAGCAGAAATTTCACACAGAATTTACAAATACATAAAAGGGGACATGCCCTCTAAAAGTTACCATTAAAGTAAAACAAAAATATATAAAGAGAAATGACAAGAGTCAGATAAAACAGATAATATTCTTGGTCAAATGCAGCTATGCAGGAAAAAGTTTACCAGTGGTTCATGGACCCAAACAGAAGTGTGAACCTGCTTGGTCTGATCTTCACCCTGACCACTTCCCTTCACCTTTCTTGCTCCAGTTGCCAGGCATCTCTAAGCACCACTTCCAGCCCCAGTATTTGATTCAAGTGCTGCAGACTTTCATTTTCACCTTGAACATGCTTCTCATGTTCTCATGAACATGCAGCTCAAACTTGGCAACTTTCCACCATTATCTGTCCTCTGCTTCTGGGCACTACCCACTGCCCCAGCCCCAGTCCCATGGGACTGGTCAGCTCAGACATCACCCCCACATCTCACCACAGGACCCTCCTTGTCTCTACAAGACACTTGATTCTTGCTTTTCTCTATATATCAGCTCCAAAATTAGAGTTCAGGAAAAAGAGAGACAGATCAGAGTTACAATAGCCAACAAAGGTAGCTTCTGTCTGAAACACTCTGGGTAGAAAAAGAAGAAATTTGCTGACTGGTATCAACCCACAAAGTCTAAGGGCTCCAAATATTCACCATATTCACGCGACTATAGAACACAGTTAAGCACTTGCCACTGCTCTTGTGAATCAATTTTAAAAGCTGGTTGTCTGAGTCAATTTGACTTCTTGGTTGTTTATCTACTCCTAATTGTCAGGTGCTCTGACCTCTAACACATGGGAATCAAGGTGAAGCAACTGCTTTGTGATCTTATTTTGTGCCCGGGACTGGAGCCGGCACTGTGCATGTCCTCTCAAAGGGACTGGAGGATGAGTCCTCTTTTACATCCCCCCTCAACTTAAAGCCGTTTTCACCTTTCAAGTGTTTTAGATGTTTCATACTAATGTTCAGGCCTCATCAGAAACACAACGCCAACTTTAATTTTGGGGTTGTTGAGCCCAGGACAGGAGTTAAGACAAGAGGGTGGATTTGAATCATGTTTTATTTATGCAGAGAAATAAAAATACACTCATGCGAGTGGAGGGTGAGATGCAGCATGAGGCAGTGCATTTTTGCAAGGCAACTGGAAGCCTTGATTTACTCCCCACCCACTAAAACTTTATAGCTTCCTCATCAAACGAGACAGGTTGCTCTCTGTCTCTCAGATGGTAAATATTGTTAATGTGTTGAGCCATGGTGCACCCACTCTTAGGTCGTTTATTAGAAATGGGAGTTATATAGTGGCTCTTTCTTTGTTGCAGAGATGAGTCCCTGAGAGATTACCAAGGCCCTGGAAATGCTCAGCCTGACACACCGTTGCTGGGGATCCTACTGGATAACAATGGATGTAAGAAGAAGTACAGAAGAAATTTCTCACTTCTGGAATCCATCCCTATTCTGGACATAGAATATCCTTGAGCTTTCCTTGGCAAAGAACTATTTATTTTAGTTTACTGTCTTCTGAGTCCTCAGAGGTGGGGCACAAGAGCAGCAGTGAGGAAAAAGAGGGACGTGATTTTAGCGATTACCCGCAGTGTGGCTTTGGGCAGCTGGTTGTATTATTAGAAATGCCTGGGTCAACTTGAAGTTTAGAAAGAGACAGGCCCAAGGGACGTACAGAACTATCAGAGTTTTAGGGATTTCATGATTCAGGGCCGTGCTGTCCAGTATAATGTGGGCCACAACATAAGTTTTACATTTTCTAGAGGCTACGTTAAAAAAAACAAAGTAAAACAGATGGCCAGTGCAAGTTTGATGCATGAAGCAGGGTACTCAATGCCGGTACTCTGGGACAACCCACAGGGATGGGGTGGGGAGGGAGATAGAAGCTGGGTTCAGGATGGGGGGACACACGGGCACATGCACACCCATGGCTGATTCCTGTCGATGTATGGCAAAAGCCACCACAATATTGTAAAGTAATTAGCCTCCAATTAAAATAAGTAACTTAATTTTTTTTAAAAAAGTAAAAATAAAGAGTTGGAATTAACTTTAATAACTTATTTTCTTTAACCCAATACATTTTCATATTGACATGTAATCAGTGTAAAAGGTTATTTAGGAAACATTTTACATTTTTTCCCATACTGTTATGGACTGCCTGATTGTCTCCTCCCAAATTCATATGTTGAAATGCTAACTTCCAGTGGGATGGTATTAAGGGTCAGGGCTTTTGAGAGGTGATTAAGCTTACATGGTGTCAAAGAGGGTAGAGCCCCCAAAATGGGATTAGTGTCTTTAAAAGAAGAGGAAAAGAGATCAGAGCTTCTTCTACCAGCCATGTGAAGATACAGCAAGAAGGAGGCTGTCCACAAGGCAGGAAGCAGGTTTTTATCAAACATCAGATCTGCCATCACCCCAATCTTGGGCTTCACAACCTCCAAAACTGTGAAAAATAAGTGCTTGTTGTTTAAGCCACTCAGTCTATGGTAATTTGTTATCGCAGCCTAAACAGAGTAAGACATATATACTAAGTGTTCAAAACAGGGAGTGTATTATACAACCTCCAGACCGTCTCAGTTTGGACTAGCCATACTGTCCACAAGTAACCACATGTGGCTAGTAGCTACCACACTGGACAGTGTGGCTTTAGGGCGAAGCTGCTCAAACTTTAATGTCCATAGAAGAACCGAAGTACCTCATTAAAATGCTATTTCTGATTTCATAAGTCAGGGTAGATCCTGAGAGTCTGACTTAGAAGCTTTCAAGTGCTGCCAATTCTGAAACTCATGAAACTACATTTTGAGCAGCAAGTAACTGGAGTACCCTTCTGTGGTATACTGGCACAGGCTCATGAGACTTGACTGTGTGCATCTCTTCCTAAATCCACATTCAGGGATGCCACATAGGGAGCTTAAAAGCAGGAGATTTTACACAATGAAATTGGCAAACAACACAAATCAAAGTGTTACCTTTGCTAGACAACTCCATTTCAACAGCTGTGGAACATTTACCAACAAATCACTGCTCATGGTCCAATGGAGAATCCCCAATTTCTAGCTCTTTTTTTTCAGTTATGATATAGGTAATTTTTCTCCCTTCCTCCTACCCTTGCTTTTACTCCTCCTTGTCCTTCTTCTTCCTCTTTCTTTGCCTTTTATCCCTCTCCTCCTCCTTCTGCTTCTTATCTATAATTATCTTTTTATAGCTAACATAAAAAAATACACTTTTTTTTACACAAGAAGTATACAATGTTGAGAGATAAGGGAGCCTGCTTCTAGTAAATATTATGCTTTTGTGGTCTTTTAAACAAGTCTTTGAACTCTGTCACTCACTTTCCCCACCTCTAAAATGAGCATATAAACATATTTTCTCTACCTACTGAAGGTACATATTTAAAGATTAAAGTGAGATGACATCTTTGATTTTCAAGGTGACTTGACATAAATCCAAGGAAAACAATGACACGCTGTACCTGCTGGCTAAGAAAGCCTCATAAGCCAAAACAATCTTTAAAAAAAGAAAAAAAAAATATTTGCATGCAGTATTTCCAGTTTTGAACCTTACTACAAGGCTATGGTAAATCAAGAGTGTGGTGCTAGCATAAGATGACCATACAGATCAATGCAGTAGTATGGGTGAGAAATAAACCCGTGTGTCTATGGCCAAATGTTTCTGACACAGATGCCAGCACTATTCAATGGGGAAAGAAAAGTCTTTCCACGTGATGTAGGCATGACCCAATAGGCAAACACAAAATGATTAATCTGGACCCCTACTTTACACTATACACAAAAATTAAAACAAAATGGAATCAGAGACCTAAATGTAAAAGCTAAAACTATGAAACTCTTAGAAGAAAACTGAGGTGTAATTATTACTGACCTTGGAGTAGGCCACCATTTCTTAAATATAACACCAAAAGCACATGCAAAAAAAGAAAAATAGATAAATTGGATGTCATGAAAATTAAAAACTTTTCAGCATCAAGGGGTATTATCAAGAAAATTAAAAGATAGCCTAAACTATGCCAGATAATACTCACAAATTACAAATTTAATAAAGATTCCATAACCGGAATGTATAAAGGATTCCTAAACCAAACAGCAAAAATAACAATTAAAAAATAGAAAACGATTTGAACTGACTTTTCTCCAAAGATATGCACATGGCCAATAGGCACATGAAAAGATACTCGTCTCACTAATCATTCAGAAAAAACAAATCAAAACCACAATCACAACCATTAGAATGGCTATTTAAGAAACCCAGAAAATAACAAGTGTTGGTGAGAAGATATATGTATATACATATATATATAACACATACATATTTAGTGAGTATAGTAAAAAAGAAACACTAGATTTTACTCTTTAAAAAGATGAAGTTTTGTTAAGCAAATTTTCTCTCAATTAAGAAAAAGAAAAAGAAAATGTGATTACAATAATTTCTCTGATCGTATTTAGTCCATTCAGCAAACAGCATCAAAACTTGGGGCTGAATTCTTGTGCTGGGCACTAAACATAAGGTGCCAAGTACAACTAATATAGTCCTTGCCCACACGGATCTTACTGTCTATCTATTCTGCCTATCCACCTACCTACACCCCAAGATCAGCCCAGCCAACTGTTAAGAACAAGTTAACTCCACACTGCCATTACCAGGTCTATACTGGCCCAACACATACTTCCTGGTGGTTCAGTGGTAAAGAATCTGCCTGCAATGCAGAAGACATGGGTTCAATCCCTGGGTCAGGAAGATCCCTTGCACAAGGAAATGGCAACCCAACTCTAGTATATTCTTGCCTGGGAAAGCCCATGGACAGAGGAGCCTGGTGGGGTATGGGCTAGAGAGTCCAACATGACTTAGCAACTAAACAATAACAAGATGTACTAGAGGTTGCTGATGAACCTTAAAGATCTCAAGTCATTTTCTGTGTGTGTATTTGTATATTTATATATACATATTGCATTAGTTTTCTAGGACTGTCATAACAAAGTACTGCAAACTGAGTAGTAAACAGAAACTTGTCTCACAGTTCTAAAGCCTAGAAGTTCAAGATCAAGGTGTTAGCAGGACCTTGCTCCCTTTCAGGGTGCTAGGAAAGGATCGAACTCAGGCCTCTCCTAGTTTTTTTGTTTTGTTTTGTTTTGTTTTGTTTTTTTAGTTATTAGCTTTGTGGCAACATAACTTCAATCTACACATCAAGGTTTCCCTGTGTGCATGGCTGTGTCCAAGTGTCCCCTTTAAAGGACACCAGTCATATTGAATTAGAGGGTCTACGTTACTCTAGTATGATCTTGTTTCAACTAAATAATAGTATCTGCAACAACTCTTTGTGCAAATAAGGTCACATTCTGAAGGAAATGGGAGTTAGTACTTTAACATGTGAACTTTGGAGGGACATAATTCAACCTGTAAGAAACACACACCTGTGTGGGTGTATATGTGTGTGCATGCATGCACATTGGCTTCAGTAGCATCTTCAAGCGGTGGAAAAGGCCACTTACTTTAGTCCCTATGCTCTAGAGAAGTCTACTAAGGCTCAGAGAAGTTAAGGGATTAGGGGAATCCAGGTCTCCTGACTGTCAGGTGAGGACATTTTCTACTCCTTGGAATAGCGTGTGTCTTCTGATGCCATCATTTCTGCTTTTGCAACCACTGCCAAATAGTCAGATTCCTAAGGGTTCTGATTTGGCCAACGTGGGTGTCAAGCTGGTGGGCAGTCTCTAAAGCATTTCTCATACTGTGCTGACAGCATCCTTACAGCAGAGTGGCCCTGGAATAAAAGCTTATTCTACAACATGGCATTCCTCTAAGGCTGCTTAATATGCCTATTTCTTAAGCAGCTAAGAGATGTTGGCAGCTTTGTGTTCAGAAAACCAGCAAGTCAAATCCATAGGGACCAGAGTACAGCACATTTGCAACCAAAGGGGCAAGCTGTCTGTCAACTCAATCCCATCTAAAGCTTGCTAGTTATCACATATCGCTGTGTCTTCAAAACCATCACCAGCCCAATATCTAATTTACTGAAACAGCAACTCATATTTGATATAATCTAATCTTAGGGTAGTAAAACAGCAAAAAAGTTTTCTCTAATCTATTCCCAAGCCAAAATCCTCCTCTTTAAAACAATGCATGTCCATTGATGAAGGAATGGATAAAGAAGATGTAGTACATGTACATGGTGGAATATTACTTTGCCATGAAAAAGAATGAAATAAAGCTATTTGCAGTGGCATGGATGGACCCTATAGCCCTAGAGATTGTCATACTGAGTGAAGTAAGTCAGACAGAGAAAGATAAATATCAGAGGATATCACTTATATGTGGAATCAAAAACAATGGTACAAATGAATCTATTTACAAAACAGAAATAGAGTCACAGATATAGAAAACGAATTTATAGTTATGAAGGGGGAAAGGGGAAGAAATAAATTGAGAGATTGAAATTGACATGTACACACAACTGTATATAAAATCTATAACTAATAAGCACCTACTGTATAGCATAGGGAACTCTACTTAATACTCTGTAAGACCTATATGAGAAAAGAATCTAAAAAAGATTAGATATATGTATATATATATAATTGCTTCACTTTGCTGAATAGCAGGAACTAAGACAACACTGTAATCAGCTATACTCCAATAAGAATTAATTTTTAAAAATGCCTGAATAGAAGAACAAGGCTGTTGTCTTAAGAGACTTAAGGTAGGAGGGGGTTAATTGGCTTAGCAAAAACTCAAATTAACACCCACACCTAAGAGTTGCCTCCCAGAGATGTATCATAAAAACATGAGCAACCAGACAAATCAGATGAAAGGTAGAAAAAGAAAAAGAGGATTTCTTTGGAAGCCACCCAATAGAGGCTGTAGTCAAGAAACCCTAGTAAGGGAAGCCAGGAGGGCTGCTGAAGCCTCGGCATAGCCGTGGTCGTTCAGTCACTTAGTCATGTTGGACTCTTTGAGAACCCCTGGACTGCAGCATGCTATGCCTCCCTATTCTTCACCGTCTCCTGGAGTTTGCTCAAACTCATGTTCATTGAGTCAGTGATACCACCCAACCATCTCATCCTCTGTTGCCCTCTTCTCCTCCTGCCTTCAATCTTTCCTAGCATCAGGGTCTTATTCAATGAGTTGGCTCTTTGCATCAAGTGGCCAAAGTCTTGGAGCCTCAGCATTATCCTTCCAGTGAATAGGGTTGATCTCCTTTAGGGCTGACTGGTTTGATCTCCTTGCTGTCCAAGGGACTCTCAAGAGTCTTCTCCAACACCACAGTTTGAAAGCATCAATTCTTTGGTGCTCAGCCTTCTTTATGATCCAATTCTCACATCCATACATGGCTACTGGAAAAACCATAGCTTTGACTAGATGGATTTTGACATAGACGTGGAACCTCTTCTAAGTCACTTCCCTTCTCCCTTGCTTTCCCAAAGTGTGAAATGAAAGCATTACACCGAGAGATTGCCAACATCCCTTCTGATTTTAAAATTTTATCTGGGAGGAAACCCAGGTAAATAAATCAGCCATATGCTCTCTAAATGAACAACAGATTCCAAAGAGGTATGTAGCTCTCAAGCTGCTGAAAGGCACCAATCCCAGTAAACACTCCCTCCCACAGAGCCACTCCGGGCACCACGGAGAGAGGAATCCAAGGCATCAAACAGCACTGACCTGCTTTTCCTGAGAACACATAAGTCAGTGGCCCTGAAGCACCTGGCTAGCTCAGATAAGCATTTGGAACTTGGAGACAACATAGGCAATGGGAGTCTGGGTCTCTCTGAAATAGGATGGGAACCTGGCAGGAGGCAGCATCACTGCACGCCAGGTGGGACAAAGGTCAATGCTCACTGGCAAAAAGCTGTACAAGATCCTCACCACTAGTGACTAGTCAAAGGACTGAAAGCCCAAGAAGACAGGGACATCAACCAGTGATAGACATCTATTTCAGAGGTTGTAGACTGGCCACCAGTGAGCCAGATTTGGGCAGCAGACTAGTTTTATTTATCTTGTACGTTATATTTCAAAAAATTAGTTTCCAATCTTAAAATGTTGAAACTTTTTTAAACATAAAATACAGATTTCCAGTTTCTCTTGAAAATTATATATTTGGTGATGGGTGAGTGCTCAGTCATTCAGTCATGTCCGATTCTTTGCAACCCTATGGACTATTGCCCATCAGGCTCCTCTGTCCGTGGGATTATCCTGGTAAGAATACTGGAGTGGGTTGCCATTTCCTCCTCCAGGGGATCTTACCAACCCAGGGATTAAACCCAAGTCTCTTACTCAACATAGGGATTGAACCTGAGTCTCTTACATCTCCTGCATTGGCAGGTGGATTATTTACTGCTGAGCCATCTGAGAAGCCCATATTTGGTGATACTGAGCCTTTATTCCCACCTGACTGCCATCATCTGGGACTGAAGACTACTTGTCCATGACAGATGGGACATGGCTTCCCAATGTGTCACAAGGCAGTCATCAGCTTTGCTCATTTATAGGTGTTCTTGGGGCTCACTCAGGAATAAAGTGAATGAGGTCATCCAATGCTGTCTGCAAAGGCAGAAGCATGGGTTTTACCTCAGCAAGCCTTTCGGTTTTCTGAATGATAACCATGGACCAAAGGCAGCACCATCTAAATAATAAAATTAACAGGCAAAAAAGATACTGAGAATAAATCAATGAGCATGAAGAAAGGAATGATTTCATAAAAAGTGGTACATCCATACTATGAAATATTATGCAGCTTTTGAAAAGAATCCAGATCAGAGGCTCTCAACCGGGGACAATTTTTGTTCTTCAGGGACATCTGGGGGTGGGGGGTATAGATAGAACTAGGCACTGCTGTGATTTGGTAGGTATACTTGTCTGCCCTTTAGTGAATAACAGTAAAATAATTATATATTATTGGGTAAGTAGGATATAATAGCAAAATTGAATATACAAAGTATCAATATCTGGGAAATTCACTTCAGTGAAACTAGAGATTTTTATAGCTTTGAGTACAACAATAGTGTTTCATTTTTCCTGAAGTATGATGAAATAGCCAATGACATTGGGGTAAATGGAAAAACCCAAAGGAGGTTATCATCAATTTCCTATCTCCAGTTCATGCAGGGATCATTAATTCTACTTACTGAAGTATAAAGTGGTGCTCTTTATGGTTGAGACCTCCTGTGAATTTTCTGTGATGAGCAGTTTAACATCAAATTAAAATCCCCCAAACAAATACAAGGGGCCTGTCAGCCTCAGACAGTTTCTCTTAGATTAACTTCTCATTAAACATAGGAATGGGTCTCCTAGGAGCCCCCCAGTCAGGCTGTCTTGCTTGGGATGCAATGGTCATTTTTGCTAACTCTATAAACAGTGTTTTTGTACTTTTTTGTACTTTTTGTTTTTGTACTTTTTTTTTTTTAAACATATCCCCCATTTGGTGAATATAATATTCTCATGCAGCTTCCTCCTCAAATAAATAAATAAATAAATAACTGAACACTAAAGCCTCCTCTTTATAATTTCTATCATTTCAAGAAAGAAAGAAAGTGAAAATTGCTCAGTTGTGTCCAACTGTTTGTGACACCATGGACTATACAGTCTATGGAATTCTCTAGGCCAGAATACTGGAGTGGGTAGCCTTTCCCTTCATTCCAAAGATAAACCTTAATAACTGAACATTAAAGCCTCCTCTTGATAATTTCTATCATTCCAAAGACAAAGCCTATCTTGAGACTATCAACACAAAGCAAGGCTGGTAAGTCTAGCTTATTTTCTGGAGTTTTATTTAAGAAAGTAACAGTGTTTGGTGGGTTTTTTTTGCTTTAATCTCCCATCATAATATGGGCTTCCCTGAGAGCTCAATTGGTAAAGAATCTGCCTGAAATGCAAAAGACTCCAGTTCGATTCCTGGGTCGGGAAGATCCACTGGAGACGGGATAGGCTACCCACTCCAGTATTCTTAGGCTTCCCTTGTGCCTCAGCTGGTAAAGAATCTGCCTGCAATACGGGAGACCTGGGTTCAATCCCTGGGTTGGAAAGATCCCCTGAAGAAGGGAAAGGCTACCCACTCCAGTATTCTGGCCTGGAGAATTCCATGAACTGGATAGTCCATGGGGTCACAAAGAATCGGACACAACTGAGTGATTTTCTTTTTTTTTTTTTCCCCATCATAATAGTGAATATATTTCTCAAACTGCCCCTTCCTCAGAAAAATCGTAAGTTTTCTCTGTGGTAGGTCCTGACACCATGGCTCTGAATCATGGTCCCGAAATTAAATTAACTCCAAAGATAGGACAGGAAGCTAATTTCATTGGAGTTGGTTTATTTTTCTTACGCTGATGGGAAAAGTAAGTGCTTAAGGAGAGAGGAGCTGACACGGCAAAAGGAGGCTGTGCACCTTCTTCCCATCACAGGAGCAGTGTAGGGGGTGGCAACGCAGGCAGGAGAGGCCTCGGACTTGGCCCTGCTCACCAAGGGAACTGAGTAAGTGTCCAGCTGAGCACTCAAGTGGTGACACCCGATCCCACCCACAGTCTGTGGGATTCCACAGACCTGCTCATCCTCGCTCCCTCTGTGTGCTGTGGAAGCAGACCCACTCTTCATTCACGAGACAGAAAGGATTCACAAGAGGCAACCATGGAATAAAGAGAGAGAAATGATGACAGGGAGGAGAATGAAGACTTATAGAGGGATAAGAAAGGCATCAGAGGAAAAGGAGAAAAGCAGAGGAGAGCAACCAGTGAAGGCATCCAAGAAGCTTAGGCCATAGAGAACAGGAGGGATCATCACAATGACAGTTTCACATTGGTAACAGTGCATGCTCACTCAGTCATGTCTGACTCTTTAAACTACAGCCCACCAGGCTCCTCTGTCCATGGGGTTTCCCAGGCAAGAGTACTGGAGTGGGTTGCCATTTCCCTCTCCGGGGATCTTCTTGACCCAGGGATTGAACCTGTGTCTTCTGCATTGGCAGACAGATTCTTTACCAATGAGCCACCAGGGAAACCCACACAAACATACATACATACATTCAATTTAGTTTAACTGCATTTCAGGATAAACTTAATCTTAAAAAACACCTATCCCAGCCTCCCTTTACCCTGAGGAATCTAAGACTCTCATTACCAGGTAGCAGCATTAGAATTTAAACCCAGTTTGTCTAGCTCCACATCCCAAGCTGTTAATTACTAGGTCACTTATCTGTAATGAATGCAAAAGAATGTGTACACTTAGTTGCCTATTTTCCAGTTCAAATTAGTCATCTTGATGCTTTTCCACTAATGTATCTGTTAATAAAAATCACTTGGGGACCCACTCTAGAAACTTCCACTGCGGCCTCAAGCACACTCTTTGGACTATCTTTGTGATGACATTGACTCATGCTTTGAGAGTGAAGAGTATTTGCGGGATAGCCAAAAGCCAGTCAGAGCAAAACTGGTGAAAATCTGTGGCAGACACTGCTACTATTTGAGATTTAAGCACAAAGTATTCTGTGTGTCTTTACTGTCTCAGAGAAATTCCCAAAGAAGAGCTGTTAGCAAATTCTGATCAATGACTTCGTCACTGCAATAAAGAGAGACCTAAGATAGCCCCTTCAAAGCTCAGCATTAAATTGGTACATTTGTCAAAACACGATTCCTGTGACAATAAAATCATACCTTAATCATTCTTCATATAGAAACAATCTGATCTTGCTTTAACTACCAGTAAATAAATGTTCCAGGGACTTCCCTGTCGGTCCAGTGGTTAGGGTGCCAAACCTTCACTGTAAGGGTCATGGGTTCCATCTGTGGTTGGGGAACTAAGATCCTACATGCTGTAGAGCATAAATGAATGAATGAATGAATAGAAAGTAAATGGTCCATGAAAAAAGAAAAACAGGTAAGCATCTAATAGTTTTTGATGTTGATGCTTTTAAAGCATCTTGTCCCCTAATTTGATAAAAGCCCAAAGAGAAAGGAAAATGCTCTTGAGGTATTATGGCCTTTAAACTTCAAACTTCTGATCATGGGAGCAAGATCATGGATGACAAGACATTTGGGATGGGATGGCCTGACTATCTTCTGCTCTGAGACTGACTAATCTTTGAACAGGGCTAACAGGGCTACCTCTCAAAATTTGAAAAATGGCATCATATTTGGGCCAGAGAGCTTCCTCTTCTGTTCATGGTCCATGGAGAAGGTGCTTTCTTCTGAATGGTTAAGGTTTTTCTCAAGAGCTGCCAATTTTCATTACAGCAATGGACTGGAGGAGTGCTAATGTCACATGAAAAGAAAATTGGTGAGCAGCCCCCTTTTTTTCCATTAGAATTTCAGCAAAGTGAGTAAAGCAAGGGCAGACAAGATAATGAAGGGGTTGCATGGGCATTTATTTCACTTTCATTTTTCCTTTGAGAAAGTGTTAATAAAATTAGCAGTGTTACAATAACAGCAAGGATTATAAAAGATACATTAATCAACAATGTACAATTTCCCTACCAGAATCTATAATAAAACTTTTCAAATGCAAATCTCCCATCAGTGAACATATAAAGAGGCAAGATAAAGAAGGGGGAGAAATGACATTAAGCTAATTCTCAGTCATCTCTGAAAACTAGAAGGATTAAAACTTTTGAAGTTAGCTGACAAATCTCCCCAAACTTAATTTCAAACTTTCATTCAGTTTTTGCTCTGTCAAGGCTTTAGCCAAAGCTCCTTACAAGGAATCATGCTAATTCTTTTCAGTTTTAGGGACTGGGTTAAAATCATCCTTGTCTTCCCATAGCCTACCACACAAAGACCCAAATCCTCTTACACATCTCTTTAAAGTCAGGTCCTAATCAACAATCAAAGCCCTTGTAATCCAGCCCACTCTGGCCCCAAAGTCATTTCTCTTATTTGCCCACCACAAATTCTCAGCTAAAAACTGGGTCCCTTGAAGGTCTACAATGCTCTACTCCTCTGTATCTTATTTCTGTTCAATTTCTCCATCCTCTGAAGCCTTTACAATTCAGATGCTGCCTCTTCTCAGCCTCGCCCTTCCCTTCTAGGTCTCATTACCTTACACCTCTCATGTAGTCTGAACCAAATCACAACTTGATAATAAGCCATTTGAACGGATCACAATTTATCATGGATACTGCCTCCACAGGAGGACAGCAAGCTTCCATGGAGCGGAGACGGCAAGCATTGGGCATATACACATGATAAGCATCTATTGACTGTATGATAGACTCTCTGCTCCTACGCCTCCTTCTGTGGAGATGCAAACAGGCCAAAAGGCAGAGAAAAAGAAAAGAAAAGGAGAAACAAGGGAATCTCAATACTCCAGAAACTGAACAACGAACTGAACAATAGTCTAAATAACCCTAATTTTACTGTATACATAAAGGGAAAATACACAGATGATGAATCCAATTTACACTAAAATTGTTTTGAGAACTATGATGATTTCTTAAATGTTGATTCAGCAAATCTAGTATAAAAGGGTTTCCCAGGTGGTGCAGTGGTAAAGAATCTGCCTGCCAATGTAGGAGACAAAAGAGATGTGGGTTGGATCCCTGGGTCAAGGAAGATCCCCTGGAGAGGGAAATGGCAATCCACTTCAGTATTCTTGCCTGGAAAATTCCATGGACAGAGGAGCCTGGTGGGTTACAGCCCATGGGGTCACAGAGTCAGACACAAATGGGCAACTGGGCACACACACATACAGTTCCAAGAAGAGCAGACATGTCGATATAAATTATTTCCTAAAATCAAATGGTACGATCATAAATATACTAAAGAAAATTTCTCCCCCAAATCATTCTCAACTCAAAATGGTAAATTAAATTCATTATTAAGATATTCAGACATGCTAATGATGCTAAATATACCTGCTGGTAATAAATGTAAACACTGAAATCTTCCAGGAACATGATGAGAGCCATTTTCACACAACCATTTGAAGTCTCCATCTGTCATTCAGAAAGCTAGAGCTGCATTGAATCCTTTGTGTAAAACCCAAGGAGATGCTGCTCATGGCAAGAATGAGGCTAATGTTTCTATCAAAGCAAAACAACAACTGCTTGAAAATGCCAAGAATCACGACAGAAAGATGAACTGGTGCTAATCTTGAGATGCCAAGATCCATGGCATTTCATCTAATAAAATGGCATCCACCTCACTGAAGCAAACCCCACAATGACAGAAACAGCATCACTTCTCCCCGAGTTCTTTTCATGGCAGCAAAGTTTCATGACTACAGAGGCTGAGATTCAGCCCTAGGCAAGTCACCAAGGGCACTTCTATAGCTGGAATGGCCATTCCAGGCCAACAAACTTTTCCATCTTTTAAAACCAAACTTTTTAATTTGACAATATTTTTGAAATAGATTATGGTTTGGGATGGTTGTAAATTTCAGTGTGTTAAAAGATAGGCTTTTAGGGGATTAAGTACCAAAATAGTATGAGGTGTATGACTCTAACCCATTTCCACAGCACAAAAATATTCTTCTATGTTTTTGTTTGAAAGAAAATAGAGAAGAAAGACACAGACCTTGAAAAATACTCTTTTAAAAAGATAGAGAGAGAGACTAATGGTACTTTATTTTATTGCACCTGGGGAATTTACTTTGGGAGTCAAGTTAGCATGGATCAAAGCTATTTTCATATCCCCATGAACTGATCTATATTGACTAGATAATGCCTCTGCCTTGCTTTGTTGACTTGGGCTTCTTCTATAGGAAAGACACATTTAAGGGATGGTGACCAATCATTTCTATGACCCTTCAGGCATGCAATAAGTATTTATTGAGCATCTGATATGTTTCAGGTTCTGTGAATGAGACAGACCCCCCCCCCGCCCCCACACAGCCAACAACCCAATAGGCATGTATGTATATTAGATGCATGGTACTACATAAATGTTAGATTTATGGTACTACAAGGTGCAGTGTTTTGTAAAGGCTTAAAGCAAGTGATCCCAAGTAGCTAGAGTGATGGAGGAAGTGAAGGACTTCATGGAGGAAGTCAAGTCTAAGCTGAATTTTTAGGTTGAACAGGAGTTTAATAGGCAAAGAGATGCTGGGAAAGGGAAAGAAGA
This sequence comes from Cervus elaphus, assembly GCF_910594005.1. Lineage (NCBI taxonomy): Eukaryota > Metazoa > Chordata > Mammalia > Artiodactyla > Cervidae > Cervus > Cervus elaphus. Next base: position 62,054,895 of record NC_057847.1, read on the forward strand.
AAAGGAGGTGACAGAGAATGAGATGGTTGAATGGCATCACTGACTTAATGGATAGGAGTTTGAGCAAACTCAGGGAGCTAGTGAAGGACAGGGAAGCCTGGCGTGCTGCAGTCCATGGGGTCACAAAGAGTCAGACATGACTTAGTGACTAAAAAAACAAGCCAAAGAGGAAAAGGGAAGATGAGAAAGTGTCCCTAGTAGAGAAAAGTACATTGACCAAGGGCCAAAAGCAAGAAAGAACTTGGCATGTTGCTGAAGGAGAGCCAGCCTGGCTAGAAAGGAGAGACTGAATAGGACAAGGTCAGGGAAGCAAGGAGGAGTAGGACCACACAGATACTTGAAAGCCATGTTGAGGATATAAGACTTTAAACCACAAAATGTTTTAGGACACGGACTGACATCAACAGTCTGCACTGTTAATGAGCACACAGGCTGCTTTAGGGAGCCTGGGTTAAGGGTAGCTGGGGAGCAAAATTAGCAGCAAGGACACTAAGAGGCTTTTGCAGTAGTCCAAGAAAGTTTGCACTAGGCTGGTGAGAAGAAAACAGATTCAAGATATATTCGGGGAGAAGGAACAAGATGTATGGAGAGAGAGGAACGAAGTTGGACTCAGAGGTTACTGGCTCAGGGAACTAGGTTGGTGGCAGGGGCACATATTGAAGGATGGACTAACACAGATTATAAAACTGAACATCAGACTTGGTGGCTTACAAACAAGACATGTTCTTAGCTGAGTTAGATTTCAATATGCATTGATAAACTTAGAAACTTCTTCATCAATTATGGAACTACAATAGCTTCAGAGCAGTAAAGAATTACATAGATCTTCAAACTAAAATAGCAAATATATGGAAACAGCCATCCCCAACTTCAAGGTAGAAGTTTAGTCCTGGCAATTTCTGAATTGTTCCTGGCATCATTAATACTTTTATAAACAAGGGATTTTTCCACTTGTGTCCTAGGCATTTGTCCCAAGGTCTTTTTAAATGTCGAATTCACACTGAATGCCAGTGTTCTGAACAAAACAAATCCATCAGTGGCTACAGAATTTATGTTATGGTTTTCAGAAAGCTTGTGGGAAGGCTAGAGGTCTTTTGAATTTTTTCATTGAACAAGAGACCCCTGGAGCTTGTATTGATTGAACGAGATCAAGCAGAAAGTTTTCATTACCCCCAAGTGTCTTCTTTGTCATACTTCTCAAAAGATAATTCACTTAATTTTTTTCTTAGTCCTAGTGAAAAGTAAGGGACAATAACAATTTTAACTTGTTTATTCTTAAACAATTCTTTCACATGAAAATCTTCAGTCCCTGCAGATGTTGGGTCATGTATTTAACAGTGGCCCAGGCCTGTAACCAAACCAGAGGACTTCCCACCTTCTGCAGCCACTCTTGCTCAGCACTTTTTATTTTTTTAATGTTTCCACTCCCAAACAGCACTGCCAAACCTCTCTCTTCTCTGACATAATCGCTATGTGATTTGAACGAACCTATTCTCCTGGGCCTATTATAAATAACATAAGGGAGCAGCTGGGGAAGAGAAATGGGCACTTTATAGCAGGTGATTTGGAAATTCAGAGAAACATGAAAATTCTGGACAGAGAGAGGTGCAAACACAGAGAGAGGTTAGAAATATAGGACAGGACTCACTATATATGGCCTCAATGTCTGTGTGATACATAATTTTCTAGTAAAGGAGTTTAATAAATCCAAGCCAAATTGTCAGGGATTGGGCTCTCAGCCAGGAGGTACATCTCACCAGCCCAAAGACCCAACACTTTGGAGGAAAGAAAGGGGGAAGCTGTCACTGCGTTCCTGTAGAGCAATGCAGATTCATAGGGCAGCTGACACCAAAAAATTCTGTTCAGTGGAATAAATACAAGGGTATTCTCCTTGCTTGCTAAGTCACTTCAGTTGTGGCCAACTCTTTGCAGACCCATGGACTGTAGCCCACCAGGCTCCTCGGTCCATGGGATTCTCCAGACAAGAATATTGGAGTGGGTTGCTGTGTCCTCCTCCAGGGGATCTTCCCACCCCAGGGATGGAACACGCATCTCTTGCATCTTTTGCATTGGCAGGCGGGTTCTTTACCACTAGTGACACCTGAGAAGTCCTAGTTCAATGGAATAAATATGAGAATATCCCCCATGCCATGAGCAAGTATGACTGCTTATGTGCCTGACATTAATTCTTTGGAGGTTGCATGCTCTCTTCTTCCAGTTTTCTCTCTTAGGGTTAGGGTTAGGAATCAAGCACTTGGTTCCCAGAGGCAATCAAAGAGCATATTGAGGTGATTTAAATTTTTTTTCTTAAAAAATTTTAAAATGCAATTATTTGTCTACAATTCAGCTATTTAGCAGTGAAACCATTCCTCAGCCCCACAAAGACCAAAGGTGCCTGATTCCAATTAACTCAGAAGTATCACATTGCCCCAAAGAGTTGAGGACATGGACATGGAACAGACTGGTTTCCAAATCAGGAAAGGAGTACATCAAGGCTATATATTGTCACCCTGCTTATTTAACTTATATGCAGAGTACGCCATGCAAAATGCTGGGCTGGATCAAGCACAAGCTGGGATCAAGATTGCCAGGAGAAATATCAATAACCTCAGATATGCAGATGACACCACCCTACAGCAGAAAGTGAAGAAGAACTAGAGACCCTCTTAATGAAAGTGAAAGAGGAGAGTAAAAAAGTTGGCCTAAAACTCAGCATTCAGAAAACTAAGATCATGGCATCTGGTCCCATCACTTCATTGCAAATAGATGGGGAAACAATGGAAACAGTGACAGACTTCATTTTGGGGGGCTCTAAAATCACTGCAGACGGTGACTGCAGCCATGAAATTAAAAGATGCTTGTTCCTTGGAAGAAAAGTTATGATCAACCTAGACAGCATATTAAAAAGCAGAGACATTACTTTGCCAGCAAAGGTCCATACAGTCAAAGCTATGGTTTTTCCAGTAGTCATGTATGAATGTGAGAGTTGGACTATAAAGAAAGCTGAGCACCAAAGAATTGATACTTTTGAATGGTGGTGTTGGAGAAGACTCTTGAGAGTCCCTTGGACTGCAAGGAGATCCAACCAGTCCATTCTAAAGGAAATCAGGCCTGAATATTCATTGGAAGGACTGATGTTGAAGCTGAAACTTCAATACTTGGGCCACCTGATGCAAAGAACTGACTCCTTTGAAAAGACCCTGATGATGGGAAACATCAAAGGCGGGAGAAGGGGATGGTAGAGGATGAGATGGTTGGATGGCATCACCAATTCAATGGACATGAGGTTGAGTAAACTCCAGGAGTTGGTGATGGATAGGGAGGCCTGGCATTCTGCAGTCCATGGGGTCACAAAGAGTTGGACACAACTGAGTGACTGAACTGAACTGAAAGAGTTGAGGAGATGGTGGAGGACTGGGAAGCCTGGCATGCTGCAGTCCATGGGGTCACAGAGTCAGATACAACTGAGCAACTGAACAACAAAAAAGAGTTGAGGAGATAAAGCTCTATTGTACTTTGCCTTGATTTCTGTTCCTCAACAATCAACTCTTCTTACTTTGGGGTCAGTGGCTCTAACATGGAGATTGGGACCCACCCAGAATTTGAATGTTAGTCAGGGGAAATTTGGAGTTTAAACCCATAGTCTTGACTCTGGTAACAGAATCCTTGCTGACCTACCTCCATAATCTGTCCAAGTCCCAGATCCTGCAGCACCAGGGCCCTGTGTTGCCATCATCAGATAGCTCATTTAACCCTTTCCTCACCAGTGAATGGCACCTTGACTGTTGTCCAATGTGTGGTTGACTCAAGGGAACAGTGGGTCAGTGGGAATATACTAATATGCACAAATGGAGAAATGTTGTCACTCTACAGATACTTACTGTGCAGGCTCTGTTCTAGACAGTATATACATTTCTAGGAAAGTCATGGACTTGCATTCTCATAGGAAAGACAGGAAGCAAACAGACATAGGATGCCTTTACTGGCAAAGAGGGAAACTCAGAGATGGTACATAAAAGGAAGCAGTACACCAGACTCCTACGAGGAAATGTGACTCCAAGTCTGCACAGGACTGTGCAGTACTGGTGATCCCACACACAAGAAATGAGGATTCCAGCAAGTAACAAATGGACCCCTTTGCATTTACACACCATCCAGATGGTTCCATAGCCTACCATCCCACCTCCTTAACAGGGGCTGATAGAACTATCTGTGTGAACTATGGAACAAAAGAAATCAAAGTTCAATTTTCCAGACCTGGTATTCTTCAGTAGAACCGAATCTCAGGCCTGACTGGAACTACTCCTAACAGAGGAATTTCTTCATATTCTTTTTGCAATCACATTCAGGAGAGATTCAGGGAGAGAAAACCAGGAGTCACCTTGTGTGAAAGCATTTTACACTGAATTTTGCTATGATTACTTCACTTAGAAATAATATCATTCTGTTTAGAGTTAGATATTGAGTTTTTTATTTCATTTAAAACATACAAGGAATCAGAGAAAGTGTAGATGAATCAATGAGAACCAGCTAGAAACAGGTTTTGATTTCTAGTTTTGGCCAAAGGCTTTATTCAATAAGGTAAACTAGTGAAGAAGATAGTATTTAATTAGATAACCATTCTTCTGCCTTAGGAAAAGATGAGCTTGAGAAAGAGTTAATTTTTGCTTCTGAGGAAGAGTCCTGTTTAGAAGGACAGGAGTTGTGGATCAATCATCATGGAATGAGGCTATGAGGATGATATACTCCATCCATCCTTTCCAGACTACATTCTGAGATTAAGACAGCTCTTCTAAGCTCTTCCCTAAACAAGAGACTTGTCAGAAGCCCAGAGCAGACAAACACTGACCCAGAAAAAGTCACATTTTCCACTGGTCACATGCATTCTCAAGGGGAAAGGCTCAAAGTGTAAATGTTCTCTTTCTTAGAACCAGAGCAGGAGACAGAGACAAGTGGACGGTTTGGGCCACTTTCTAGTTTCAAGACAATTCAGACTCCCTTCCTTAGTATAATGTCCAATGCCAAGAGTGTTCAGTTTGGTCCACTTGTGGGGCTAAGTTACCTTTTGGGCACAGCCCCCAAGAAGCCCTCACTATGACCTGAGCCTTTTCTTCTCAGACAATCTCACCTACATGCCCCAATACCTTATCCTGGCCCCCAGAAGCCCTGTGACAGGACACTGTGTTTGTAAGTGTCTCTGGCCTGATGTAACTTTCAGTCCATCTGAATTCCTATAGCCCTTATTATCTTTCCAACTCATTTGGTAACTTGTATATATTATACATATTATTATCTTTCCATATGTGTGTACCTAGGTACACATAAGCATCCTTCCTCTCCAACTAGGTTCCATGCTTCTCAAGAGCAGGGACCACAATTCATGTTCTGCATTCTCAGCAGCTTACACAATACCTCCCGGTTGTAAGTATAATGAAATATTTATCACCAAGGGTGACAATGATAAAGATTTGTCCAAGACAGTTTTAGCCATCTCAGTGCAGTGAGACAGCTGTACCTTCCCTACACAGGTGAGGGGAAGAAAATCAACCACTGAGTGGGCTCAGTGAAAAGGGTAACTTAGTCCAGTTCAGTCGCTCAGTCATGTCCGACTCTTTGTGACCCCATGAATTGCAGCACACCAGGCCTCCCTGTCCATCACCAACTCCTGGAGTCTACCCAAACCCATGTCCACCGAGTCAGTGATGCCATCCAGCCATCTCATCCTCTGTCGTCCCCTTCTCCTCCTGCCCCCAATCCTTCCCAGCATCAGGATCTTTTCCAATGAGTCAACTCTTCGCATGAGGTGGCCAAAGTATTGGAGTTTCAGCTTCAACATCAGTCCTTCCAATGAACACCCAGGACTGATATCCTGAAAAGGGTAAGCAGAAGACAAAAATCAGCTTTGTCCATGTGGAACAGGACCTGCATCAAGATCAAGAATACCTCTGGCTTTTGGCTGAAGAGACACTTCAAAGGTACAGTCTATGCTCTTGTAAGGGATCTCCTTTAACCTATCACCAGATGAACCAACACAGTCCAATCACTCTCCAAAACACAGTAGCTGTTGCCCATGGCACAATCCAGGCACATGACTAAGAGGCCACTTGCGGAAGCCCTCATACTTTTGTGCTTACCTGTTGTATCCTGTGCCAGCCAAGGGCATGCTGAACGTTTCTGAATCTGTTAACAGCTTTAAATGCTAGTTAAAGTATACAAAAGTGTGAAGTGAAAGTATTAGTTACTCGGTCGTGTCCAACTCTGAAAACTCATGGACTGTAGCCTCTGTCCTTGGAATTCTACAGGCAAGAATACTGGAGTGGGGTGCCACTCCCTTCTCCAGGGGATCTTCCTGCCAGAGATAGAATCCAGGCCTCCTGCATCGTAGGCAGATTCTTTACTGTCTGAACCACCGGGGAAACCCAAAAGAGAGCCAGAACACTCAACTGAGGCACTGCTGGGATTTGAACCCAGGACCTCTTGTTTACTAGACAGGCACTTTAACCAACTAAGCCATGGTAATATTATAAACATTGATGTAATATGAGTGACAAAAGAGAATTAAAATTAGGTTTAAAACTATAGAAAGATTCTCAAGTTGTGCTTAATTAGATGAAAGTAGACACCCTTTAAAAGCCCAGGAAAATTACTATAAGTATCTAGGATTCTGTGCTCAGATTGTTTTAGATTTCCCCTCCACCTTGAGAAACTGGGCATGGTTAGTAATACATATGGAAGAGTAAGGCCTGGATCCCAAGTCAAAGACTGAGGAAGACCCATGCATTCATAGGCTTTTAGATGGAAATAAAAGGTCTGAGCTGTGTGTGCATCATTTTTTTCAGATTCCCATTTCAAACTAGTCCTTACATTAAAACAACTACCAGTCCTGTCACATCAGATAAGAAGGCTCTTACCATCTACCCACCCCCTACATTGTCCCCAGAACCCAATTGAGAAATTGCTCAGAATTCAGGAAGCCAGAAGCAGCAGGAGTTGTCGCCCAAATTGTGATTAAAAACGTAACAGAGAATCACTGCTGGGGATTTTTTTCTCTTCTGCTGATTTTTATTTTTGATCTTAAATACCCGTGTATATATATATATTCCTTGTGCTTTTGGAAGTTTCTCAGTTATGTAGACTATTTAGAGAAATACAATACATAATTAAAATCAAGAGCAACAAATAGGAATCATGAATTACCTGCCAAGCTATGCAGCCACCTGCAGCCAAGCTGCCCCCTTCAACAGGTCACCATACAGATTCAACACAGTCAAGCAGTCAAATAGTCAGTAAAGCAAACAGGCTGAGAAGTGCATGTAGGATCCAGAACCCTGATTCTGGGCTGATACACAGAGGAGGTTAGACACAGGCCTTTTCCCTGCAGAGCATTCAGTTCAACAATCAAGCTAGGGGCATCAAGTTGTATTTAGTTCTTTATCATGCCAGCAGCGCAGGATTAAGATGGAGGGGAGGGAGGCAAAAAAAAAATGATTTTGAGTTTTACTCCTTAATTCCATATTCACTGACAAACGAATATTGGAAAGTAGCAAGCATGAGGTAGAAAGATTTTGTACAGTATGACCGTAGAAATGTTTTTCATAGATTCCCAATGTGTTACAGTAGGAAAGGCGATCTTAGACTCATCTTGTCTAACGCCTTATATTATAGATGTGGAACTGAGACACAGAAAAGCAGTTATGTAAGGCACTGCCACTAATTAGGAGCTGATTTGGGACCAGACATCAGATATCCTGACTCGAAGTCCAGCGCTTTTCAGAACACTGTACAGCAACGCTTGATTCTTTCTAATTAACACTCTTTTTCCTTTTAATTTCATGACCTCAGGTCTATCCAGAGCTCTGAGGTGAACTGGAGCCCCTGAATGCTCACGTCTCAGCAAAGTCAAAACTGCTAGATAAAGCAGTCGAAAAACTTTAACAAATTGAATGAAACAAGTCAAACAAAATTGCATGCTTTCATGTAGACAAAATATCTAAAGTACTGAAACAATAGTTGATATGGCTATTTAACTGGAGAACACAGACTCATTCACCTGGAAGAAAATCCAGTCAGAAAATCTATCTCCATTTCACTTATTCAGCATAAAGTCCCTCTCTCAAAAAACTAATATGTGCACGCATGTGCACACACACACACACACACACACACACACACACACACACATACCTCACCAGAATTATTATTATAAGAATTTACACGCTTTCTGTGATGCTGGTATCTAAATAACTCAATTCAGCAAATATTTCATGAGTGCCGACTGTGTACAAAGCACGTCATGAGCACCCACTGTATTCAAGGCTGGGTATTATAGGTGACCCTGAGAAGAGGGTCTCTCACCTCAAGGAGCTGAAATCTAGTCCTAGTAGCTGCAATTGATCAACAAACACAAACCCGATGGTGGTCATGGTATCAAAGGAGGTGGAAAGGACCAGATGTAGGGGGAAATTTCATAGATAAGACTGCTTTTGAGCTGGGCCTTGAACGTGGGAAGAGACATCACAGAGAGAAGAGCATAGACATTCTTATCCTAAAATAGAAGCCCGCCCTTTTCTTCCTGCTCCTTACCTCCTGCTCATGTCTCAACCCATTAAAACTTACATTCCACCTCTCATCTCCAAATTAAAACTGTTCTCACCAGTTTCTCCAGAGAACTCCTACATTGCCAGGTTCAATTGTCATGTTTAGTCTTGATCCCAAATTATCCCTTTGTGAACCCTGTTGGCCTTGACCCTGACACTGTTCTCTGGTTTTCATCATCTGCTCTCTCCCATAGTGTCCTTGCCTCTCTGACAGCTTCCTCTCAATCTTCCTGTTTTTTATAGTTTCTCACTCATATATTTTCTATTTTGGCCCCTGCACATCCCACCCATTCATTTTACAACCTCCATGGCTCCACACCCTACCTTGCACTGATGACATAAATTTAAATTTCTAATTCTCTATTTCTTTTTTTCCCTTTCAATATTTGCTCACTTTTTTTTATTTTTTAATTAATTTATTTATTCTAATTGGAGGATCATCACTTTACAATATTGTGATTTTACCATACATCAACAGGTATACATATGTACCCCCATCCTGAAACTCCCATTCACATCCCTTCACACCCTATCCCTTATCGGCCATCCCAGAGCACTGACTTTGAGTGCCCTGCCTCATACATCGAACTTGCACTGGTCATCTATTTTACATACGGTCATGTAAATGTTTCAATGTTATTCTCTCAAATCATCCCACCCTTGCCTTCTCCCACTGAGTCCAAAAGTCTGTTCTTTACATCTGTGTTTCCTTTGCTGGCCTGTATGCAGGATAGTCATTACTGTCTTTCTAAATTATATATATATATGTGTTAATACCTCTTTCTTAAACTCCAAACTCATCTTTCCTACCATTCACTGACCCGCCAGTGTGGATAGCCTATAAACACCCCAAACTCAACATGTCTAAAAGCTGACATGTCATCTCTCTCCCTAAACTTCCTCCCCCACTTACTTACTTTTTTAATTTTATAATTTTACATATACATAAATCTATTCATTTTCAGATCTTTTTTCCCATGCAGGTCATTACAGAGTGTTGAGTGGAGTTCCCTCTGCTATATACTAGGTCCTTGTTGTTTATCACATATACATACAGTAGTGTGTATATGTTAATCTCAACCTCCTAATTTATCCCTCTCCTTCTATCTTTCCCCTTTGGTAACCATGGTTTGTTTTCCAGGTCTGTGTGTCTGCTTCTGTTTTGTAAATACGTTCATTTGTATCACTTTTTAGATTTCACATATAAGTGATATCATATATTTGTCTTTCCCTGTCAGACTTCACTTTGTATGATCATCTCTAGGTCCATTCATGTTGCTAACTTCCTCTCCCACTTATGTTCCTTATTTCTACTTAGAACTCTCAGACACATACTTTCAACCTCTGTGCCTATTTATATTCCTTTCTCTTACAGTAGGAATTCTTTTCTACATATGAACTACTGAGAAACGTTCATCTGTAAATGATTGCAAGTTCATTTAATCACCTCCTCTGTGACAGCTCAGAGAACAATATTGTCCTGAAAAAAATAAAAGATCTAATTTTGAATCATGGTTCCAGCACTCATTATATAATCATAAAACCTTGACCCCACAGAACTTACATTTCCTTGGCTGTAATAGCTACCTCACAGGTTCATAAACTTCGACTGAGATGCTCTATATGAGCATTTCCATGAGGAAATGGTCCCTGGGAGATCCCCCATGGATATGTGCCATCTTCCTCACTCTCCTGTATCTGGGTTAACAGAGTACATCAGCCGGCTGGCTGCAGCCATGGTTATATGGTGTCCTCACAGCCATCCTCCAGACCCTGAGTTCTTCAATGGAAAAGCCTACAACCCAGCACCATCAGCAGGCACTTACTCCAGGAAGACTGAAGACAGGTCAGCATCCAACTTTAGAACTCAGGATCTTGAGTTAGCATCACTGAGGAAATGATGGGACTCTCAAGAAAAAGAGAAAACAAGAATAAATTCCTTTTGGGTATAATGTGAAGAATTCCATATGGGGCACATTGACTTATTTTTAGGGATCTTGTCCATGGTCACACCATTACTTTAAATTTTTTTTTTTACTGGCATAAGATTGATTTACAGTGTGTTAGCTTCTTCTGTACAGCAAAGGAACCAGTTATACATGTATCCATTCTTTTTTAGATTCTTTTCCCATATAGGTCATTACAGAGTACTGAGTAGACTTCCCTGTGCTATACAGTAGGTTCTCATTGCACCCCAATGTTCATAACAGCACTATTTATAATAGCCTTGACACAGAAGCAAGCTAAATGTCCATCATCAGATGGATGTATAAAGAAGATGGTGTACATATATACCATGGAATATTACTCAGCCAGGAAAGAAAAGGAATAATGCCATTTGAAGAAACATGGATGGACCTAGAGACTAACCTACTGAGTAAAGAAAGTCAAGACAGAGAGAGACAAATATCATAAGACATTACTTATAAGTAGAATCTAAAAAAAAAAAGGTATAAACATTGACTTTTAAAGAGCAGAAGGAAGACACTCAGAGGGCACTTGGGGATGTGCCTGAGGGAAGCCCGCATCTAAGAAATAGCAGGGAATAAACAAGAAACAGCAGTAAAGGAAAGGGGCAGGGGACATCAGGAAAATCGGTGACAGAGAAACAAAAAACAAAGGATTTTCAGGAAGAAAGCAGAGGGTCCCTGGTGCTAAATACAAAACAGAGATTTCTAGAATGAGGACAAAAAAAACAGCTCTGGAGTTTTTGTCGAGGAGGAGAAAGTTTCAACAGAAGAGTGCAGCAGGAGATTGCAAGGGGTTAAAAAGTGAGGGAAAATCTCCAAGGTAACTAAATCATACCTAACATCTGTACATGCACAGAATTTTCAGTCTCTGGCACCTGATGAATCAGCAGAAGCCAAGGCTAGCACCCAGCTTTCCTACCACCCAACTGCCATGATTCTACCGTGCCAGGCTGAAAGGCACACGTGCCTCGTCTGTGTTCCCGTAGGCCCCCACCCCACCCTACCGCAGCCTCACGGCTCATCCAGTCATCAGCCAGACGTCTCATTCGACTGAAGGTTGAGATTCTGATGGATTCCTGCCTTGCATCATTGACAATTCCATCACTCAGAAGACTGAGAGAAACTAGAGGAACAGCTTTCCCTCAATTAGTTTTAATCAACTGTCAGCCTTGAATGATGGAGTATATGTGATAAGAACTTTGGGGGGAAAGATGAAATTCTCTTATAATAGTTCAGGAACAGAAAGCTGGTTATATAGTCAGACACAGCTTATAGGATTCCGGAGAGTGGATTTTCATGTTTGACTCCTCACCTCTCCATTCCCAAGGCATGGAATTCCTAAATGGGAAACACAGGGCCCTGAATCCAGCTCTGAGTGGTTAAGTTTTTTTGTTAATGACTTTGATAAACTCATGCATATTAAAATTGAAGGTGACACAAAACAGGAAGAAGACTTAGAGGACAGGACTGGGACTTCGCAGGCACTCAGCAGCCTAGCAGAATGAATTGAAACTAGTGATATTATTGCTAATTAGAAAAATATAAAGCTCTCCCCTGGGGTTAAAGAAAGAACAGAAGAAATGTAGAATAGGAATGGGATAAAGATATTAAATAAATGTAGGCTTTAAAAAATTAAGAAATGTTAATATTATTAAGGATAAGCACTTAGAAGCTGGAAGTGTAATTTATAATTTGCAAACAGGAGAAAAAAGAATGGGAACTTCTAAAATAAAGCAAAAAAGAAAGTTGAAAATAAGAAATGACAAAAGCCCAAAATAGATGACTTAAAGAATCCAATTATATGTTTTTTTAGTAAATGTAAATTAATAAGCCTTCCTGTTAAAATTCAGAGTATCAAAGAGCATTTTTTAAAAAACAGCAATATACTATATGCAAGAATAATCCACAAATAATACTGGGAAATCTGAAAATAAAGTAAAAGCAAAAGAAAAGCAGGAAAAATTTTAGTGGAAAATATCTATTACAGTAATATTTTTATAAGACAAAATAGAATTTAAAATGAAAAGCATTAACATGAATAAATAGTGCCCCTATACATTAATCAAAGGAGCTATCCCAGGAACAGATAATGATCATTAAATTACATGCAGAAGTGTAGGATGGAAGAGTTCAATTTAATAGTGGGCTCATGAGAAAATGATGAGGTTTTGCTTTCATAAGTTTAATAATGACTTGGGGGTTAACACAGTTGGAAAGTCACTGGAAACTTGGCTAATACTGATGGTGTGCGGAACAGTTCAGGTTAAGACCCACTTATTTTGCACTGTCAAAATTTATCTGAAGTGGAATGCTCAGGTCTGGGTATGTCATCTTGAAACAGACATTGTCAAACCAGAGAACTTTCAGCAGAGATTGGCCAGGATGAAAAGAGAATGGAAAAAAAAATCACCTAAATAACAGCTGAAGGACAGGAACTATCATTCAAGAAAAGAGAAACATTTGGAGGACCACATCAACCAAAGTGGATGCTGTAAGAAATGGTGAAACGAAGACTGGAATAGAACAAATCTCACCACAGGGAGCATTCCAACCATTATTCATAATAGCCAAATGCCGGAAACAATCCAGATGTCCTTCAGTGGGTGACTACTTAAACAAACCATGCTGCATTCAGACTATAGAACATTAGTCAGCAATAAAAAGAAACGAACTCTGGATACACTCAACAGCTTGGATGAATTTCCAGGGAATTACACTGAGTGAAAAAAGTCAGTCGCAAAAGGTTAATTAGTGTGTGAGTCCAAAAAGAATCACACATTGTAGGATTCTATCTATATGACATGTCCAGAATAGGCAAATCCATAGACCTGGAGAAAGGGATGGGGAGTGACTGCCAACGGGTAGAGTTTCTTTTGGAATTGTTTAAAATGTTCTGGAATTAGATAGGAGTGAAGAATGCAAAACTCCCTGAATACACTAAAGCCACTGAATTATATATTCTGAATTTTAATAAATTGTGTAGAATTAAATGGGCTTCCCAGAAGTCTCAGTGGTAAAGAATCCCCCTGTCAATGTAGGAGAAGTGGGTTTGATCCCTGGATGTGGGGAAGATCTCCTGGAGAAGGAAGCAGCAATCCACCCTAGTATTCTTGCTTGAGAAACCCTGTGGACGGAGGCACCTGGCAGGTTACAGGCCATGGGGTCACAAAAGAGTTGGACATAACTTAGCAACAAAACAACAAAAATAAAATTAAATACACACGAATTAGTGCAAGTAGAACTGGGGGATGTTGAATAGCACTGGGCGGTTTTGTTAATGTCAATATCTTAGTTGTGATATTATACAATCGTCTTGCCAAAGGTTACCATTGGGGGAAATGGTAAAATGTATGCAAGATTTTTCTGTATTTCTTACAGCTGCATGTGATTCTATAGAAGCTGCTATGAAACTTCACAATCACCATATGATACAGAACTTGACATTCACCTATACACCCTTGCTCATCGGTGCTAGGGGAGCAATATTACTTTCTGCTTCTCCCTGTTTTTCAGTCATGTGTGAGTCCTCTCATTGACAGAGTCTAAATCAGAAACCAGAGAGTGAAGGATTCTGGGACATGCCCCTCTAATACAGGGAGATCATAGAAGACAGCAGGGATTAAGGAATACATATATATGTACACACACACATATATATATACATAAAACTTAGACCTATATATACATATGTGCATATTTATACATTATAATGAACATAAATATAAATTATATATATCTTCATCTTAAACCATGACATAATGTTTAAATAAAATCTCTGTTTGATACTACACACACACTGCCTTAACCTGTGTTCCCTCGAAAGAACAATGACAACAAAGTTTGATGTGTGGGTGGTTTATTCAGGAATGTGATCCCAGGAAGCAAGAATGAAGGAGTGTAGGAGGACTGAACAGCAGAGAAGGGAAAGAGAAAATGAAGGTGAAATATCGCATTGGCCACTGCAAGAGGAATCTCATTGTTCCATCTCCTTCTGAGAAGCCCAAGAAACAAGGGTCATGCCTCTTTGGTCAAAGGTTCAGGGTGCACACATCCAGTAGTTTCCTTAGATATACCACACGCGGCCAGCACCACGTCAGACGAGCAAGACGTACAAGAAGCCACCTGTGTACCTCAGGTGCATGTTGTGGGAACCTGGCTGAAGCCTACAGAGCCATGGCTGATAATGATGAAGTGATGAGGAGCAGTGCACAAGAGGAAGTTGATAAATACAGGATGAGTGCAATTATATGTGCTGCATGTATCAGACCGAAAAAAATGTCTGGAAGGAATTTTAGCAATATGCTAACAGTGTGTATCTCTGGGCTATAGAGTTATGGATAACTTTTGGTTTCTTTTTTAGTATCTTCTTGAACTTCAAACTTTCTGTAGTACCCATATACCACCTCTGCTATCACAAAATGCAATGGAAATTAATTTTAAAGAAGCTGAGCTGAATGGTTTGAGGATAGATGTTTACACAAAGACCAGATGACCTAGATACACAATTTTTCTGCTGGATGAGAAGTCAGACCATTTGGCCTCTCAGATTATAGGCTTGAACTCTGTAATAATCAGCTTGCAACACCTAGGGAAATACCAGGCACTAAGTAGGCACTCAACACAGCAAACATTTGCCAAAGGAATGAATATTTGCAGCGCATAGATAAAGAGAATTAGAAGACTCCTGCTCTCAGGGGCTCACAGTTTCTTAGAGAAAATAAAAAAAGCAGGGACTTGAAAAGCTAGAGTTACCAGATGACTCGGTAATTCCACACCTATGTATATACCAAAAAATCGAAACATATGTCCACACAAAAACTCACACACCAGTGTTCACAATAGCCAAAAGGTGGAAACAACTCAACTTTCTGTGAACAGATGAATGGATAAACAAAATGTAGTATATCTATACAGTGAAATATTATTCAATTCTAAGAAGGAGTGAAATACTAATATATACTGCATTGTGGAAGAATCTTGACAACATTAAGCTACGGGAAAGAAGCTAGATAAAAAAGGCCACAAATTCTATGATTCCTTTTATGGGAAATAGCCAGAATAAGCAAACCTATAAATGAAAAACAAAGTAGATTAGCAGTTTCCAAGCATTGGGGGTAAGGAGGAGTGGGGAGTGATTACTTAATGGTTTGAGGTTTATCTGGGAGTAATGGAAACACTCTGGAAGTAGACAACAGTGATGGCTACACAACATTGTAAACACTAAAAATCACTGAGTTGTCCACCTAAAGAGGTGAAAATGGTAGATTTTATGTTATGTGAATTTTATTTCAATTAAAAATGATAGTAAACAGTTTTGGATAACATATAATGTACGTATGGTATTAGAGTCTAAGGGAGAAAGAGAGAGCTCACCTGAGCCTGAGGCCATCAGGAATAGCTTCAGGAAGGAGGTAGGAGTTTGGGACTTCAGAAGAGCAGGGTAACAGATATCTCAAAGATGCTCAATAAATGCTTGTGCGATTGAATTCAACCTCAAAACATTCCAGGAAGAGGCATCAGCAAGGACATCAAGACAGCAAGATGCAGGATGAGTCCCAGGGATGACTGCTCAACATCCCTGGTTACGGAAGATTTGAACAGTGGAGGAGTGGTAACAGACAGGGCACAAGAAAAAAAATTGTGTCAATATAAACATTTTACACTGAAAAATCCTGCCCAGATAATGCATTCTTCCAATTCTACTGTGTTTATTTCTAAGTATAGAAATAATATAAAAGAAGTTACTCTGCTCTGCTGGAATGGTTTAAAGCTCCTGTGTGAGTCACAAGGTCATGCCACAGAGAAAATGACCCCACAATTTTAGTGGCTTCCAACAGAATAAACTCACTCTACATGCCCACTATGGATGAGCAGTGGCCATGTCTCTGTCACCTTCACTCTGGAGCCCAGGCTTACTGAGCAGCCTCTATCTGGAACTGTCATCGTGGCAGAGAACAAAACAGCATAATGATCTTAAAGTTTCTGCTCAGAAAGCACATCTCTTCCACTCCCCTCTCACTGATCAAAGTGCATCACAGGGCCTTGCTTGAGGTCAAAAAGATGGGGAAAGGACACTAAATATAGATGATGAGAAATATAAGCTAGCGTAAGCTCCAACCCTGGCCCTGCTACTTCATGGCTTTCAGCAAAGTTGCTTATCTCTCTAAGCTTCAGAGTCTTCATCTTTTAATGAGGCTCATTATTTCTACACCATGCAATTCTTGTGAGGATTAAATGATCATGTAAGTAAAATGCTTGGTGCAATGCCTGGCATGTAGAAATCACTCACTAAAATGAAATCCCCTAAAAAAAAAAAAAAAGAAAGAAAGAAAGAAAAGAATTGCTCTACTGATGAAAAGATCCTTCAGGAAAGGAATTTTTTTTTTTTTTACTTATTGTTCCCTCAATATCCAGCACATGCCTATAACTCTTTAAGGACTTCAGTAGATGCTTAGTAAAGGACAGAATGAATGAATATATGCTCACTGAGGAAAACGAGAAAGCACAGAAAAGTATTCAGAAGAAAATAAACGTATTCTTTTCAACTGATGGTGACAGTACAAGGAATGAAATAATGAATATGTGTGTCCTTTTTAATTTACATCCTCTCTTGTTCTGGCTCATGCCTGAGGCCAAAATCAGAGCTTAAATGCATAGACTCTGCCTATCTTTTGGAGGGCAGGACACCATTTCTGCATACCTTTCCAGCTCAGCAGAGGCCTGGAAATAAACCTTGAGTTCTTTACAGAACTCAATGTCCAGACAAAGCACTGGGTTATACTGGGAGCCTCCGGAAGGTGAGGACAACAAGAGATAAGAAAAGGAAATTACAGCCCAATTTAGTCTTTTCTGGAATGAGACCTCTGCCAGGATTCCATGTGCTTGTCATGAACTCAGGACAAGAGAGAAGTTCTTGAGATTTTTAAAAAAATTTTATTTAAAAACCTATGACCTAAATGGGAAGGAAATCCAAAAAAAGAGGGGATATATGTTTACATATAGTTGATTCACTTTGATGCACAGAAAAAAATAACATAATGTTGTAAAGCAACTATACTCTAATAAAAATTAATTTTAAAAAGACCTATGATTTAAATTGATACCAGTAGATATGGAAAAGAAGAAATGCAAATAAAAATGACAATTAAACCCTTCCATGACTAAAAGGCTGATTCATATCTTCTTTTTTACTTTCTTCTTTTGAATATATGAAGTGTATATTAAATTTGCTTTTATATTGTAAAATTTTTTATTACTTATGGACCCCTTGATTGGCACGGCCCATTATTACAATGATTTAGTACAGGTAAGATAATGTTCCCACCATTCACACAACACACACACACAAACCCACACTTCATGTACGATAAGAGAAATAGTGTGTGACTACCCTAAGCGCTCCTCTAAAGAACAGAAATCCTTGTTCTGTGTAGACTAATTGGTAAAAGCCACAAGGAAACATTTCTCAGTTAAATGAAAGACTTTTCAGACAGACAGCCTTTAAAGACCCTTAACCTTGAGGTACAGTGATACCTGTAATGTGTGATTTAATCTGAAGAGCTCATTGGGAAACTGTTCCTTTGTATTTATGGTTCTTTTATTCCTTAAGAGTCTGACAACAGACACTTGTCACTACCTGCTCTCTGTATCCCCCACTCTGCTAGGAGTTACGAGGGGCACCAGACTCAGGACCACTGTCCCTTTTTCTGAGGGATTTACCCTCTACTTGGGCAAACAAGAGAGACCCATGGGAAGTTCAATAATGGAGTCAACAATGACACAAGAGCTCACAATAAACATGGAAAAATGAGGTTGATTGCCAAGAAAGTGCTACAGATAATGAGGGCAGAGGGATGGATAAATATACCAAAATTCACTGCGGCCACTGCCTACTCTACACACTTAGATTAAACATGCAATCAGCAAAACAGACTTTTCAGTTTCCCTCAGGCAGATGTTTCAGAAAAACTTCCATCGTACAGTTCAGCCATAAAGAAGAATGAAATAATACCATTTGCCACAACATGGATGGACATAGAGATGATGATATTAACTGAAGTAAGTCACTTAGTGAAAAAGAAAGACAAGTAAATAGAAAGACAAATACCATATGATATCACTTATATGTATAATCTAATACATGACACAAATGAACTTAACTATGAGAAAGAAACAGACTCGTGGACAGAGAGAACAGACTTGTGATTGCCGAGGGAAGAGGTATGGCAGGGGTGTGGACTAGAAATTTGGGATTAGCAGATGCAAACTATTATATATAGGATGGATAAACAACAAGATCCTATTGTATAGCACAGGGGACTCTATTCACTCTTCTGTAATAAACAAACCATAATGGAAAAGAATGTGTGTGTGTGTGTGTGTGTGTGTGTGTGTAACTGAATCACTTTGGTGTACAGCAGAAATTAACACAATACTTGAAGAATCCTTCAAGGAAAAGAAGAAAAACCTCTACTCCTTTCTCAAGTCCCTGAACCCACCCCCTCCACATGCACTCACAACTCCCCAACTCCACTCTACACAAGGACCTCCCCTTTCACACATACATTCTCTCTCTTTCTCTCTCTCTCACGTACATACACAATCACTCTGTAGGCTTTTCAATGGAATGGCTCCTATCCTGTGAACTATATCCCTTTGAATTTCTCCCTACTTTGTCCTCCTTGGGTTTGACCACAATTACTAAAAGCCAAATGCTTCTGTACAGGGCTTCAGAACTTGCTTGGACAATCAAATACCACATGTGATCTCTTGAAGAATACAGGCAAGATTTGAGATGGATTGAGAGTTTTACACATGGAGGATTCTGAGAAGATGGAGGACACGGCTGCTATTCATCCAATATTCAAAATGAAAAAGCAGACTTGCCCTGTCTGACCTCAAAAGGTAGACATTGGGATGATGAGACTTGGCTCAACCTGCAGCAGGACATGGAGTAGGCAATGCTGCCCAGTGGTGGCATGCGCCATCTTAGCAGGTGATGAGCTCTTTGTCACCAGCAGGGTTCAAACCAAAGAGTGACACATGCTAGTGAGGATGATCTCAGAGCCTCACCTGAATCCTCAACCCAGAGAGTCTTCGTATGCGATCTCCAAAGTGCCTTGTCAAGGAAGAGAGACTAGAGCTGGGTCATGGCCAAGTAATAGATAAGAACAAATGGCCAAAAGTCCTGGGACAGTGTGATGAGAAACAGCATAAGGATCAAGACCCTTTAGGGAAAAGCAGGCATGTGTGTCTGAATGAGAGGCTTCAGAAAGATGATAACCAGGAAATGAGAAGGAGAAGTTAGCTGTGGATTCAGTTTTAGATGACTCAAATGCCAAGACTAAAAAGTGTGGATTCTGTCTTCAAGGCCATTGGTTACAAACTGGTAGCCAAATGATGGCTTTTTACTTGAACTGCCCAGTTTTTGCAAAGGTGTTTGGTCCCAATGCAAGCCGTTTAAAGCCCCATATCATACATTCAACAGACTTTACACATTTATATTACCTGCCATCCACAGTGACAGCTGCAACGGATGATGATAAATCACTGGTGATTTTCAAGTGGAAAAGTGGAATGACTACAATTGGAGGGAAATCAGTACAGCAGGAATGTACAGGTAAGATTTGAGGCAAGGGAGCCTCTAATCTTTTTCCACTGCAAGTCCAGACATGAGACACTGGGCCTAAACCTGAAGAGTGACCGTGGGAGAGGAAATGAAATAGAGATACAAGATGGGTCCAAAGGAACAGGTGATGAGAGAAGAGAAGCATTCATAAGGGGAAGATTTTACTGTGTTCAAATCCCCATTCACCTGAGACAGGCTGTGTGACTTAGGGAAAGTTACCTAACATCTGTAAGCTTTGCTTTTCTAAGACACACAATGGGGATACATTGGTCTATCCTGTAGTGTTGTTGTAGGGATTTGTAATAATTTATATAAATCCACATAAACTTCCTAATACAGACCCTGCCACACAGTAAGCATTCCCTAAATAATAGAACATTTTATTGCATATGATTATTAAAATAAGATTGTGTGATTATGTGTATACATGTGTGTGGTACTTAACAGATTGAAAGTAAGAGAAGTCAAAAATTACTAATTTTAATACAGATTTGAGGAAAAGATGAATACATAACTTTTATATATTTTGGACCTGAAAAATAATGGTTCACAGGCTATATCCAAGTGAAATTATCTAGTTGGAAATTGACAACAGGTACATGCATTTGAGGAAAAGCTGGACTGAAGCTTCAGATTAATTGGGGAGGTTTGGGCTGCAAGTAACCCAAAACTCAAACTCAGTAGGCTTAAACAATAAGGGAAACAGATAAATTCCCTTCACGGGCAGTCCAGAGGTAGACAGCTCAGGACTGTTTATTCTGAGGACTCTGTGGTACGAAGATGGATCCAGGTTCTTTCCATCTCTCCCCTAAGCAGCCAAAATGTGTCAGTTTATCTCCAGACCTGCTATCCTCATGGTCACAACGTGGCAGCAGCCATTTCAGGGGTTACATCAGGACAAGACAAGGAAGCCATTCTTTTGCATGAGGGAAGAGATATCCTCCAATATATTTCCCCTCTCTTCTCTTTGACTAAATTTTGGATAAATTCTCTTCCCTAAACCAATCATTAGCAAGAAGATGTGGACTCCTACATTTGGCTGAGAAGTAGTCTGGATTTACCTCCTGAGTCAGGGAGGGGAGGAGTGGACACTCAGATAAAAGACAAGGTTGGCTTCTGGGTATCAGGGTCTCACCCGCTTGCATCACTGCCTGAGTCTTGGGGTCCAAAGCCTAGGTAGATGACTCTCCAATTCTTCTCACTGTCACATGACTTGCAGAAGACAGCTGCCTCTGGCTGTGGATCCTTTCCACCTCCTTCCCAGCATCTGGGTGTGTTAGTCCTTCTGAATAAGATGGCTGTGCCTCAGCTCCTCCAGGCATTCAGAGTGAAGCCATGGAAACAGCTCAATGGAGCAAGAGGAGAGTGGTAGCATGGTTTCCCACTTCCCGACCACCACCTGCAGCAACCCCTGCTCTGGCACCGTCTTTGCAAAACCAGGATGGATTGGATCCATTACATGGACTGTCTGACCCTCCCCACTGAGTCACACAATAAGCAGGAAGCCTAGATTGGCTGGTTGGCTGGCAGATGGTGGCAAGGGGTGGCTGCCAGATGGTGGAAGGTTGCCCAGTTGCCAACAGGAGCAATGAGCCAGGGTCCTACCAGAACATAAGCCCTTTGTCTCATTGATCCACATGACAAATTCACTTTCAATCATATATGATTCCTCCCCTTATGTAAGGTCCTCCTTGTTAATGACTGACCGGGAGGTGGCAGCTGAGAATTGGACAACATGGATGGACACCTGCAGTTCTCCAGATGGGGAGAAGGGAAGGAGCCCAGAGGAACTTGGAACCCACACCTCTCTCTCACTGAACAGTAAACTCCAGTCTAAAAAAATGCACCTGAAAAAAATCATTAACCCATCTCCCTACGTCTTGCAAGGTCTGAATCTAAGTCATCTTAGAATGACAATGCTCTCTTAAAATGTTCATGAAAATACCACAAGCCTGCCACCAACTCCCTTGGTAACAAACCCACCATCAGTGAGACAGTTTACTTTGAAAGTTCAGCCCACTGGCCCCCAAGCTTTCACAAAAGTCCCTGGAGAAAATCCATCCATCAATTTTGCCCTGGGCTTGGCCCACATTTTAAAAAGTATTGCTTCCCGAACAATTTTTCCAACAACAATTAATTTCCTCTCCCATCTTATCTGTTGAAAAGTTATTTTTAATGAGGCACGTAATAAAAACCAGCAATGGCTATCAGGAAACTTGCATTAAGCATTTTTAAATTTTTTATTTGGATTAAAATTAAAAGCACACATATCAAAAATGTATTGCTCAATTTATCTTTACAAACTGAACATAGTCACATGACCAGCACCCAGATCAAGAAACAGAACAGCATCAGCAGCCTTGACCTCCCTTCCAGTCTCCATGCTTCCCCTTCTCAACCAAAATCCCTATCCTGACTTCCAGGGTAAATGGTTCTTACGATGTATTCTTCCCCTGTGGCCACTTTCAGTCAACGTTTGATGAGCTCCATGTTACACATAATTAAAGATCGTTCATTCTCAGTGCCTAGTGCATAGTCTATGCACAACAGCAACAACTAGTACGCTGTTGTTGCTCAGCATCTAAGTTATGTCTGACTCTTTGTGACCTGTGAACTGCAGCATGCCAGGCTTCCTTGTCCTTCACTATCTCCCAGAGTTTGCTCAAACTGATGTCCATTGAGTCCATGATGCCATCCAATCATTTCATCCTCTGTCGTTCCCTTCTCATCCTGCCCTCAATCTTTCTGAGCATCAGAGTCTTTTCCAGTGAATCAGTTCTTTGCCATCAGGTGGTCAAAGTACTGGAGTTTCAGCATCGGTCCTTCCAGGAAATATTCAGGGTTGATTTCCTTTAGGATTGAAATCTAAGTAATTTACAGGTATTGGCTATTTTGAATAGTACTGCTCTGAATCTTCTGGTACCTGTCTTTTGAGGAATATATATGAGAACCCTGCATCTGGTACCCAGTACTCTAGCAGAGGGATTGCTTGACTTTGATAGATAGATTCTGCTATACAGTAGACTCTGCCAAAGTGGTTACATTGGACATTAGAGATGTTTGAAATATGGAAAATAACTTGTGGACACCACAACCACTTTCATGGACCCCTTCAAAGTCTAAGGACAACAGTTAAGAACTTCTACTTAAAAGAAATGTATGTCTTGTTCTGTCCCCAGTGAAAACAGGTAACAATTACTATTCCTCATAAAATTCTTCGTTACTTCAATTATTTTGACACTGTGATGAAATCCTCTCCTAGCCCTGTTACCCCCAAGGCTATGAAAACTTTCCTCACAGGTGGCACCCAGTTGAAGGCTTTGTGCTCACCTAAGCCCTCTTCATGTGATGGGGACTGTGATGCTCAGAGCCTTATGCAATCTCAGTGGGCATTTGGGGTGACCTCCATAACCACATCCTCTGTAACACACAACCCCTCTCTTTAGTGACAGGGAGAAGGGGACGCACGGGGGATGGGGCAGAAAGGCACACAATTTGGAGTCGACGGACCTAGGTCTGGACACAGATTTGGCCACTCTGGTATAAACCTGGGACATGCAACTAACAAGGATAGTTGTCCTATCCCATCCATGAGCCTACATCTAACATTACTTTTCTAAATCCAGCATCTTCCTTCCTGGTGGAGGAAAGAGGCAATCCTAGTGAAATCTGTATTGCTAACTGTGTTCATAAGGCCCCACTTGAACTGAGTTTCTCCTTTGTCTCCCCAGTTGTGTGGGTCCCCTTTCTGCCCCCATGCACAGCAAGCCTGGTGCCTTTTCAGAGCCTTTGGTGGTGCTGATCCTTCTGCTCCAAGTATTCCTTCCTCTGTTCTCCATGTGGCTGCCTCTTTCTCCTGGGTCAGGTCTCAGCTTAAACATTACTGCTCTCCCCCTGCCCTCGCTTGGAGTGCTCTTCACTGATCAACTCTCACAAAGCAGCCCTTCCCCAGCCATTCTCTATCCCATTAGCCTACTGAATGTTCTATAAGCAGATGGCATTATGTGACATCATTTGCTTACATATCTACTGCCCTCCACAATTAGAATCAAAGATCCATAAGGATAGTAATGATGTTTCTTAACCATGACTCTATTCCCCAGCACCTAGCATAGTCCTTGGCACAAAGCAGGCACTCAATAAATATTTGGAGAGTGAATGATAGAGGTCCAAGTCAAAGAGGGTGCTGGTCCAGACCTAGCCACTATTGACTGCTTCCGGGGAAAAAGAGTGAAAGCTCAGGTCCCACTCATTATCATTAGATACCCTTTCCCTCCTGAGCCCAGAATGAGCAATTGATCATCACTGACCCCCAAACTCGGCACTAAAATGCCTACTTGTCTGAGGACCCAGCAACTCTCATACCTCATTTCAACAAATTAATGTCATGAACCTTCTGTTCTGCCCAAATTTGTGATGATGCCTCACAGTGAAATACCAAGACACCAAGAAGATTGTTTCACTGGTCAAAAATAAAAACTGTCAGCTGTGGTCAAGGCAAACCTGGATCCTAAAGGCTCTGCAAGGCCAGATGCTGTCCTTCCCAGCTCTGTGCATGAACTCTGGGCACCAAGACATGATCAAGGGGAAATCGGCCCGGGCGGACCAACCTTATGTGATCACAGGACACCATGTCTGCCCAACCCGGTGAGGGCAAGAACACAGCTGTGCTCCTTGTGCCAACTGTGCCAGCAGCTTCAAATGACTCTGACAGCTTTATCAGTAAGAAGAAAGGACTTCATTGGTTGGAAAAATCCTCAGATTTAAAAAACCATATATATCAGTGGTTTTGTCTTTTCCTGAAAGTGTGAGCTTTGCAGGTATCCACTAACATATTTTGGCTTTGCTAGCTTCAGGGCTGGCCAATACTTGCAACTGGTCCAGAGAGAATGTGAAATAAGGAAGATGTGGAGAAGCTGTGAGTCTTCATCAAACAGAACACTTCAACACTCAGGTTGCAAAATGAGGCAATCAACTCTAACAGACCAGAGAACTTTAAAGTTGGCCTGGCCCAGGCCCTGACATTGACACAAAAATGGGCCTCAAATACCCTCGATTATTCATACCTTTGATTCTAAAGCACCTGTTCCAACCCATCACTGAACTGGAAGCCAAACGCCCAGATCCCACAGGCCTCAGAAAAGACCTCTCTCCCATCAGAACATAACTCTGCCTTCTCTCTCAGTCAAATCCATTGCCTTAGGCTCTCATGTCAATGTTTATCCCAGTCCCAGTTGAGGAGCCCAGACTGATCAGGAATCATCCACACCCACATTCCATCAAACAAGCTGTTCAGAGCTCTACGGAGCTCACTGTAGTCAGGAGGTCTGGCTGCATCCAGTGATGACTGGGAACACCCCATGGGGCCCCAGGAGCACCGGTTGAGATCTTGGCTCAGGGTCCTTGCGCAGCCTTGTGGGGGATGTGTGAACACAGTCTCTGTTTGACACGGTTAGCCTCCACCCACGTTTCTACCTCAAACACTCCCAGTGGGGAGATGGTCAGGCTGGCCGGTTGGGCAGGAGGAGCACAGATATCAGGAGTTGAGGCCCTGGGGGCTCATGAAGCCCACCCAGGTTTTGAAGCCTCAGCTCTGCAGAGCTGCAGTGAGCTGATGCATGCAACTGGGCTTGGCTGGTAGGCGATCAGGCCAGAAGAAAGCACAGGAATGTTAAAGCCACAAAAACAAGAATGAGGAACCCAGGACAGGTGCCTGGAATGAGCCTGGAGGCCACAGCAATTACTGTGGGCCTCTGGTGAGCCCTTCTGGATCCTAGGCTGCCTCTGTAAATGGCAATGGCTTGACAATGGTTCTTTAGAGAACTCGGATACTGAAACCTTTGATTAGATCTACTTTCCCAGGATCACAGTTTACACTCTTATGATGGTATAGTGTTCATTCAGTGACCTAAAAGGGCCCTAGGTCAGAGAATGTAAAAACAAATGGTATATAGCCCATAGACGAGGTGGTTTTTTTTTTCCAATGTGAATATTTTTGGCCAACATTTTACACTGAGAAATTGCACATAGAAATTCATGTTTATAATCTCTCTTGAGAAAGGCAAACATCTGACAAAAGTGAGCTTGCCATCTAGCTTGGCAACACCTGGCCAGAGCTCAGAGCAGCTGCCTCTTCACTGAGACCATGGGCTCTAGGTTTGTCGCCATCTACCTAGCCTGCTTCCTCATTGAAGCTGCTGGCCTGGCAGGAATTTGAGTTTGAGACCTCTGAACTCAGCACTTGATGCTCCACAGAGCGGGTGCCCATGGAGTGGGGTAACATGAACTGTGGCAGTGGTCAGTGCCATAGCCATTGTCCTGGATGTGTTTGAGGTCTGTTGATTCTCTGTGATACAGCACCTATTGCAGGGAAACAAGATAAGGCATAGATCTTCATCGCAGGAGGTTTAAACGAACGGAAAGATCAGCACAGGTTGATTTTGTAAAACACTGGAAAAATTCAAAGTGACAATGATTGATGGAGGGTGGGACAGAGGCTCCATGATGGAAGCAGGAGATCATAAATTGGAAGTTCATTGCTCACTGTCACCTGCGGAATGAAAGATGCAGCCTACAGCCACTGATAAGAGATGGACAGAGGCAGTCAGCCCCTTTCTGGGTTTTAGTTGTAAAGTCCGGGAATACCCATACAGAGGAGAGTCTCTGACCTCTTGTCAACCCAGGATGGCCCTTGGAGGGGCAATTTTTGAGTACCTGGTTTGTGCTGGCATTGCATGAGTCACTTCACCTACTTTGGTCCATAGAAGAGGCAAATAGTATTGACTTGGAGTGTGGGCTGGTAGTTGGCTGATTGGGTTCAAATATTGGGCCCCATGCCTCACAAGCTGTCTGCTCTTGGATATGCAAGCTCTTTAAACTTTCCCTTTCCCAACCCATAAAAATAAAAATTGATGGAATCTATTGTATTTTTGTTAGGATTAAAGTGCTTAGCAGAGTAACTAGCTTAGAGTAAATACACAGTAAGTATTAATAACTACTATTATTATTACTAAGCTTCTTTTTATAAAGTGAGGAAACAAACTCCAAAAGGGTGAGCAACTTGCCTCAGATGATCATAAGTCATAGAACTGGTACTCACACTTAGCTTCATCTGCATAAAGATGTCTGTGGTTCTGGTACCTTCTTTCCAATGACATCTTAGGGCTTCTTGGGCAAAGGGTAGAGATCCTAAATGAAAAAGAAAGAAAGAGTTTGCGTAATACCTTCAAAGCACAGCGCTAAACCATTCCCGGCTTCTGGAACTTTTTTCCCCTTCAGTCCCATTGTTCCACCCATCAGTGAAGCCATTTTCCATGCACAGGTTAAGCCCAATTCTCCATGGAAGGACAATGTCATCCATCCCAGACACAAGTCACGCTTAATAGAAAACGGCAGGACAGGGTCATCTGCAAAGCTCCTTGGAGCTCAGCCAGTTCTCCCACATGGAAGGCGAGCTCACTGCCACTCAATCCCACATCCTGGATGTTCTCCAGGAATGAGTGACAGGTCCTGCCATGTGGACAATCGAAGGCATGGGGGCAGTGGGAACGGTAAGGGAGACGGAAAAAACATCAGGGATGAGCAAAAGCCAGACAGATGGCGCGGTCTCACTGCAGGTGGCTAAGAAACCATAGCAGCAAGCTGGCTAAATGGGCATGCACACTGCTGAAAGGACCATGAGAAGGGCAATGAAGTCAAGTCCCAAAAGGCACCAGCCTGGCAAAGAACAACCACAGCCAGGAAACTAAAGGAGATGTTCCTGGACCAGTGAAGAATCAAACCCCATGGGTAAGAGCACCTTGGGATGGATGGCAGGGGAATATGGGGCAAAAGTGGAATAAAGAGGAAGACAGAGCAGACACAAGTCTAGAGTAGGAGCCAGAAGCCAGCCTGGCCAGGTCTAGGAAAATCACAAACAAGAGACCACTAATACAGGAAAGACAGGCAAGTTTATTGTTGTTGTTTAGTCACTTAGTCATGTCTGATTCTTCACGACTCCATGGACTGCAGCCCACCTGGCTCTTCTGTCCATGAGATTTCCCAGGCAAGAATACTGGAGTGGACTGCCATTTCTTTCTCCAGGCAGGCAAGGTTAGCTAGCCTAAATGAACTAATACCAAAGGATCTTCTGATGTCTCAACAAGTATGAGGGACCAGATGGGTTTCTACTGGAAGCAGCCACCATCCCATTTCTCAGAGAAGCCATTGTAAATGGGCATATGCATATATATACAAACATATGTATGGGTACGTCCACACACGTATATATTCTCAGATATTTAAAATAGAATTAGACTTCATATATTGAATACATTACCCAATATTTTTTGACTCAACTGAATCAAGGGTATCTGTCACTGTCTATGAGTTGATTGCTGCAGGATCATTTTAGTGGCCTGTTGTATTCCATCATATATATGAACCATAACCGACTCAGCCACTCTCTACTGAAGGGCATGTGTCATGGGGATGTATGGTTTTTCACTGTTATAAGCCAAACTGTTATTATTTCCTCGGGATTAATTCCTGGATGTAGAATTGGTGAATCAAAGGGCAGAGAAAGTTTTAAATCTTTTACCACATAAGAAAAAAGGGGGTGTGGGGAAAAACTAAACTACTTTATGCTCTCACCAGCAGTATGAAAAGGCAGTTTTCTATATACCCTCCCCAATGCTACATGTATTATCATTACTTTGTCAACTTGCTAAGTAAAAAAATGCCATGTCATTTTTCTATCTGCAGTCCTCTGTTTACTACAGAATGAACATTTTTACAAGTGTGTCCATAACTATGTACAAGGTTATTTCCCCTAGAGGAAGATGTTATTGAAAGGGATGGGTAAAACCAGTTGGCTGGCTGCTCAGACCTGGCCTCAGAGAGATTCCTTCTTCATGCCCACAGGTTCTATCATGGATTCAAGGGGCTGCACCTCAGCTTTGCAGATGCAAAACCTGACTTCTTGTTCACCCAAGTGTGTTCTCCCTCTGGGAGCAGATGTTTGCTAAGCAAATTTACAGGAGATGGGTTGTTAAACCAGGATGCCAATTTATCAACTTACAATAAAGAAAGAAAATCTTTCCAACATTCATGTCCAATAATTAGGGTACTCCCTTCTGGAAAACAAACTAAGAATCGGAAGATTACTTGATGAATAAACACATATCCCCAGAAACAGAGAGGAGCGGTGAGATAGCAATTCTAAAGACCAGAATACATCTGCAGACAGAATTCAATCTCTAGCTCCACATCCCTTGAGGACAGGTCCTCTCACCCAGCCCATCCAGAGACCCTCGCCCCTCCCAGACATGACCAGGACAGGGTGATGATCCAACTAACAACTTTAGTCCCAGGCACCTCCAGCTCTAACCTACAAAGTTAATCAGTCACACAGGCCCATGGGCACAAAAACCAATAACTTCCATTGACACCCTGCGCTAACCTTCTGGGCCAATCAACCAACAATCGATATCCTCCCTCTGTCTCAATCCGCCTCTTCTGCCTATTCTCTCCAGCTCTCAGTCTTTATCTCAGTCTATCTCTCTCTCTCCTTCTCTCTCTCTTTCTCTCATACACTTTATTTCTTTGTTTACTCATACTGTGGTCCAAATGTTTTCTATTGTGCTTTAGCTGTCTTTTATTACATGAATCTTTTGCCTTGCCACTTTGTATCTGCCTGAGACAACCCACTGGTTCGCAAATTAGGATGCATGTACCCTGGAGGGTTCACCAAGGTTGGCCGAATTATACTTGGAGCCAGAGGATAAACATGGCTTATCTGAGAAAACTCATTTTCCTAAATGTTACATAATTTAAAACATTTCAAAAGTAGATATGTGGCAGAATACAAAATGGATGAGTTTTTCATAGCAAATATAATTTTTGAAAAAAAAATGGAGATTCAAAGAAATTCCATATTGCCTTTGGTTTCTGATGAAACCTCTAACCAGTCTTCACCCTCATATACCCACTCGCCATCACCCGATGGCTATGCAGCCATCCTCTGTACCTAACGAACACTTTGGTGTGAAAGTTTGGGAAGCACTAGTGATCCATTAGGGTAAAGGATAAGAGCAAATAACAGACTGGAGGTCTGAGGTCAGGGAGACCTGAGGTCAGACAGACCTGAAATCAGATAGACCTGGAGTCAGACTTGGCTTAGAAAACAGCACCCCCTTTATTAGCTGGGTGCCTTCAAGTGAGTTATTTACTACCCTGAGCTTAAATTTCCTCATCTGCTGGGATAATAACAAATAATTGATGGGATGTTTGATCATTGTGAGGGTCTATAAAATTAGCAAAACTGATATTTAAAAATTGACTTGTAACCCATCTCAGCTTAGCTCTTGACATTCTGCTAATCATTTCTGCTGATTGTAGAAAATGTTTAATCCTTCAGCATAAGATAACTTGGTCTCTTCTAATTCAAGGCTTACTTTTTGAGGCAAGGATTGACTTAGACTCAAAGTTCACCCCTCAAACTTCTGGGAAGCATCTGGATACAAGGGGATTCTTCATGGTATTAAAATGGAGTGGTGTCCATCTAGTCAGGCCCCACCTCCTTCTGCTGGGGTTCATATCTATTCTAGTCTGTGCTTGAAAGGTTCATGCCAGCTACAGCCACAGCCTGGACCAGCAAGAGGAAGACAGGCCTCCCTGTTCTATACTTGGGTTGATCTAATGTCTATGGCCTCTGCTACTGTGCCTTGTTCTAGGTGGTGTGCTGAATTCCCGGGCAGCATTCAGCTGTCTCCCAGCCTTCCAGTGTGCTGACCCTCACTGAGGCAGCCAAGGCTCCCTGTAGTTGCCTTGAGGGGCAGATGACTTCCAGGGCATTCTCCTTGATGTCTCAGTCAAGCATCTCCCAGGGCAGCATACTAGCGTTCACTCCTGAGTTAATGCTCACACTTTCTCCACTCGAGGGGCTGTGTCTCTGTGAAGCCTAGTAGATGTTCCCCAGGGATGGGAGTAGCTAGAACCCAGGACAACTCCGCCATTCATGAAGCAACTTACTGGTGTATCCCCTGACAATGAAATCAGCCTCCAACTCTAAGAACAACCTCTAACTCCTGGCAGGATAAGGACCTTTGAGATCAGCTCTGAGCCCCAAGCTATTCAAACAGCTTTTGAGCATCAAACAAAAGCTGTCATATTTTACCAGTCCAAGAAGAATGCGATAAACAAAATTAAATAGAAGTCCTGGTGCTCAAAAGTGAAATAGCTACTGACAAAAAAGGCAGACAGAGAACACTTATAAACTTGAAACATATACAAATCATGACTTGGATTTGACTCTTATCTCTAAGTATCATGAGAATTAACTAATGTTGCACTCCTGGAGAATATAAGTGATATATAAATGCTAAACAATTTACGTTTGCTGAATCACTTAGGATGCGTACCAAAATACTGTGCAATACTGATCTTCTAGAAGATTAATCCTCCCAAAAGCAAATGACTTCCAAAGTGGCTTGATAAATGACAAGGAAATAGCAGTTTTATGACTCTCATACTGATGTTTTGTGCTACAATGGAACAAATATTAAAAGAGAAAAATCTGTCAATATCTCAGGATAATATTATAGAGTCTGGGTAGCGGCTCCTGACTTTCTAAAGAAAGCCATACCAATCAAACAGCTTTCCCTAAAGACACTGACACAGGATGAAATGGGTTTCCTATTTCAGTAAACATTTTGTGAGCACTTAGATGCTGGTGCTATGCTAAATGTTGGGAATACAAAGATAAATAAAGTGATTCCTGCCCTGGGGCTGCTTGCCCTCAGGATATGTGGCCTCTATCCTCTATCCTGACAACTGGCTCCATCCCTGGGTCTCTCTCAATCTCCCTCAACTCAACAACCTGGCAGTTAGCCTACCCCCATCCTCATCACTCAAATGCCAAATCCAGTGAGTCACCAAGGCCCAAGGTTCCTCCCTCGTGGTTGAGAGTTGCCTCTGGGGTAATAATGCCCCCTTTCTTCCAGGCTGCCTTGGCAACGGAGAAGGCTCTGAGGCACAGAAGCAAAGTGGACCCAAAGCTGTCCTCCATAGCCATGGCTGAAATCTCAAGCAGACCCAGGGTGGTGACAAAGGGCACCTAAGTATCTTCTCTACCAGTTATGCTACTCAAGGAGGACCATGGAGTAAGGAAAAGATGAAGGGACCACTCAGATAAGAGACACTGAATATAAGGAGGGATGGAGAGAAAAAGAGAAAGATGGTACGAACAGGGACAAGGAGGTTACGGGAAAGGGAAAGGAAGAAGTCCAGAAGTCAAGTGAGCAGGAGCTGTCAGGACCCCAGAAAAAGCTCTAACCTTCTGTTGAGGAGTGAAGAGCAGAGAGAAGATTTTTAGACAAATGAGACAGTGCCATCTAATGAAATAGTGTCAGGAGCTCTTAGAGGACTCTGGTATATGTCCAAACAGAGTTTTTAGTAATGGAGGTAGGAATCAGGAGGGTATTGGGAAACAAAGTTGATAAAATTAGAAAAAAAAAATGACACTGGATTTCACCCCAAAATATGGTCATGTTCTGAACAGAAGTATCTGAGAATCTTCAATTCAAAGTCGTCAAACCCAAGGAAGGACAAGCAAAGGCAATGACTTAGCTTGTATGTCCCACAATAATTGGCAACTTCCACTGCTAGAGTGTGCTTCCTGCAATGGCTGGTCTGAGATTCCTAATGTAATATGACCTGGGGGTAAGCGGGGAAGGGAGCTGGCACCTGGAAGTTCTCTCTTCTCCAAAATGACCTTTCTTATCAGGTCACGGATGCCTGCAGTTCCAGTTTTGTTAGTAAAAGGAAAGAAGTGAGTGGCCAGATGTTGAGTGCTGATCCCATGCTAGCTCTATACCAGGGGATTCATATACATAACACCCTTTGAGGTAAGGATGTCTAATCCCCACTTTACAGATGAGAAAATGAAAGCTGAACATGGTTAAGAAACACTTCCTATACCACACAATTAATAAGAGGTAAAGAATCGGACACAACTGAGCGACTGAACTGAACTGAACTGAATAAGGGGCAGAGCTCCAAGCCAAGCTCTGTTTTTCTGCACCAATGTCCCCAGTCTTTCTCCTGCCCCATGCTGTGGCCATCAGGCTTAACACTTGATCTCCTAAGAACAACGCCATCACCCCTAAAAAGAGTCACAAGATTTTAGATGTCAGTAGCTTTGCTCATTCACTCAGTACATGGCTATTTAGCACTTTGTTGGATTCATTCATTCACCAGGTATTTACAGAGTCTAACTAATGTGCCAGGCACTATGGTTTGGGGAAACCATGGTGAAAGACCCAGAAGTGATCCCTGTGCCCTGGTGGGGAAAAAACAATTAAATAAAAGAATTACAAATTGCAAATTGAAATGTTCTATGAAGGAAATAAGGGCTTCCCAAGTGGCACTAGTGGTAAAGAACTCGCCTGCCATGCAGGAGACATAAGAGACGCAGTTAGATCCCTGAGTCAGGAAGATCCCTGTAGGAGGGCATGGCAACTCACTCAAGTATTCTTGCCTGGAGAATCCCATGGACAGAGCAGCCTGGCGGGCTACAGTCCATGGGGTTGCAAGGAGACACAGCTAAAGCAACTTAGCATGCATGCAATGCATGAAGGAAATAAGCAGGAGACTGGAACAAAGAGAACTAGGGGAAGGGTGGCCCACATGGCCCACATTGGTACTCAGGACAAGCTCTGTTGAATGAGAAAGCACACATGGAAGGTGGTGGAAAGGGATTCCAAGTATCAGAAATAATTCATAAAAAGATGCAGAGCACAAAACAGGCTCATGTGACCGGATAATGGTAAGTGCAGAAAGCAGGGATGGGCAGGCTGCTTGAGAAACAGGTGGGGCCCCATTCTGCAGAGTTTTGTGTTCTCTTCAGGGACTCTGGGTCTTGTGCTACGTGCGAAGGAAGCCATGATGGATTACAATCAAAGGAAGAATGTTTGTAAAAGATTTCTCTGGCTGCATATGTAAAATGGACTCTTGCAGGCCAACTGTAGAGACAGGGAGAATGGTTAGGAGGCTGCTGCAGTATTCTAGAAAAGAGACCAAGATGGCCTGGATTACAGTGGTGGCAACAGAGGCAGACGAAAGTGGCTGGCCCTGAGACTGTCTGGAGGCTGAAGCAAAAGGACTCGCTCACAGATCAAATAGGGGTAGTGAAGATGGACGGCACTATCCAGTTTCTGCTGGAGAAGTTACATGAGTAATGGAGTCATCAGGGAGATGCTTTGGCAAGGGAAGATGAAAAGGTTTTGATTTTGAGCTCTTGGTTTCTGAAATTGGACTTATCCAGGAGATATCCAGTGGGAAATATCTAGTAACAATCCTCCTCTGTGGGTCTGGAACTCAGAAGAGAGGCCAACTCAGGAGATATCAATGTTGGGAGTTGAGCTGAATAAAGATGGAGAAGCCCAGGGAAGAAGCTGGTGTTTAGAGAGATAAAGTTCAGGAGGAAGAGGAAGCAAAGAAAACTGAGGAAGAGCGGCCAGTGATGTTTTAGGGGAAATAGGAGAAGAGGAGGTGAAGGAAGCAGGGAGAGATGCCGTCTTAAGGGCTCCGCTAAGATTGCTGAGAGGGAACGAAAGACACGAGAGTGTAAAGTAACAAATAAGAATTCTCATCTTAGAAGAGTTCACAGTCTGATGAGAAAGGCCAATATGATTGATGAAGGAATAAAAAAGTTCATGTAACATTTATTGAGCACTTACTATGTGACAGGAGCTAAGCTAACTGATTTACATGCATGATCATCAAAGCCTCCAGTGACATCAGAATCATTATAATCTTCATTTCACAGATGAGAGAACTAAGACTCAGAGAGAGTTCTTAGCTCACAGAGGTCACAGAGTTACGTAAGGGGGAGAAGCAGGATTTAAAGGTAGGCAGTGTGATTCCTAAGGTACACACCAAACCACAAAGGCATCTGCCTCTAGCTGGGAACATATATGAGTAGCTCATTCCCTTATTTCTCTCTTTGGCTCTTTCCAGCCAAACTTACTGCTCTTGCTTATCTCATAGACATCCTTGTTTGGGACCTGGGATGACTCTTCTCCCTGCAGTGACCTTGTCCAACATGGTAATGATGCTCAGAGAGGCAGCTCTCCTGGCACTGAGATTTCACACACCTCCACCCACTCAGAGCGACAAGGTTAACCTTAACAGGACCCTAAACCTTGCCCCAAGTCCCCATAGATGCCCCAACTCTAAAATCTGGCCCAGGAATACATAATTTTCATTTTAAACCAGACACAGATCAGATCAATCTCAAGTTCTTTGGATGTCGGTTGACATGGCAGAGCAGCAAAGGGAGTAATCATTGCCGATAAAACTGAGAAAATGGAAGAAAAAGCTCTTTTAGCTGAAATTGTTTCCTATAAAACAGTTTTGAAGGTAAAAGGTACTATCTTCTTGTCAGTGTCAACACTTCTCTCACTGGGTAAGTGAAATTATGTTTTTGTCAATGACGAAATCTCTCCAAAAGAGAGATGACATTTTGTTTGGTTTCTGGCAAGGAAAGATTGGGTCTGATGAAACTGGTAACTATATGGATGCATAAAAGAACATTTGCATAGGAGGCAGAAACATCACACCACTTCTTCCGTGTTCAATGAGTATATGCCCAGAACTCTTAAACCTTGCCTATTCTAATTTGGCTCAATTGACTTGATGAGTATTTTTCACTGAATTTCTGCCTGTTGTTTGTGTGAAAGATAGCGCCAGAAACTGCATGCTACTGCTTTCTGTCACCTATATTCCAAACTCACTGCTTGATTGTCAGCAGCCAATATTCAGATACATGTCTTAACTCTCTGCCCCATAGCCTCGAGCAGTGCCGCCTTGCTGATCCAACCATAGCCATAGTCTAAGACCCACTGATCTGAGCTCAGTTGTATCACAAAATCAAAACCAGATTAAGAGATGCCTGGTCCAGCATGAGGAAATATTCAAGGCTCCTGAGCTGGGGAGGCACTGGTTTTTCAGCTGCACTTTCTCCCCATCTGTGTGATGAATGGCACACCCACTGAGCCCATGAGACTTAATGCCCTCACTTCTAAGTGGGAATCCTCAGGACCTACAACTGCAGAAAGGGATCAAAGGAACTGCTTTGAAGGGTGGAAAGCAACTCCCTCCTATAGGAAATAATCAATGCCCCTTTATTTCATAGTTTCTGGGCTGAAGCCTTCAGTTGCTTAGCATCTAGTGGGAGCTTGTGCCCAGAAAGCAGAAGCACAGCTTGGGCGCACATCAATATATCTGGACTTACTATAACTCTCTAAGATATTAGGGGCATTTTTGTCCTACCTTAGCGTACAGACCTGATGCTCCCTTCGGATTTTTTCATGGTTGATTCTTCTCAAACTAACAGTCAATCTCAGTCATGGGCACATTTTAGAAAGATGTAAATGTGGACCTCGAACCAAGCTAAAATTATGCATGTATGAGAGGCAGAAAAGGCTGGGAGAAACAAGTTCAGAAGGAAGAGTTTAACAATTTTCATGGATTCATCCAAAGAATATAAGCAAATGCCATTTTTATCCCCAGTCATACAAATATTAGGAATTGAAGTGAAAAAGAATTTTTTCTAAATTATGCCATTACTGCAAAGTAACATCACATTTTCTCCTACTTCTGTCCTTTTCCTCTTTCTCCAACCTACCCTGCCACTAAATAAATCAAATTTACAACATAAGATGTGGTCTATTATAATATGCAACGTTATTTTGTGAGCCATCAAGACAGAAAAGATGCTGCCAATTAAACCTTGACACACACCTTGGTTTCAAAGATGTTGAAATGTGAAAAAAGGTTTCATCATAAAATCCATGAACCACAGCATACATACAGGCATACACACACATCACACTCGTCAATGAATTTTTCTTGCAAGAGCAGAAAACTGTCATGAAGAACCAATTTTCCAAACAGGCTAGATTTGTGCCACCCCTAAAAAAAAAGGAGGAGGTGGGGAGTTTAAAGTTT
Organism: Cervus elaphus; assembly: GCF_910594005.1. Lineage (NCBI taxonomy): Eukaryota > Metazoa > Chordata > Mammalia > Artiodactyla > Cervidae > Cervus > Cervus elaphus. The sequence continues at coordinate 62,092,079 of NC_057847.1, forward strand.
ATTTTATGGCATATATTTGCTGCCTGAAGACAACTCAGAATACCATTGACAGATAATGGACCACATTTCATATCTGAGAAATGTGTCTTATTTTTAAAACTGAAAGCAGAGAAAGTCATTAGATTTGCTTTCACTCTTGCCACAGAATGGCAGGGCAATTTTCATCAGACCTGCTCCTTTTTGTTTTCTTCATTTTCCATTTTCCTCTTCTCTTTTACATTCATCTTTATTCTTGCTATCTCTCTCTCTCTCTCTCTTTTTTTTTTACTTGAAATCTAATTTAGGTGTCTCCATATCTCATTAATGTGGCCTGCCTCAAAGGTCCTTAATAATAACTTATTGTACATGTTTATTACACTTGATAGGAAGTAATTTTATTGAAGCTCCTTCCGTCTCCTCGTTTGCAGGTAATCTTGTGTCTCCACATGGGTAATACTGTCCCTAAGAAAGTAGTATTTTTAGCAGTATTCTTGCTTGTTATAACCAGGGAGATGATAATGAGAATTCATGAGGCTGCAAAGCAGGTACAGTGACTCCATCTCCAAAATAGCCCAGTGCCTAGCTATAATGAAGATGCTTTGTATTTATTTGGCATAATATTCCTGACACCTAATAGTGACCATTTTCTCTCCAACACTAAGAATTTGTTTTAGAACAACTTACTCATTGCATTGGTCATTTGTTAAAGCCTTATCTAGGTCACTCATACAAAAGGGGGGTGTCAATCAATTGAAGTTTAATCATCCATCGAGTCAATATGTATTAAGGGCCCAATCTTTTCCCAGATATGCTAGCAGGCCAAAGGATAGGCCAATAGCTGAGACAGTCCCTGGTCTCAAGTTTAGCAGGAAAGTGAAACATATTTGAATTAAACATGGCCCAATATATTTATATCTTCTAGCTGCTATAACAAAATACCACAGACTAGGGACTTCCCTGATGGTTCAGTGGTTAAGAATCCACCTCCCAATGCAGAAGATGCAGAATCAATCCTGGTAGTGGAACAGGCCACATGGCGAATAAGCCTAAATGCTGCAACTAGAGAAACCCATGTGCCGCAGCTACTGAATCCCAGCACCCTATAGTCTATGCTCTGCAACAAGAGGAAAGCCCTTGTAAGGCAATGAAGAGCCTGTGTGCCCCCAAAAGACCCAAAGCAGACAAAAGCAACAACAGCAAAAAACACAGACTGGGTGGCTTGTAAAGAATAAACACAGTTCTGGAGGCTAGCAGTCTGAGATCAGGAGGTCAGCATGGTCAGATGAGGGCTTTCTTCTAGGTCACAGACTTCTTGCTGCATCTTCACATGGCAGGAGGGCCTAGGAAGCTCTATCCCATTAATTAAGCATTAATCCCATTCATGAATCTCCACCCTCATCATCTAATCACTTCCCAAAGGCCCCAACTTCTATTAGCATCACAATGTGCATTAGAATTCAATGTGAATTTGAGGGGAAAACACACACGCACACCACAGCATCCAACAGTCTCCAGACAGTTAAACTGGCACTGTCCTTTCTACATTTCCTCCACTGACCAGCAATTACCAACTTCTTCTCTGGATCCCTGTTCCCTTCAAATAAGACAGCTTGAACCTGTGTCTGTAGCATTCCCACCTCCTAATCCGACCAACACCCACAAAATACATCCTTAATAAAAAAGAAAAATGGATGCATCAGTTAGAGGCATAGTTTATTCCATTATTTATGTCCTCTGCTTCATTACTCTGAGGCCTTCAAACAAATACTAGAACATGTTTCAGTTTCATTAACTATTCACTATTGGAAATTTTCACATATATGAAGTAGAAAGACTAGACTATGAACTCCAAATACTTACTCTCAGCTTCAATAATTATCATCAATTCTGCCATTTTTATTTCATCTCTACCTTCTGCCTTTTTTTGTATTGGTTTTCAAAACCCAGATTTCCTATCACTTCACCCATAAGTACTCCGGCATGGATTTATGAATGTTTGGGGTTTGTTTGTTTTTTTCTTTTTAACTTCACCACAATGTCATTATCTTATTCAACAAAAGTAAGAAGAATTTCTTATTATTGCCGTATAACCTCCCTTGTGTTTCTCTGATTGTCTCAAAAATGTATTTTTATAGTTAACTTGTTGAAATCAGGATCCAAACCAGGTTTACAAATAGCATTTGCTTGATGAGTCTTGTAAGTCTCTTTTAATCCAAAACAGTTTTCTCTCCCATTCTTCTCCATGCTATTTATGTCCAGTGACTGAATGTCTCCTGTGGTGTTACCCAACTTTCCTCTGTATTTTCTATAAATGGGTAGGTAGATGCAGAAGTTTGATTACATTTAAGTTCAATATTTTTAGCAACAAGATGCTATAAACAATGCCGTGATGACCTACTGCCTCACGTGGGGAGGAAAAGAATGTCTAATTGTTGCACTTTTTGTGATAATCAATGAGTTTAAATCATGTCAACTTGATTCACCCACTAAAAAGTCTCTGCATGAACTTTAACCTAGTGTTTGTGTAGCCATTGATAATTGTTGCCTAGAGCCACCTGTCCATTCGAGATTTTTTCCAGTTAATCAATCACTTCATGTTACAACTACACCACAGAATGAGATCATTTACCCTGGTACTGATTAAGCTAAATCAGGGGAAAAAAATTATAGTTAAAATATGTTTAAAACACTGAAACACACTTCAGACAGTTATTCAAAAAATAAATAAAACTGGAACAATTCAACCAATAGATGCCTCCACCTCTTTTGAGAACGAAATCTCTGTTTTAACTGAAAATTTCCTAGACCACCTACCTGATAGAACTTGCCTTTTAATACCTACTGGGAAAATGCAAATGATGAAAAGCTTCTATGAATTCAGTGACCCACTGAACAGATTTCTAGTATATTAATCATAGCAGTAGTCTACACATCCTTGAAATATAGCAAAGTATGTGCCATAAAGATAAAACATAATTTTAAATTGTCCAAGTTTCAATCTTCCCCCTTCTGTCTTACATCACAAACCATGCCCTGTAAAGAGATGCTCACTAGAGAGACAATCGCTAGAGAGACTAGTGGAGGGAAAATTTCTTCAGGTTGAGTGTCACAAGAAGCCTGTGGGAATTTACAGAAAAAAAAGAACAAAATTTTCTGGACAATTTGCAGCAACAGGGGTGGGCCTAGAGGTTATCACACTAAGTGAAATTAAGTCAGACAAAGAAAGGCAAATACTATATGATATCGTGTATATGTGGAATGTAAAGTAGGACACAAATGAACATACCTACAAAGCAGAAACAGATTCACAGATACAGAGAACAGAACTGTGGTTGTCAAGGGGCAGGAAAGGTCAGGAAGGGAAAGACTGTAAGTTTGGGATTAGCAGATGCAAACTATTATATAGAATGGATAAACACCTATGGTATAGCACAGGAACTATATTCAATATTCTGTGATAAACCATAATACAAAGGAATAAATAAAGATCAAGAAAATCACTCAGTCGTGTCCGACTCTTTGTGACTCCATGGACTGTAGCTTACCAGGTTCCTCCGTCCATGGGATTTTTCAGGCCAGAGTACTGGAGTGGGTTGCCATTTCCTTCTCCAGAGGATCTTCCCAATCCACAGGGATTGAACCCAGGTCTCCTGCATTGTAGGCAGATACTTTACCATCTGAGCCACCAGGGAAGTCCTCATAGAAAGGAATATGAAATGAATATATGTGTGTATAACTGAATCAGTTTGCGGTACACAGAAATTAATGTAACATTGAAAATCAACTATGCTTCAGTAAAATTTTTAAAAATTAAAAAAAAAAACAATTTTAAGATTTTTTGGCCAGATTTTCTCCCCTCTCCACCCTTGGATATTCTCAAAAGAGACTGCAGAAGCTTCGAATACCTATTTTAATGATTCTGGATGCTGAGATTTTACATAACTTACATATGTATGTGTAAGATATGGTGTTGATTCAGATGACAACGTTTTCTTACAGATCTGCAACTCGAGCCAGCTCTCTTTTCTGCCCCCCACAGGGGTCCAGCAACTGCCCTCTCTGTCTCTCTGGTTCCAAACATTTCAACCATAGGCTCTACCATCACCATTCTACAATAATATTAACAGTACTCTCCATAAATCTAGAAGGCAAACAAGTATATTCCCTCCTAATCCCCTAAGGGCACCTTTTAAGCTAGAAGCTGGTTCCCCAAGACCAACTTGATAGCCCACAGTAGCATTCGTCCTAGTGGTCATCAAAGTAAAGAGCCCCAGTGGCCTACTCTCCTGCTGAGGCCAAAAACACACAGGGTGCAATTGCCTAGTTAGACTGATTGCTCACAAAGACACAAGGCTAATCTAGCCATTGATCTAAACTCTGATTTGCAGCATACACTGTTCAGTTCAGTTCAGTTCAGTCGCTCAGTCCTGTCTGACTCTTTGCGACCCCATGAATCGCAGCACGCCAGGCCTCCCTGTCAATCACCAACCCCCGGAGTTTACTCAAACTCATGTCCATCGAATCGGTGATGCCATCCAGCCATCTCATCCTCTGTCGTCCCCTTCTCCTCCTGCCCCCAATCCCTCCCAGCAACAGGCTCTTTTCCAATGAGTCAACTCTTCGCATGAGGCAGCCAAAGTATTGGAGTTTCAGCTTCAGCATCAGTCCTTCCAATGAACACCCAGGACTGATCTCCTTCAGGATGGACTGGTTGGATCTCCTTGCAGTCCAAGGGACTCTCAAGAGTCTTCTCCAACACCACAGTTCAAAAGCATCAATTTTTTGGCACTCAGCTTTCTTCACAATCCAACTCTCATATCCATACATGACCACTGGAAAAACCATAGCCTTGACCAGATGGACCTTTGTTGGCAAAGTAATGTCTCTGCTTAGGGGGCCCCCAAATCACCCTCCTTCCTCTATGTAATAGGCCATTTGATATTTCTGTTGATATTCTTCACTCAACAGTATTTTATTCCAGAATTCATGAAGCGAAACTTGAAATTGTGAAGGAATGAAGTGATTTGTTGCAAGCATAAATGGCTTTACAGAGAAGATGAGATGAGGAGTGGTTTCAATCTATCAATCAGAAAGAAAGTGCAAAATATCTTAGATGATAGTTTGGAAAAAGGGGTGGGGAAACAGAGTGGACCTGAGTAGAATGGTGAGGATGCCAGTTAAACAAGGACTCCTGCTCCAATCCATGCTCCAATTATTATAGAGCACTTTTTCCAATATTAAAAAAACAAGGGGGAACAACTTGCCATGATCCAAAAGGCTAAGTCTACCTCTTCCTCAAACCTAGCCCAAGATTCCTCTTAACACATTAGAACTGCTTAATCAGAACAAACCCCTAAAATGCAAATCAGGAAGAATATATATATATATATATATATACCATATTGACGCAGACTCCTGCCTTGAGAAATGAATGCTGACAGAAACAGCCATGTAACATCTTCTCAGAGAACCACTGTGTCTTCCTCCTGTCTTGACAACTTCAAATGAAACTGGATGGTAATAAAGTCAGGCTTAGCATTTGTTCATTCATTCATTCAAAAATATTTATTGGGCAGTCCTGTGCTAGAAGGTAGAGAGATAAATAGGACAGATTGCTGCTCCACAATTTCCTGATCTAACTAACGAGATTGAAAGCTATGCCACTAACCTTAGAGCCTTACAGTAGGATGATGCTACAGTAGAAGTGAGTCTCTCGTGATTAGGATGCAAGTTTCTAACTTGTCAGTGGGCAGCGAGTGGAGAAGAGGCTTGCATAACTCATTGAAGCAATGAGCCATGCTGTGCAGGGCCACCCCAGATGGACAGGTCATTGTGAAGAGTTCTAACAAAACATGGTCCCCTGAAGGAGGAAATGGAACCCATTCTAGTATTCTGGCCACAAGAACCCTATGAAGAGTATGAAAAGGCAAAAAGATATGATACCAGAAGATGAGTTCCCAAGTCAAAAGGTAGGCAATATGCTACTGAGTAGAGGGCAATTACTAATAGTTCCAGAAAGAATTAAGTGGCTGAACCAAAGTGGAAACAACGTTCAGTTGTGGATGTGTCTGGTGATGAAGCTAAAGTCCAATGCTGTAAAGAACAATATTGCATAGGAACCTGGAATTTTAGGTCCATGAATCAAGGTGAATTGGATGTGGTCAAGTAGGAGATGGTGAGACTGAACATTGACATCTTAGGAATCAGCGAACTAAAATGGAAAAGAATGGGTGAATTTAACTCAGATGACCATTATATCTACTACTGTGGGCAAGAACCCCTTAGAAGAGATGGAGTAGCCCTCAGAGTCGACAAAAGAATCCAAAATGCAGTACTGGGATGCAACCTCAAAAACAACAGAATGATCTTGGTTCATTTCCAAGGCAAACCATTCAACATTACAGTAATGCAAGCCTACGCCTCACGCTTTGATGCTGAAGAAGCTGAAGTTGACCAGTTCTATGAAGACCTACAACACCTTCTAGAACTAACCTCTGAAAAAAATATCCTTTTCATCACAGGGGCCTGAAATGCAAAAGGAGCAACTCAAGAGATACCTGGAGTAACATGCAAGTTTGGCCTTGGATAACAAAATGAAGCAGGGCAAAGGCTAACAGAATTTTGTCAAGAAAACATGCTGGTCATAGCAAACTCTCTTTTCCAACAACTCAAGAGGTGACTCTATCCATGGACATCACCAGATGGCCAATACCAAAATCAGCTGAAGATGGAGAAGCTCTATACCCTCAGCAAAAACAAGACCTGGAGATGACTATGGCTCAGGTCATGAGCTCCTTATTGCAAAATTTAGGCTTAAATAGAAGAAAGTAGGGAAAACCACTAGGTCATCCACGTATGACCTAAATCAAATCCCTTATGATTATACAATGGAAGTGACAAATAGATTCAAGAGATTAGATATGACAGACAGAGTGTCTGAAGAACTATGGACAGAGGTTCATAACATTGTACAGGAGGCAATAATCAAAACCATCCCAAAGAAAAAGAAATGCAGGAAGGCAAAGTGGTTTTCAATTTTCTATGATGGTTCAGTGGTAAAGAATTCACCTGCCAATGTAGGAGATGCCAGTTTGATACCTGGATTGGAAAGATCTCAGGGAGAGGAAATGGCAACCCACTCTAGCATTCTTGCCTGGGAAATCCCATGGAGAGAGGAGCCTGGGGGGCTACAGTCCATGGGGTCACAAAAGTCAGACATCACTTAGGGACTAAACAACAACAAAGTGGTTGCCTGAGTAGGCTTTACAAATAGCTGAGAAAAGAAGAGAAGCAAAAGGCAAGGGAGAAAGGGAAAGACATTCCCAACTGAATACAGAGTCCCAGAGAATAGCAAGGAGAGATAAGGCCTTCTTAAATGAACAATGCAAAGAAATAGAGGAAAACAACAGAACGGGAAAGACTAGAGATTTCTTCAAGAAAACTGGAGTTATCGTGGGAGGGAACATTTCATGCAAGGATGGGCATGATAAAGGACAGTAACAGTAAGGATAGAACAGATACAGAAGAGATTTAAAATGTGTCAAGAATACACAGAAGAATGATACCAAAAATGCCTTAATGACACACATAACCATGATGGTGTGATCACTCACCTCGAGCTGGACATCCTGGAGTGTGCACTCAAATGGGCATTAGGAAGCATTACTATGAACAAAGGTATTGGAGGTGATGGAATTTCAGCTGAGCTATTTCAAATCCTAAAATATGATGCTGTTAAAGTGCTGCACTCAATATGCCAGCAAATTTGGAAAACTCAGCAGTGGCCACAAGACTGGTTGGTTTTCATTCCAATCCCAATGAAGGGCAATGCCAAAAAGTGTTCAAATTAGTACAGTTGTGTTTATTTAGCAAGGTTATGTTCCAAATCCTTCAAGCTAGGCTTCAGCATTATGTGAAATGAGAAATTACTGATGTACAAGTTGCATTTAGAAAAAGCAGAGGAACCAGAAATCAAATTGCCAACATCCATTGGATCACTGAGAAAGCAGGGGAATTTCAGACAAACATTTACTTTTGCTTCATTGACTATGCTAAAGCCTTTGACTTTATGAATCAAAACAAACTGTGGGAAATTCTTAAAGAGATGGGAGTACCAGACCACCATACCTGTCTCGTGAGTAACCTGTATGTGGGTCAAGAAGCAACAGTTAGAACTGGAACTGTGACAATGGACTAGTTCAGAATTGGGAAAGGAATACAACAAGGCTGTAATATTGTCACCCTGCTTATTTAACTTCTGTGTAGAGTACATCATGCAAAATGCTGGGCTGGATGAATCACAATCTGGAATCAAGATTTCCAGGAGAAATATCAACAACCTCAGATACACAGATTATACCTCTCTAATGGCAGAAAGTGAAGAGGAACTAAACAGCCTCTTGATGAGGGTGACAGAGGAGAATGAAAAAGGTGACTTTTAAACTCAACATTTAAAAAACTAAGATCATGACATCTGGTCTCACCACTTCATGCAAATATAAGGACAAAAAGTGGAAGCAGTGACAGATTTTATTTTCCTGGGCTCCAAAAATCACTACAGACAGTGACGGTGACTGCAGCTGTGAAATTAAAACACAGGCTTTCTCCTTTGAAGGAAAGTTATGACAACACTAGACAGTATATTAAAAAGGAAAGGCATCACTTTGCTGACCAAATTCTGTATAGTGAAAGTTATGGTTTTTCCAGTAGTCATGTACAGATGTGAAAGTTAGACCATAAAGAAGGCTGAGAGCCAGAAAATTGATGCTTTCAAACTGGTGCTGCAGAAGACTCGACAGTCTCTTGGTTTAGGAGATGAAACCTAAAGTCAATCCTAAAGGAAATCAACCCTGAATATTCACTGGAAGGACTGATGCTGAAGCCTAATTTGAAATCCTTTGGCCATCTGATGTGAAGAGCCAACATATTGGGGAAAAACCCTGATGCTGGGAACGACTGAAGTCAAAAGGAAGAGAGGATGGCAGAGGATGAGATGGCTAGATAGCATCGCTGATTCAATGGATCTGAATTTGAGCAAACTCCGGGAGATAGTGGAGGACAGAGGAGCCTGGCATGCTGCAGTCCATGGGGCTGCAAAGAGTTGGACACAACTTAACAACTGAACAACAGGTGAAGGAAAGCTATGCTGGAGCATGCCTTTGGTGTCTTGACCTTGCTTCTGACTTATTGTATTTACAGGTGCGGCCCTAGAATATGCTGGATTCTATTCACTCCCCCTCCACTCCACACCAAGGAATTCCATACCTCAGCTTTCTGGGTTTTCTCTGGTCAAAGCTCTTGCCCAAGAATGACAGTCACCTAAGGAGGACAAAAGACGAGAATAACTTAATTGAAAGTAAGACTTCCTCCCCAAGGGAACTGCAGAAGAAGAAAGAAGAAAAATAACTCTTAACAAAGATCTCCTTCAGATACATGAGGGACAGCATGGATAAGATGAGAAAGTTGAAGTCCAGGCCCCATTTTATTAATTAAAAAACTTATTGCAGTAATTGTAGATTCACATGCATTGTAAGGAATACTATAGAGAGATCCCTGTACATTTTTCAAAGCTTCTCCCAAAGGTAATATTTTGCAAAATTACACTCTACTATCACAACCAGGATATTGACAGTCACGTAATCCACCAGTCAGTACAATCTCCCAGTCTTACTTGCACTCATTTTTGTGTGTGTACAATTTCATCCCATGTAGATTCACATGTCCATCATGAAAGTAAAGAAAATGTACAACTCCAACACCAAAGGATCCCTCATCATTTATGACCATATCCATCTTCCTAATACTTAATAACCACTAAATCTGTCTTCCATTTCAACTATCATCATGTTCTGATTGTTATATAAATGGACTCCACAATAGTAGCTTCTTGGGATTGGCTATTTTTTTTGCTCAAAAATAATGCCCTGGCTGTTTGTCTAAGTTGTGTATCAATGGTTTGTTCTCGGTATTGCTGAGTAGTATTCTGCTATGGAAGGCATGGCAACCCACTCCAGTATTCTTGCCTGGAGAATCTCATGGAGAGAGTGCCTGGTGGGTTATAGTCCATGGGGTTGCAAAGAGTTGGTCATACCTGAGTGACTGAAAAACAACAAACCATCTAGGACTGGCTTGGAGGAGCCTTAGGGGTGCCAGCAAGAAGGAATGCCAGGTGCCCCGGCTGCTCAGCGTGGCTTCTCCAACCAGGAAGTGCCTGGGGAGTCACTGCAATGCAGATTCCTGGGTCCCACCCCAGAAATCTGAGTGGGTCATCTCAAGGTGAGCTCAGCAAACTGCATTTAGAACAAGCAAACTAGATGTGGTTCCCCTGACCCCTTCTTCTTCCTAGTATTCACAGTTTTGTGTAATCTCTTCAGAGTGGGCAGGACCTATGACTTAATTCTCAGCCAGTAGAATATGACAGAGATGAATAGGTTATTGGAAGACTGGATTGAAGACTTGCTCTAGAGACACCGTTGCTGGCTTGATGATGTAAGTGGACATGTAGGCAAAGCCCTAGTGTCAAAGAACTGCCCGTGGCCTCCAGGAGTTGAGGCAGCCTCTGGTCTCCATCAGCAAGAAGTCGTGACCCTTAGCCTGACAACCACACCTGCCTCAGTGAACTCAGATGTGGATTCTTTCACAGCCTGGCAGTCAACATCTTGATTGCAGTCTCATGAGAAACCAAGCAGAGTGGTGCAGCCTCTATGGAAAACAGTACAGCGCTTCCTCAAAAACCTAAAAATAGAATTGCCATACGATCCAGTAATCCCACTCCTGGGCACATATCCAGACAAAACTATCCAAGCAGATAGATGCACTCCTATGTTCGCAGCATCACTATTCATACTAGCCAAGACATGGAAACGATCTTAATGCCCATCAACAAACAAATAGAAAAAAGATGTGGTACAAATATACCAATGGAGTGTTACTCAGCCAATTAAAAAAGAATGAAATAACACCATTTGCAGCAACATGAATGCTACTAGAAATTATTATACTAAGTACAGTAAGTCTGAAACCAAGAAGAGGATCCAGCTGAGCCCTGCCCGGACTCCTGACTCACAGAAACTGTGAGATAACAAATGCAGGTTGTCTGAAGCTGCTAAATTTGTGGTACTTTGTTATATGACAATAGAAAATGAATACAACCACTGTTAGCGGCTCCCCCCGCCCCCCGCAATATTCACATGTTGAAACTGAATCCCCAATGTGATGGTATTTGGAAGTGGCTCTTCTGAAGGTGATAAGGTCATGAGGGCAGAATCCTCATGAATGGGATTAGCACCCTTACATAAAGAGAGGCCAGAAACAAAGCTAGTCTTTTTTCAGCCATGCAAGGATACATTGAGAATTCAGCACTCTACAACCCTAAGGAGTCTAGAACAAACTCTGCTGGCACCCGGATCTTATACTTCCAGCTTCCAGGACTGTGAGAAATAAACGCTTGTTGTTTAAGCCACCCAGTCTATGGCATTTTGCTATAGAAGCCCAAGCTGACTGAACACCAGGTGAATTTTGCTGGTTCTTGCCAGGGAGAAAGGATAAAAATCTCATCCTCATGTATAATGGACTAAAACACAAAAAAAACTTGTTAAAAACACCTGGCTCTGTCATTCACTACTATAAACTTGGGTAACTTCTTTGGACCTCAGTTGCTTCATCTATGAAATGGAAATAAAAATAACTTTCTCATGGGAAAAAAATTTTCCCCAGGAATAGATATCCAGCCTACCAAGTGATCCTGACACAGAGTGGTGGACCCTAGCCTGGCCCCCATCTTGAGAACCACCGACCCAAACCGAGGTGAGGCTGAGCCTCAAGGAGCTGCTAGTCAAATGAAACCCTACAATCTTCTTGATATGGAAGACCTGCCTGTCCCCTGGGGGCCCTTCAGTTGCCCAGGAGCTTGAGTAACAGCTGCTTCCTGCCCCAGGCTACCATCTGCGTCTCCCACTCACAGCTGGCCCAAGCTCACACTCATGGAATCAAACAGCAGACACTTTGTAATCTGACCCCTTTTACCACTTTGTGAGGTAGTGGGGAGCTTCTGGAAAAATCTTTGGAGTCTTAAATGCCTCTGCTAACTTTTCTAATATCTGGGCTTCCCAGGTAGCATGAGTGATAAAGAATCTTATGCGCAGGAGACATAAGAAATGTGGGTTCAATCCCTGGGTCGGGAAGATCCCCTAGAGGAGGGCATGGCAACCCACTCCAGTATTCTTGCCTGGTGAATCTCATGGACAGAGGAGCCTTGTGGGCTACAGTCCATGGGGTCGCAAAGAGTCGGCCATGACTGAAGCGACTTAACACACGCAACTGGTCACAGGATCAACTTCTAAATGGCAAAAAGACTGTACAATTAGTATACATAAACACACATTTATTTATCTGCCTTAGTATCTGATTCCTCCTGTACACACACACACACACACACTTGCATGCATGCACAGAGGAATTCAAGCACCACAATACAAGGGTAGAAAATTTTTCTGTGGTGTTTAATGATGTGTCTCCTGAGCCTAGAAATTTGTTGACATGTATTTGTAGGAAGGGAGGAAAGAAAGAGGAAGGGATGAGGGGCAGGGTGGGGGTGAGGGGAGAGCTAGTCTAAGCAATGAAGTTAATTCAATGTTAATAAATGATTGCAGTTTCATCCTTTCATACCTCAAAGAAGTAGCTAGTAGAAATATTTTAGGGCTGTGCTATAGGGATTCATATTCCAAAGGCAGTTGTCTGTCCCCTTTCAGGGATAGTAGGGACATCTTAACTGCATATTTATCTGTCATAAAATACCCCTAGTCCTCAATCAGCTACAATTTGCAGCCAATTGAAGACAGCATGCATATTTTTAGAAAGCCTAGCAGTGACAACCACTGTTCACCCCGAGACTTCTTTTTAGGATGATCCACTTCCTGTCAAACAATGGAGTCACAGGACGAATGGCCCATTGGGGAAGGACCTTGTTAATGCACAATAGTCTTAATGGGCCAATCTTTAAACAGACTGCCCAGTATGAAAGCTGATTAATAACACAGTCAAATCTGAGAGGGAAGCTTCTCTTTAACTTTCAATTTCCTTCTCCAGCTGAAGACAGATCTGTAATATGATTTCAGCATGGTTTTTGCAGCTTCAGATTTCTCAAGCAATGAAGCCAGTTTCGTGGCAATATTTTTTCTCCTTCACCACTTCCCTAGCTTTAGGGGATCAAATTCTTTCAAATCTGTCAGCGGACAAATCTGATGAGCTTCTGCATTATTTATTGCCCAGTAAATGAGGGAAACTCTTACCAGATTGCCTTGGATCTCTTGGCAAGTCTAACCACTGGGCACACTGATGTCCTGTCTAATCAAATAATTTATGTACGTAGAATTGACATTTCTATCCATACTTCACACTGAAATGACAGAAAGTGAGTCACTGTCACACATTTTCCCTTTTAATTCCCACGAGATATAAATTTGTTCTTCTCCCTTTTAAGAAAACTTTTTACATTACTAGTCTTTCATTTGGAGCCATCACCTCTCTTGACTCTAGGAAGTTGGGGCAGAAGGAAGGGAAGGCACTGGAGCATGCCCTGACTGAGGTCCTCCCAGCATGTGATGCTTGTGCAGACATGTGCCTGGGAGAAGAGGAAGGGTCTGTCTCACACCAGACACCTTCCCTGTAGTGTGGTGCTCATCCAGGCTCCACTGTTTACACCAGGTTCCAAATGAGAGATCAGAGAGCAGCGTTGAGGCAGGTTGTCTGCCTCCTGGGTTTTGGAAGATGCCGAATGCCTGTGTGTGCTCAGTCGCTTGGTCACGTCCAACTCTTTGCAGCCCTGTGGACGGTAGGGGCTCCTCTGTCCATGGGATTCTCCCAGCAAGAATACTGGAATGGGTTGCCATTTCCTCCTCCAGCGGACCTTCCAGACTCAGGAATTGAACCTGCATCTCTTATATCTTCTGAACTGGCAGGCAGGTTCTTTATCATGGCACTAACCAGGAAGCCCTCTGACTGCCTGACTCTGTATATTACCCAGCAAATATCAAGTGTTCAATATGTGCAAGGGACTGAATCAGGAATATGTATAAAACAGAAGACCACCCAGTCGGGAGACGGGAATGAGTCTGTGCCACACTGAGCACTAGGCTTGGACACACATTTTCTCCTTTAATTTCCATGAGATACAGATGTGTTCTCCTCCATTTCATCCACACGGAAACCGAGGCTCAGAGGAGTTAATCAACTTGCCTATGGTCACGCAGCTGAATCTGATCCAAGTCCACTGTCTTCCTGCTAGAGCACAAATCACCCCTGGTCTGCTGACTATCAGCTATTGCTCTTCCCCAGCTCTTTGATTCCTCCATTCACAGTCTAGGTTTTTATTCTTTTTACTACCACAGTTTTAGGGGTACTCTCTCCCAAGATAACTTCCAAAAGGGTTATTTTATGTTACTGCTAAATTCACCCAACAAGTGGAGGCAAATTTTGGGAGAATGGTGTGACTCATCATCAAAACATGAAATGTAAACTCATCATGGTACAGCTGTACAAAATGTAGGATATGAAACTTTACAGAAAGATCTGAAAACCAAGTACAGGACTCCTAAGAAGGACAGGATTTGGTGGCACAAATCCTTAAAAACATAACTTTTATTTCTTCAATAGGGCTCTTCCTTTAAAATTGGGGAAATAAGCAAACAAACAAATGAATAAATAAATAAGGCTTTAAAGAAAGTAAGGGCCATAGAGAAAATCTAACGTGTTCCCTCTTTGCTGTCACCAATCACATCAACAACCCTCTCCACCCCCACATCATGGGGTGTCTCTTGCTCCTTCGTGCGTTCACCCCTAAGAGCAATGACATTTGCTGATTACTAGCATTAGGTTTTTAGAGGCAAAGGTGGATTGTGTTCGCCTTTCCTATTAGCCTAGCAATACCTCCCTGTATTTTTTTGCAGTAGATTTTCTGAACAGCAATAGGTTCTAATCAATCTTCCTGGCTTCATTTCTTAGAATCTCACAGTCTCCTCAAGGAGCATTTCAAACCTGATTTATCATCATTACCAGACCCTAAATATTCACCAGATTCTATATTATTTATTACACCTAGTTAATTTCCCTGTTCTGGACTTATGGGTTGAATCACAGAGCATGTAAAAGCTTATCCCCACAATATGTCATGAAGACTCTACAATAATGCAGTCACATTTCGAAAGAAGCATTTCACCCCTCACCGAACAGCTCTGAACAGCAGCTGAGCCCTTCTGCATCTCTTTATGATCTGTCCCACATCCAGTTACAGGCTCCCAGTGGCCCCTGAACTGTACGCCTGCAGAGGCAAACAGCAGACACTTCCCCACCCCTGTTCCGCCCACCCAAAGCCCTCCTCTGCTCCCCTATCACAAAGCCTGGGAAGCGGCTGCAGAAGAAAGTGATTCCAGGTCAGCCCGGTGGGCAGAGAGAGTATGCAAAGGTTATAGCAAGGTGAGAAGTGGACATAGGTCAAAGGACAACCCTTCAAGGACAGAACAATACTCCCAGCTTGACCCTCCTACAGAACAAACAGCCCCCAGTGGTGACCCTCTGAAAGAGACCCTACATCCTTCAAACCTCCTAACAGGCTATATGGCTTCCCAGTCCACACCACCCAGCACCCCCCTCCCCAAATGTGGGAAACTCACCTCAGAACAAGGAATGCTGGAAGGGGTGCCAACTGAATTCTTGTCCACAAAACATCTCTAATTTATCTAGGGTTCTGTGCTGTAAGACCTTTCAAAGCCCTGATTGCCCAAGAAGCTGCTCTCTGACTTGTGTTGGGGAATGGGAGGCTTATAGAGGTCTAAAGCCCCAAGAGACAAAGATGTCCTCTGTGTTGCTCCAGATGACAGAATTAGAACCAAGAAGACAAATTGGTGAGTGAGGGGTTTCTTCTCAATACAAGAAAGAACTTCAAACAGGGCCTCTTTCCAGACAGTTTGGCTTGTGGACAACCTAAACGGAGGTTAGGTAACAACTACCAGGGATGGTACATGAGAGGCAAACCAGGAACCCTCTAAGACCTCTTCTGCCTTGACGCTGGTGTGACTCTAAGGAGTTATCTACACGACACTCAGAAGGCCATCGCACTCTGCACCTGCAATGGATTTCTGAGTTCTTCTTGTCTGAGAGTTGCAAATTAGCACCCGCAAGTTGAATGACAGGAAAACCTCATGGTGTTCAGCGTGGCAGTTCACATGGGTTTATTGTTACATGCAGTATACTTAAAAATGGAAAGATTTTACATAAAAATCTGGATTTTTAAACTTCTCAAAAAAATCAGATCTGGTCATATGAGATCTGCATGCTGCTTGAAATTGACTAGTGGCGTGTCCCACAAGGCTGTGTTCTGCTTCAGTCCCCGCCATCCCCGACTGCCCCCTAGCATCATGTGAAAGTTGGTATTCTGTCGGCTTTCTGTTTCACTGTTTTTTGTTTTTTTTCCCAAGTCCTCTTTAACCACATGTATTTTCTGTCTTGCACCTGTGACTAGGAGTGTTTGACATTGCTGGAGTAGTGAAACCCTGGATGAACTAAGGCTCAGAGAAGTTCAGTGATTTGTCCAAGGTCACACAGCCAATTAGTATCAAGCAAGGAACAGAACACAAGTCTTCTAGTGATCCAGTGCTCCTTCATCTTGGCTGCCCTGCCAGCCTAGAGACAGCTCATTTCCCTTTTGATTGATTTGACTCTTCACATTCAGTGTATGCAAATTGCCCCTCAGCACTTCCATTTAACATTTTCTAGGGATCAAGTTTCCACATAGTCCCTTAAAAAAAAAACAATAGCAAAAAAATAAATCTTCAACTGACTGCAAATAACTGGCACCCAAAGACCAAACACCCTTTTGTGTGTCCAATAAAAAAAGCAACCTGATGAACACATAAGATTTCAATCTTCTTTGCAAAATCAGGAATAGGCCAAAACCTTATTATTTCAGAGTCTGCATTGATAGTCCAAATCAATAGTGAAAACAAGATTTCTGGGGGAAAAGTTTAAAGTAATTGGTAGAACACCAGGTGTTAAGCCACCAGAAGCACTTTCAAAGCAAGGAATTAAATACAAATAATTGATAAGCTCATTACAAATCATCTTTATCTATATACATATTAGGGGCTTTACAAGACATCTCTCTATAATCTAATTTGAGTTAACTGCCCACATGTGAAAATGTTATAACTGCACATCTTTTAAAATCTTCTGTAATCAGAATCTGTAAGCTGATTTAAGCTGCCTGTGTTCCCAATTAGTCAGGATTTGTACAAACTGAGTAAACTGAAGAAAAGACTGGTTAAGGACTTTCAAAGCTTTCGCTTGGGGTGGGAGGTCCCTCTCTGCAGAATCTAGGCTTCCTCACTCTGTCTGTGTGGTCAGCAGAGTTGTATCCTGCCCTGGCACTAAACAGAGATGCAGCTTAGGCTGACTTGTTATCAGGTCCCTACACAGCAGGGAGTTGAACTTGGGCTAGGTCAAGTCACATGTCACATTTATGCTCACATTTTAGAGAAGATTAATCTTAACAGAGCAGGTTAAAAGTAAGATTGCTTAATTGCTGAGGCCACTGGCATAGAGCTGTCAAGATTAGAAAAACGGGGTGGGAGATTACTCTCACTGTCCATTAAGCCTAATATTCAGTTAGACACATAATAGGCTAAGCAGTCACTGTGGACTGCCTACCCAGGATCTATGCTCCCTTTCTTCTTCTTAGGAAAACCCACATTATGGTTGGGTACTGATATTGATAAGATTGATAATCAGGTAGTCTAAAACAGATAGACTTACTGCTTTTTATAAAGAGCATCCATCCTGATGGTGTCCAAACTGTAGGAGATGTAACATATTAAGAATTTCAGTCCTCTCTCCTGATAATCTAAGGACCAACCATGACTATAGTTATGAGTCCTGATTAGTATCAGCTAATCATAATCATCCTACCCTTCTTGCCAGTGATTGGTTCAGGTACCTTGACTTGAGCCAATCAGTATAGAGTATTTCCCCTGTTGGCTGCTATTGGGCCAGGGTTGGATCCACAATCCAAATGGACTGAAGAAAGGAATACTTCGTCCATAGTGGAAGAAATGAGTTTTATCTCACTCACAAAGAACAAAGAAGGCACTTGTCTGGACTGTTAGGGCAGCCCTTCTGAGGACAGAGCCTACTCACAGAGGAGGGTAAGCAGGGGACAGAGCTACAGTCCCAAGGCTTTAGGCGCCGTGCCTGGATCCTGCCCTGCTTCCTGCCCTCTGTTACAAGAAACAGTACACTTCCTCATTGTTTAAACTACTTTAGGAAGGATTTCTATTCCTTACAGTCCAACATAGCCTATATTTGCCAAGCCAATCTATTCAAGACAGGTTAGAGGAACTTTACAGATAAAGCCAGTGTCTTAACCCAGCCCCACATATTTTTAATCAGAGCAGATAGAGCAATGGTTGTCAGCTCCCAAGAAGGTTCAAAGTTTTAATGAACTCACCCAATGCAAGCACACATACTTGTAACTGGGTAAGGCAGGGAGGTTGGCAACCTGAGGAAAACACGAATCTGGAGTAACATAGTTTCAGGTCCATCTCAGCTTTGCCTCTTATAAACTCTGTGACCACAGCAAAGTGTCAATACCTGTAAATTATGGGGTGAATATATGTCTTGCAGCACTGTTCTGAGAAGTCAATGAAATTCTGCACACAAGATAGAAGATCAATAAGTAAAAAACATTTTTCTTTCTCCTTTTGCCACACAAGAAGTCTTCCCAGATCCCTGACTCAAAGCTCCTGACTCCTGGCTTGTTCCATATTGTTCCATCCTTTTCCTTTCTTCCCCTTCAACCCTACACTTGTTTAACTCTATCCACAGTATGTTTTGTGTGGTTGGTATATGGTTTTCACTGATTCCATTTACTGGTACTTACTATGTGGTGGATACTGTTACGACATGTAATGCTCATGATCACAATCACCCAGTGAGGAACGTGATATGCTTGTTTCATAAGTGATGAAAGTGAATATAAACTTGCCCATGATTTTTTCCAAAGGTGAATTAAGAGCAAGGAATTCTAGGCCAATGGGACTCCAAAGGTTATACTCTTAGCTACTTCATTACCCTGTGTATCCAAGCAATAATATATATCATATATCTCCCAGTGGACTGAGTTTTTCAAAAGTAGAGCCATTGTTTTCTAAGGGAAGACAGGTAATGCCACGATTGGACAGCTGCTTATTCTACAACATCACTGACAACGCCCACTTTGGGCTGCCCATTGTACAAGCCTTCTTGAGGCCTGAGTACACAAAGAAGCATGAGATATTGTTCTTGTCCTCAAGCGGCCCAAATCAGAAGCAGAAACAAGATCTCTGCATAGAAAGAAATATGACATACCGTATCTTATTTCCCCAGGGAGAAGCACCACATCCAAGTGATACAGGAGGTCAAAAAAAGGAGACGACCAAGAACTGGAAGTGGGTGAGTAGAGTGAAGCAGGCAATGCAGGTGCGTGGGGACTAAGCAGGACCTCAGAGGGAAGATCCTGTGTGTATGGGGGCATGGAAGGAGATGAGGGGGGCGTGGAAGGCGGTTAAGCGGGGAGGAGGTGGAGGCAAGCATTGAAGGCAACACAGGATACAGAAGGTGTCAAAGACAGATGAAGCCTGACACTAGTTAGAATGGTAAGGACAGATTTTAATCAGCAATATACTAATGCAATAGGGAAAAGGGTCCAGCAGGAACTGAACCCAACTTTGATGTGTACAGAGGTGCCTGGGCATTTTAAAGGGAGGATGAGTGAATAGGGAGAGTGTTGCTTGATGTGGGGATGGGGGGAATTCAATAAAAAAAATGACAACCAGCTGGAAGGGGGTTAGTCCATGTGAAACCATCTAGGTTTGCTAACTGGAGCTTATTATAAGTGGGCTTCTGCTCTCCCACAGGGCCTGGGAGGCAGGGGCCCTATCTTTAGGTGTTGGCTGGAACAAAAAGTAAATTATTTTAGCAGCCTTGAGTTTTCTCAGGTGGGCACTTTAAGGGAGGCTAGGGGTCATCCTAGGGATGCAGCCTTGAGCTGTTAGAAATCATGTTAGTGCTTGTTCGGGTCTTTAACAGGTCAAGGTTGAAGCCTAGTGGAGAAGAGGACTCAGGGAAGCCTGACGAGTTTAGACAGGGAGACGGTCTCTGTCGGAAGGCAGCTTCTAGCCAGCGAGCCGGGCACTGACAGAGCTCCCAGCACAAAAGAGCAGTAGGCTGATGGGATTGACAGTGAGACGCCAAAAACCAGGCTGGTGGTTTTGAACTCTCCCTTAGAGGTAGGAGGAGCACTACTTTCATTTTGCCCAAGACTGAGAGGTTTCCCAGGAAGATAGACATTCTGTGCTACAATGAAGGAATTCAGGCAAACAAGGTCCTGTCAACCATCACCTACTTGGAAACACCAGGCACCCGAAAAAGGTGACTGCGCAGGAAGGCGGTGTGTAAGAACTCACGGTTCCAGGTGATTCCCCGAGCTGTAAACTTAAGGCCCTGAGCCCCACTGGCCCTCTAGCGGGTCAGGCTATGTGGCACTGTGCCCCAGTTTGCTCGTTCTGGGAAGAAGTGTTCCAAAGTGTCTGAGTTGAGATGGGTCTGCTTGCTTTATTTACTTTGCGACTCTCAAACACACAACAGTGTGCTCCAAGATTGGTGGAGAAGGTAAGACCATTCAGTGCTAGGTCTGCATTTAAGGAACATTGAGGAATTTGACTCATTGCAGGACTAGGTTGGAACTCACTAGTCACCAATATCTAGCTAGAAATGTATCACTAAGCACCCTCTTTGCCTTCCCTAAGCCTTGGTCTCCTCATCTGTAAAACAGGATTAAAAACACCACCTAGCTCACAGGCTTCCTAGGCGAGAGTATGCATGAAAGGTCCTTCAGGGGGTGCCTGGAATGTATTAAACATTCAGTGAGTAGCAGCTATGGTTAAAATTGCAGTGGTTGTTTTTGCTGGTAAGCATGGGGAAGAAGCACAGTTTTATCCACAGTGCTTAAAGGTCAACATCCTGAAATATTTCCATGGGGTTAGATTTTTGAGGTGAAATAAACCAACATGAGAAATCTGTCACATAAATAGAAGTTGACCCTGGGTCCCTTAGACTTATAAATGGCCATTCGGAGAATTCTGGAAAAACAAAGAGACTAGTGAAAAATACTTGTATTGCCCCTGGGTGCCATCCATCAAAGGGAGAGCCCGAACCCCCAGATTTTTTTTCTATGTCAGAGGAAGGCCAAAAGAAGGGGAACAAAATCCAGTTAACAAAAACATAATTGATTTCAGAAATCCATGAACAGAGAGCATCATTCTTGCTCTTTGAGGAAAACTCTATGAGCATTAAGTGTGGTTAACAACACACAGAGCTACACCATTTATTTATTCATCTTTTAAAATATACTCTTCTTTTAAGGCCTTGGGAAGAAAGTATAATTAAATCAGACCATAAAATATTGACACTAGAGCACTGCTGCAATAATGAGCAAAATCTAAAGGAGCACTCCAGGAGGGCACCTGTCAAGGGACCCCTGAGACCACGGAGGACTCTGAAAGGGGAGGTGCAAGTAGCCAGCTCCTGCCTGGGCCACTGCAGTCCTGTCACTATTCTGACCACAGGAGCACTTCCATACAGCCCACCTGGCCACCTCCTGGACTCACAGCCCCCAGGGAATCCTGGCTTTGTCACTTAGAAATTCTACTGCCAAGCCTGACCTCTCTAAAGCCTCAGTTTTCTCAGCTGGAAAATGGGGAAAACAAGATTGACTGCCCAGGATTATTTTAAAGACCAAGAGGAAATATGTGTGAAGTCCTTAGTTGAGTGCCTGGCACGCAGTGAATCCCAGGGCCTTTTCCCCTCTGTCATCTGAATCTCCTAGTCCTCCTGACTCTTCCAGACCCCCATCTCATATCACCTCCTAAAATATGATGGTATTGATTTAGCAATTATGTCTAATTTTATCATTATATGTTTACCCAACCACACAACAGCAGGGTAAATTCTTTAAAGCCAGACGGAAATGGCCTTTAAAAAAAAACAGAAAGATACACATACAAAATAAGGGGGGAAAGCCAGAGATGGCTTATTATTTAGTAAACACAGAGTGTGGATGAGACAATCTTAGCTCTAAATCTTTACAAGCATTGACTTGTTAGATGGTTATTATTTTTATGATTCCTATTTTACAGATGAGGAAACTGAGGCCTAGAGAGAGAGGTTAACTTGCCAAGGGAGCAGTTTGTCAGCTGCCGCACTGAGATTTAAGCTCATGAGGACTGGCTCCAGAGACCAAGCTCTGAACCACCAGACCCCTTGCATTTCAGACTCCTGTACCCCACAGTGCCTACCACATGGAAGACCCTCCACAGAGACCCATCAACAGAAAGGGAGGACTTCCCTGGTGGCCCAGTGGCGAAGACTCCTTGCTCCCAATGCAGGGGGCCCGGGTTCAATCCCTGATTGGGGAACTAGATCCCACGTGCCACACCTGAGTTCGAATGCCACAATGAAGACCAAGATCCTACATGCTGCAACTAAGACCTGGTGCAACCAAATGGATAAATAAATTTTTTTTTTCAATGAAAGTTTCTTTATTTCTGACAGTTTTTTTTTTTTTCATTTATTTTTATTAGTTGGAGGCTAATTGCTTTACAATATTGTAGTGGTTTTTGTCATACATTGACATGAATCAGCCAGGGGAGATCGGGATGGGGAATAAATATTTTTTAAAAAACAAAAAAGGAAAGATGATTTAGTCAACCAGTATCAATTTGCACAGGAGGAAACCAAAGAAAAGAGAGGTCACATAGTTTGTTTTAGATCAGAGAGACAATGGGAAAGCAAAGGGTGGACCGAAGTGTCAGATCCTTAGAGACTTCCTGTTTCTGCCACATCTCCCTGTGAGCCTTTAGAAGGACCAGCCATCCATGGATGGAAGGCACGGAGACGAAAGCTCATGAGCAAGCCTACATCTGTGCTCCCACACCCGTGGCTGTGATCTCACCCCACCACATCCCACCATGTGGGGTCTTCACACTTTGGATCAGCCATAACTTATAGCCTCTGGTTTTCAGGATTGCTTACAGTTGTGTGTGTACAAGAGAGTCAGCTGAACCTGAGCATGAAAAGCAGACCTGGGGAGGGAAACAGAGACCCAGCCCACAAGCCTCTGGCTGCTTACTGACTGCTCGCTTGGTACAAATCTTCACCAACTTCAGATAAACATCTCAAGTACACAAGTTTTCCAAACCAGATGCTGTTTCTGGAGGGCTGTAGAACTGCCTTCCAAGTATCGTTTCCACCTCATGTCACAACTTAGTAAGCTAGCTTTTTTTTTAAGTTTTTAAAGCGTACATCCCAAATGTTAACCCTTTGCAGTCCATCAACGTGTTACTTTGTGCTGCCAGGAAAACTCACTGTTGTGTGACCTGGACACAGCCTTAGGGACCAGGGGCTGAGTTCAAACCTCAGTTCCTGAACTTGGCAGCCCAGTGAGGGACTGGGCTTTGGGCTTCAGTTTTCTCATGTTTAAAAGGATAGTAAAGCCAGCACCTACCTCATAGGCCTGATTGAATGAGTTTGCATGTATGTACATACACTACACATACATATGTGTACAGGCATACCTCCATTTACTGTGCTTCACAAACACTGAATTTTTTTACAAATTGAAGATTTATGGCAACACTGTGTCAAGCAAATCTACTGACATAATTTTTCTAACATCATTTGCTCATTTTGCTACTCTGTGTCACATTTCAATAATTCTCACAATATTTCAAACTTCTGGAGGAAGCACAAGCTGGAATCAAGATTGCCAGGAGAAATATCAATAACCTCAGATATGCAGATGACACCACCCTTATGGCAGAAAGTGAAGAAGAACTAAAGAGCCTCTTGATGAAAGTGAAAGAGGAGAGTGAAAAAGTTGGCTTAAAGCTCAACATTCAGAAAAATAAGATCATGGCATCCAGTCCCATCACTCCATGGCAGATAGATGGGGAAACAGTGGCAAAACTAAGATCATGGCATCCGGTCCCATCACTTCATGGCAAATAGATGGAGAAACAGTGGAAACAGTGACTGACTTTATTTTTCTGGGCTCCAAAATCACTGCAGATGGTGATTGCAGCCATGAAATTAAAAGACGCTTACTCCTAAGTTACAACCAACTTAGACAGCATATTATAAAGCAGAGACATTACTTTGCCAACAAAGGTCTGTCTAGTCAAGGCTAAGCTTTTTCCAGTGGTCACGCATGGATGTGAGAGTTGGACTATAAAGAAAGCTGAGCGCTGAAGAATTGATGCTTTTGAATTGTGGTTTTGGAGAAGACTCTTGAGAGTCCCTTGGACTGCAAGGAGATCCAACCAGTCCATCCTAAAGGAGATCAGTCCTGGGTGTTCACTGGAAGGACTGATGTTGAAGCTGAAACTCCCAATACTTTGGCTACCTGATGCGAAGAGCTGACTCATTGGAAAAGACCCTGATGCTGGGAGGGATTGTCAGCAGTAGGAGAAGGGGACAACAGAGGATGAAATGTTTGGATGGCATCATCAACTCGATGGACATGGGTTTGGGTGGACTCTGGGAATTGGTGATGGACAGGGAGGCCTGGCGTGCTGTGGTTCATGGGGTCACAAAGAGTTGGACATGACTGAGCGACTGAACTGAACCGAACTTCATTATTATTACATCTGTCATGGTGATCTGTGATCGATGAACTTTGGTGCTACTATTGCAAAAAGATTACAACTTGCTGAAGCCTTAGATGATGGTTAGCATTTTATAGCAATAAAGTATTTTTTAATTAAGGTGTGTACACATGTTCTTTTTAGACACAATGCTATTGTACACTTAGACTACAGTACACTGTTAAACACAACATACATTGGAAAACCAAAACATTTGTGTGACTCACTTTATTGAAATATTTGCTTTACTGTGGTGGTCTGGAACCAAACCCACAAAACCTCTGAGGTATGCCTACTACGTATACACACATCCACAAACACATGCATATATACATATTGTGTATATACTATACCTATATACATGCATATAACTATACTATATATATATAGGTATATATTATACCCCTATACACATATAAAACTATAACTATATGTATATATAACTATACATGCATATATATGTGTATATGTAGATATATACACACACATATAACTACACCTGTATGTATTGTATGTACATAGTCTTATCAGATTGGCCAGAAAGATCACTGGAGATTTTCCATATGATGGTACAGAAAAACCCAAACAAACTTTTTGGCCCACCCAATACATACAGTATAATTATGGGTTGAATTGTTCCCAGATTCATACACTGAAGTCCTAACCCCCAGTACTTCAGAATGTTTAGAGACCTTGTTTAGAGACAGAGTCTATACAGAGGTAATCAAGTTAAAATAGAGTTTTGAAGGTTGGGCCCTAATGCAATATGACATTATACGAAAAGGATATTTGGATCCAGGCATGTGTGTGTCCACATGCCTGAAGAAAGAAAGACAATATGGAGTCACAGGGAGAAGACAGCCATCCACATGCCCTGGAGGGAGGCCTGGAACAGATTCCTCCAGAAAGCCCTCACAGAGAACCGCTGTGGTCTCAGACTCAGCCTCCAACCTGGGAGAAGACAAACCTTTGTTGTTTAAACCATCAAAGGGGTGTGTGTGTGTGTGTGTCTGTAGAAAGAGAGGGAGGCACCCCCACTCAAAAAGTTACCCAGCACATATAAGGAGTAGTACTTAACTGTGACCTGCTAACAGTAATAAGCATATTATTCATCAGAAAGTGAGTAGTTTTGCCCTGCACTAAATCCAGACCTGTGGATACAAAATTGCATATGAGGAACTACAGGGTGGATGTAGTCCACAGGCATGCTACAGCAATGCCAGGCTGGCCAGGCTCAGCTTTTCAAGCTAGACTCAAGCATAACAGCTGCACCGTAATGAGAAATAATGTGGAGTCTATACAGCTCGTCCTCAGTCCTTAGCACTAATGCTTTTCTCTGATTCTTCTAAGTCAAACATGAGCCAATGTCAACAATGATTTAACATTAAAACAAACATTCCCCACTTACCTCTTTCCAGCTTCCAAATACATTTCATGGAAATGTATTCTGTTATATCAAGTCAAGCTACAAAAAAAAAAAAAAGAAGAAGAAGAATGTTACATTATGTAGCTAATTATCTGTGAATGTGTCTCAATATTGTGCAATCAAATCACAATGCAGACCTTTGGGACTGAGGCTGAGGTAAGGTTGCAGTTCAGTGCAGTTCAGTCGCTCAGTCGTGTCTGACTCTCTGTGACCCCATGAACCGCAGCACGCCAGGCCTCCCTGTCCATCACCAACTCCCGGAGTTTACTCAAACCCATGCCCATTGAGTCAGTGATTCCATCCAGCCACCTCATCCTCTGTCTTCCCCTTCTCCTCCTGCTCCCAATCCCTCCCAGCATCAGGGTCTTTTCCAATGAGGCAACTCTTCACATGAGGTGGCCAAAGAATTGGAGTTTCAGCTTCAACATCAGTCCTTCCAATGAACACCCAGGACTGATCTCCTTTTGGATGGACTGGCTGGATCTCCTTGCAGTCCAAGGGACTCTCAGGAGTCTTCTCCAACACCACAGTTCAAAAGCATCAATTTTTCAGTGCTCAGCTTTCTTCACAGTCCAACTCTCACATCCATACGTGACCACTGGAAAAACCATAGCCCTGACTAGACAGACCTTTGTTGGCAAAGTAATGTCTTAGCTTTTTAATATGCTAAGTTGGTCGTAACTTTCCTTCCAAGGAGTAAGCGTCTTTTAATTTCATGGCTGCAATCACCATCTGCAGTGATTTTGGAGCCCCAAAAATTAAAGTCTGACACTCTTTCCCCATCTATCTCCCATGAAATGATGGGACCAGATGTCATGATCTTAGTTTTCTGAATGTTGAGCTTTAAGCCAACTTTTTCACTTTCCTCTTTCACTTTCATCAAGAGGCTTTTTAGTTCCTCTTCACTTTCTGCCATAAGGGTGGTGTCATCTGTTATTGATATTTCTCCTGGCAATCTTGATTCCAGCTTGTGCTTCTTCCAGCCCAGTGTTTCTCATGATGTACTCTGCATATAAGTTAAATAAGCAGGTGACAATATACAGCCTTGATGTACTCCTTTTCCTATTTGGAACCAGTCTGTTGTTCCATGTCCAGTTCTAACTGTTGCTTCCTGACCTGCATATAGGTTTCTCAAGAGGCAGGTCAGGTGGTCTGGTATTCCCATCTTTTTCAGAATTTTCCACAGTTTATTGAGATCCACACAGTCAATGGCTTTGGCATAGTCAATAAAGCAGAAATAGATGTTTTTCTGGAAGTCTCTTGCTTAACTACCATCCAAAACCCCTGATAGCCTATCTTTGTGTTCACCAAAACAGGCTCATTTTCCTTCAAGGAGTATTTATTATAAGTAAACTAAAAGTTGAACTCTTGATGGAATATAGATTTATGCTAGTACAAAATTCTGATTCTTACCTGTGTTATGAATTAGAGAACTGCATTAGATTGTGTGTGAAAAAAAGGGGGATTGGTGATGGTTAATCTGATGTGTCAACTTGGCTGGGCCACAAGGCACCCAGATATTTGATGAAACAATCTTCTGTGTGTGTCTGTGAGAGTTTTCCCAGATGAGGTTGGCATTTACATCAATAAGACCACTCTCCCCGATGTGAGAGAGCTTCACCCAATCCATGGGACGCCTGCATAGAACAAAAAGGCTGAGCAATGGAGAATTCTCTCTCTACCTGATGCTGAACTGGGACGTGGGTCTTCTTCAGCCTTTGGGCTTAGACTAGAATTTACACCATCAGTTCTCCTGGCTGTCACACCTTCAGACTCAAACTGGAACTACACCATCGGCTCTCCTCGGCCTCTAACTTGCTGTGACAGCAGACCTTGGGACCTGTCAGCCTCCATAATCACATGAGTCCATCCCTTACAAAAAATTTCTTGATAGAAACAGAGACAGAGATAGATGAAGTGATTTCCTACTAGTTATCTTTCTCTGGTGAGCCTGGACTACTAACACAGTGGCTGTTCTGTTACTGATTATTATTCCCTATATCACACTCTTTAGGAGAAACTACTCTTTGAATTTCATTAAAATAAACTTTGCTCAAGGGTGTGGATAAAAGGGAACACTTACATGCTGCTGGTAAAGATGTAAATTGGTACAGCTACAATGGAGAACAGTATGGAGGTTCCTTGAAAACCTAAAAATAGAACTACCAAATGATGCTGTAATTCTACTCCTGAGACTATACCCAAAGAAAACCATAGCTCAAAAAGATACATGCAGCCCAATGCTCACTGCAGCACTATTTACAATAGCCAAGACATGGAAGCAACCTAAATGTCCACAGACAGAGGAGTGGATAAAGAAGATGTAGTACATATAGACAGCCTTCCCAGGTGGCACAGTGGTAAATCATCTGCCTGCCAATGCAAGAAACATGAGAGACCCGAGTTCTATCCCTGGGTCAGGAAGATCCCCCTGGTGAAGGAAATGGCAACCCGAGGCAGTATTCTTGCCTGGAAAATTCCATGGACAGAGGAGCCTGGCCAACTACAATCCATGGGGTCACAAAGAATTGAACACAACTGAGCACGCACACACACAATACATATATACAATGGAATATTACTCAGTTATTAAAAAAAAATGAAATTTTGCCATTTTCAGAGATGTGGATGGGCCTAGAGACTGTCATACAGGGTGAAGTTAAGTCAGAAAGAGAAAAA
Organism: Cervus elaphus; assembly: GCF_910594005.1. Classification (NCBI taxonomy): domain Eukaryota; kingdom Metazoa; phylum Chordata; class Mammalia; order Artiodactyla; family Cervidae; genus Cervus; species Cervus elaphus. The sequence continues at coordinate 62,120,891 of NC_057847.1, forward strand.
TAAATACCGTACAACATTGTATATGTGTCGAATCTAGAAAAATGGTACAGATGAATGTACTGGCAACACAGAAAAGGAGACAGAGATGTAGAGACCAAATATAGATACCAAAGAGGGAAGAGGGTAGGCGGGATGAATTGGGAGACTGGGATTGACATATAGACACCACTGTGCGTATAGATAACTAATGAGCACCTTCTGTATAGCACAGGGATTTCCACTCAGTGCTCCGGGCTGACCTAAATGCGAAGGAAATCCAAAGAAAAAGGGATATATGTATACACACAGCTGATTCACTCTACTGTACAACAGAAACCAACACAACATTACAGAGCAACTATACTCAAATTAAAAAATAAAAAACACTGCCTCCTGCAGACACCATTGCTATGTTCCTTCCTTTCTGGGGCGTAAGAATGACGAAACTTGAACCACCAAAACACCAGGTTTTTTTCACCCAGAGGAACAGCACTAACCCTCACAGCGGGCCTCTTTGTCTCCCCTTCAGCTTACAGCCAAACCACAAAAATGGCTTACTAATCTTCTTGGAAACACCAAATTCTTTTTTGGAAAAGGGTACACATAGTCAATAAGTAATTCTGACTTATCGTAATAAGTAACTTATAAGTAATAGGTAACCAGCAGATCCAAATTTCATCTGCATCCACCTTTTTATAATAATGGTCAGGTACTTTCCTTGAAAGAAACGACTGAGTGTCTGACTTTCCCTTTCCTACTCTTCTTTCTCTCTGAACATAATGCCTCCAAACTAGAACCGAATAATGTAAAAAAAAGTATGATTTGAAAAATGTCGTATCACCTAACAGTTTCTGAAGCATCACCATGTTCTCTATAATTATTTTTAACTGTAGGCTCAACAGACAGATATGCTGGCTTATCTCCTCCTGCCCAGGTTTCTGAAAGACAAAACATAGCAATTACTGTTAAAGGAAAGAATTACAAAAATCATGCATCTTTAATGAAAGGAACAGGAATAGAAATACTATTATCAAGTTCTAGCTTGGCTGGTTCCCAGTTTGAGCCTCTCATGAGCCTGTCCTGCCAGTAACTCTGGCAGGGAGTAGAGAGAAATTTGCCCTGGGGGATCATGATCCCAGGGTCAGCCTCCTGGGGCTCCAGTCCTGCCCCGGCATTTAAGCAGCTGGATGAGATTGGGCACGTCAGTTACTCTTTCCAGAACTCAGTCACCTGTAAAATCAGGGGGTCTGAAATGCCTGTAATTAAGGCAGTTTAGCATAATGGTTGGGGCATGGTACCTGGGTCAGCCCAGGTGACCTAGGATGAGTTAACTCCTTGTTTCTGCTTCCTTATTTGTGAAATAGACACAATAACAGACTTCCCCCAAAGACTCTTTGTGAGATTTAACAGAACTAAATATGGTCAAATGCAGAGACTAGGACCTAGTCTAGAAGCCTTCTTAAATGACAGCTATTATGGTTATACTCAAAGTGCCTCATCACTTTTAAATTATTCAACTAGATGACTCAACCCCCCTCCCCTAAAATTTTTAGTATTCTAGGATTTCGCTACTGCGATATGAAGTAGACACGGAAGGAAAATACTAAAACTGAAAAGTCACATTTTCCTCTCTTTATCAATATATTAACAGAAGGTTAAAAGTCTTAGAAATTTCTCAAGTTCAAATGCAGATAAAATATGCCATTGATATAAAAGGATCAATTTCACAAGGGAGAAGCCTTAAAAGAGGTAAAGAGAAGAGGAAATGTTTTGTCTTTTAAGAGAAGGAAACAACATCCACTGAGCACCTAAACATCATGGGGTATTCTACCACCTCATCTCATCAAACTCTCCAACATCACTACAAAGCAGTCAATACTGTGTCCATTTTACAGATGGGGGGTTGGGGGCTCAAGGAGGCTGATTACAGTTTCAAAGGCATATGGCTCTTCAAAGGCAGACTCAGATTCCTCCCAGGCCTGACTACAAGTCTATCCTTCTTCCACACCAGAAGGCTGGCTCCAGAACACAGGCATTCCTCACTCAGAGTGAGAGTGGTTAGGGAGAAATTGTTTTTTGTAAGACAAATTATAATCTAATTGCACCAGAAACATTCACTTTTTTTTTCTTTTCCATTTATTTTTATTAGTTGGAGGCTAATTACTTTACAATATTGTAGTGGTTTTTGTCATACATTGACATGAATCAGCCATGGATTTATGTGTGTTCCCCATCCCGATCCCCCCTCCCGCCTCCCTCCCCATCCCATCCCTCTGGGTCTTCCCAGTGCACCAGCCCTGAGCACTTGTCTCATGCATCCAACCTGGGCTGGTGATCTGTTTCACACTTCATAATATACATGTTTCGATGCTGTTCTCTCGAAACATCCCACCCTCGCCTTCTCTCACAGAGTCCAAAAGTCTGTTCTGTACATCTGTGTCTCTTTTTCTGTTTTGCATATAGGGTTATCATTACCATCTTTCTAAATTCCATATATATGTGTTAGAATACTGTAATGGTCTTTATCTTTCTGGCTTACTTCACTCTGTATAATGGGCTCCAGTTTCATCCATCTCATTAGAACTGATTCAAATGAATTCTTTTTAATGGCTGAGTAATATTCCATGGTGTATATGTACCACAGCTTCCTTATCCATTCATCTGCTGATGGGCATCTAGGTTGCTTCCATGTCCTGGCTATTATAAACAGTGCTGCGATGAACACTGGGGTGCACGTGTCTCTTTCAGATCTGGTTTCCTCGGTGTGTATGCCCAGAAGTGGGATTGCTGGGTCATATGGCAGTTCTATTTCCAGTTTTTTAAGGAATCTCCACACTGTTCTCCATAGTGGCTGTACTAGTTTGCATTCCCACCAACAGTGTAAGAGGGTTCCCTTTTCTCCACACCCTCTCCAGCATTTATTGCTTGTAAACTTTTGGATAGCAGCCATCCTGACTGGCGTGTAATGGTACCTCATTGTGGTTTTGATTTGCATTTCTCTGATAATAAGTGATGTTGAGCATCTTTTCATGTGTTTGTTAGCCATCTGTATGTCTTCTTTGGAGAAATGTCTGTTTAGTTCTTTGGCCTATTTTTTGATTGGGTCATTTATTTTTCTGGAATTGAGCTGCAGGAGTTGCTTGTATATTTTTGAGATTAATCCTTTGTCTGTTGCTTCGTTTGCTATTATTTTCTCCCAATCTGAGGGCTGTCTTTTCACCTTGCTACATTCACTTTTTAAAAGTGCCCTTACATAAGTTTTGAAATGAAGCAAAAGATAAAAATCTTCTGCACAATACTATTCATGTATGCGTGCTCAGTCACTTCAGTCTTGTCTGATTCTTTGTGACCCTTTGGGTTGTGGCCTGCCAGCCTCCTCTGTCCATGGAATTCTCAGGGCAAGAATACTGTCATTTTCTAATTTCTTAATATTGGAAAAGGAAAGTAAAAACAGTTGTTGAATTAAGGATTGTGAAGGGGTAGATAATTGGAATGTAGTAGAAAAGAATTTGCAATCAGATGATGTGGGTTTCAGTCCTACTTTTGACAGTTACTAGCAGAATATAGTCACTCTCTCAGATTTAACAAAAGGCAACTGCAGGGCCTCTCTCATAACTTATAAAGTTGGAGTAAAAGATGAGAAAGCCTCCAATCTCTGTGTGCCTAGTTCTAATTACTTGGTTTTGTCTTAACAAAAAGAGTATTTCTAAAAATCTTACAAGTTTGAACACTCAGATACAATTTGAAATAACACCTCTGCAAATTCCTTCCAGGTTCTTCCTATCACCAGGAACAACTGGGGATTCACTCCTGGCCACAGATCCAGGCCTCAATACTCCTTTTTTCTTTCCCATGTAAAAGGTCTTAGTTTTTTCTCTCTTATGAAAACTCTGCACAATCAGTACAGATGCAGTCACTGCAGAATGTTTTCTCCTTCTGTTGTCCAATCTCCAGCTTACGGCTAGACACCTCATTTCTTTTTGCCAGCACCAACATTGGCTTAAATATCTACAAGCCTTAATGGCAGGTGTTTCTCCCCAAACCATATGCTAAGGCCCAGGAGTCAGAAACCAGTTCCTTTGTTTTGGTTGGGTTTGGCTTGTTTGTTAGTTTGTTTTTGAATCTCCTATACCTGGCACATGTTGTACCAAGTTCATGTTCAATAAACAATTGTTGAATGAGTGAATGAATCTCTGAATTACATTTATCTGTGCCTTGGTACAGCAACAGCTACACAATTTATGGGGCCCAATGCAAAATGCAAATTACACCCCCTTGTTCAAAAAGCTGAAAAAACGGTGATGTTAAAGATACTAAAATATAAAGCTTTTTTCCTTTGTTCTGTGGTCTCTCGTCACAGTGTTTTTTATTTGCTATGTAATGTTATTCTAAATAAAGAGAAATCTAAATTTAAATTATTAGTAAGAATGTTGTTCATCTTTGTACTGCATTGTGCTAGTTTTAAATGCAATTATAAGACACTTGGGGGCTTCCCAAGTGACTCGGTGGTAAAGAATTCGCCTGCCGATGCAGGAGATGTAGGTTCAGTCCTCCAACTGGGAAGATTCCCTGGAGAAGGAAATGGCAAGCCACTGCAGAATTCTTGCCTGTAAAATCCCATGGACAGAAAAGCCTGACAGGCTACAGTCCATGGGGTTGCAAAGAGTCGGACACGACTGAGTGAGCACATAAGTTCCGGAAGAATAAGAGACTTCATGGGTCCCATGCTCATGAGGTTGGCCCAGCCCAAGTATAGTCCAAACAAATTAAGGAATAATTGACTAAATCCGAGTTTACTCCGGGAATGAGTTTACCCAGCAGTAGCAAGCAAAAGTCAAGGACTTCTGCACATGGCAGGAAGAGGGTATTGTGGAATAGCTTTCTTCAACTTGTAATAATACCACCTCTCATTTCACTCATTGCAAACCAAATTTGTTCCCTTGGAGATGAAGTCTTCCAATGGTACATAAAATGTTTGAGTAAGTTTCTATCTTCTTTGGGAAAAAAACAAAAACAAAAACAGAGAAAAGAAGTTATTGATATAAAGAATTATGGATGGAGAAAATTGCTGGATTTTATTCACTCATATTCCATTCTACCTTTGTGCCTGCAAAAGGCTGGCAAGATATTATATCATAATTATGGACTCCCATAGCAGCTTGAGTATCCGTGGATCCTATTGTTCCAGCCTTTGCAAGCTCCCAGATCGCATCACACAGAAAAAGAGCAGGCACTAATTGCATTGCATATTTATACTTCCTTGTTCCCACCATTACCCACATGATGCACTGTGGGTTCTAATTAGCTCAATCAGAGCTGGGGTGGGGGAAGATCAAGTTTTAAGCAATTTCAAATAAATATGGGGTTTGCTACCACCACAAAATTTGGCAAAATGCTATCTTTACCCAAATTCGGTGTATCTCCCATTTCCAATGAAACTGGATAGCTTTTTTGTTGTGCTTAGATTTCACCAAGGATAACAGCATCTTAAATAACATCAACCTCACTGTTGCATTTTGGCATTTTCCTGGAATTGGAGAAAAAAAAATCCATTGTGAATGTACTTTTTGTTGGGCTCTTAAGTGATAGCTGTGAAAATAACAACCAATAACTCTTCCACACTCCCTTTCTTCTCTTTGTTTTATAATCAGCATTGCCCAGAATTCTTACCTTTAAATCCTTTGCAAACTGTAATGAATGGTACTTAGGAAAAGGATTTCCTAAAGGATTATATTCTGGGGAAATAAGCTTAATTACTCCCAGTATCAATCACTGATTTAAAGTTCTGAGAAATCACTTTCTTTTTTAAAATGAAAGCACCTAAAACTTTTTTTAACATAAACAAGAATAGGTCCCTCCTTTTTCCCATCATATGGCCTCATTATTAATTCATCTGGAATCTCAATTCTAATCAGAAAGATGGCTCCTGCAGCTTCACTTACAATCAGCACAATACCAAAATGGCCTCGTGCAATCACCCTCCTCACGTCTACAGATGACTCCTAATGAAGAAAATCACTCAAAGGCAACAAATATGCTGAGACCCAGTTTGTAGTGTCTAATGGCTGGAGCTTAGGGGTTCACACCAGCCATCTTAACCTTAACCTCCAGTCTCCACTGTGGCAGAGCACAGGCCAAGCCTGGCTGCCTTAGGACTGAATGCAGCCCACAAAACCATCTTGTTTTCCCCCCTTTCCTCCTCTCACCCCAGTATATAATACTTTGTTAGTGGCTACCACTTTTAAAAACTTTTTATTTATTATTCTTTAAATTTATAACTGCACTGGGTCTTCATTGCGCCACACAGGCTTTCTCTAGTTGTGGTGACCAGGGGCTACTCTTTGTTGTGGTACAAGGGTGTCTCACTGCCGTGTCTTCTCTTGTTGCAGAGCACAGGCTCTAAAATGCATGGGCTTCAGTAGCTGCAGCACACAGGCTCAGGTGTTCTGGCTCATGGGCGTAGTTGCCCTGAGGCACGTGGCATCTTCCCAGACCACAGATCAAACCTGTGTCCCCTGCAAGGGTTCAGTTCAGTTCAGTCGCTCAGTCATGTCTGACTCTTTGCGACCCCATGAGTCGCAGCATGCCAGGCCTCCCTGTCCATCACCAACTCCCGGAGTTTCCTCAAACTCATGCCCATCGAGTCGGTGATGCCACCCAGCCATCTCATCCTCTGTCGTCCCCTTCTCCTCCTGCCCCCAATCCCTCCCAGCATCAGGCTCTTTTCCAATGAGTCAGCTCTTCACATGAGGTGGCCAAAGTATTGGAGTTTCAGCTTCAGCATCAGTCATTCCAATGAACACCCAGGGCTGATCTCTTTTAGGATGGACTGGTTGAATCTCCTTGCTATCCAAGGGACTCTCAAGAGTCTTCTCCAACACCACAGTTCAAAAGCATCAATTTTTTGGTGCTCAGCTTTCCTCACAGTCCAACTCTCACATCCATACATGACCACTGGAAAAACCATAGCCTTGACCAGAAGGACCTTTGTTGTCAAAGTAATGTCTCTGCTTTTTAATATGCTATCTAGGTTGGTCATAACTTTCCTTCCAAGGAGTAAGCATCTTTTCATTTCATGGCTGCAGTCACCATCTGTAGTGATTTTGGAGCCCAGAAAAATAAAGTCTGACACTGTTTCCACTGCAAGGGTAGGCATATTCTTAACCACTGGACCACCAGGGAAGTCCAGTGGCTAACATTTAAATACTAGATGTATTTATATAAAATTCCAGGGTATCAGATTCTTTTTGACAGTGCATATGTTCTAGAAACAGCAGGCCCACATTCTGACATGATGCAGATTGGAAGGCACCATGTCAAGGTGGCCATCTTTCTACAGAACAAAGACTCTGTTCTCTGTCATTCCCGCTCACCAAACCAGTTTTTTCTTTCACTTACCTCACTCCTACAGACATATAAGCCTGATCCCCTGAATCCAAAACTCAGGGTTCTCCACCCAGATTTCTTCTTCAAATGGTGGTTGGCCTGATCAAAAGTGTCAGCCCATAAGGAAAGAAAAGGAGAAAGCAGAAGGTTCTATTTCTGTAAACTTATAGAGGAAGGATCGAGCACCATCATTCCCTCACTCAACTCATCTTTATTGAGCACCCACCTTGTGCCTGGTAGAGTCTGAGGAGCTGGAGATGCAGTGGCAACAGGATAAGATCCTTGCCTTCACCAAGCTCTCTTTATCTTGTAAGACAGGCCCTAACTAGAAAAACAAATATGCATCATGTTAGATAAACAGTGAATGCTTAGAGACTGAACATACAAATAGATGACAGCAGAATATATATATAAATAGAATTCTGACCCACAATTTGCAGCAAGCTGCCCAAGAAACCAACCCAGGAAGCCAGCCTGCTATAATCAGACTTGCAGGAGGTCAGACCACTATCTCCAATGATAGTTTAGGAAGCCAGGCAATAACCCCTTGTAACAATTGGCTCCAAGTGGACAGGGCTTGATTAATAACTGGAGGCTTCCCTAACTTTTCCCCTGCTTCCAACCAGAGAAGGCTAAGTGTGCACCCCTAACCACTGACATAGGAGGCCCCTTCTAGTTAGCCTACCTAAAGCTTCCCCAGTACAACAGTTTACAGTGAGGGCATAACCCAGGGAAAGCCTTCCCCTTTTCCATGTAAAGCTTTCCCACTCCTCTGCCTGCCTTTGAGTCTCTGTCAAATGCAAGGGATGCTGGCTGACTCTCATGCTGGAGCAAATTCTGAATAAGTAGCCTTTGTTTATTCTCCTTTGAATTGGCTTCCTTTATTTCCACAGGGCTTTAAAGCAAAAGAGAGTTAAAGGGATGGACTGATGAGCGGATGGGGAGGTTGGGAGAGAGGTGATGCTGGGGGTGAGAAGAGAGGAGAAGGGATGGAGACTCATGTGACTCTGATGGAGAAGCATCCTGAGGAGAGGGAACAACAAGAGAGCAAACTGGTGTGTTCTAGAATCAGCGAGGAGCAGAAGGGCAGGGGAGAGAGGAAACGTAAGGAGATGCCAGGGTACATGGGGGCCTGTCGGCCTCAGGAGGGACTCTGGATTACCTCCTGGGTGGAAGAGAAAGGTAGTGTCAGGTGCTGAGTAGGAGGGTCACATGTCCAGCCTGCTGTGTGGAGAATAAGGGGGAAAGTGGAGGTGGCAGAGTGGTTATGGCCCATCGCAGAGATCCACATTGCAAGGTCATGGCCACCAGGACCAGCGAGGAGCAATGGGAGTGGCTAGATGCAGCCAGATTCAGGATACTAACACCACTGAGGTGTTCAAGGCGAGGTGATAAGTCCCCCCTTCTTCCTATTTTCCAACCCACTTTAGTACCCCTCCTGTATCCACCCCCTGGTATCCCAGTACCACCCTTTACAAAGTCACTTGTCCAGCAGAACAACTAGAGATAGACAGATGAAGCCAAGAGTGGATGAGGTCAAGCATGGGGCCTGGGAGCTTATGAGGAGGGAACAGGAGTGGTAATAGCCAAGCCAGGGTGCTCTTTGTGTGGAAAATCCTCAGGCTCCTTATGTAAAAGTTTCTACCCAAGTCAGGAGACCCCCCAACCTCTGAGAGTGCCTTCCTTAAGAGGGTCCAACCCAAAGCTTTTCTCTATTTCTCAGTCTGCTTTAGTCCCCTTTCCTGGGGGTGCCAGGACCTTGTGGTAAACACTGTTGATGCCCACATCTCATTCCCCTCACCACGTCTGTCTGTGCAAGCCAGCTTGACGTCCAGCCATCTTTCCAGGCTACAGGGGTCTGGGAATGTGAATGCCTCCTCTACTCCCCAGCCTTGCCTCCCCACCACCCCACCCCACACAGCAATCCTGGACAATGCCCAGTAGGTGGGAGATGAAGCACTCCAGCTTTCTCTCCCCTTGACCCAGGGTTGTTTTGAAGTGTGTGTTTGTACCATTTTTCAAAGTGACCCACTGTGGCAACCAGCTGGATAGCACTCTTTCTGTCTCTCCTCACCCCCACCTAATGTCGCCTTGCCCAATCAACAACTTGCCCTTGAATTCTTGGCTCAAGGTCAGATTCTGGGGGACCCAAATTCAGACCACCTGCTTCGATCTGATGTTCATATGTTGAAAATCTAACTTTCAAAGTGATAGTATTAAGAAGTGGGGCCTTTGGGATGTGATTAGGTCATGAGGGGAAAGCCCTCAAAAATGGGCTTTATCATCCTTAAAAAAGAGGCCCCCACTGGGCTCCCTAGCCCCTTCCACCACCCAAAGATACAATAAGAAGTCCCCAGTCTACAAGCTGGATGAGACTTACCACCAGAACCTGACCTTGCTGGCACGCTTATCTTGAACTTCCAGCCTCTAGAATGGTGAGCCATAAATTCTGACTCTTGATAAGCCACTATCTATGGTATTTTGTTATAGCAGCCAGAACAAACCAACACAATATCTATGACAGACTTTTTTTTTCAATTCCTAGATAGTATCCATGTACTTCAAAACAAAAACAAACAAATCACCTCCAAGTCATGGTTTATAAATACCATTGCCTTCTAAAAGTAACCATGCTCCTTTGAAGAAAGGCTGATTCTAGAGCTGTGGCAGGGAACATACAAAACAATCATGAAACATCCTCCATGCCCCCAAAAGTGAGGAAGTGCTCAAAGAATGATGAGACCATGCTAAATGAGCACAGGAGGCAAGTTGAAGGAGTTCCTACTGGCTAAATTTGGGGCAACTTCAATATTAAAATAAGTAAAAATATTGATGTATTATAACCCACTGAGTCTATCCAGATAATAAAGAAATTAAAGAAATAAACATGAAAAAGGAAAAGGCTCTTCTTTTTAACACAATGTTGACTAGTAAGTAAATAATTAGTAAAACCACATGGCAAGAATTGAGGGAAAAACAAATCACCAATGATGGTAAATCTAGAAAGTTTGATGAGAAATGGGATACTTATATGGTCACAAAGTATCTCCCCACAAATTATTCATTAATTACAAAGGGGAAAATAGTATCTATACAGTAGAGAAAGTGGAGCAAAATAAAGACTATTTCTTAGACATGCCCAAAGATTTTCACTTGTTCTTTAGTCAGAAAGGTATGGGGAATAAAAGCAGGAATCCAGTGACTGTATTACATGCATCTTTGTTATATAAGCTATGCTAACATCAATGCCCTAGTTACCTATACACAGGGTTAGGGTCTTCCTTACCTATATCTTTTACTCTTTTCATTAAGCCTAGGTTTTTTTAGAGAACCACGCCACATCCAGATGAGCCCCACTGAATCACCTCCTTCAGGCCATGCATCACTGCCCCACAAAGTCAGCAAGTGTTTGCTACCAGTCTATCTAGGCTTCCTGAAGCCAGAAGAATTATTCCTTCAAGTATTACCCAGAGTTAATTTTGTATATTTCAATGCCATTCACAGGCCATGATTAATACCCAAGATGCAGAGGCAAAATCACTTGCCTTATAAAAATTCTATAAGTAGTACAAAGGACAACTTTGTAGTATAATTAGCATACACCTTGGACCATAATCTGAAAACTGCCTACACATTCTTCTCTGCAATTTTATCATTCACTTTTAAATGGCACTGACCTAGCAACTTCTCATACAGCCTCTCCCTACTTCTCAGGAAATACAGAGAAGGCTTAACTTTTATGCTTCAACCTCCAAACAGTCTATACATTCACATGTATTATCACACGAAACCCCTTTTCCTATGCTTTCACTCAACACTTTCACTCAACAGCTAAGGAATGATCAATTCAAGCTATCACACACTGATGTTACCCAAGAGTGAACTGTTCTGTTTCAGTCCAGAGATATTTGTGCCAGTATTTGGATGTTTATTATATTTTGTCCTATTATTTTCTAAAAATGAATAAAAAACAGAAAAAGGAAAGTGCTGATACAAGTGATAAGAAGTATAGTTCATGTTAAACAGTACAACTGAGACAAAGACAAAAATCATTAAGCAGCCAGAAGACAAAGAATCTTCCACCTTAATCTTATTCTCATTGGACTTAGGCAGGTCAATTGTATATTCAATTAACTGAGAAGGAAAAGAACAGAATTAAAGAACATGTACCAAATGTTAGCAATAAATCATAAATAATTGTGTTTTTTAAAATGGAGGTGTAATTAGGGATCTTATCACCTTTTCAGCTCTCTGGGAATGGAACCCCTTCCTCCTTTATATCAAATAAGTCTATTATCTGGCTTTCCCACATGCAATTCTTGTACAAATTTTCAAGAATGTATTATACATGAAAGGAGGGAACTGCCTGTATACTTAGGATCAAAACAAAGAGGCAGAAATATTAAAGTGTAAACTAATATCAACCTAATACCAGTATCCAAAAGGAACTTAATTGTACTTAAATGTGAATAAAGCTGAACTGAGAAACCAAATCATGAGCTTCTCCCCAGGACAGAGACCAACTGAACAAAAATACAATGACAAATACCTTTAAGACAAACCTCCACAAATATGAAACAACCCACACACAAAGGTATTTATGACTGATGCAAACTGGAAACCCAAATGTCTCTCAGTAGGGGGCTGGTGAATAGCTTATAATACACAACAGAAAGCCACATAGCGAAGTCAAGATCTCCATGAATTAACATGGAGTGACTTCAAGAAAATACTACTTAGTAAAAAAATATAAAAGTACAAAATACTATACAGTTTGACATTTTTTATATGAGAAAGATGATAACTTGCTTATTTTTGAAAGAAACATAAAAAAAGCTAATATCTATAGAGGATAGTGGCAATGTATGGAGAAAAAAGAGATAGAAACTTCCCTAAATATATTTTTGCATATAATCTTGATTTTTGAAAATGTGTAAATATTTAAACATTATTTAAACATTAAATAAAAATAAGCCATAAAATCATACACAGAAACAAAATGAATTCAACTGCCTATAAAATTGGTAGCCACACAGAGAAAAGCATATTCAAAATTGCTTTGAATACAAAACTATGACTGTACCTCCTAGGGTGTATATTCTAAAGGCAAAGAACAGAAGAAATGTTAAACTTGGTGGGTTTACTATGCACTTAATATTAGAATTACAATTTTTAAATTATTTAATGATTACTGACTTTTAGGGGAGCACAGATGAGAATTTTATACCCAGCCAAGTTATCTCTCACATGTAAAATATACTATCACCTATTCTTCTGGGGGAAAAGAAGCCACTTAACAATGTGCTTCAGGAACCAAGGAAAGAATCATATTTAAGAGATCAAAAATGTGTCAGTTGCATAAAATGAGTTACCAGTCTTATCTTACTCAGTCTGGACCTCAAATAAGAACATCTGTTGGATTTTTATGTTACAAGATGTATTCCACACCCCAGGATATAGATGACCCTTCAGTGCTAACCTTGGCTGCTTTCTCTATTTTAACCAGTGTCAGAAAGCGTGTTCATTGAGCTCTGTTCTTTACTCCAGAGTTCAAATAAAAGTTTTTGCCATGTTTTCTTACCAGTTAAAATAACCTATACTATTCTGTTTCAGTATTTTCTCCAAGAATCACAGGGACCACAACCTTATCTAACTCAATGAAATTATGAGCCATGCCATGCAAGGCCACCCCATATGGACAGGTAATTGCTGAGAGCTCTGACAAAACATGGTTCACTGGAGAAGGGAATGGCAAACCATTTCAGTATTCTTGCCTTGAGAACCCCATGAACAGTTTGAAAAGGCAAAAAGATAGGACACTGAAAGATGCATTCCCCAGGTCAGTAGGTGCCCAATATGCTGTTGGAGAAGAGTAGAGAAGTAACTCCAGAAACAATGAAGAGTCAGAGCCAAAGTGAAAACAACTCCCAGCTGTGGATGTGAATGGTGATGGAAGTAAAGTCCAATGCTGTAAAGAACAATGTTGCATAGGAATCTGGAATGTTAGGTCCATGAATCAAGGTAAATTGGAAGTGGTCAGACAGGAGATGGCAAGAGTGAACAATGACATTTTAGGAATCAGTGAAATAAAATGGACTGGAATGGGTAAATTTAATTCAGATGACTATCTACTACTGTGGGCAAGAATCCTTAGAATAAATGGAGTAGCCCTCATAGTGAAAAAAAAGAGTCCAAAATGCAGTACTTGTGTGCAATCTCAAAAACAACAGAATGATCTGTTTGTTTCCAAGACAAACCATTCAATATCAGGGTAATCCAAGTCTATACCCCAACCACTTATGCCAAAGAAGCTGAAGTTGAACAGCTCTATGAAGACCTACAAGATCTTCTAGAACTAACACCCAAAAAAGATGTTCTTTTCATCATAGGGGACTGGAATGCAAAAGTAGGAAATCAAAAAATACCTGGAGTAACAGGCAAATTTGGCCTTGGAGTACAAAATGAAGTAGGGAAAAGGTTAACAGAGTTTTGCCAAGAGAATGCACTGGTCATAGCAAACACCCTCCTCCAACAACACAAGAGATGATTCTATACATGGACATCACCAGATTGCCAATACTGAAATTAGATTGATTACATTCTTTGCAGCCAAAGATGGAGAAGCTTTATATTGTCAGCAAAAACAAGACTGGGAGCTGACTGTGGCTCAAATCATGAACTCTTTATTGTCAAATTCACACTTAAATTGAAGAAAGTAGGGAAAAGCACTAGACCATTCAGGTATGGCCTAAAACAAAGTCCTTATGATTATGCAGTGGAAATGACAAATAGATTCAAGGGATTAGATCTGATAGAGAGAGTGCCTGAAGAACAGTGGAAGAAGGTTTATAACATTGTACAGGAGGCAATGATCAAAACCATCCCCAAGAAAAAGAAATACAAAAAGGCAAAATGGTTGTCTGAGGAGGCCTTACAAAGAGCTGAGAAAAGAAGAGAAGTGAAAGGCAAAGGAAAAAAGGAAAGATACACCCATCTGAATGCAGAGTTCCAAAGAATGGCAAGGAGAGATAAGAAAGGCTTCCTCAGTGATCAATGCAATGAAAAAGAGGAAAACATTAGAATTGGAAAGACTAGAGATCTCTTTAAGAAAATTAGAGATACCAAGGGACTACTTCATGCAAAAATGGGCACAAAAAAGGACAGAAATGGTATGAACCTAACAGAAGCAGAAGATATTAAGAAGAGGTGGCAAGAATACACAGAAGAACTATACAAAAAAGATTTTCATAACCCAGACAACCATGATGGTGTGATCACTCACCTAGACCCAGACATCCTGGAATGAGAAGTCAAGTGGGCCTTAGGAAGCATCACTATGAATAAAGCTAGTGGAGGTGATAGAATTCCAGTTAAGCTATTTCAAATACTAAAATATGATGCTGTGAAAATGCTGCACTCAATATGCCAGGAAATTTGGAAAACTCAGTAGTGACCACAAGCCTAGAAAAGGTCAGTTTTCATTCTAATCCCAAAGAAGAGCAATGACCAAGGATGTTCAAGCTACTGCACAACAGTACTCATCTCACATGGTGGTAAAGAAATGCTCAAAATTCTCCAAGCCAGGCTTCAACAGTACATGAACTGTGATGTTCAAGCTGGATTTAGAAAAGGCAGAGGAACCAGAGATCAAATTGCCAACATCTGTTGGATTCTTTAAAAAGCAAGGGAATCCCAGAAAAACATCTACTTCTGCTTTATTGACTCCAAAGCCTTTGACTGTGTGGATCACAACAAACTGGAAAATTCTTCAAGAAATGGGAATACCAGATCACCTTACCTGCCTCCTGAGAAATCTGAATGCAGGTCAAGAAGCAACAGTTAGAATCAGACATGGAACAACAGACTGGTTCCAAATTGGGAAAGGAGTGTGTCAAGGCTGTATATTGTCACCCTGCTTATTTAACTTATATGCAGAATACATCATGAGAAATGCCGAGCTGGATGAAGCACAAGCTGGAATCAAGATAGTCAGGAGAAATATCAATAACCTCAGATATGCAAAGAACACCACCCTTATGGCAGAAAGTGAAGAAGAACTGAAGAGCCTCTTGGTGAAAGTGAAAGAGGAGAGTGAAAAGTTGGCTTAAAACTCAACATTCAAAAGACTAAGATCATGTCATCCAGTCCCATCACTTCATGGCAAATAGATAGGAAAACAATGGAAACAGTGACAGACTTTATTTTCTTGGGCTCCAAAATCACTGCAGATGGTGACTGTTCAGTTCAGTTCAGTTCAGTCGTTAGGGTGACTGTAGCCATGAAACAAAAAAATAAAAAATAAAAGATGGTTGCTCCTTGGATGAAAAACTGACCATTCTAGACACCATATTTAAAAGCAGAGACATTACTTTGCCAACAAAGGTCTGTCTAGTCAAAGGTATGGTTTTTCCAGTATTCATGTATGGATGTGAGAGCTGGACTATAAAGAAAGCTGAGTGCCGAAGAATTGATGCTTTTGAACTGTGGTGTTGGAGAAGACTCTTGAGAGTCCCTTGGACTGCAAGGAGATCCAACCAGTCCATCCGAAAGGAGATCAGTCCTGAATATTCATTGGAAGGACTGATGCTGAAGCTGAAACTCCAATACTTTGGCCACCTGCTGCAAAGAACTGACTCACTGGAAAAGACCCTGATGCTGGGAAAAATCAAAGGTAGGAGGGAAAGGGGACAACAGAGGATAAGATGGTTGGATGGCATTACCAACTGGATGGACATGAGTTTGAGCAAGCTCCAGGAGTTGGTGATGGACAGGGAAGCCTGGCATGCTGCAGTCCATGGGGTCACAAACAGTTGGACATGACTGAGTGACTGAATTAAACTGATTTACATGATTAAGATGTGCAGGGAGAATCACAGAAGTATTTTTTCTTCCCTCTTCTCTGAAAGCATAGTTACATAGAGTAACATAATAACCATTTCCATAGCTGAAAAACTCAAGGATTATTTTCTGCAACTTTAAAACTCATACTGAATGACCTAAATCTCTGAGATTTTTGTTTTTCCAAAGGATTAAAACTAAGTAAGAAACTAGTTTATAGCAGCTATCATCTTCTTCAATGTCTCTTTTTATCATCTTCTACCTAATAGTTACAAATGTCCCTGCATTTACCATATTTTAAACTTTGAAATGAATACATTTTAAAACACACAATAAAATGAATACTAATATAGTGAAATTCTGTGTAATAATTTTTTTCTTTACACTTTTATATTTTTTAAGTTTTCTATAAAGCATTGATATCACTTGCATACCCACAAAAATAGATGTTTAAATCAGTACATACATTTTATACATATGAGTATAATTATGTTTTTTTAATATGCACCCAATGAAACACAAAGGAAACCAATATGGTTATTTTTTCTAAGGCTGTAATTGTTTTCTCCTCTCCTCTGCTTTTCCGTATTTTCCATGTTTTTGTCATGAATGTATGTATATTACTTTTATGGTGGTGAGGGAAAAAACAAGTCAAAGTCGCTTATTAATTGGAGATCAATAGGCTGTTATTTATCCAAAACGTGAATAGGGGATATGTAAAAAAGAGACATTAAGACATGTTATGGGGGACTTCCCTGGTGGTCCGGATGTTAAGAATCCACCTTCCAATGCAAGGAATGTGGTGCCATCCCTGGTCAGGGAACTAAGATCCCACATGGCTTGGGCCAACTAAGCCTATGAGCTGCAACTACCAAACTTGTGTGCTCTAGAACCCTTGCACCCCAACAAAAGCCCACAGGCTGCAACGACAGAAAGCCCATGGGTCACGACAAAGACCCAGCGCACCCTTCCCCTCCACACCAAAAAAGGCATGCTATACACAGATGCACTCAGCTTCAGTGCCTGCAGCAGCCACACATGGTGAACGGTTAATGAACATCCTTATTAGACGGCTCTCACCCATATTCCTAGTTCTCAGTTCTGCACCTTTGTGGGTTACAGCAGGAGGGAAGTGGACTTAACACCATCCTTCCCTTCCGAAATTTCCGACTGTGCTCTAAAACCAGTACAGCCTAAACACATCAATGCTTTTTCTGTCCAGCATGTGAATTGAGAACTGTGTTTATTTGCAAAGCCATGGTTGCCTTGTAAAGCCCAAAATTAAGTTCCCTAAACAGATTTTGGTTTACAGGATTCTTTCAAACTGCATTACTTTTTCCTAATAAAGTTTTCCTCCTTGCTCCTTTCTTTCTCCATACTAGAGAGAAACATTTTATGGCCGCTTTTAAAAATGATGTGATGGGGAGGCTGATAGCACAATAAGAAATTTGATTCCCCTGATGGAAAAACCAACTCTTGTAGACCTTGCTCTATAGTAACTAACAGCCTCTAAGTACAGATACCTTCCTTTTTTAAAACATCCTAGGGTAAATGCCTTGTGCATTTTGTAACAAACTGACAAGTTTTCTTCTGCTATAGTGTTAGCTTGAGTGACCCAAAAGGAAAAAAGTATCTGAACTACCAAAGGCTTCAGAACTATTTTTAATAATCCGTGTTGCTCTGTATTACATGATGACAAGAACACATAGGAGTGGGTGCTGTTGCAAGTCCTCACCCTGCAAGTGTTTATTCTAGCACTGCACTCATGATCACTCTGCTTCGAGCCTCACTGTGGGCAAAGTGATATTTTCTTTTTTGTTTTATTTTTCCTAATATCCTTCACTCTGATATCCAATATTTCTTTGGCCCTTCGGGGGCACCTTGGGCCAGTTTTTTCAAGAAATATGTCTATGCTGTTTTATTAACTCCATTTTTGGGCTGTCATTTTTTCTCTCTCTGGGCCCATCCCATACTCCAAATGAGACCAACAGTTTTTCTCATAGTGGAAAAAACTGGGCTTTGGAGCCAGACATGCTTTGACTCTAATCCCAATGCCGATACTTTCTGGATTGATGAGTTACAGTGGGCAACCCATTCTCCCTAAGATTCACCTTGATCACTTCAAAGATGCATAAATAGCACTTATATCACAAGACTGCCACAACAAAGAGACGCGGTATGGAAGTTTCCAGCCAAGGACAGACATCATGGAAGGGAAGCTGTTGTTCTAACCAGTCACATCATTAACACTTGTCCTTGCTGACACCTCCTGTCAACATTCTGCCTTGTAAAGGACCACTAAGGGCCTTTCTGATTGCCTTGTTATTTCATGGCTTATATGCAAACATTTGTGCTGAGGTCCACATATTTCCTTGGATGCTTTCTCTGCTATATCTCTCAAGACTATTAACTACCTTCTGAGTACCAGTCCCCCTGGGTTCCCATTATTAAACCTTAGCAAAAAGCAGAGCTGTGTTCCCCTCTTTTGTTTCCTGTGTTGATTTAAGTGTCCATACCACAAACATGGCTGAGCGCACAAACTTGTCTAGACATGTGAAAGTGAAGCATTTGCCTACACAGGGTTTACAGTCTAGAAGAGGGACCAAGTCATAACTCTGCTAGAGGAAATGCGGCTGAGCTTTTTATAAGCAATTTTATTTTGTGAAAACAAACAACAACAACTCAGCATGACTTGGATAACACCTGAAGTCATGCTACAGTAGATGATGTCTGTGCATCTCATTAATAGATTTCCAGGTTGCAAATAAAAGAGGAGGAGGGGTAAAAGACCAATGCTGTATCATTTGCTTTCAATGAAATATCTAGAATAGGAAAATTCACTGAGACAGTAAGTAGACAAGAAACTACCAAGTGCTGAGAGGAGGGGAGATGTGACTATTGCTGAATAGAGTTTCAGTTTGGGATGATGAAAATGTTTTGGAAACAGTGGTGATGGTTGTACACGTTATAAATTGTAATTAATGCCACTGGATTGTACACTTAATAATGGTTAAAGTCACAAACTTTATGTTTTATATATATTTTATTACAATAAAAAAATAAAATGAAATCAAAATAGTTATAAACAGTAAAGTATCTCCCTTCCACCCTATCCCAGCCCCTCTGAGTCACACGTACAATAAGTCCCCCACAGAGGAACCTTCAAGTTGTGCACTTTCAAACATGCAAACGTGCCCGTGTATGCTCGCTACTGGACTTTACTACCGTTCTTTTCAGAGTACTGTACCATAAGATTAAAAACAGTTATCTTTTGTATTTGTTTTTTTATGTATCATTTGTGTGAAAAGTGTTATAAACCTATTACGGTACAGTACAATATAGCCGATTGTGTTAGCTGTATACCCAGGCTAACTTTCTTGGACTTAAGGAGCAAACTGGACTTATGAACACACTCACAGAACAGAACTCATTCGTATGTAGGGAACTTGCTATATTTGTGTACACGGCTTTCCATAGTAATGTAGTCAGCGGGGGTTTTCGAAAGCCTGATGTGTGTCAGGCACTGTGCTGGGCGCTGGAGAAGAGCAAAAAGAATCTGTTGCCTGTGCTCAGTCCAGACCCACAGCCAAAAGGGCCACCGTGCTGTCTGTCCAGCTCAAATGCCCCATCCTTCAGGAAGTTTCTAAGATCAGCAGGTTGGGGTGAACTACCCTCTTGTCCCTAAGGCTATTGCCTTTGTGCCTGAGCCCGCTTTTCACTCTCCTTGGTCTGTGCCCCACCCCGCTGCCCTGGCAAACTCCTTCTAGGTCTAAAATATAACTTTTTCCACCTTTGCACTCATCCACCTACGCGGCGCATAAGCACTAGCCCTCAGTGTACGCTGAGTCCAGTCTTCTGGAGAACAACGCTCTCAAACCTGCCAAGACCCAGCAGTACCACTTTCTCCCACTCTGCTTTAATCACTTAATCCTCTCATCTTTCCTCACTGTAGTGCCTTTATAAACTATTTTTCTTAACCATGGATTAAAAAAAGAAGAAAGGACTATTTCTCTTTTGTGAATTAACCTCAGCCCCAGGAGAGCTAAGATGTGTTCAGCTCAGGCTTCCTACCCCCAGCTGATAAAAGGAACACACCTATTAGTGTTCAATGCACAACAAACATTTTAATTCCAGATAAGGTCAATCATTACCAATCAAAGAAATAAATGCGAGCAAGAAGAGATGGAAGAATGAGGGGGAATATTCAATTATACGAACAGAAAGAATGTTTGCAGTAAATGACCAGAGGTCCTAGAGAGCTGATTTCTCCTTCCATGAGCTCTGACTGAAAACCCAATGTAATATATGCATATTTGTATTGTAATGTACAAATCTTTGTGAGAACAAAACACAGTTTTAAACCTGAGGTTATAAAGCTGCTGTTTACTCAGTACTTACTACATGCCAGAAACTATGACAGCTGACATATATTAGCTTATTCAACTCCTACAATAATCCTGAGAGGACGTAAATAATGTCTCCTTAAGGACACCAGCACTCAGAGAAAGTCCTCTTGCCCAAGATCACACAGCTGGGAAGTGACAAAGTCAGGATTCAAATAGATTTTTGTGATTCCAAAGTTAGTATCGTATTCAATACCCTAAACTGGCTGCTCACTGGTCCCTAAAGCCCCTTGCTTTTTTTTTTTTTTTTCTTAATTTATTTTTAATTGAAGGATAATTACAATGTTGTGTTGGTTCCTGCCATTCATCAACATGGATTAGCCATAGGCATACATATGCCCCCTCCTTCCCGAGCCTCCCTCCCATCTCCACTGCAGCCCACCCTTCTAGGCTGTCATAGAGCCCCAGTTTGAGTTCCCTGAGTGGTACAACAAGTTCCCACCGGCTACCTATCTTACATATGTTAGTGTACATGTTTTCATGCCACTCTCTCCTTTCTCCCACCCTCTCCTTCCTGCTCCCGCCCCCTGGTCACCTCCCCTCTCCGTGTCCGTAAGTCTGCTCTCCATGTCTGCCTTTGTGCTTTTGCCAAAATTCAAGGATCAACTCCGACTCCCACCTTTATTTCTCCCCACTCAGTCATCACCTCTTGCTGGCAGTGCCTCCAAAATGCACCCCGAGCCTGGGCCATTCCCCTCTTCTTGCGTTGCTCCAGTTCTAATCAAGACATCATCACATCTGGCCTGGACCCCAGTGTGGCCTTCCAGCTGATCACTCTGTTTTCATTCTTGCCCCCAACATCCAATTTGGCCACTGTGACAACCACAGCAATCTTCAAAAAGCATCAATCTTCCTTCTCACCAAACATTCCAAAGCTTCTCACTGACTTCAGAATAAAATTCCAAGTCTGACCATGGTCCACAAGGCCTGTCCTGGGCAAACCCCTGTTTTTTACCTCACTCCCTTATATCCATGGGATATACCCCTCTCCACAGTCCACTGTACTCCAACCCATTGGCTTTCTCCGCCCCCTTCAAATATGCCACTGCTTCCTGCTTACCTAGAATATTCTTCCTACAGACTATCTTACCATCACTGAGCTTATGTCTGAAAAACCTTTCCCAGTCTTTCTAGCTAAAGTGGCAGCATCCATTCCCTGATACCTGCCCCACCCTAGTCATTCTCCATCCTGTGCTATTTCCATTTTCTCCAGAGTACCTTTCTCTAAAACTATATCAGCTATTGATTTAAATAATGTTGGCTGTCTCCCCAATCCCACTCCTCAACTAGAAAGTAAGCTTCATGAAGGCAGGTACTGTATCACCAGAGCTTTGAATAATGGCTACTACTTACCAGATGCTCAATGATCACTGGTTAAATTAATGTGAGTGGCTCTCTCTGCACATCCTTCTCTTCCATCTTCACCTTCCTCCAACTTGTCCCTCAAAACCAGCTCTGAGATCACCTCTTCCAAGAAGTCTTCCCAGTATTCTCAGAAGTTCCCCTCCTCTCTGCATCATCTACCATCTTCCATGAGAATATTTATCAAACTCTACAGTCATTGTTTATCTCCCACACTGGATCTTGGCTTCCTTTGTCTTACTTCTGCATCCCTATTCTCCAACACACCTGGCTACACAACAGTAGCTCAATGTATATACAATGAAAAAACAAGCAAATGAATCATTTTTAAATTATTATTGGGCAAAGGTAACAAATGTCCACGTGGGGGAACTTCTTGGAGTGCTCTTAGAAGAAACTACATGGAAGAAAACTAAAACAAGTTTGAAATGTGCCTAATGTCTTAAAGTTTACATTGACAATAATAGCAAGATGCAGGAGGGGATGTTATGATCCTAGGTAATGATGCAGGGGAAATGATCAGTAAATCCTGGTTGGATGACTGATAGGGTGAGGAAAGAGGCCTATTAGACACAGAGAATCAGGTGGCCAACCACGACAGAACAACACTGCTGCCTTGAAACATCCCCCCCGCCACACACACATAGGCCAGAGTGTGGCCCCATGAAGTCTTGCTCCTCAAAGAGCAGACTTTTCCAAGGAGGCTGAATAGCTAAAAGCTCCCAGATGCTCCATCTTTAACCCCTGTACAGAATGGGTAAACCAACTGAATTCTGAATCCTAGGATTCCCCCTTCCTTTAAACCCTCAACAATAGCCCCTTCTCTTGCATGCGTGCATGCTGAGTCTCTTCAGTCATGTCCAACTCTGTGTAATCCTACGGGCTGTAGTCTGCCAGGCTCCTCCGCCCATGAGATTCTCCAGGCAAGAATACTGGAGAGGGGTGCCGTGCCCTCCTTCAGGTTAACTTCCTGACCCAGGGATCAAACCTGCATCTCTTTTGTCTCCTGCATTGGTAGCTGGGTTCTTTACACTAGGGCCACCTTAAGAGCAGTCTTTTCCTTGATCATGTTAATCTATCTTTCTGTCTATAGCTATACCCTTCTCTTCTGGCTTGGAATCTGGTTTTGAAGATGCTTTGCAGATATTTTTAATCTTACCAGTAAGACTGATTTTCCTAGCTTGTGTCACAGAGCTCTGGGGATCCTCATTGTTCACTCTGCACCATCTACATGACAATGATCTAGAGTTTTCATCTTGTCATTTACTAAATCCCACTGTTCTCCAGCAGAGAAGGATTATTTCCCTCTTGCTGTCTGACCTTCACCCTTTCCTGCCTCTCTATTTAAGTTGTTGATAGAATATGTCCCCCTTCCCTGATCAATAGTCATTTCATGGCATGTACAATGGCATGCGATAAATAATCCTTGTCTCTATGATTGTACTGGCTTCCTCCCTAAACTGCATTCTCAGAAGCAGCTGACTCACTTCTCTGAGTTGAGTCTGTTTAGTCAATATGGTGTTGAAAAGGCTAGGAGGCTAGATTTATGGAAGTTTCTACCTCCAATTCAGTAGTAAATTCCTCTAACATATTTACTAGACACTACAAGGTTGGATTCTATTTTTCTGGCCCTTCTTACTCCAGGTATTGACAAAACAAATTATTTCTTAGCTAATGCTGAGTTCTATTACATCGTACTTTCGTGCATTCAAAACACAGATTGCTGGGGGTTTTCTGGTTTTTTGTTTGCTTGTTTTTGCTCTCCTTAGTGGGTTTAATATTTGCTTCATATTGAAAGAAGGCAATGGAAAAATTGCCTTATTACTGATTTTTTTTTTACAGTTTTGTTGCTGTTCAGTCACTAAATCGTGTCTGACTCTGTGACCCCGTGAACTGCAACAGGCCAGGCTTCCCTGTCCTTTACAGGCTTAGCCCCTTTGCTAAAAACAACAGATCCTAATCTCAGCCCATCTCAGTCCACTCACTTAGAAATCACTCCTCATAACTGTGTCACCAAACATGAGTTCATACTCTTTGCTTGTCAAAATCTTCTATTCTGCAAGGAGAGCATCTAGAAAAAAGGGAATCAAATCATCTTGAATCTTCCTCAGTGTCAAGACTCAACAATCTCACCATAAAACTGATAAAAAGAGGGCAGAACTGAGAATTAGGTGCTTCTGGTTGAACTTGATCCAATGGGGTTTCATTAATGAAAAGTCACAGTGCAAATAGTGCCAATATTATGATGCTGAAGGTCCGAAATGTGACCGTCTAGAGATGAATCTACATGCTCAGCTCTCTTGGGGCATCTGAGACCAAAAAGAAAATGGCATCATCTACCTGAGTGGTCTTTGAAACATTCTAAATACATTCCCAACTCATGAAAAATTATTCCAGCACCCCTAAGATTGCTTGAAGCATCTGATTCATACTCAAGGTTTTAGCTTTGTATAGGATAGTGATAATCCTCTTTCAAAATCAGGCAAAAGGGGAGAAGGCTGAGAACCCTAAGTTAATGTAATAGCCAGGGCTTAATTTAATTTAACAAACACTGGGTGCCTGTCGTGATCAGGTGTCATGCAGGATCGTACAGACATGGAAATGCAACAGATAGTCCCAACTCTCAAGGAGTTTGAAATCTATGGGGAGAAACAGAGACATGAATAATCGAAAACAATTTGAAGGTGAAATAATAGAAGTATACATAGAATAATATGGAGCTGTGTGAAAGAGCTTTAAATCCAAGAAAAGGGTCTTCAAAGAGCAGTAAGAATCAGAATCATTATTCAAATTCCCTTCCTGGGCAGTTTATAATTCTTACCCACAGAGGTCCCAGTAGTTCATGCCTAGTGAAAACATAAAGATAACATTTGGAAGGCAGGAGAATACAGAGAGTAGCAAAAATTTATATGAGTCTTTGAATCACCAAACCTGAAAACTGTGTGGTGTGCTGTGTGTGTGTCTCTGTACTCAGAGGTCTACTTTGTGAATGTTGCCTTGAATAATAGGTACTTTACTGTACTTTCGAAACATGGGTTGCCAAATAACTAACTGAATGGGAATTACAACCCATGTATGTGTAGTATGTTACTTTCCTCACAGATTTAGAGGTAATCAGCAATCTGCCCACATAGGTTAAGAATCCACAATAAAATTCACTCAGATGATTCTAGTTGGGGATTTCCCTGGTGGTCCAGTGGTTAAGGATCCACCTTCCAATGCAGGGGATGCAGGTTTGATCCATGGTCAGGGAACTAAGATCCCACATGCCGCGGGGCAACTAAGCCTGCTGCTGCTAAGGCGCTTCAGCCATGTCCAACTCTGTGTGACCCCACAGACGGCAGCCCACCAGGCTCCCCCGTCCCTGGGATTCTCCAGGCAAGAACAACGGAGTGGGTTGCCAGTTCCTTCTCCAGTGCATGAAAGTGAAAAGTGAAAGTGAAGTCACTCAGTCATGTCCGACTCTTAGCGACCCCATGGACTGCAGCCCACCAGGCTCCTCCATCCATGGGATTTTCCAGGCAAGAGTGCTGGAGTGGGGTGCCATTGCCTTCTCCAGCAACTAAGCCTACGAGCCACAAATACTGAGCCCTCATGGGCTACAACTAGAAAAGAGCCTGAATGCTGCAACAAAGATCCTGCAGGCCACAGCCGAGGCCCGATGCAGCCAAAAATAAATAATTTTTTTAAAAAGATTATTTTAGTTATGCCTTTTTCATTTCAGAATACTTGCTTTTTAGGAGAAAGGGCAGTACACCCTTATCTCACTGAAAAGTAAATGTTTGCTTTGAGTTATAGCATCTCATTTTTAATTCACTTTTTAAGGTAAAGACAAATCACACCAGGTGAACACATACAATACATAAAACATGAGCCCCTTACCTATATTACACTTAGTTCATCTTACAGCAATGCTGCAAGGAGAGGATTGTTATCCTCCAGTCCCCATCCACACCACACCATTCACATCTTACAGATGAGAAAATGAAAATTTGAGGCAATTAGGCAAATGATCAGGTTCCCGCACATTGGCCTGATTTCTTCTAAGCATGATATTATATTTTCCCCAAGACATAAAATGTTGTCCAAAGCAAGGAGAATGCCTTCTATTTCACCTGTGTCTCTCCATGGTTCATCACAGAAGTAACAGCCTAAGTCCGTAATAGTTATGTTGGGTTTCCTCAATCTACTTGGCAAGTAGAAGCTGAGTACAAATTCACAGTTTCTTTATTTAGGGAAGAGAAAGCCCTAAAATATTTCAGAGCCCTGTAGCCTAGATTTTTCCATAAATTATTCCAATGTCAAATATAGTGTAGCACCATGAATCATCAAACTTATGATAGAAAAAAGAGCTTCGTATAAACGGCCTTCCCCATAGTTTCATGGAAATAACTCTGGAGACACAATCCAAAAAAAGAAAAACTCTCAACACTAAAACCAAAGCTAATAGTCAAGTGAAAGTGAAGTAAAAGGGAAAGTCACTCAGTCGTGTCTGACTCTTTGCAGCCCCATGGACTATAGTCCATGGAATTCTCCAGGCCATAATACTGGAGTGGGTAGCCTTTCCCTTCTCCAGGGGATCATCTTAACCCAGGGATTGAACCTAGGTCTCCCACATTGCAGGTGGATTCTTTACCAGCTGAGCCACAAGGGAAGCCCAAGAATACTGGAGTGGCTAGCCTATCCCTTCTCCAGCAGATCTTCCCGGCCCAGGAATCAAACCGGGGTCTCTTGCATTGTAGGTGGATTCTTTACCAACTGAGCTATCAAGGAAGTCAAGACATCACCTTAAAAATGAATGAACTATATTTAAAAATTGGTCCATTGATACCAAATGGAAGTTGAGGGGGAAGTTGAGGAAGTTGGAGGGCCTTTTTCCTCTTCCTGTACTGTCTATTCCCTAGTTTCCAATAAAAGGCCAACCAGATCTTTGAAGCATGGCTACCACTTTATGAGTTCGCCACAGAACATCTTCTGATACCTGAATCAGTGGTCTTTTTAAAAATCATGGCAAAATGTACATAACATAAAATTTAAAATTTATACAGTTCAGTGGCACTAAGAACATTTCCATTCTTGTATAATTATCACCACCATCCATTTCCAGAACTTTTTTCTTTCCAAACTAACATTCTGTAGCTATTAGAAAGTAACTTATTTCTCCCCTTCCCCCAGCCCCAGCAACTATCATTCTACTTTTCGTCTATGAATGAGGCACTCTAAGTGCTTCATATAAGTGAATCATACAGTATTAATCCTTTAGAAACTGGATTATTTCACTTAGGAAAATGCCTACAAGGCTGAATCATGTTATAGCATATGTCAGAATTTTCTTCCTTTTTAAAGCCATATCATAGTTCATTGTATGGATATACCACATCTTATTTATCCACTCAGCCATCAATGAACACTTGGCTTCTGACTCTAGACTACTATGTGAATAATGCTACTATGTATATGGTTGTACATATGAAGTTAGTGGTCATTTTATACACATAATTGAAGACTATAACTCCTAAATAACAACTCAGGAGAAGATATAGGAGTTTGGAGTGGGGAAGATACCATTAGTATATTAAATTGTGAGTAATGAAAGTATTGCAGCCATGAAATTGCAAGACGCTTACTCCTTGGAAGGAAAGTTATGACCAACCCAGACAGCATATTAAAAAGCAGAGACATTACTTTGCTAACAAAGGTTCGTCTAGTCAAGGCTATGGTTTTTCCAGTTGTCATGTATGAATGTGACAGTTGGACTGTGAAGAAAGCTGAGCGCTGAAGAATTGATGCTTTTGAACTATGGTGTTGGAGAAGACTCTTGAGAGTCCCTTGGACTGCAAGGAGATCCAACCAGTCCATCCTAAAGGAGATCAGTCATGGGTGTTCATTGGAAGGACTGATGCTGAAGCTGAAACTCCGGTACTTTGGCCACCTGATGCGAAGAGCTGACTCATTGGAAAAGACCCTGATGCTGGGAGGGATTGGGTGCAGGAGGAGAAGGGGATGACAGAGGATGAGATGGCTGGATGGCATCACTGACTCGATGGACATGAGTTTGAGCAAACTCCGGGAGTTGGTGATGGACAGGGAGGCCTGGCGTGCTGCGATTCATGGGGTCACAAAGAGTCGGACACGACTGAGCGACTGAACTGACCTAAACTGAACTGGATGAAAGCATCTTCACGGAAACGTCAAGGATACGACAGAAAAAAAACAGAAACTCAGTGGACATGTACCAGGTGCCTACCAGGTCAAATATAGAAGGAAGAGGAGCATCCCAGCTCAAGACAAGAAGTGCCACAGAATAAACCCCAATAAAACCAGATTTGGCATTAGGGCAGGGTGCATACCACCACCCCTGAGAAGGAGATGTGGTCAGCACCAAAGTGGACAGACTGTGAGGCCAAGATTTGACCTTTCTGTAGATAAATATTGAATCTAGTTGGATCCTTTTGAAGGTGAGAAAACAGAAGGGTAAAAAATGAGATTTATATTAAAACAATAACTATAGAACAAGGGAAACTAATACTAAAACTTTTGGTAGGGGAACACGTACCTCTGAAAATGATTTACTAATAAAATCACATAAAATGATTAAATGGGCATCCTCATTAGATGGTCTAGAGATAGCCTTTATGGAACAGTACAGAAAACCATAAGAGGAAAGATCAAGATCAAGATCGGGGGCAGAGTGAGATAAAAGTGATAACTTGAGGAAAGATGCAAAGATATTAGAATGCAGTAAGAAAATTTGAACCCACAATGGAAACAATAAGTAACAAAAATGTATTTATCAAATCAAAGACAAAGAGAAAAGATAAGAATTGTAGCAGATCATGAGAATGAACTCAAACAACAGAAAAAGAAGGAATACCAAAAACATAGTAAAAGAAAACTGTAAAGTGAGCAGAAACTGAATGGTTTATTCATCCATTACTTAATATTAATGTGTACCTACTACATACCAAGCTTACAGAGGTGAACATAATTTCATTCCAGGATAATTTTAAAAGAGAGCCATACCTAGTGTTACCATGCTAACATTTTTGAACGATTAAGAGAGGTTAAAAGAATCTCACATGTAAAGCAGACACACATGATAGACAGGTGCCTTACAACTGTAAGGAGAACATCTAGGCTGGCCTCATATTCTCTTCTGCAATGGGATACAGAGCAACATGTCCTGAATTTTATACCCAACTAAGAATTCTTGCTTATGTGGAAACAGAAATATATGCTGAAGGTCAAACAGTTTTATAAAATATAACCTCCACATACTGTTGAAAAATTTAAAGAGATACTTCACCAACTATGAAATTAAATGAATAAATTTCTTCTAGTTCAAAATGTCAGGCTGAATACACATGTTTATCTTCCTAATCTTAAAACAGATTGTAGTGGCAATTAGAAAGGGACTACATTCCCCAAAGCGCTGAGACTTGGTAGGAAAGAATACCAGTAGACCAATGTTTCTAATAAATTTCCTAAAGATAGAAGGCAAGTATGATAAACTAGAGCAGAAATGTACTACTCAGAGCATGCACCAAAGAATGCAATTAAGATAGATGGCTATCTTCATGGAAGAACTCACTGAAATCAGCAGGAACCCAGAACATACGCAAGAAGGACAGAAATTAAGGTCATTGGTTGAGAACTACACATTGGCATTTCCCCCAAGGTTGAAAGTGAAAGTGTTAATCTAGTCACTCAGTTGTGTCCAACTCTTTGCAACCCCAAGGACTGTAGTCCTCCAGGCTCCTCTGTCCATGGAATTCTTCAGGTAAGAATAGTGGAGTGGGTAGCCATTTTGTTCCCCAGGGGATCTTCCCAGCCCAGGGATCGAACCTAGGTCTCCTGCATTGCAGGCAGATTCTTTTATCATCTAAGCCACGAGGGAAGGTTGCAGCCACATAAACATTCTCTGAAGAAAATGAGTAATCTAATGGGTGCAGGCTGGGGCTTTCAGAGGTTGATACCCTAAACATAAGACTGTCAAAGGTCAGATGGTTCCTACTTGCACAACCTAAAGTGAAGTCTTCTAACATATACAGTCCTGCTCACATAGGTAACTCAGCCCTCATCCAGTTTTGCACTGACAGAGGAAACACACCTACCTACTCATTAATCAACACAGTCTTTACTTTTTAAAAATAAATGTACAATGAGGGATTAATAGACATTTGAAAAAAATTAGGAAGACCATAAAAAGACAAAGATAAACTAATAGAAAATTACCTGAAGGGACTATTTAATCCAAGGAAAAAAATTTTAAAGAATTGTATAATTATTTAATGTATAATTAGTATCTTTAGGAAGGTGCTGTTTCCAGACAATAAGATGATTCTTCTGAACAAGCAATAAACCAAGAATAGAATTAATGGAATTAAGGAACATGATTGCTAAAATAAAACACTCAAAATATTGCTGGAAGGAAACATTGAAAATAAAGCAGACTTGAGAGTGAAAAGTCAGAGCTTAGAAAAGAAGAGCGAGAAGAGTAATATCAGTAAGATAGCAAAATAGGAGGTCCTCTTGTATCCCCTTCAGCAACAATAATTTGGCAGCCCCCTCCCCCAAACAAAAGTACCTTCCTGGGAGACTTTGGATCCAGGTAGGAGGTTATGAAACACAGTGGAGTACAAGACCAAATGGGTACCTTTCAGAAGGCAGGCCTGCACCCAGGTGGCTGACTCAATGACTTTCATCCTAGCTACAGACCTGAAAACAGTTCTGTACCCCTGAGGACTTGGCAACAGTCCCCCTTGGCTTCATCCTGCCATCAGTATCATACACCAAAGGACCTGGGGAGAGTCAGGCTCACCCATGCCTCAGGTAATAGGCCCAGAGACTTCAGTCCCAGAAGTGGACCCTGATGTGCCTGTGATTCAGAACCAGCCCCTACGAGGCACAGTAAGGGAGGAGTCCCACCAGCACAGGACCCACAGGGAAATAAGCCCCTATTGGTCCTTACAGAGGCAGGGCACACAACCTTGATCTGACAGCAGATTCCAAAACAGACCTGCGACTTGGCTGCTGCTGCTAAGTCACTTCAATCATGTCCGACTCTGTGTGACCCCATAGACGGCAGCCCACCAGGCTCCCCCGTCCCTGGGATTCTCCAGGCAAGAACACTGGAGTGGGTTGCCATTTCCATCTCCAGTGCATGAAAGGGAAAGTGAAAGTGAAGTCGCTCAGTCGTGTCTGACTCCTAGCAACCCGATGGACTGCAGCCTACCAGGCTCCTCCATCCATGGGATTTTCCAGGCAAGAGAACTGGAGTGGGTTGCCACTGCCTTCTCCTGTGACTTGGTTGCAACCCCCCTAGAAATAAAGCATAAGAGCTGGAAACATCCAATGTCTATGAAGAAGAGACATATGGACATCCAGATACAAGAAGGTCAAAGGACCTCAAGCAGGATAAACCCAAATATTATCCTCAAGACACATTATAACTAAAATGTTAGAAGTCTAAGACAAAGAAATTTGGAAATCAGCAAGAGAAAGATGCTCTAACAAGAAATGCTAAACATAATTCTGTTTTCTTCTGAAAATAAAATTAAGAAAACAATCCCACTTACAATAGTATCAAAAAAGAATAAAATAATTAGGAATAAATTTAACCAAGGAGGTAAAAGGTCTGCACACTAAAAACTATAAGACATGGGAAAGATATTAAAGAAGATAAAATTAAGGGAAAGGCATCCTGCATTCTAGAAATAGAAAAATTAATGTTGTAAAAATATTCATATTACCCAAATGACCTAGAGTTTCCATGTAATCCCTATCAAACTACCTAGGAATAAACTTACCTAAGGAGATCTAAAAAAAAACAACATAAAACTTGTACTCAGAACATTGTAAGACACTGAGGAGAGAAACTGAAGATGACAAAAACAGATGGAAAGATACCCCATGTTCATGGACTAGAAAAATTAATATGACTAAGACGATCATACTACCCAAGGCAATCTACAGCTTCCATACAATCTCTATCAAAACCCCGATTTTTTCACAGAATTAGAACAATTTAAAAATTTGTATGGAAACACAAGACCCCCAAATAGCCAAAACAATCTAGAGAAAGAACAAAAGAGCTGAAGGTATCATTCTTCTTGACTTCAGAATATACTGGAGAACTACATTAATCAAAATAGCATGGTACTGGTCTGAAAACAGACACATAGAGCAATGGAACAGAATAAAGAGCCCAGAAGAAGACTCACACACCTATGGCCAATTGATCTGCAATAAAGGAGGCAAGAATGTACAATGGAGAAAAAACAGTTTCTTTAACAAGTGGTTTGGGAAAACTGAACAGTTACACATAAAAGAATGAAATTAGAACATTTTCTCACACCATATACAAAAACAGACTCAAAATATTATTAAAGACCTAAGTGTAAGACTCAAAACCACACACTCCTAGAAGAAAACACAGGCAGAACACTCTTTGACATAAATTGTAGCAATAATTTTTAGACCTGCCTCATAAAGCAAAGGCTACAAAAACAAAAATAAACAAATTGAGACCTAATTCAACTTTAAAGCTTTTGTACAGCAAAGGAAACCATGAACAAAACAAAACAGCAATCTATAGAATGAGAGAAAATACTTGCAAATGATATGACAGATAAAGGTTAACAACCAAAGTATATAAGCAGCTCATACAACTCAATATCAAAACAAACAACCTAATTTTTAAAATGGGCCGAAGACCTAAACAGACATTTTCCCAAGAAGACACACAGATGACCAAGAGGCACATGAAAAAATGCTAAATGTGGTGAATCATCAAAGAAATGTAAGTCAAAACCACAATGAGATATCACCTCACACCTATTAGAAAGGCTATCATCAAAAAGACCACAAACAGCAAATGTTGGTGAGGATGTGGAGAAAAGGGAACCCTCTTACAATGTTGGTGAGAATATAAATTGATGCAGCCACTGTGGAGAACCGTATGGGTTCCTAAAAATACTAACACTAGAAACTAATATATGATCCAGTAATTCCTCTCCTGGGTATGTATCTGAGGAAAACAAAAACACTAATTCAAAAAGATACATGCATCCCAATGTTCAGAGCAGTATTATTTATAGCAGCCAAGATATGGAAGCAACTTAAGTACCCATCAACGGATGAATGGATATAGCAGATGTCACATACACACACACACACACACACACACACACACACACACACACAAATACTACTCAGCCATAAAAAAGAATGAAATTTTGCCATTTGCAACAATACAGATGGACTCAGAAGATATTTTTGGTGAAATAAGTCAAACAGGGAAAGACAAATACTATATGATATCACTTAAATGTGAAATCTAAAAAAATGAAACTAGTGAGTATAACAAAAAAGAAACAGACTTGAAGATACAGAAAACAAACTAGTGGTTACCCAGCAGGAGAGGGAAGGGAGAGGCAAAGTAGGGGTGGAGGATTAAGAGATATAAACTACTATGTATAAATAAAAAAACTACAAGGATATATTGTACAACACCAGGAATACATACAATGTTTCATAATAACTATGAATTGCTATGTTGTAAACCTGCAACTTATGCAATATTATAAATCAACTATACCTCAATTTTTAAAAAGTGTATGTGTCCTCCCATGCTCAGTCATGTCCAACTCTTTGTGACCCTATAGACTGTAGCCCACCAGACTCCTCTGTCCATGGAATTTTCTAGGCAACAATACTAGAATGGGTTGCCATTTCCTCCTCCAGGGAATCTTCCCAGCCAGGTCTATAACCTGAGTCTCCTGCATCTCCAGCTTCGCAAGCAGATTCTTTACTGCTGAGCTGTCAGAGAAGCCCCTTGAGTAATTGAGATGAATTTCATCCTATGTGTTCTACTGAAACATCAATCAGTTCAGTTCAGTTGCTCAGTCATTATCTAACTCTTTGCGACCCCATGGAGTGCAGCACGCCAGGCTTCCCTGTCCATCACCAACTCCCGGAGCCTACTCAAACTCAAGTCCATCGCATCAGTGATGCCATCCAACCATCTCATCCTCTGTCATCCCCTTCTCCTCCCACCTTCAATCAAACATCAATAAATACAATTTAAAGTTGGTTAACTAATGAATTGAGGTATCTCTTTCTTATTTAGAATTATGATTTTATAACACTAACAGAACTGGGTTGGGGGAATTTTATTATTCATGCTATAACATTCTGTACTAACATTTTAGTTTCCATGTACATCTACTACAATAACAATAGCATAACAGGGAGCATGAGTTTACCACTGTCCTGTTCCAAGGGGCAATTTCCCACTGGTTCTGTGTTGACCCCTCTTGGCCCTGTCATAATCAAGAGGCAAGGTTCTGTTTACACCACGATGGCAACCCAGGAGGGTTACAATTTCCTTAGTCTCTATCCCCAAAGGCTTACAGTGGCCCATGACCAGCAGTGAGCTATGACTGGGACAGGGAAAGATATTAGATAGAATCTCCATGGCCCAGATGTTTGTCATTTTGACCCAGACACTCAGGGATGATAGGCTGACCACTGGTGACAAGAGGGACAGCTGAGTCCACCTACTCATGGTTCCTTGGTGCTCCCCAAGAACATCATGTCATCACCCTCCCTCCAACCCACATCTGAGGGTTTCCCTCTGCTTCCTCTTTCTTCAATCCTTCAAAATTCTTCTCCCTCCTCTCCAATTTCAATCATATGTAGCTCACAGAAACAGAAAGATTCATTTAGCAAGCTTGCTTCCAAATCTTGCTTCTGATGCTTTCATCTGACACTTACAAGCAGCTTCTTTCTTTGCATCTTAGGCTCATAGATGCTACCTCTGAAGCGGTGACCCAAGCCCACAGATCTGAGCACTGGAGAAGGGAAAAGCCCTCAGGACATGAATCAGAGACATTAGTGGGTCTAGTGAGGGTGAGAACCACGCAGGAAAGGCACAGATAAAATCCAACTATGACACAAACAACAAAAATATCAAGGTAATGATATTGTGTCAATTTAAAAATCAAAGATTCTCAGAGAACCAAGAAAAAATGCTTCTATCTAACCATATAAGTCAAATTTCTCTCCAGCAGAAAAAAACATTTGGAATGCCTCTAGGAATCTGATATATGTATAACAAAGATGTTATTATTTTAGGACAACATATTGTTCAAGCTTCATGATAAAAATGGAAGTGCCTTTGTATTCTTCCTAAACATATGGTAAAAGTAAACCTACTGGTCTTGTGGATCAGTAAGTTGACTTGGTACTATGTATAGAGTAGATAACTAATCAGAACCTACTGTAGACCTCAGGGAACCCGACTCAGAGCCTATGGTGACCTAAACGGAAAGGAAATCCAAAAAAGAGGGGCTATATGTATATTTATAGCTGTACAGTAGAAAATAAGACAGCATTGTAAAGCAACTATACTCCAATAAAAGTTAATTCAAAAATAATAATAAAGTACAGTAAAGCCTCAGTGTATTTTCTTCTTCCTATTCCTTCCTGAACAATTCAATCCAAAGGCCATGGATGCTGGAATTTGA
The DNA here is from genome assembly GCF_910594005.1 of Cervus elaphus. Classification (NCBI taxonomy): domain Eukaryota; kingdom Metazoa; phylum Chordata; class Mammalia; order Artiodactyla; family Cervidae; genus Cervus; species Cervus elaphus. Next base: position 62,156,388 of record NC_057847.1, read on the forward strand.
AGTGGCCCAGAATGGGGTGTTAGAGTCTTACCAAGGAAAGGAAAGAATCCCCATGTTGGGGTAGATGGGGATGGAAGTGGGGACAAAGGGGAACAGTCCAAGACGGTTGGCTGGCATCCAAGTGCAGTGAGCAAGGCATTCACACAAGAAGGAGATGTGATTCTGGAGCCTGAGTGGGGCCAGGGCAGCACTGCAGGTGCCAGAGCCAGGGCTGGGTGAGGACGTCATTCGTGGAGGCGTGAGAGGAGCCGCCCAGCACAGAGCGTCTGAGTCTGAGCAGGGTGAGGAGGCCGTGTGTGTAGGAAAGTGGCCCACCGGGGTATCCGAGCCTAGCAGAGTGAGCGGCATCGGTCAAGCCAGAGCAGTGGCAGGTGCCAGCTTGGGAGTCGGGCCTCAAGTGGGAGGGGAAGGTGTCCCCACAGGGAGTGGAGCATCAGAGATGAGGGAAAACGGTCCTATAGACAGAGAAATAGATTACACACACCAAACAGTGTAGAGAGTAGGAATCAGGTTTCTCACCATTAAAGCAGGGAGCTACAAACACAGAACGTAAGAAGATTAGAATAAATTCTATGGTGTTGGACTGGAATTGGAGATAATCAGTGTGGACTCATGGTTTTCACTGTGTACAGCTAAATGTCAAAATAAACAGAGATTCAAATGTATACACATACACAGTCCCTAGCTGTGTCCAATGAGTGGGTCTGGAAGCAGTGACACCTCAGGAGTAATAAGCATGCCCAGTACACAGACCTTGATTTCTAAATACCATATTCCACTGAAAAAAAAATAAAGAAAAGAAATTAGAGCTCCGTAAAGAAATAACTGATTCCAGATGCAGGGCAGAGAAAATGTAAGATGAGCCTGACACATCCTGTTGTACCAGAAAGCATGGAAGAGCTCAAGAAATGCCAAAAGGACACAGAAGCAACCCTGAAAGGGCTTCCATGGACCCACTCTGGGACATTTTGAGCATCATAATAATGATCGTAATGGATATAATCCATTAATAAAATAGGAATTCATGAACTCCATACCCAAACAAATGGAAAGGATAAATGAAAATAGTAATAATAATAAATATAAAATTTGATAAAGAACAGTGAATTTATATAATCTCAAAGTTTCTCTCCAAAAAACAGTTATTAATTACAAAGAAAAAAAAGTAACTTTACAGTAGAAAAGTCTAATAGCCATCATTTTAATCAAGTAACTAAAGTAAATATCATCAGATAGAAAACGAGTTGAAACTGTGTACCACCTAACAGAATGCAATAAGAAGAAATCAGCATTGCATCTATGGTATTTCTGACAAGGACCTATAACCTAAATCTAATCAAGTGGAAAAATCAGACAAATGCAAATTAATGCAAATTGAGGAACACTCTATAAAATAACTGGCCCATCATCTTCGAAAGTGTCAAGGTTATGAAAATCTAAGAGAGATGAAGAAACTGAAGGATACTTCAGAGAAATATAATAAATGAACACAATGGGAATGTCTGGGTATTAACCTTTCACTATAAAGAATGTGAAAATTTGGGAAATTGGCAGAATGTAAATAGATTGTGAGTAATAGATGGTAGAGATGCATAGTATTAATTTCCTATGGACTTTCCTGGTGGCTCAGATGGTAAAGAATCAATGTGCAGTGCAGAAGTGAGTGAGTAAGTGAAAGTTGCTCGGTCATGTCTGACTCTTTGCGACCCCATAGACTATACAGTCCATGGAATTCTCCAGGCCAGAATACTGGAGTGGGTAGCCTTTCCCTTCTCCAGGGGATCTTCCCAACCCAGAGATCGAACCCAGGTGTCCCACAATGTAGGTAGATTCTTTACCAGCTGTGACTTTGCAATGCAGAAGACTTCTTCAGCAATGCAGAAGACTTTGGTTCTATCCCTGAGTTGGCAAGATCCCCTGAAGAAGGGAGTGGCTAACCACTCCACTATTCCTGCCTGAAGAATCCCATGGATAGAGGAGCCTGGTGGGCTACAGTCCATGAGGTCGCAATTTCCTATACCTGATTTGCATGGTGGTGGTGAGGTAACACAGGATATTTACAGAATACATGGCATGTGAACTTGAATGTTCATCAGAATCATCTTAAACATTTGTTAAGATACAGATATCTGGACTTCACCCCAGAGTTTCTGATTCAGGAGATTTGGGGTGGGACTCTAGAATTTGCATCTTTAACAATTTGTCAGGAGTTACTGATGCTGTTTGTTCATCAGAGACACCACTTTGAGAGTCACTGATGAGGAGAATATTCTTGTTATTGTGGGGGTAGGGGGAGTATTCAGGAGCAATGGGACCTACTCTTACCCACTCTTATTCTCAGTGTACAAAAAAAAAAAAAAAAAGTTCTTTGTACAGTACTTGAAAGGTTACTTTAATTTTGAAATATTTCAACAAACAAACAATCTCACTGATTCCAAAATCATGAGATCAAGCATTTACAATAACTGGTCAGTGAGGCACCTGTGGTTAAACAGTGGCTAGTAAATCCTTTCTTAACGGGTAGTGCAAAGTAAAATAAACTAGACAGGAAAGGGGCCACTGAGAACACTTAGGAGAAAAAAACATTCACCAGAAACTAATATGCAGAACACCCCAATTCTAAACACTAAAATAGATGTCCTTTAAGACATCTTTGAGTTTTCTGTGGCCACTTCTCTCTGTATCGCCAAATTTTCCCTTTTCCATTTTATTGCCGCTTTGAGCTCTAAATTAAAAAATTAGGAAATACATCTAACAAAAGAGCTGGTACCTTTGCTAAAAACCATCTAATACTGTGTTACAGAGTTCTGATACTGTGTTACAAAGTTGGGAAAGAACATAAAATTCGATCTTCATTCCTATACCTCTCCAAAATGTTTGCTGGCTCCTCCATATAGCAATCATGTAAAGCTAGGCAACTTCCCTAACCTCACTGTGCCTCCATTTACTCATCTGTAAAATGGGGATAATAATACCTATACCTTATAGGAGTGCTTTGAGGACTAAATAAATAGAATGAACTTAGAATGAGCCTGGCACATAGTAAGCCCATTATAAATGTTTTTTTTTTTTCATGATAAATGTTATATGCTATTGTTTCATTTCTGTAACAAAAAAAATATTCTTTTTTTTTTTCATTTATTTTTATTAGTTGGAGGCTAATTACTTTACAGTATTGTAGTGGTTTTTGCCATACATTGACATGAATCAGCCATGGATTTACATGTGTTCCCCATCCTGATTCCCCCTCCCACCTCCCTCCCCATCCCATCCCTCTGGGTCTTCCCAGTGCACCAGCCCTGAGCACTTGTCTCATGCATCCAACCTGGGCTGGTGATCTGTTTCACCCTTGATAGTATACTTGTTTCAATGCTATTCTCTCAGAACATCCCACCCTCGTGTTCTCCCACAGAGTCCAAAAGTCTGTTCTGTACATCTGTGTCTCTTTTTCTGTTTTGCATATAGGGTTATCGTTGCCATCTTTTTAAATTCCATATATATATACGTTAGTATACTGTATTGGTGTTTATCTTTCTGGCTTACTTCACTCTGTATAATGGGCTCCAGTTTCATCCATCTCATTAGAACTTATTCAAATGAATTATTTTTAATGGCTGAGTAATATTCCATTGTGTATATGTACTATAGCTTCCTTATCCATTCATCTGCTGATGAGCATCTAGGTTGCTTCCATGTCCTGGCAATTATAAACAGTGCTGCGATGAACATTGGGGTGCATGTGTCTCTTTCAGATCTGGTTTCCTCGGTGTGTATGCCCAGGAGTGGGATTGCTGGGTCATATGGCAATTCTATTTCCAGTTTTTTAAGAAATCTCCACACTGTTCTCCATAGTGGCTGTTTAAACACTCTCCGACATAAATCACAGCAGGATCCTCTATGACCCACCTCCCAGAATATTGGAAATAGAAGCAAAAATAAACAAATGGGACCTAATTAAATGTAAAAGCTTTTGCACAACAAAGGAAACTATAAGCAAGGTGAAAAGACAGCCTTCAGAAAGGGAGAAATTAATAGCAAATGAAGCAACAGACAAAGGATTAATCTCAAAAATATACAAGCAACTCCTACAGCTCAATTCCAGGAAAATAAATGACCCAATCAAAAAATGGGCCAAAGAACTAAACAGACATTTCTCCAAAGAAGACATACAGATGGCTAACAAACACATGAAAAGATGCTCAACATCACTCATTATCAGAGAAATGCAAATCAAAAAAATATTCTTCAGGTTTAATACTGACCATCTCAGCACACAACGCACTTCCCATATCATTTGATATGTGAAGCTGCCAGGCCTCTGGGTAGAAATTCAGCAAACTCACATAGCAACCAAGAAGTTTTCTGGGAGAGAAGATACCAAGATACAGCCTATGTTTCTCTTGAGATTCAGTGTTTTTAGACCATCTTTGGTGGTTTCTTATGGCTCCTATCCAGATCAGAGAGGCAGCAAACTGTGGCAGTGGGAGCTTAGGCTCTAAAGATAGAGTCTGAAGTTTGAATCCAGATTCTGACACTTACTATCTCATCTTCAGCAAGTTAATTAACCTCTAAGTTCCTGAATTTTTCTGCTTGTAAAATGGAAGGGATAAGGGATAGCAGTAGAATCTACCCTCATAAGGTTATTGGAAATACAAAGAAGACAATTTATATCAGTGTCACAGTGCTTGACATAATAAACACTTAGTAAAACTTCTGGGCACAAGGTTGGCCTTGTGACTAGCTCTAGCCAGTGACATAATTTGTATACATTCTGTAGGGGAAGAAAAATACTTTTTCTCTACCCTCTTAGTTCAGTACCCAGGGCCTGCAAATTAAGCTGACAAAAGACAGATGAACAAAAGAAAATGTTTAGGGGACTTCCATGGTGGTCCAATGGTTAAAACTCTGACCTTCCACTGCAGGGGACACAGGTTCAATCCCTGGCAAGGTAACTAAGATCCCATCTGCCATGGCAAGACCAAAAAACAGAAAAAAGAAAAGAAGAAGTTTATTTTGCATGCTCATGGAAGCTTCACAGAAAAGAAGTGAAAACAGGAAGAAGCAGTTAGCTTCAGAGCTTATATACCATTTTAACAAAGACTGATAAATCATGGAGATGTGACAAGACAAAGGAAAAGGGGTTTGGTCTTCCAGGAGTGGTAAGTTGTGGGAAGATAAACATATGCAAGAAACTAATGAAAGATAAGGGTTTTCAGTAAGGTTGTTGTGCAAATTCAAGTCAGTGCTATCTCTCATGATAAGAGAGTTACCTCCATTGATTAAAAGTCATTCTCTTCCTGGTACAAGAGAGGGGAGAGGGGAATATCTTCACAAAGGGAAGTATATGCCCTGCTTTTAGACAGAAAGGAGGAGGAAAGAGAGTTCCTCCATTTGCTGTTTCTCAACTGCCTTCAGTTCAAAATACTCCTTATGCCAAAGGAGCATATATGGGGTGGCATAGCCTTATCCCCTTCACTTCTGAACTGAAGCATTTGATTACCAATGCAAGACCCTTTGGAACTTTTGCTCTCTGTCATGGTGAGCAGCGACTTTCTAGATGGTGGCTGCTCAATCAGCTTGGGACCTTGAGTACTTATAATGAAAACAGAGCTACCTTTGTGACTTACAAAGGGCATGGAGCATGAATAAGAACAGAAATTAACCATTGTTCTTTTACACCACTGAACTTTAGGCGTAATTACCATAGCATAACCTACCCTATCCTGAGTGAGCCAAGACAACTATCACCTTTATCACTGCCAAAGGGAGCCCACCATGATGGAAGAGAGAATTTGAATTGTTGACTTGGGTTAGGGTAGGGGCTAAGGGGTGCCGTTTATTAGCACAGTATGTGGCTGAGTCTAAACATCCTCTTCTTACTCAATAGACATTGTAATAGTCATATACTGCTGCATAACAAACTATCCCCAAACTTAGTGGCCCACCTGCACAGACCACTATACTGTTGACAGTCAAAGCTGGATGTACCGTCTCTCTAGCTCCCATGCTCTTCCTGTCCTTCTCTATTGAATTTATATTCTTCAGGATATAGGGATTACACAAAATGTTTCATGTAAGTCGATTTACTGTAAAGGAAAAGAAAAAAATGCTTACTATATCTCAGAGCTTAGAAAACCACATGGACAAATAACCACCATAAAACCCAGGTACCTACAAAGGTGTGGGGAGTGTAAAACAGGGTTCAGTCACACCTGCACCCATGGTTGGCAGGATGAAAAAGCCCTTAAAAGTGGTAACTGATTAGAACGAAATAGGTCCAAAACAGTGGATGAGTTCACTTCCACTAGGCCTTGAGACTCAATATACACTCACTGTAACATATCCACAAGCTAAATGACACACCCACAGGCACCATGACATTCCAAGGCTCACCATAAAGGTAAATAACTGGGCGGTGACTCAATTCCTGGAAAACTCCAGCTGTTCCCCAAAATAGCTGGAATAATCCTCCTACTTATTAGACTGTGAAATTACCCACCCCTATAAAAACTAACAGAGTTTTGCCAAGAGAATGCACTAAGGGTCATAGCAAACACCCTCTTCCAACAATGCAAGAGATGACTCTACACATGGACATGACCAGATGGTCAATACCAAAAGCAGACTGATTATATTCTTTGTAGCCAAAGATGGAAAAGCTCTATATAGTCAGACCAAGAGTTGACTGTGGCTTAGATCATGATTGTCTTATTGCAAAATTCACACTTAAATTGAAGAAAGTAGGGAAAACCACTAGGTCATTTAGGTATGACCCATGTCAAATCCCTTACGATTATACAGTGGAAGTGACAAATAGATTCAAGGGATTGGATCTGATAGACAGAGTTCCTAAAGAACTGTGGAAGAAGGTTCATAACATTGTACAGGAGGTGTTGACCAAAACCATCCCCAAGAAAAAGAAATGTAAAAAGGCAAAATGATAGTCTGAGGAGGTCTTACAAAGAGCTGAGAAAAGAAGAGAAGTGAAAGGCAAAAGAGAAAAGGAAAGATATACCCATCTGAATGCAGAGTTTTAGAGAAAAGCAAGGAGAGATAAGAAAGCCTTCCTCAGTGATCAGTGCAAAGAAATAGAGGAAAACAATAGAATGGGAAAGACTAGAGATCTCTTCAAGAAAATTAGAGATACCAAGGGAACATTTCATGCAAAGATGGGCACAAAAAAGGACAGAAATGGTATGGACCTAACAGAAGCAGAAGATATTAAGAAGAGGTGGCAAGAATACACAGGAGAGCTATACAAAAAAGATCATCACGACCCAGATAACCACAATGGTGTGCTCACCCACCTAGAGCCAGATGTCCTGGAATGAGAAGTCAAGTGGGACTTAGGAAGCATCACTTAGGACAAAGCTAGTAGAGGTGATGGAATTCCGGCTGAGCTATTTCAAATCCTAAAAGATGGTGCTGTTAAAGTGCTGCATTCAACATGCCAGCAAATTTGGAAAACTCAGCAGTGGCCACAAGACAGGAAAAGGTCAGTGTTCAGTCCAATCCCAAAGAAAGTCAATGTCAAAGAATATTCAAACTACAACACAATTGCACTCATTTCACATGCTAGCAAAGTAATGCTCAATATTCTCCAGGCTAGGCTTCAATGGTAGGTGAACTGAGAACTTCCAGATGTTCAAGCTGGATTGGAAAAGGCAGAGGAACCAGAGATCAAATTGCCAACATCTGTTGGATCATGAAAAAGCTAGGGAATTCCAGAAAAACATATACTTCTGCTTCATTGACTACACTAAAGCCTTTGACTGTGTAGATCACTACAAATTGTGGAAAATCATTAAAGAGATGGGAATACCAGACCACTTTACCTGCCTCCCTGGTAGCTCAGATGGTAAGGCGTCTGCCTCCAATATGGGAGACCCAGGTTTGATCAATGGGTCAGGAATATCCCTTGGAGAAGGAAATGGCAACCCACTTCAGTGCTCTTGCCTGGAAAACCCCATGGAAGGAGGAGCCTGGTAGGCTACAGTCCATGGGGTCCTAAAGAGTCATACATAACTGAGCAACTTCACTTTCACTTTACCTGCCTCCTGTGAAACCTGTATGCAGGTCAAGAAGCAACATTTAGAACCAAACATGGAACAACGGACCAGCTCCAAACTGAGAAAGAAGGACGTCAAGGCTGTATATTGTCACTCTGCTTATTTAACTTATATGCAGAGTACATCATGCAAAATGCCAGGTTGGATGAAGCACAAGCTGGAATCAAGATTGCTGGAAGAAATATCAATAACCTCAGATATGCAGATGATACCACCCTTATGGCAAAAAGTGAAGAAGCATTAAAGAGCCTCTTGAAGAAGGTGAAAGAGGAGAATGAAAGAGCTGGCTTAAAACTCAACATTCATAAAATCAAGATCATGGCCTCTGGGTCCCATCACTTCATGGCAAATAGATGGGAAAACAATGGACATAGTGAGAGACTTTATTTTCTTGGGTTCCAAAATCACTGTGGATGGTGATTGCAGTCATGAAATTAAAAGATGCTTGCTCCTTGGGAAAGAAGCAATGACAAACCTAGACAGCATATCAAAAAGCAGAGCCATTACTTTGTCTACAAAGATCCATCTATTCAAAGTTATGGTTTTTTCAATAGTCACGTATGGATGTGAGAGCTGGACAATAAAAAACACTGAGAGCCAAAGAATGACGCCTTTGAACTGTGGTGCTGGGGAAGACTCTTGATAGTTCCCTGGACTGCAAGGAGATCAAGCCAGTCAATCCTGAAGGAAATCCTTTCAAATATTCAGGAAGTTCTAAATATTCATTGGAGGGTCTGATACTGAAGCAGAAGCTGTAATATTTTGGCAACCTGATGTAAAGAGCCGACTCACTGGAAAAGACCCTGATTCTGGGAAAGATTGAAGGCAGGAAGAGAAGGGGATGACAAATGATGAGATGGTTGGATGGCATCACCAACTCAATGGACAAGAGTTTGAGCAAACTCTGGGAGATGGTGAAGGACAGGGAGGCCTGGCATGCTGCAGTCCATGGCATGCAGTCAAAGAGTCAGACACAATTGTTCAACTGAACAACAACAAATAAAAACTGACAACTCCTAATCTTGCTGCTCTTGCCTTCTGAGATGGCCCACACACACACGGTATGTGGAGTGTGTTTCTCTCTAAATAAATCCACTTCTCACCTACTATTAACACTCTGTCTCTTTGAATACTGAATTCTTTCTGCAATGAGACATCAAGAACCTGAGCTTCATTAAGCCTTGAGACCAAGTGTGACCTTAGTTAAAAGACTGTAGGTTCAAGTCCCAATTTGAGTCACACAGTTTCATTTTCAACATAGTCTTAACAACCAATATGCCAACACACTATCCTAAAAATAATTATAAGAGAGAAGCCACTAGAGAATTTGCTGTATGCCCTCCCCCTCAGCTATATCCTGGCCACCACACATTGTTCCAGCAAACCCTAGCAAATAACGGGAAGTCTAACAGGGAACCTGATTTAATAACTTAACATCCAGGAACCAGAAAGAGTAGGCAAACTCCAGAAAACCCCAAGCAAGAACCTGCAGCAAGTGATTTAATATTAACAGGGTCAGCATCTCTCCTTTCCAAGAAAAAAGATAGCTATTTAGTGGTTCCTCTTGTCCCCAATCCCATGCATAAATAACTGCTTCAGGGAAAAGAGACCAATAATCCCTGTTATATTCTGTTATATTCTCAGATAGCCTGCGATCCCTTTAGGCAGTGTTTCTATTCAGTGTGTGAGTGAGTGGAGATGACAGAGTCCTTCCATGGAGGCAAAGAGGTATCATTTGCAAAGAAATGGAATAGGGTGCAAAAAAGATGTTGAGTCATCCAGCTGATCCCCAAGAGGGTTAACAAAATAAAGGCACCATTTCAAGGTTAAAGCAGGAGACAGACATGATGCTATATATACAGTGCCCTTTTGAGCACCAAGGCATGGATCATAACAAGCCAAGGGCTACATTGGACACATGGTGGGTGTCCATCATTGTCAAGCCTGATGGAATGACAGCAGACAAACATGAAATGCAAGCCTTGAAGCCAAACCCTACCCTGGGTGAGATCTCATTAAAACACACATCAAAGATCGCATGGCAGGGGTGAACAATAAAATAAAGAGTAATAGCCAGCCTGGGGGATAAGAGAGGAAGAGAAGAGGGAAGTTGATGTTAGCTAGGAATCATTCCCAGCTGCCCAGGAATCATTCCCTGCCAAGCCTGGGACAATTTGACAACCTCCTCTCCAAGGGCCATGTGGTCACAAAACTCTTCTGCTTCACAGCCTTAGGATGGACCCATGGTATAACATCATAATATAACAAAAACCACCTGACTATGTGCCAGGCACTGTGCTAGGTATCCTGGGTGTAATCACTCATTTCATTAGCCCAGGGGGTGGATAAGGCTGGTATCACCCATCCCACTTCACACACGCAGAAGCAAAGGTCAGAATGGATTATAGTTACTGGTCCAGGATCACATAGGTGGTAAAGCCAAAGTTTCAGTTCAGTTCAGTTGCTCAGTCGTGTCCGACTCTTTGAGACCCCATGAACCACAGCATGTCAGGCCTCCCTGTCCATCACCAATTCCCGGAGTTCACCCAAACTCAGATCCATTGAGTCGGTGATGCCATCCAACCATCTCATCCAATCTCATCCCCTTCTCCTCCCGCCCTCAATCTTTCCCAGCATCAGGGTCTTTTCAAAGGAGTCAGCTCTTTGCATTAGGTGGCCAAGGTATTGGAGTTTCAGCTTCAACATCAGTCCTTCCAAAGAACACCCAGGACTGATCTCGTCCAGGATGGACTGGTTGGATCTCCTTGCAGTCCAAGGGACTCTCAAGAGTCTTCTCCAACACCACAGCTCAAAAGCATCAATTCTTTGGCACTCAGCTTTCTTAATAGCCCAACTCTCACATTCATACATGACTACTGGAAAAACCATTGCCTTGACTAGACGGACATTTGTTGCCAGAGTTTGAACCCATATATTTCCAACTACAAAGTTTTTATCCGTTGTACCTAGCACACAGTACCTGGCACATAGTCGGGTGGTTTTATCTCTGATGCTACTGCTTCAGCTTTTGCGGTATCACAAGCTGTCTGAGCCCTCATGGCCTCCACTCTCCAAGGTTGCTGGGCCAGGAAATGTATACACGTTGCCACTCCCCTTCCAGACCCATCTGCTACTAAATTAATAATCCCCATCCCTGCTGGGCCTGGACGCTGACACTTGAACCATGCTGAGGGGGTGCCCGAAGGCACTCTGCCAGTCCACCAGAGGGCTGCATGAGCGCACCAAATGGGAGCCCTCGGTTAGTACACTGCACGTGGCAGGTGGAGGTGATGGCCAGGAGTGGGGTCAAGAACCCCCCGGGGGAAAAAGGACATGCCTGACTGCCTTTGTCATACACATGCCCTGTCTCCAGTCCCACAGCTAGCAGCCTAATCCATCTCCCCTGGGCCATATCATGGCCACACAAGTCCCAGCACACGTGAGCACACTGCTGTCCATCTCAAGGTCCCACAGGGCTAACATGGCCCCAGGACCCCAGGAGCCCTCTGGAGCAAGGAACCTCTCCCGTGCTCATCTCATCCTCCTGGTTCATAAGATTTGGCTCTAAGACATGGAGGACACACCAAATTATTGATGTTAATGACTTCTGAAGTTAGGATTATAAGCAGATGGAAAGTGAAAGTCTATCAGTCGTGTCTGACTCTTTGCAAACCCATGGGCTATACACTTCATGAAATTCTCCAGGCCAGAATACTGGAGCAGGTAGCTGTTCCCTTCTCCAGGGCATCTTCCCAACCCAGGGATCAAACCCAGGTATCCCCACATTGCAGGTGGATTCTTTACCAGCTGAGCCACAAGCAAAGCCCAAGAATACTGGAGTGGGTACCCTACCCCTTCTCCAGGGGATCTTCCTGATCCAGGAATCAAACTGGGGTCTCCTGCATTGCAGGCAGATTCTTTACCAACTGAACTATGAGGGAAGCCCATAATAAGATGTGGGGTAGGGGGTGGGGAGGGAACTGTCAACTCTGTGTTTATTCAATTTTGTAATGTTTTACTTACCATAAAGTCATGATAAAGCCCAGAATTAACAAGTATATAAAGATGGGGGAAATGATATCTAACTCCACATACCTCCTCCCTAAATACCTGTGTGGAACCAGCATCCAGAATCACTGCACTCCCACTGGTCTGGTTAGATTTCATGTTAACACACCTTGAAGACAGGAACTTTCTTTCACATCGTTGAATCTGTAGGGTGACTGCCACATATTAACACTGATTTATTGAAAAAATTGAATAAACAATAGAATGAATGTGAGCAAACAAAGTCTCCCTAGATATCTTTTTCACCACGTGACCAATATCTTTATCCACGATGTAATGAGGACAGGACGCCATGGGGCCTTCCAGGGACAGACACCCCACCCCCTTCCATGTCCTCAGCCTGCCTCTTATCTGTAGAAAAACTTTAGCCAAAGAAAAAATTTAATCAGAGGAATTAAAAACATACAGAAGCAAAGAAAAGCAAACAGGACAAAATAATAATAGTTTAGTCATTAAACATAGTCGCAGACCTTTAGTGCAACTAAAAAGCTATAATGTTCTCAGATAGATAATAGATAATAGTCTCAGCCATATCCTTTGAGCTATTTGATAGATACTGAAACCCCCAGCAGGTGGAAAAAGTTAACTATATGATGACCAGCTTATAGCCAAGATAAGAGCTGCTCCATCTTACCCAATTTCAAGAACTGGTATCAAGGAAATGGGAACAAACAAGCCCTGGACCTGAAGGTTAACTGTATTTAAAACAACCAAGAGAATGCTGATCAGACCACTACATGAATAACTTCAAGATGATTGTCAGAGCTAACAGTGCTGTTCTGCACATATCCACCTCCCTCCACCTGTAAACCCCTATAGCCCCTCTTTAAAAGTTCTTGCTTGATGATTGGCAGTTTGAAGTTGGCTTTTGGACAAGAGTCCACCTTCTCCCCAGGTTGCTAGCCTCCTGAACAATATGACTTTTCCTTTCCAACCAATACTTGTCTCCTAAGTATTGACTTTTGAGTGGCGAGCAGCCAAACCTGAGTTTGGTAAAACCGATGACTGTGAGTCTGCTGCTGCTGCTAACTCGCTTCAGTCGTGTCCGACTCTGTGCGACCCCATAGACGGCAGCCCACCCGGCTCCTCTGTCCCTGGGATTCTCCAGGCAAGAACACTGGAGTAGGTTGCCATTTCCTTCTCCAATGCATGAAAGTGAAAAGTGAAAGTGAAGTCGCTCAGTCATGTCTGATTCTTTGTGACCCCATGGACTGCAGCCTACCAGGCTCCTCCGTCCATGGGATTTTCCAGGCAAGAGTACTGGAGTGGGGTGCCATTGCCTTCTCTGGTGAGTCTATGCAGGGGCTAACCAAATCCATAATAGAATTCTTCAGAAAGAAATACAGTTAATAACTTAAATAAGAAAGACTAGATCAGTATTAATTCGAGATGTGATTGGTGAAATTGTTTAGGACATATGACCTATTTCTTCAATAAATATAGAGCATAGATTTTTTTTTCAAGTCTAAGATTTAAGAAATAAAACAACCAAAAACAGTATGTGAGTCTTTTTCATTTTTTTGATCCTCACAAAATAACTCTAAAGGGACATTTAGGAGACAATTAGGGAAACCTGAACAATGACGGAGTACTAGAGAATGTTAAAGATTATTACTAATTTTGCTAGGTATGATAATGGTATCATGATCACATTAAAAGAAAAATGCCATGTTAGAGATGGATGAGATAAAGTCTGAAAATCACTTTAAACACCAAAGCCTTAAAAAAAAGAGAGAGAAAGAGAGGGATAAGCAGATAAAACAACATTAGGAAAATGTGTTGTTAATTGTTGGAACTGAATAAACATATATGGGATTCTTTATTTTGCTCTCATTTTTAACGTTTGTTCAAAGATTTCCATAGTGAAAAGTTTTTAAAATAAATTTAAATGGGCTCCCAATTTTTAAAAGATGTAGTCCATGAACTCTCCACATCAGACTAAACTGGTGCTTGTTAAAATGCAGAGTCCCTGGCCTCTCTGACCTGTTGGGAGGAAGGCAGTGGCCTTAAAGCTGCACTTTAACAAGCATGCCCCTACTCCACCCCCAGCTGTAGTATACCTGTGGTTCTGATAAGAGGATTCCCCTGAGAAGGACCAGTTACACGCATCTCTAGTAAATCTTCATAGAGTGAAGTCTTTCCTCACTCTCATGCATGTCCCAGTTTAGCAACAAAGCAGGTAGTCATTCCAAGTTAGAGTGAGTCATACCCACTCCTCACATGGTGCCCCCATCTGCATGTGCTGACCACACACCCCCCCCCCGACTTGTCTGCCAAGGCCCAGGCCTACTCTGATGACTCCAAGTGAGAAAACTCCTCCATCCTTTAAAGCATGGAGCCACAGCCACAGACAGCATATAGTGGTGTCCTCAAGTGTATCTTCTTGGATGGCTTTGACATTATCCTATAAGAAACAGTATATTTGGTCTCTGTCTCTAGTTTCTGGCACAAAACTCCTAAAATCCTTGCAATTCCCTGAGTGACAGCAGTGTTGTTTGTTATTTATAATAAGCCCCTTTCAACCACACCCGAGTTTACACTGATGAGGTGACTTTCAGAGGATGGAAACTGTTTTCAGGAGGGGCCAAGTGTGCATGGGATTAGAAGGTTAGAACTTTCAGCCCCACCCCTGACCTCGAGGTAGGGTAAAAAGGCCAGGGATTGAGCCAGTGGCCAATGATTCAATCAGACCTGCCTATGTAATGGAACCTCCACAAAAACGCTAAACCCCAAGGTTCCAAGAGCTTGTTGGTTGGTGAACACATCAGGGTTCTGGGAAGGTGATGGCCTAGTGAGGGCATGGACATTCCTTCCCAGACACCTTGCCCTGTGCATCTCTTCCACCTGGCTGCTTCTGGAAGCAGTTCTTTGGCCCCTTTCCTGTTTGCTCATTTCTGTTGCCCTCTAACATTCAAAGAACTTTATTATAGGAATGAGATCGCTAGGCAATTTAACCTAACTTCTGATTTATGCTCCTAAATCTACACCATGCCTTGATGGTTTTCCTAGATTAAAAGAAGAATAAAGAATTTAATAGTTAAAGAATGACTAGCTCTCTACCCCCAGCAGCCGCCTTAGCAATTCTGCAGGCAGACCATGAAGGGACAAGATTATGTCTGAAGAAAGATCATGAGGAGTCAGCCAGTGTGCACACCATGGAGAATGAAGCAGAGCTTGAACTCCTGCCTTTAGGATTGACTGAGATTCTTTCCCCCTTTTAGCAAGGCTGAGTAGAATCTTTGGAGTTGATCTTAGGACATGAGTCTACCTTCTCCCCAGATTATCAGCTTTTCTGGTTTAAGTAATTTTCCATTTTGCCAACATTTACCTCTTGAATATTGGCTTTTGAGTGGCAAGCTGCTAAACCTGAGTTTTGTAACATTCCAGAGCTCCATCCTCTATAATAAACTCATAATCATAAGTAAAGTGTTTCCCTGAGTTCTGTAAGTCATTATAGCAAATTATCAAGGCTGAGGAGAGGGCTATGAGAACCCCCAAATTACAGCAGGTCAAGTGAGAAGTGTGGAAGGCCTGTTCTTGTGATTGGCATCTGAAGTAGGGGATAGAGTTGTAGAACTGAGCCCTGAATTTGTGACGTCTGTGCTAAATTCAGGTAGTGTCAGAACTGAATTGTTGGAAACCCAATTGGTGTCCAGAGAGTTGGAAATTGGCCGGTATATGGAAACCTTCCATGCATTTGCTATCAGAAGTACTATGAGCAGAAAAAAACTATTTCTCTTTTAATGGCCATCCTTAGTTTCCATGTTACCTGCCAGGAGTTCCTTAAAGGCAATGACTATGTTTTATTTATTTCCTTCTCTCCAGAAGTGGCACACAACAGATGCTTGACAAGTGTTGTTCAATGAATGAATTAACAAGCAAATTAATACATAAACAAGAGTCATTGTGTTGGGCACCTCACAGACATATCTGTGCTTACTTAAATTCTGATATACTATCATGATGAAATGTTAGTCAGCCTCACTTTAAGATGACTAGTGTGAAATCTGGGTAAAACATGGGGGAAATATGATATGTCATGTGGGAGGAAAGATCAGAATTCCAAAAAATATATAGACACTAATTGTAATGATAAAAACGTATATGTATATATACATATTTTTTCTATTTTTAGGCCACATGTGGCATGCAGGATCTTAGTCCCCCACCGAGGGACTGAATCTGTGCCTTCTGCAGTGGAAGCAGGGTGTCTTAACCACTGGACTGCCAGGGATGCCTCTATATATATATTATTTTTTATGAGAACAAAACTGAAAGATAATATGCAAAGAGAGTTTTTTTTTAAAGTAAAACAGTGAGATTCTAGGTGACTGTACTAGCTATTTCCATTTCCCAAATCTTTTTCCTCGACAAGGAATAAGAAAGAGGGCAAAACAGAGCTTGGTGACTGGTTTCATGTAAGCCGCATAACACTGATTCCAGAATCATATGGCCCTCCCAAGGCCCCCTCCAACTCCGATACAAGAGAAGAATCCTCCAGTGCTGTCCCTAACATCGGGAGCAGATGGAGATGAGCAAGTTTTTCACCCGACTAGGGCTTTCCTTGGTCACGTCCAGTAAGACCTCTGACTCCTGAGAGAGGGAATCTTATAGATTTACATGTTCTTCATGCTGCACAGACTTGTGAGTACAGAGGTATTTAAGAGAACAAAGAACTAAAACAGTCACTTTGCTTTCTCTGTACTGAAAGCATCCAGGCCCTTCTAACCAACCTGCAAGGAGCCTGCTCAAATATTCACAGGGATCAACCTAATATATTGCACAGCCAGCACCATTATTTTCTTCTCAATCTATTTTACCTAGCACGTCCCCTGGGGCAGATTGGAAAATATGTGGTAATTATATATTGACAGAACGTGGGAGCAGGTTATATATGGACCCATTGTACTCGGCTTCCTTATTAACCAGCTACAATGTGCTCAGTGGGATCCTTCTTGACTCTTTAAGGAATCTCTGGAACAGAAGTGTCCCTCTCTTTATGGTTTTCCCCTTGTTTATGAAAACTATCCAACTCTCCCAGAGCCTCACGTGTACGGAGCAAGACAGGGTTTGAGACACAGTCCCCGTGTCATCCTCCTCGGTGAAGGCCCCAGGTGAGGCTGGAAGACTTCCACACAGACATAGAACAACTCACTGGGGGGCTGCCTGGTCCCCTGCACTGTCTAAGTAAAGAAGAGATAGTCACTGCAAGAAAAGTAACTTATTAGGAAAAGGTCATTGGACCTTGTTTGTGGCCCTTCAGAAGAAATAAATTACCTTTTTAGAGCATAGCCAGCTTTTAATGATAGGTTTTCCTCACGAACACTAATGATAATAGCCCCAGTGAAGAATCCACAAGAGAATGGGATTGGGCACCTCTGGGAACTTTAATGGTCTGTGGTGGTTTAGTCACTAAGAAATGTCTGACTCTTGCAACCACATGGACTGTAGCCCACCAGCCTCCTCTGTCCATGGTATTTTCCAGACAAGAATACTGGAGTGGATTGCCGCTTCTTTCTCTAGGGGATCTTCCTGACTCAAGGATTGAACCCATGTCTCCTGCATTGCAGGAGGATTCTTTCCCTGCTGAGACACCAGAGAAACCCTTAATGGTCTTGGCTTGGTTGATTTGTCTACAATGATTGAGCAGAGGAAGCAAGAGGAGGAGGCCTGATGTCAAAGGCATTTGGGGGAAAGACAGGGTGGAAAGCAAGTGATGAGCCCCAAGTACTTTAGGACTGCTGCCCAGGTGATGGCATGGATGATATAACAGATGGTCATTATGGGTGATCTAAGTGGATCTGGATCTAAAGAAAATGTGAGAAGGCCACATAACCCACATATGGAGGATGTGGCTAGGTTGTCCAATAGCAGTTCTGTCACTCAGCAAGCACTCACTCAGCATTTCCTATGGCCATGAAGGAACTCAACTGCCCTGGCTGTCCTGACCTCAGGCCCCAAGGTGGCAAGTGGCTGAACATGGAGCCTTGTCCTGGGTCAACGACAGGGTCCTTCCAGAACCTGGGTCCATCCACCAGCTCTGCCACGCACCTAGTGGGCTGCCTTCTGCAGGACTCACCTCTCAGAGCCCTCTCCAATCAGAAAATAGAGAGAGGAGAGAGTAGGAGGTCACTACTTTCCCAGCCAGCAGTGATAATCGACTGCATATGTAAAAAGAACCCACCCGAAAGAGCTGCTTTTTTCTTAGCCTGGACTTGTCTGTCTACATGGTTCATTTGCCAAAAGATATCCCATCCTGAAGCAGCTAAGCCAAATGACCAGATGGGGGAACTATGTCAGCTTCCATCAGGTAGACTCAAAAATGAGAGAAAGAACCAGAACTCGCCCTTGAAGGTATGACTCTGCCAATTAACAACTCAAGTACAAAAAAGAGAAAGATAAATACTGTATGACATCATTTACATGTGGAATCCAAAACAGGACACAAATCAACATATCTACAAAACACTTACAGATATAGAGAACAGACTTGGAGTTGCCAAGAGAAGGGGGGTATGAAGGAGGGAAAGACTCAGAGTTTGGGATTAGCAGATGCAAACTATTATATGTAGAATAGATAAACAGCAAGGTATAGCACAGGGAACTATATTCAATATCCTGTGATAAACCATAAAGGAAAAGAATGTGTATATATGTATAACTGAATCATTTTGCTCTATAACAGAAAATAACACAACCTTGTAAATCAACTATAATAAATTTTTTTTTTAGAAATTGAAGTCCAGAAATCATCTAATGAAATACAACCTCTTCCTCCACCACCCTTTGTCAAAAAAAAAAAAAAAAAGCTCCTGTTACTGTAGCAATAAAGTCATTAGGAAAGAGGCACATTCCCTCTAAAATGAAACCACCAATACAGTAGCTTCCAGTTAAATTTAATTACTGCCTAATTTCCTTTACAATAGATGACCTAGTTTTTGGACAATATTCTCAGAAAAGAGATTACGTGCGGGTGGAAAAAGTCTGCCCTATCTTGGAGAAGCAGAGAGACCATTCACTAGACTAATCCATCCTGATATGAGTGTGTGTAAGGCAAGCAGATGAGAGACAGCCCGGCTGATGAACAGGCTCAGTTCTTACACAAAGGACAAAGCGGCAAACAGTATAGCGTTTATACCTCTAAGAAAAAGCAGTTCCATAGAGACTGGTGAGCTGTTTGTCAAACTTGCTGACCAACTTCCGGAAGGCAGCCTTGGACATTTGTCTGAAGAGCCAGGCTATGACCCTGCTTGTCACCTTCTCCAGGTGCAGACCCAGCCTGTGCTCCCTAGTCCCCAGATCCCAGGACGAGGGTGGGGCAGAGAGCAGCCCACACTGTGGAGGCTGCACACACCCCTCGCGCCTCAGAAAGCCCCCGACCTGGCAGAAGAGCAGGGAGGCTGGATCCATGGATACTCTGGCTTGCCTTCACTTCTCACCAAAGTTGTTCCAAGAGGAGGGCAGTAAATGGTGACACGTGAATGACAATGAATGGTGACATGTGGGATGAATGGGGGAGAAAGAGGTATCAGAAGCATCCCAATCCCCAGCAGCTAGAACATCCTTGAGGATAAGGTCAACTGCCTCTTCAGTCACTAATTCCTGTAATTAAAAGGAAACAGGGTGGGGCATACCTCCTACCTTCAGGGAACTCAAGAGTCTAGGAGGAAAATAAATACGTAAACAAGGCAATTACAAAAGAGTGCAAATAATTCGATAGCAAGAGAGTACCGCAGGAAAGGCAGCAGGAAGAGGAGTCAAAGAAGGAGAGTTGGGATGGCTTCCCAGAGTTTGGGACCTTGAAACCAGATCTAAAATACATGAAGGAAACAAGAGGTGTAGAGGGTATGAAGCAAGATGGGAGAGACTGACTGTCAGACAAGGATGCTAGCAAGTACAAATACGTGCAGGCAGAGAGAGGACGGCAATGTGAGGAAAAGCAAGGGCTCCACTGGACTGGGTGTGAGAGGGATAAGGAGATGAAGGGCCACAGATGAGGCTGCTGCTAAGCAGAGGCTGCCGGTGCTGTCTGTAGGGACTGCACCCAGTCGTTTGGCTTTGCAGTGACACTGAAAGGCCTTAGGTAGGCCAGTGACAAGTCCAAGTTTTTGTTCAAGAATGATCACACTGAAATGACATGATATCTAGGAATTATAAGATATAAACATTTACTATTCAAGGAAAATACAAAACAAAAACAGGGAGATTCATGAGAAAATGAACTGCTGAAAATGATAAGTGTCAATAGCTCTTGGAAGGCAGGTGATGGGTACATGAAGGTTCATTACACTATTCACTCTACCTTCATCTGGGTTTGAAATTTTCCCTGGCAGAAATACTCACTTAAAACTAACATAAGTTATTTTTGCAAATCAGAAGCACCTATATTTAATTCTTGCCATTAAAAAATGCTATATATCTTAACTCATTAGCTAAAAATAAATAGGAGCATATTGTTTGTTTATTATTTTTCTACATTTTAAAAATATCCCTGTGCTGCAGAATGGAGAGTAAATGGGAGACAAGGAGAGAAGAGACAGGAGGCCATTAGCATGTTGTTCAGGGACCCAGGTAAGAGATGGGTGTCCTGTACTGACAGTGGCAGGGGGAATGAAAGGAAGGATTTAAAATGTTCAGGAGGTAAAATGGCCAGGACCCAGTGACTGACTCGACATGAGTGAATCATGCATTCAGTGACTCTCCCTGTAAAGATTTAAGGCCACCCACTCTGCCAGAGACCGTGGGAGGAAGGAAAGGCAGGTAGGACAGGAGGTCAGACATCCACACAGCTATCTGACAGTAATAAGATGAAATAAGCTAAAAGGACTAAAACATTCTTGAAAAAGTAAAAGCCATAAGTAATCATTAGCTTAAAACATGCTGGAATGAAGTACCAACAAAATTTAAAAAATGCTGGAATGTAAATGTGGTAAGTTGAAGAGTGCATACTTAAAACATTAGAACTAGAAAAAGTGGCCAAGATAAAATAAGCAGTAAGAATACATCATAAAAAAACAGATAATACAACAGATACTATTTTTTTTAAAAGACAAAAGCAGGGACTTTCCTGCTGGTATAGTAGATAAGAATCTGCCTGTCAATACAGCAACATGGGTTCAATACCTGGTCTGGGAGGATTCCACATGCCTTAGAGCTACTAAAGCCCATTTGCCATACCTACTGCTTCGGAGCCCAAGAGCCACAGCTACTGAGTCTGAGTGCTGCAACTACTGAAGGCTGAGCTCCTAGAGCCTGTGTTCCACAATAAGAGAAGTCACCACAGTGAGAAACCGGGTGCACCACAACTGAAAACCCACTCGCAGCAACAAAGACCCAGTGAAACCAAGAGCAAATATATTTTTAAAAGGACAAAAGTAAATAAAATAATATTAGCTAATGGAACATATGAAAAAGATTAAATAGTTAAATAAAAATTATTTAAAATGCATAAATCTTGCTAAAAACCTATTCTAACCAAAGGATAAAAGGAGAAATATGGGCTGTGACAGGGATGTCAACACACCGGTGAGCTGCCCAGGCCTCTGGTCAACCGCACCTCTCATCACCACCGTGAAGCACTCTGAGCCCAGCCATCCAAAGCACTTTCCATTCTCCAAATCTACCACATTTTCCTTAAAGGACACTGATGGAGGGAGGTGAGGATTACATGGCACAGTCCACAGAAAACCTCATAAAAATCCTCTTTAGACATTTGTACTCTCCTCAAAGCTTCCCACTCATCAGTCAGTCAGTTCAGTTGCTCAGTCGTGTCCGACTGTTTGCAACCCCATGAATCGCAGCACGCCAGGCCTCCCTGTCCATCACTAACTCCTGGAGTTTACTCAAACTCATGTCTATTGAGTCGGTGATGCCATCTAACCATCTCATCCTCTGTCATCCCCTTCTCCTCCTGCCCCCAATCCCTCCCAGCATCAGGGTCTTTTCCAATGAGTCAGCTCTTCCCATCAGGTGGCCAAAGTACTGGAGTTTCAGCTTCAGCATCAGTCCTTCCAATGAACACCCAGGACTGATCTCCTCCAGGATGGACTGGTTGGATCTCCTTGCAGTCCAAGGGACTCTCAAGAGTCTTCTCCAAAACCACAGTTCAAAAGCATCAATTTTTCGGTGCTCAGCTTTCTTCACAGTCCAACTCTCACATCCATACATGACTACTGGAGAAACCACAGCCTTGACTAGACAGACCTTTGTTGGCAAAGTAATACCTCTGCTTTTCAATATGCTGTCTAGGTTGGTCATAACTTTCCTTCCAAGGAGTAAGCGTCTTTTAATTTCATGGCTGTAATCACCATCTGCAGTGATTTTGGAGCTCCAAAAAATAGTCAGCCACTGTTTCCACTGTCTCCCCATCTATTTGCCATGAAGTGATGGAACCAGATGCCATGATCTTTGTTTTCTGAATGTTGAGCTTCAAGCCAACTTTTTCACTCTCCTCTTTCACTCTCATCAAGAGGCTTTTTAGTTCCTCTTCACTTTCTGCCATAAGGGTGGTGTCATCTGCATATCTGAGGTTATTGCTATTTCTCCCGGCAATCTTGATTACAGCTTGTGCTTCTTCCAGCCCAGCGTTTCTCATGATGTTCTCTGCATATAAGTTAAATAAACAAGGTGACAATATACAGCCTTGACGTACTCCTTTTCCTATTTGGAACCAGTCTGTTGTTCCATGTCCAGTTCTAACTGTTGCTTCCTGACCTGCATATAAGTTTCTCAAGAGGCAGGTCAGGTGGTCTGGTATTCCCATCTTTTTCAGAATTTTCCACAGTTTATTGTGATCCACACAGTCAAAGGCTTTGGCATAGTCAATAAAGCAGAAATAGATGTTTTTCTGGAACTCTCTTGCTTTTTTGATGATCCAGCGGATGTTGGCAATTTGATCTCTGGTTCCTCTGCCTTTTCTAAAACCAGCTTGAATATCTGGAAGTCCACAGTTTACGTATTGCTGAAGCCTGGCTTGGAGAATTTTGAGCATTACTTTACTAGTGTGTGAGATGAGTGCAACTGTGTGGTAGTTTGAGCATTCTTTGGCATTGCCTTTCTTAGGGATTGGAATGAAAACTGACCTTTTCCAGTCCTGTGGCCACTGCTGAGTTTTCCAAATTTGCTGGCATCCTGAGTGCAGCACTTTCACAGCATCATCTTTCAGGATTTGAAATAGCTCAACTGGAATTCCATCACCTCCACTAGCTTTGTTCGTAGTGATGCTTTCTAAGGCCCACTTGACTTCACATTTCAAGATGTCTGGCTCTAGGTGAATGATCACACCATCGTGATTATCTGGGTCGTGAAGATCTTTTTTGTACAGTTCTTCTGTGTATTCTTCCCACCTCTTCTTAATATCTTCTGCTTCTGTTAGGTCCATACCATTTCTGTCCTATATTGAGCCCATCTTTGCATGAAATGTTCCCTTGATATCTCTAATTTTCTTGAAGAGATCTCTCGTCTTTCCCATTCTGTTGTTTTCCTCTATTTCTTTGCATTGATCTCTGAGGAAGGCTTTCTTATCTCTCCTGGCTATTCTTTGGAACTCTGCATTCAAATGGGTATATCTTTTCTTTTCTCCTTTGCTTTTAACTTCTCTTCTTTTCACAGCTATTTGCAAGGCCTCCTCAGACAACCATTTTGCTTTTTTGCATTTCTTTTCCGTGGGGATGGTGTTGATCCCTATCTCCTGTACAATGTCACACACCTCTGTCCATAGTTCATCAGGCACTCTGTCTATCAGATCTAGCATACACAGAGACAATTTCAATCCTCTACCACAATGGCTGCCTTCCCACACCCCCTAAGTCCTCAGCAGGACGCCAGCCACTGGGTCCTAGAGACAGCATTTTGTCCAGTGTGGAGTAGGTTTCCAAAACTCAACAGTGGGAATTTTGCAGGAGATGCCATAAGGCAGGACCACTGATCTTATACCCAGAGCATATCTTTCTTTAAGATGCAGCGACCAGCTACTAGGCTTTCAGCACATTGTCCAACACTGGGCTATCACCAGCAGCACTGCATTTGCATTTGGACAGCCCTAAGTGTCAGAAGTCAGCACGCTCTGTTCTCTGAAAAACACAGCAATTCCAGTTGCCTCCTCCACAAGGCACTACTTGTGAAGTTTAAATAGACAGCAACAGTTCACAGAATTAGACTCCTCAGCAAGAATCTACCTAACCTCTTGTACAAGCTTCTTTTCAGTTCTCATAGCCATTTGGATTATGTAAATCATTACACATACTTATTTCTACCAGGATGATTGCTGGCTTTTTATTTTTTCAGTTCCAGAGAGATCAGGAAGCTTCTTTGTCCAGACTTTAAGAAGCCTTGGTGGGGGGAGCTTCACCAGCTATACAGCCTTGCATTCATCTGGAAGAAGATGCAAGTCTGAAATTCCATCTATTCCAAGAGAGATGCCAATACCACAGATATCAGACAGCAATGGGAGTATAGAACAGCCTTGCT
The DNA here is from genome assembly GCF_910594005.1 of Cervus elaphus. NCBI lineage: Eukaryota > Metazoa > Chordata > Mammalia > Artiodactyla > Cervidae > Cervus > Cervus elaphus. Next base: position 62,180,993 of record NC_057847.1, read on the forward strand.
CTAGACTGGATGCTATGTCCCCTCAAATTCATATGTTAAATCCTAACACACAATGTGATGGTATTAGAAGGTGAGGGCTTTGGGAGGTGATTAGTTCAGGAAGACAGAGACTTCACAAACGGGATTAGTGACCTTATAAAAGAGACCCCAGAGAGTTCTCATCTCCCTTCTGCCATATGAGGCCACCAAGAGAGGACAACTGTCTGTAAACCAGAAGGCGGCCCTCACTAGACACCAAATCTGCCAGTACTTTAATTGTTGGACTTCCCATCCATCATGTGAAAGTGAAAGTGTTCGTTGCTTCAGTCCTGTCTGATTCTTTGTGACCCCATGAACTGTAGCCCACCAGACTCCTCTGTCCATAGAATTCTCCAAGCAAGAATACTGGCGTGGGTAGCCATTCTCTTCTCCATGGGATCTTCCTGATCCAGGGATCAAACCAGGGTCTCCCACATTGCAGGCAGACTCTTCATTGTCTGAGCCAACCAGGGAATCCCTTCCCTTTCACACCCATACATCAGAAGTGTGGGATATAAATCTGGGCTGTTTACACGCCACCCAATCAATGGCATTCTGTGACAGCAGCCCAGACTAGGACAAGCCTCCAGTGTAGAATTAATAAGAAGTGGTTAGGAACTAGTTTCCTAACTCCTGAGTCCTTCGCCCGGGGGCCTTTATTTGCTTTCGGAAGATAAAAATTTAAAGAGAGTGGAGGAAGGGGGAATTTGTAAAGTGATTGCTTTGAAGAGACTTGTTAAGATGCTGTGAGTCCCTCCCTACACTGCCATGTAAGGGGAAGGATGTGCTTTCTGTCACCTTAAACCTGGGTAGGGGCTGCCCCTGGGCCACTGAAAGTGTGTGAGGATGGTCCCCACACTTAGGGGACACTGTGCACTGTAGAGAAATCTGGGTGGCACACAGCAGTGAAAGAGGGCACACAGCTGGGATGGGCCTACATCTTCCAGGTTTTACAGGAACGGAGATGCAGACCATGAGGAAAAGCCAGCCCGGGTCCATTTTAAAACCTGCCAAAAGGTCTTCCCGGGAGGGCGTGAGGCCTCCAACGGTAAGACAGTGTATGAAGAACATCAGAGAATCAGGAGGAGAGCAGTGTGGAGTCGGGGGAGTTGCATAGTCTGCATCTAGGGAGTGGCAGGGGGTTCCGAGGCAGAGGCATTCCCAAGCAGCCCACCAGAGCATCCGAGAAAGAGTCAGCTAAAAGTATCTGCCAGGCTGGGAGTGTGGAGCAAGTGGCAGGTGAAGGAAGCACTCTCCTGTCCTTCCGTCCCCCCAGCCACCCCCACTCTTCCAACCAGAGGTCAGGAACAGCAGTTATGGGGATAGAGCAGAGCTATACATTACAGTGAAGAAAAACAGTGAATTCTGACTAGATAGCAAAAAAAAAAAAAAAAAAGATTTCACAAAGATGGTGGAGCTTGAACTGAGGCTTAAAGTATAAAAAAATATTTTAAGAGACAGACAAAGCAGGAAAAAAGATTTTCAAGGTGAAGGAATCATACAAGGCAAGGCACAGAGAGGTGAAGGGTGCACAAGCTCTAGTGACGAGAGCAGAGTCTGATGGAAGATGGCGCAGGGCCAGCTAGGAGAATGTTGGAATCGGCAAGCGTAGGAATCCAAACTCTAGCCAGTGGGGAGCCACTGGTAAGACTGATAAGAGGGTAGAAGGATGAGCAAACTTGTAGTTGGGGAAGATAAGACTGGTTGTAGAGGCAGAATTTCAGAAGCAAGATATTTGAGGTGGGAAATGGAAAAACCAGTTATGAAGCTACCATAACCACACAGGCAAGTTATATATGTATTTTCTTCCTTTACTTATTCATCTGTCAATATGTGATTTCCATGTGTTGCCTATTGTAAATAATGAAATGAACACGGGAAAGCAGATATCTCTTAAAGATAATCATTTCATTTCCTTTGAATAAATGCTCACAAGTGGGATTGCTGGATCATGTGGTAGTTTCAATTTTAATTTCTTGAGGACCCTCCATACTATTTTCCACAGTGACTGTGCCAGTTTATATTCCTGCTAACAGCACCCCAGGCTTCGCTTTTCTCAGAAACACTTGCCAGGATTTGTTCTCTCTTATCTTTTTGATAATAGCCATTCCAACAGGTGTGAGGTGATTTCTCACTATGGTTTTGATTCGCATATCCCTGATAATGAGTGATGTTGAGTACCTTTTCATGTAGCTGTCAGCCATTTGTACGTCTCCTCTGCAAAAGTTCAGGTGCCTGGCTCACTTTTTACTAGGTTATTTGATTTTTGGCTATTGAGTTGTAAGAGTTTCTATATTGACTCCTTATAAGACACAAATATTCCTCAAGTTACAGTGGAGTTATATCTTAATAAACTCATCATAAATTGAAAATATCATAAGTCTAAAATGCATTTAAAATACCTAACCTACTGTACTCGTTGGAAAAGACCCTGATGCTGGGAAAGATTGAGGGCAAGAGGAGAAGGGGGCGACACAGGATGGCATCACCGACTCAATGGACATGAATTAGAGCAAACTCAGGGAGACAGTAAAGGACAGGGAAGGCTGGTGTGCTGCAGTCCATGGGGTCAGAGAGAGTCAGACATAACTTAGCAACTGAACTATGATCAAACAAGATAGCTTAGTTTGACCTACATTAAAGACACTCAGAACACTTACACTAACCTACAGTTGGGCAAATCATCTAACACAAAGCCTAATTTAAAATGATGTTGAATATCTCATATAATTTATTGAATAATGTTTTGAAGGTGTATGGCCACAGAATGGTTGTAAGTATATCAGTTGTTTACCCTTGTGATTACATGCCTAAGAGCTGTGGCAGCATGCCACAGCCCAGTCTCAGGAGAGAGTATAATAGTGCATACAGCTAGTCCAACAGAAGATCAAAATTCAAAGTGTAGTTTCTATTGAATGTGTATCACTTTTGTATCAATGTAGAGAAAAAGAAAAATTCATTAGGTTGAACCATTGTAAGTTGAGGACCATCTGTATATGCTTTGAAAATATTTTCTCCCATTCTATAGGTTGCCTTCTCATTTTGTTCATTTCTTTTGCTACACAGAATCTTTTTAGTTGGACACATCTCATTGCTGGTTTTTGCTTTCGTTGCTGGTGATTTTGGTGTCATATCCAAAATATCATTGCTAAGAACAATGTTAAGGAGCTTTTTCCCTGTGTTTTTCTCCAGGAGTTATAGAGTTTCAAGTCTTACATTCAAGCCCTTAATCCATTTGGAATTAATTTTTATGAGTAACAGAAAATAAGGGCCAAATGTCATTCCTTTACATATGAATATTCAGTTTTCCCAACAGCACTGATCGAAGAGACTATCATATTCTCAGTGAGTATTCTTGGCTCCCTTGACAGAGATTAGTTGACAGTATTTGGGTAGGTTTATTTCTGAGTACTTGATTCTTTTCCTTTGGTCTTTGTGTCTGTTTTTATGCCAGGATCATACCATTTGGTTACTACAGCTGTGTTACTTATAGCTTGAAATCAGCAAGTATGATGCCTCTAGTTTGGTTCTTAAGATTGCCTTCAGTTCAGTTCAGTTCAGTCGCTCAGTCATGTCCGGCTCTTTGTGACCCCATGAATCACAGCACGCCAGGCCTCCCTGTCCATCACCAACTCCTGGAGTTTACTCAAACTCAAGTTCATCGAGTCGGTGATGCCATCCAGCCATCTCATCCTCTGTCATCCCCTTCTCCTCCTGACCCCAACCCCTCCCAGCATCAGGGTCCCTTCAAATGAGTCAGCTCTTTGCATGAGGTGGCCAATGTACTGGAGTTTCAGCTTCAGCATCAGTCCTTCCAATGAACACCGGGACTGATCTCCTTTAGGATGGACTGGTTGGATCTCCTTGCAGTCCAAGGGACTCTCAAGAGTTTTCTCCAACACCACAGTTCAAAAGCATCAATTTTTTTGGTGCTCAGCTTTCTTCACAGTCCAACTCTCACATCCATAACATGACCACTGGAAAAACCATAGCCTTGACTAGATGGACAAAGTAATGTCTCTGTTTTTTAATATGCTGTCTAGATTGGTCATAACTTTCCTTCCAAGGAGTAAGCATCTTTTAATTTCATGGCTGCAGTCACCATCTGCAGTGATTTTGGAGCCCCAAAAATTAAAGTCAGCCACTGTTTCCATGGTTTCCCAATCTATTTCCCATGAAGTGATGGGACCAGATGCCATGATCTTAGTTTTCTGAATGTTGAGCTTTAAGCCAACTTTTTCCACTCTCCTCTTTCACATTCATCAAGAGGCTTTTTAGTTCCTCTTCACTTTCTGCCATAAGGGTGGTGTCATCTGCATATCTGAGGTTATTGATATTTCTCCTGGCAATCTTGATTCCAGCTTGTGCTTCTTCCAGTCCAGCGTTTCTCATGATGTACTCTGCATATAAGTTAAATAAGCAGGGTGACAATATACAGCCTTGATGTACTCCTTTTCCTATTTGGAACCAGTTTGTTGTTCCATGTCCAGTTCTAACTGTTGCTTCCTGACCTGCATAGTAGTAGTCATTTGTGAATCCATAAGAATTTTGGAATTTTTTTCTGTATCTGTGGAAAATGTCACTGAAAATTTGTTAGAGATCATACTGAATCCATAGACAGTGTTGAGTAGTTTGAACATTTTAATATTAACTCTTTCAATCCATAAACATGGGATACCTTTCATTCATATGTTTCTTCTTCAGTTTCTTTCACCCAGGTCTTACAATTTTGAGCATATGCATTTTTCACCTCTTTGGTTAATTCATTCCTAAGTATTGTATGGTTTTTATGCTATTCTCAATGGGATTTTTTTATTTCTTTTTCAGATGTTTCATTGCTAGCATACAGAAACACAATTGACTTTTGTCTATTGATTTTGTATGCTAAAACTTTACAGAATTTGTTGACTACTTCAAACAGTTTTTTTTTTTTTTTTTTTTTGGTGGAATTTTTAAGATTTTCAATGTAGGAGATCTTGTCATCAGCAAACAGAGACAATGTTATTTATTTATTTCTAATTTGGATTTATTTTACTTCTTATTTGCCTATTCGTTTTAGCTAGGACTTCTAGTCCTCTGTTGAAAAAGAGTGGTGAGAATGGGCACTCTTATACTATTGACCTTAGAGGAACAGCTCACCGGTAAGTATAAAGCTAACTGTGGTTTTGTTATGATTGGCCTTTACTATGTTGAGGTGCGTGCCTTCTATATCCAACTTGTTGAGAGATTTTTACCATAAAATAATGCTGAACTTTGTCAAATACTTTTTCTGTATCTATTAAGACAATCATATAATTTTTATCCTTCATTTTGTTAATATGGAATATCAGGTGTTTTTATTTGCATATGTTAAACCATCCAGACATCCTGGGAATAAATCCTTTTTGATCCTGGTGCATGATACTTTTAATGTGCTGTTAAAATTAATTTGCTAGTATTTTGTTGAGGTTCTGATGCCCTTGTCTAACTTTGGCGTGAGACTAATGCTGGCCTCATAAGATGAGAATGGAAACTTTCCCTCCTCTTCAATTTTTTATAAGACTTTGAGAAGGATTGGCTTTAATGCTTCTTTAAATGTTTGGTAGAATTCACTGTTGAAATCATCTAGTCCTGAGCTTTTCTTTTTACTCATTATTGGTCTGCTCAAATCTTCCACTTTTTCATGATTCACTCTTGGTAGGTTTTGTATTTCTAAAAATGTAACCATTTCTTCTAGTATGTCCAATTTATTATGGTAGTCTCTTATAAGCATTTGTATTTCTGTGGTAATGTTTCATCTTTCATTTACAATATTGAGTTTTCTTTCATTTTTTTATTTGGAAGTATGGGTAAAAGTTTGTCAATTTTACCTTTCAGTTTTATTGACATTCTTTATTATTTCTCTATTTAATTTAATTCTGCTCTAATCTTAATTATTGCCATTCTTCTGCTAAATTATGGCTTAGTTTCTTCATTTTTCTTCCTGGTTTTTTGAGGTGTAAACTTAGGTTGTTTATTTGAGATCTTTCCTTTTTCTTAAGGCAGGCATTTATCACCATAAACTTCCCTCTCAGCACTCCTTTTCCTGAAGCACACAAGTTTTGGAATGTTGTATTTCCATTTTCATTTGTTTGAAGATATTTTTTATTTCTATTTTTAAGTCATCTTTGAGCTACTGTTTGCTCAGGAGCATATTTTATCTCCATACATTTGTGAATTTTCCAGTTTCCTCCTGTTACTCATTTATAATTTCATCAGAAATAATTTGGTCAGAAAGGACACCTGGTGGTTTCAACCATTTTTTAAATTGCTAAAATTTGTTTTGTAACCTAACATACAATCTCTCCTAGAGAATGTTACCTGTGTGTCTGAAAAGAAATGTGTATTCTGCTGCTATTGGCTAGAATGTATATGTTAGGTCCATTTGATCAATAGTGTAGTTCATGTCCAGTGTTTCCTTATTGATTTTCTGTCTGGTTGATCTAGCCATTGTTGAAAGTGGGATATTGTATTCCTCTATTATTGGATTTCTGTCTCTTACCCACTTCAAATGTACAGTATTTGCTTAATATATTTAGGTGTTCCTACATTGGTGTAAAAAGATTTATAAATGTTATATCCTCTTGATGAAATGATCCCTTTATATAATTATCTTCTTCTCCTGTTACAGTTATGATCTAAAGCCTATTTTGTCTGATATAAATATAGCCACACTTGCTCCTTTTTTGTTTCTATTTGCATGGAATATCTTTCCATCCCTTAACTGTCAGCCTGTGTGTGTCCTTGAAGCTAAAGTGAGTGTCTTATAGGCAGCATATAGTTGAATCTTGATTTTTATCCAATCAGCCACTCCATTCATTTGTATTAGAGAATTTAATCCATTTACATTTAAAGTAATTATTCACACCCAAGTCCTTACTGTTGCCATCCTGTTAATTGTGTTCTGGCTGTTTTGTAGCTCCATTCTTCCTCTCCTGCTGTCTTCCTTTATGAATTGATGGTTATCCATAGTGTCATACTTGGATTCCCTTGTCTTTGTGTGAATCTACTATGGGTTTTTCTGTGGTTACCCTGAGACTTATTTGAAACATTTTATAGATATTACAGTCTATTTTAAGCTGATAACAACTTGAATTATAATTTTAAAAACCCTACCCTTTTACTGGTCTTCCCTCATAGCTCAGTTGGTAAAGAATCCACCTGCAATGCAGGAGACCTCGGTTCTATTCCTGGGTTGGGAAGATTCACTAGAGAAAGGATAGGCTACCCACTCCAGTATTCTTGGGCTTCCCTTGTGGCTCAACTGGTAAAGAATCCGCCTGCAATGCGGGAGACCTGGGTTTAGTCCCTGGGTTGGGAAGATCCCTGGGTTCAATCCCTGGGTTTGGAAGATCCCCTGGAGAAGGGAAAGGCCACCCACTCTCGTATTCTGGCCTGGAGAACTCCATGGACTGTATAGTTCATGGGATCCCAAAGAGTTGGACACAACTGAGTGACTTTCACTTTCACTTCACCCTTTTACTAACCCCAAACACATTTTATGTTTTTGTTGTCACAATTTACATCTTTATATATTGTATATTGATGGACAATTTCATAGTTTTGGCTATTTTTAATAATTTTGTCCTTTAATATCATATAAGGGTTAAGTGGTAACACAGCACCTTACAGTATTAGAGTATTTTAAATCTGACTATTTATCTATCTTTACCAGTACGTTGTATATTTTAGTAAGTATCTATGTTATTAATTAGCATATTTTTGTTTCAGTTTGAAAAACTCTTTTCAGCATTTCTTGTGAGGTAAATCTAATGGTGATATACTCCCTCAGTTTTTGTTTTCTTGGCAAAGTCTCTGTCTTGCTTTCATTTCTGAAGAACAACTTTGCTGGATAAAGTGTTTCAGTTGGCAGTTCTCTTCTTTCAGTACTGTGAAGATATCATCCCACCCTCTCCTAGCTTGCAAGGTTTCTGCTGAGAAATCCACTGATGTCTTTATGGGGTTTCCTTTTTAATGAGAAAAAAGTTTTTCTCTTGCTGATTTTAAAATTCCTTCTTTGTCTTTGATTTTAGACAGTTTTATTGTAATGTGTCTTCAAGAAAATCATTTTGGATTGAAATGCTGGGGTAATCTATTAATTTTATGAACTTGGATGTCCATATCTCTTCCCAAGTTTGCTATGTTCTCAGTCATTATTTCTTTAAGCAAGTTTTTTGCCCCTTTATCACTCTCTTCTTTAGGATTCCAATTATGCTTAGATTGTTTTTCTTAATGGCATCTCATAAATTCTATAGGCTTCTTTTTTTTCAGTCTTTTTTTTCCTTTAGTTCCTCTGACTGGATAATTTCAAATGCTCTGTCTTAAGTTTCCTCTGCTTGGTTGAATCTTCTGTTAAGATTTCTACTGAATTTTTCAATAGATAGTCCAGTTCTATTAAACTATCAATGTATTCTTCAGTTCCAAATTTGTTTGGTTCTTTTTTGGTCTGCTCTTTGTTGATCTTCTCATTTTGTTCCTGCGTTGTTTTCCTGATTTCATTTAATTGTTTACCAGTATTCTCAGAGAACATCTGTGGAACAATTATTTTGATAACTTCATTGGGCAAATCCTGGATCTCCATTCTTTGAGGCCAGTTACTAGAGGTTTATTATATTCCTTTGGTGGAGATGTGTTTGCTGATTCTTTATAGCCCTTGTGTAAGTGTCTGCATATCTGAAGTAGTCCAAAAATTCCAGCCTTTATGGACTGACTTCAGTAAGGAAAGACTTCATCTGATGATAGGGACATTGGAGTATGCTATGATTCTAGGTCAAGTGGCGGAGGGTGTCAAGGCATAGGGCACGTAGCATCTCTAGATACAGAAGGGCATGATGTCTCATTGGCTCAGCCACTGGGGTCCACAACATTTACAACTGTGTGGTGTCTGGTGAGTTCTGTGGGCATCCACAGCATCTGCAAGGGCTGTTGAGGGTCCTTGGCAGTACCTCCAGGTCCAGCAGCTAGGGACCAGGGTAGGCAGCATTAGTGGCCAGAGAGGGTAGTATGTACACACCCAGCAGCAGGACCCAGCTGCAGGTTCCAGTGTAATGACAGAAGCTGATGTACACACACACATACACAGTGGCAAAGGCCTCAACCAGCAAGGGTCAGGGCCAACTTTGGGTTAGCACTAGCTGCTGTAGGGGCCCTGATTGTGTGTGTACTCCTGTGGGTCTGGGGTCTCACCACATTTGCACACATAGCCGTGGAGGCCAGTGACAAGAGTCAGGCCAGAGGTGTGCAAGTGCATATCTGGAGAAGCTAGCATTAAGCATGCACACAGCAGAGATGGCAGCCACGGGAATCTAGCCTGCTGTCTTACACTTGTACAACACAGAGGCTGGAGCTGTTGCCAGTGAGTTTCCAGGAATCAGAGGGGCAGGGTACCAAACTCAGGCTAGTGAATGCCACACCCATAGACTGAAAACCAGTGACATCTCCAGGGGGCACGTTGGCTCCTCCAGTGGCAAAAGCCATCGCTGTCCTCTGCAGAGCAGGTCACTGGGAAGCCCAGTCGCTCCTGCTCTGTGGCTGGTACTGGCCACCTCTGCTCTTCTTCCTTGCCCCCAGCCACCTGCATACATCTCGGCTTTGCCAGCTTCTGGGTGCAGTGAAATCAAAGTGGGTTCTTGGTGTAGTGTTTGAAATCTGGTCGCTAGTCCCACTCTCCCTCTCCCCACAAGGGGAACTCTTTCTCGATGGGGAGCAGGGTCAGCCTGTGGGATGGGATGACGCAGCAAAATGAAGCTATTGTTCCTTCGCGTTTGTGTAGTTATTCTGTTGTGTGATTTTTTTTTTTTTTTGGCAGGGGGAGGCGGGGGGCTTGTTTTGTTCATCGCTCTACTGCATTGCTGAAGCTTCTGAAGCATACCGCAGAGCTCTCCCAGGCTGTTATTTTTCCTGTATCGCTAACTATTGATCTTTTGGGAGGGATGTTGGCTGGGGTCTTCCACCCTGCCATCTTGGTGACTCATCTCCCTAACACAGGCTTTTTGAAGGAAAGGATTATATATTATCCCAGGCCCTGTTACCCAGGGGGTATTCAGTAAACTAACAAATACAGAAATAAGGGAATCAATCAATGGACACAGAAGTTCCTACCAAGATTTTTTAAAGGCAATAAGACTGAAGAGCAAAGAAATCACAAAGAAAATCTTCTTTCCCTAATCAGGCCTCTAGTCTGCCCAATTGTTTACCCTGTTTATTTAAATCCTTCCTTCTTCAACTGGCTGCTCTGGCAAAAAACTGACACAGACTTTGCACCCTTCTTATTGCTTCACCAACTCTCCCTGGGACCTGGTGGCCTGCAGAGCTCTTTACTAATAAATTACGCCAAGAGTACTCAAGAGAGAAGTTCCTGTTGTCAGACCAGCAGATGGATGAGTTTCTGATTTGAGAGATGGATCAAGCCCACACGCTACTGCTCAAGACAGGCATCTGTTGCATCAAAGCCCCTGGAAGACCCTGAGCTTGACCAACTATCTCAGCAGCTTTATCTTACTTCAAAAGCCAAACTGAACCTTCTAAAGCAAAGCAAAGCGTTCCAGATTGGGTGGATTTATGCTCATCAGCAGGAGGAGATCCAGGAGCTCATTATGACATAGAAGGTGGTTTGTTCAGGAAAACCACAAAAGCATAAAGGAAAAGAGAAACCAATGAGCCACAAGCCAGCAAAGTATATAAAACAGCAGGAACCACACACACTCCAGTCCCATTAGGAAAATAGGAGGAGATTAAAAGGAGAAAACAAACAGTTTTAATGTTTTCATGTGAAATGGTTACGGCTTTTCCCCAAGTCATCATTTATGAAAATAAATTTACTTATTTCCAACAAGTATGCTAAATATATGTGTGGGTGTGGGGTGGGGGGTGTTGGGCCTCTGTCTCAGTTGTTTAGACTATTGTATTAATGAAGTCAAGAGCAGTGGTTTAACCCTCAGGTGGCCTGCTTAGTTTCACTCAGGATGACTTCATGCACCACCTCGGATCTCTCTGCTGCCTCAGGTCAGCGTTCCCTCCAAGCCAGCACTGACCACAGGCATCATGGGTAGACAAGCAACCCTTCTTCAATTTGGAAAAGCATCAAAACCTTTATGCTTTAAATTGGTGAGTCATAGTGTATCAACGTCACTTTTTTATTTCTGCCATACTATGGGCTGAATTGTGTCCTTCCTAGACTCCATATGTTGAAGCCCTAACATTGAGTACCTCAGAATGTGACTGCATTTAGAGATAGAGTCTTTGGGCTGGGGGAGCAGGCCAAGTGGCTTTTGACATCTTACTTCTCCAACCAGTGAACCTGGACCCCTTGCAGTGGAAGCACAGCATCCTAACCATTGACAGGGTCTTTACAGAGCTAATTAAAAATGAGGTATGCCCTAATCCAGGCTTCCCTGGTGGCTCAGTGGTAAAGAATCCGCCTGCCAGTGCAGGAGACCTGGGTTCGATCCCTGGGTTGGGAAGAATCCCTGGAAAAGGAAATGGCAACCCACTCCAGTATTCTTGCCTAGAAAGTCCCATGGACAGTGGAACCTGGCGGGCTACAGTCTATAGGGTTACAAAGAGTCAGGCATGACTAAGCTACTAACCAACAATAGCAAGGTCCTAATCCAACACAATTAGTTTCCTTCTAAGAAGAGGAAATCTGGACACAGACACAGAGGAAAGATAACGTGAAGACACAGGGAGAAGATCGCCATTGGCAAACCAAGGAAAGAAGCCATGGAAGGAACCAAACCTGCTGGCAATCTCAGACTTGCAGCCTCCAGAACTTGGAGACAATAAGTTTCTATTTCTTAAGCCACCCAGTATGCAATACTTTCTTTCTGTAGCCCTAGAAAACTAGTACATGTCACATTTCCTCTAATTAACTTTGTGATACCAATAAAATGAAAGTTCCAAGGAGGCAGAATTTTTCAAAGTCGAGATCACTGCTGTATTCCCAGCATCTAAAATGATGCCTGTTACAGAGATGGCACTCAATAAATAATTGTTTGGGGAAAAAAATAATGAAGACATAGATGACATAAGTCTAAAATACCATTTCTGAACTATTTTCCTTCCCTCTTACTCTAGTTAAATCCTGGTTATATTGTTTTAAAATGATTCAGAGAATTCAAACCACCAATAACTGTAATACACCATATTCAATTTTGCACAGTAGATATACAGTCTAATGAGACATGCATGTGTTTTATGAACCTGCTTTCTCTCGGATCCACACTGCTGGTGATGGATTCTGTGCTCTCAGACTCAGCAGAAGTCATCCTCTTTGTTCAGTTTTGCCATTGCAAATCCATTGAATGAAGAGTCACCTCAAAGACTGCTAGTGATTGCATGGGACCCAGGAAGACCTGTCTCAAACTCCCCCCAAATGCCAGCCTGTCCATCAGTCATAGGAGCTTTAACCAATGGCCACCTCCATCACCACCTCAAACCTAGAGTATCTACTCCCTTCAACTTAACAAGTGTTCACTGAGCACCTATTCAGTGTTTAGCAAAATACATAGCAAAAGGAAGTGGAAGAACTGGATGTAGAAGGCCATGAGCCCAGTTTTCAAGTCTAGTGATATAGCAGGAACCCAAGGCTGAGATGCAAGAAGGAATCAAGGAAGCATATGGCCTGAAGTTAGGAGGGAACCTGTGTTAGATTTAGGAAATGTGCTGCTCATGGCCAAGTCCTCTCCCCTCTGCAGCCTCAGCTCTTCCATCTGCAAAACTGGGAGGGCAAGCAAGGTCTCTTTCAGTCTATGGGACTGTGGATATGTGACCATTCAGACAGGCTGCCTTGACTGGTTGCAAAGACGAGCAAGTTACCTCCAGGAAGTGTGCATTGAAGAAAGTTACTCTTGGGTGTACCGAGGCTGGACATGAATAAGAAACCCCAGGAACAAGCAGCGTTGGGGCTGGTCTCTTGGTCTCTGCCTCCTTCCCTCCTTCCATGGCTCTATGCTTCTGTAATCCACACAGTTCTCTTCTCTCTGTCTCTATCTTTTCTGCTCCCTCATCATCTCATTTTACATGTGGCTTTGGCCATGACTGTCCTGACTTCTGCCTCAGGAGATCACTGGTAAACCCCCGTATTTAGTAGTTGCTGAGAAAGAACATCTGATGTGCTCGATAATCTTTTTACACCAGATTGTCACCATAATCCACCCCTGGGCCACCAATAATTTGGGTTGCTGGACCCAAACCACCAGCAATGGTCATCTGACTGTTCTGGTAATAAACGCACACGCTTTCATAGCTGAATTAGAAAACTGAGTCCCCACCATGTCCCAGACTCTGGGCTAAATAGAATATTATTGTGACAAAAACAAGCCCAGTGATCCAGCACCTAACACGGTGCCTGGACAGACAGGAACTCCTGATCAACAGTTACTGAATGACTATATAAGCATCTCTGCCTCTGTGGCTGTTCTCTCGCCCACAGAGGTGTGCAGGGCTGTCCCTGAAGAGACTGAGAACCCCGAGTCACACTGAAGAAAGGGACAAGTAACCAGGTGGGGTGAGTAACAGGGGCTGAGGCCCAGGGCACCCTGGGACTAAGGCTGGCAGCTGAGGCAGCAGAGATGTGATGGCTGGGCAGCTGCCCTTGGAAGGGGGGATGGGTGGGTTAGGATGTGGAGGCCAAAGGTCATAATATAGGTAGAGTCCACAAATGCTTAACACAGTACATTATCTGGAATGCAGGCTGGGTTGCCCCATAAATGATGACATTTTATCTTCTATAGCCTCCTTCTCTGCATCCATAATTAGACTTATCGGGAGCTGTGTGGGTCCTTATCCTCTGAATCAAACCTTCTGGAGATGGGGAAAGAAATACCAGTCAGTCTCCCAACCATAAGGCTATCCCTGGATGGGCCAGGCACTGAAGACCAGGATCAGACATTAAGACCCTGTGATGAGCAATGAGACTCCTGGGCCACTTTTGTGACCTTGAAAAAAAATCAGTTAACCTTCTGGACTTTGATTTCTCACTGGTAATATGAGAATAAGATCTTTCTTACATCCTTTTTTGAATCCTAATGAACAACAGAGAAGAAAACAGATTTTTTAAATGGCTTGTGAAAGCACAAAGTCCTAAGCATGTTTAAATTTAACAAAATTAACAATTTTAATTATAATGAATCAGAAAACAGTCTGTATTTAGGTATAGGGGGAAGAAAAGAAGGAAATACACCAAAATGGCCAGTTATCACTGCTAAATAATGGCAGTTATTTTCAGATGGTAAGATGTGGGTGATTTTCATTTCTTCATACTTTTATCCTATATTTTTCAAATTGTCTAAAATAAAAGTATGATAAGCAGAAAAATCTTTAAAAAATGTGTGGGTCAGTGAGATTCCACTTTCTTCCTTGGCTATGCTAGCTGCCTTCTGAACATTTTATTGTTCTGTTCCTAAGCGTTTCACTTAGAGGCTGGGCAAAGAAAATAAAAGAAGGTCAGCTTCAAACCAGTCAATTTCTGCGGCATGTTCTTGCCCCTTTGAAAGGATTCGCTGGAAAGAGAAGGCTGAAACCTCGCAGCCGAAATGAGACTTAGACGGCACGCTTGCATTTCAACTACTCAGGCTGTCCTCACATCCTGCTACTAAGATTTCACTTTGCCATGGTGTTTCATCTCATTTGGGGAATCCATATGATGTTCTCACGAAAATTACTCAAAAGAGAAAAATGTTCTCAGACCCTCAAGGAAAGGGGGATGATGTGCAAGTTTTGAGCTTCTGAGATTTATAAAGGGATACTATATAACTGGACCCAACCCACCAGCAATGGTCATCTGACTGTTCTGGTAACAAACACACAAGCTTTCATCACTGAATTAGAAATCTGAGTCCCCACCATGTGCCAGACTCTGTGCTGAACAGAATGTCATGCTGACAAAAGACAAGCCCAGTGATCCAGCACCTAACACGGTGCCTGGACAGACAGGAGCTCCTGATCAACAGTCACTGGATGACTATATGAGCATCTCTGCCTCTGTGGCTGTTCTCTCACCCGCCGAGGTGTGCAGGGCTGTCCCTGAAGAGACTGAGAACCCCGAGTCACACTGAGGAAAGGGACGAGTAACCAGGCAGGGTGAGTCAACTGTATGTCCCTTTTACCAACTCTATCACCCCCAAAATGGGGGGAAGGGATATTACTTAGAGCTTTGGAACTGAGTTAAAATCAAAGATAAAGGAGAGAAAGAAACGTCTCAATTCATGTCAATGCATGGCAAAAACCACTACAATATTATAAAGTAATTAGCCTCCAATTAAAATAAATTAATTAATTTTTTTAAAAAAAAAGAAATGTCTCAAAAGCTAAACTTGAGCATCAAAGACAGACAGGATAGTAGATGTTATTAAGAAATCATGTTTATATTTTGTTTTCAAACTATCAATGTATTCTGAGGCATTTAAGGATTAAATAAGTCTGGTGTTTGCTTTCAAGTAATCTGGGGGCAATGAAAAATTGGGGGGTGATCTATGACACAAGAGCTACAAGATCAGCAAGACTGGCCATTTACTGAAAATTGTAGAAGCTGGGTGATGGGGACACCAGTGGGTCCCAGACTTGTCTGTAGCAGCCAGGGAACTTCAAAAATACTGATGGCTATTTTAACTCGCAGAGATTGTGAGTTAAATGGCCTGGGAGGATCCCTCGGCATTGGAATTTTTAAAAGATCCCTAAGTGATTCTAATATGCGGGAACCATTGGGTTTACTATTCTCTATACTTCTGAGTATATCTGATTATTTGCAGAGCAAAAGTGGTTGTTTTTTTGTAATGCAGTGGAAATGAAAGATAGTTAAGCATGTGAGTGGGGGGAGGGGCCCTGCCCCTCCTTGTCTGAGGACTGAGTATTCACTGGTGCAGCTCTGAGTCTTTAATGCCAGCCCCGCCCCACCTGCAGCCGGCTCCCCACCTCTTCATTCCTAAAGTTGGGTGGGAACCTGAGGAACCTGTGCAACCACAGTAACCCACAAGCACCACCCTCAAGCCCCGAAAAGGAAGAAACCTGAGTGTGGGGGTCTGGGCCTCCCAACACAGCCTCCTCTTCACCCCTCCCTTCCACTTAGCCACCCCCACACCATTCTCCCTGGGCTCATTCTTTTGTGACAGTGAATTATCCACTTTTATCTCCTGCCAGGAAGGGAAGCCCAGGGCTTCCTAACAGCCCCATGATTGATCTTAATCATCCCTGGATGGATGGATGCTTTTTACCCACTTATTTCCAGCAGGACCTGCAAAGCCCTCTCCCCTGGCTTCCCAAAGACCCCCATGGACAGGCCTATCTGATAGGATAATGCTTTCTTTTAACCAGAAGATCTCAATAGTAGGTTTCATGTTCTCAGCTGTGCTCACAGTGGGGATGTGATTTTCTTTCATGAAAATGCTATTATTATAGAACTCCAGGCTCACCATCCTCCCTACAATAATTCTCTATTATTTGTGAGGAAATGGTACTTTGGAGAGGGATTTGCATGTGGTTCTCTAAGACAAGCAAAGCATAGCTGACAGTCAAAGGCTTCCATACAACTGTAACTCCAGCCAGCTTCCAGTCACACTGAGGAAAGGAACGAGTAACCAGGCTAGGTTTAAAGGACTAGATCTGATAGGGACAAACAGATTTAAGGGACTAGATCCTACAGACAGAGTGCCTGATTAACTATAGATGGAGGTTCATGACATTGTACAGGAGACAGGTATCAAGACCATCCCTGTGGAAAAGAAATGCAAAAAGGCAAAACGGTTGTCTGAAGAGGCCTTACAAATAGCTGTGAAAAGAAGAGAAGCGAAAAGCAAAGGAGAAAAGGAAAGATATTCCCATTTGAATGCAGAGTTCCAAAGAATAGCCAGGAGAGATAAGAAAGCCTTCCTCAGCGATCAATGCAAAGGAATAGAGGAAAACAACAGAGTGGGAAAGACTAGAGATCTCTTCAGGAAAATTAGAGATACCAAGGGAACATTTCATGCAAAGATGGGCTCAATAAAAGACAGAAATAGTAGGGACCTAACAGAAGCAGAAGATATTAAGAAGAGGTGGCAAGAATACACAGAAGAACTGTACAAAAAAGATCTTCACGACCCAGATAATCACAATGGTGTGATCACTCACCTAGAGCCAGACATCCTGAAATGTGAAGTCAAGTGGGCCTTAGAAAGCATCACTACGAACATAGCTAGTGGAGGTGATGGAATTCCAGTTGAGCTATTTCAAATCCTGAAAGATGATGCTGTGAAAGTGCTGCACTCAATATGCCAGCAAAGTTGGAAAACTCAGCAGTGACCACAGGACTGGAAAAGGTCAGTTTTCATTCCAATCCCTAAGAAAGGCAATGCCAAAGAATGCTCGAACTACCGCAGAGTTGCACTCATCTCACACGCTAGTAAAGTAATGCTCAAAATTCTCCAAGCCAGGCTTCAGCAACGTGTGAACTGTGAACTTCCAGATGTTCAAGCTGGTTTCAGAAAAGGCAGAGGAACCAGAGATCAAATTGCCAACATCCGCTGGATCATCAAAAAAGCAAGAGAGTTCCAGAAAAAACATCTATTTCTGCTTTATTGACTATGCCAAAGCCTTTGACTGTGTGGATCACAATAAACTGTGGAAAATTCTGAAAGAGATGGGAATACCAGACCACCTGACCTGCCTCTTGAGAAACCTGTATGCAGGCCAGGAAGCAACAGTTAGAACTGGACGTGGAACAACAGACTGGTTCCAAATAGGAAAAGGAGTACATCAAGGCTGTATATTGTTACCTTGTTTATTTAACTTATATGCAGAGTACATCATGAGAAATGCTGAGCTGGAGGAAGTACAAGCTGTAATCAAGATTGCCGGGAGAAATATGAATAACCTCAGATATGCAGATGACACCACCCTTATGGCAGAAAGTGAAGAGGAACTAAAAAGCCTCTTGATGAAAGTGAAAGAGGAGAGTGAAAAAGTTGGCTTAAAGCTCAACATTCAGAAAACAAAGATCATGGCATCCGGTCCCATCATTTCATGGCAAATAGATGGAGAAACAGTGGAAACAGTGTCAGACTTCATTTTGGGGGGCTCCAAAATCACTGCAGATGGTGATTGCAGCCATGAAATTACAAGACGCTTACTCCTTGGAAGAAAAGTTATGACCAACCTAGATAGCATATTAAAAAGCAGAGACATTACTTTGCCAACAAAGGTCCGTCTAGTCAAGGCTGTGGTTTTTCCAGTGGTCATGTATGGATGTGAGAGTTGGACTGTGAAGAAAGCTGAGTGCCGAAAAATTGATGCTTTTGAACTGTGCTGTTGGAGAGTCCCTTGGACTGCAAGGAGATCCAACCAGTCCATCCTGGACGAGATCAGTCCTGGGTGTTCATTGGAAAGACTGATGCTGAAGCTGAAACTCTGGTACTTTGGCCACCTGATGCAAAGAGCTGACTCATTGGAAAAGACCCTGATGCTGGAAGGGATTGGGTGCAGGAGGAGAAGGGGACGACAGAGGATGAGATGGCTGAATGGCATCACCGACTCGAGGGACATGAGTCTGAGTAAACTCTGGGAGTTGGTAATGGACAGGGAGGCCTGGTGTGTGATTCATGGGATTGCAAAGAGTTGGACACAACTGAGCAACTGAACTGAACTTCATAGATGTTGGTCACTGTTAGAGAAGCAGAGTGAGGCCATCTGAGCCTCAAAAAGGCAAAGAAAATGGAAGGTATGAAGAACCCAGCATGTGCTCCTGTTCTAGACACTTTATAGTAGAGGTTGCACTCCCAACATCCATAGGGTCAGGGATGGAAAAAGAACAAGGGAAGCAAGTTGAGCTGGGCATGGTGGAGACTACACTGCCTCAAGAAGGCAGCCATGACTTAAGTGTTAGGCCATACTTTCCTGCAGAAATGTTGGCTTCATGTAGCAAAATCTATTTTTTTCACAGAAGCTGGAAGCCTAGAATCCCAAGCAAAATCTCTCCATTTTTAAATGGTGGTAAAGAACTTCATTTTCAGGAAGAAAAAAAAAAAAATTGGTAGCAAACACTACATTTTAAAATACAGGTATGTTTGGACGGGACAACCCTAGGTTGAAATCTGCTGTCTTGCTCATGTATCAATCTCTCTCCACTCCTTCCCCAAATACCCTTTTAAGCAGCCCCCTGGCTCCCAGAGCACCCCAAACAAACTTCTGGTGGCAATGCATTTTCTGCTGCACTGAAAGCTTTCATGGACATATTGGCATCCATACCTGCCAGGAAGGGACCAGGGTTCATTGCCTGGGCACCCTCAGTACCCAGCTTGTGACTGGCATATAGGTCTTAAAGGTATGAATGTTTGTTGCATGACTGACTGAATGGATCCACCTTTCATTTACTCCTCACCACCAACCCACCATGCTGGTGTTCTTATTCCCAGCACACAGATGAGGAAATTGAGCCTTAGACCGGACAAAAGACTTGTCCCAACCCCCCAGTTCCCACTACGTCTCCCAAATCCAAGCCTGTGCCCCTTGGGCGGACCCCTGCCTCCTCCACGGCATAGTCGTCCTCCCCTGCTGACACGCTGCACCTATTGAAAGCCATAGTCTGGACTTAACGAGACAAACAGCACGTTTTTAAAATCACGTCAAAAGTCCGCCACTTTTCAGCTCAATGTGTCAACAAACTACTCACCAATTATTTACTGTTGTGGCCTGTGACCCCTTGCTGGGTCAAGGTCTGAAGTGGGTCGGCAAATGAGTGTTTTTAAGATACCTATTAAATACCCAACGGCTGGTGCGTGTTAACTGTCCTGACCCTCCCCCATCAGGGAGGAGTTTTTGAACAACACAGAGCATCTATTCTGCCTCCTGCCTTTTAATTCTTTAAAAGAAAATATAACCAAAACAAAAACACTGCTCTCTGTCCGAAGCAGCAGAGCAGCGTGTGAACATTTCTCCGCAGTGGCGCGCTCTCAAACACCGGACTCCCTGGGAGAGATGTTCTGACCCGGGACTGGACCTTGGCCGCCACTCACTGGGGGAAGGGGCAGCAGGAGTTCTCCCCTTCCTTAATAACAAATGCACGCCTGTTCCGGAGAGACTTACCTGCTGGCTTCAGTTCTAGCCTAGGCATCAACGAGAATCCCACAACCTCCTCCAGGCACCCCCAAACCATGCAAAGGCACCGGGTCCCTCATACCCTTCAAGGAACTATTGGGCATTCAGAGCTGCGAGTACCTTGGCGGCCGAAATCCAAGTGCCTGGCCTGCCACCTTATGGACACTTGAAGGAAAACACCATGGTGGGCCAGATCCCAGTGCCCTCTGCCTGCAGATTATCACTCTCCACCGGGAGAGAGCAGGCAGAGAGATGGAAATTCAGATGAGCTGCAGATTAATGTGGCAAAATTAAAGAGAACCCATGAGGAGGATTCGGGGATCATTTTTCCTCCATTTAATTAACACTTTATATTAGGAATTGTGCGAGGTTTAAATGCTCTAAATCCAAACCACAGATGAATCTCTAAAATATGATCTAGTGGTTCTTAAAGTCTGGTGGGTGTCAGAATCTCCCAGAGAGAGTTTCAAACTGTAAATGCCCGCCCCAATCCAATCTATTTACTCAGAATCTAGGTCCAGTAATGGTTGATTTGTTTATTTATATTGTGAAGGTCTTCCCTGATAGCTCAGTGGTAAAGTATCTGCCTGCAATGCAGGAGATGCGGGTTCAGTCCCTAGGTTGGGAAGATCCCCCGGAGGAGGGAACGGCAACTCACTCCAGCATTCTTGCCAGGAACATCCCATGGACAGAGGAACCTGGCGAGCTCTACAGTTCATGGAGTTGCAAAGTTCATGGAGTTGGGACACAACTGAAGCAGCTTAATGCATTGTGGTAAAACAATATAACATAAAATTTCCACCTTAACCATTCTTAAGTATACAGTTCTGAAGTCTTAAATATGTTCACAGTTATGAAACAGATCCCCAGAACTTTTTATCCTGTAAAACTAAAACTGTCCTCTAAACAATTCCCCATTCTCCCCAACCCCCAGCCCCTCGTAATCACTATTCCACTTTCTGTTTCTGTGAAGTAACCTTTAACTACTGCACATAAGTGGAATCATGCGGTACTTTTCCCATCATTGCCAGCTTATTTCACCTAGCATCCTGTCCTCAAGGTTCACCCACACAGGAGCATGTGACAGGATTTCCTTCCGTTTTGAGACTGACTTGCATTCCAGTGTATGGAAAGACTACATTTTGTTTATCCATTCATCTATCAATAGACATTTAGGTGGCTTTTGCCTTTTGGCTATGGTGAACAATGCTGCTATTGACATGAGTTTGCAAACATCTTTTCAAGACCCTGCTTTCAATTCTTTTCGCTATAAAACCAGAAGTGAGATTTGGGATCATAAGGGATTTCTATGGGTCACCTCTAGTTTTCACAGGTTCCCTGGGTGGTCTGGATACACAGCAGAATCACAAATGTGGTCCCACCCCTTCACCATACAGTATAGGAGACCAGGGCCCCGGGGCATGGGGATGGGACACTTGAGGATGCCACTGAGGAGGTTTTGCCCCACCCTCTCCAATCTAAAAAATAAACTTTGAGTTCTGTGTAGTTCCAATTACTCAACCTGCATATAGCCTGGAAGACAGAGTAAACAAGCAAATAATGTAACTTCAAATAGTGATTGTTGCTACAAAGCAAACAAACCAGGGTTAGTAACAGAGTGACTTGGAGTAGGGACTCCTATTGCTTATGCAGCACAGACTGCAATGGGCACTGTCCTAAAGGCTTCATTTACATGATAAAATTCACAAAAAAACTTATGATCTAAGGATATCATAATCCTTACTTATAGCTGAGCAAAATGATGCACAGAGAAGTAATTGTTGAATATTACAAACCAGCACATGATGGAGCCAAGAATGGAAGCCAGGCAGTTGGGCTCTGGAATCCCTATGAAGGGCCAGAAACGTGTGACATGAGACCAGAGAAGTCAGCCAAGCATAGTTCTGGGATGAGCATTCCCAGACAGCAAATATGAAGAGGCCGGAACCAGCTTCCCGGAAAATGAAAGAAGACTGAAGTGACCAAAGCAGTAGGTGGAGTCAGAGGAAAAGAGGGGAGCACACAGGAGGGTAAGATCAGATCCTGAAAGGCTCTCACCGGCTGGAATGAGGAGGCTGAATTTACTCTACTGACTCTGGGAAGTCACTAAAGAACTATGAGCAAGGGACCGATGTCAGCTTTGCTTTCCCGCTGATAGGCTTCCTCGATGATGTATATTAAGCACAGTTTCAACAAGAAACCAAAGTCTGGTGGGGACCCCAAAGGTCCAAGTCCCGGAGCTTCTGTATCCTCAGCCACGTTTCACTAATATTCTGTGCACACTCAGAATGTCTGAGGCCAGAGCATCCCATCCATTTCTCATGAGCATCCTCATCCTGAGGCCAGCTCTCCCCATTAGGCATCATGTAACTGATGACTTACGTCCACTTCAGCTGCAGACTCCATGCTTTGTTTTCACCCCTTATGCTACCGTCATACCTCGTAGCTCTGCAAACAGTACTTGATCTTTTTGGAGTTATGATATTTCACTACAGAAGGACAAGATGACTTGCCCCGACTTGGGACATCCATGAAGACCCACAACTGCAGCAGGAGGAAAATGGGTGTGAATTAGAAACTGTAGCCCACCAAGAGAAGAAGAGTCAACCAAAGAAAGATAAGTGTTAGCATTTTTACTATGAATTACCATGAGATACCTCTCCATCTACATAAACCCCAGAAGATCAAAAGCGCTCTTTAACATACCATTTTCGTAAACCTTTGTTCCAAGGTGGAACAAAGAATTGCTAGGAACTGCTCGTCCCTGAAGCCTTTGTGTCCTAACAATCTCTGCCTTTTATAATGACCAGTTCACTTCGATGCCGAAATGTCTAAATCCTCTGCTATACTGAATTGCTTTGTTTTGTCTCATTTTAATTGACTAGGACACCTAGTACAGTGTCCCTTCCCCACAGCACTCTGATTTCCTTGTGGGGACTTGCTCCTGCACCCCACGGGATGCTGTCCTTGTCGGACAATAAATCCAGATGCCTGCCCTGCCATAGTTGGAGCTGGAGTGTTCCCAGGAGGCTTTGTCCTTCTTCCCACCAAGTTGGTACAGGATGGCCATGTTACTTTAGCTCAAATCAGTTATGTGACCTTGACTCAGCCAATCAAATACTTGCTTCCCTGAAATGTTGAATCACGACAGAAGGATACAAGGGAACTGGCAAGAAATTCGAGTTTGCTGATGAGATCAATGAGCAGAGCCTGCTGCTAGGACTTTCTAGCACAACCTGGTACCCACCTGCTCCAGGTCGACTTCAGCCCTTACTTCCATGTTAGGAGCAACCCCATCAACTTCTCAAAGGATAATTAGTCCCTTTATGCTAAAATTACCTAATATTTCTGTTGCTTGCAATTAAAAAAAAAAAACCCCAACCAGTGGGTTCAACAATGAACAGTCAAGGATTACAGCTAGGTATCAATAAGCACCTAAAATCTGTAAGGAGTTACATATATGCCTCTGCTCTCTAGAAGTAAAATGACAAGAAAAGGTGGGGGAATTCTTTTTCTTTCCCACTGCAGAGGTGTAGAGGTAGGTACTCCAGGGCTGGTATGATGGTTCCACGATGTTCATACTGGTTCAGGCATCTTCTGTGTTTCTGTTCCACCGTCCTTAACACACACATCCATCTACAAGGTTTTCTTACTAGATGATCACTGTGGCTTTAGTCATCCTAGCCATGTTCCGGGCAGAAAGGGGATACAGGGAAAAGGTCAGAGTCTCCTGCTAGCTGAGTGAATTCCCTTGAAAGAACTCTGCTGGAAGTAACTGCTACCCAAACTTCATTGACTACCCAACCTCAAGGAAAGCTAGCAAATGAAGTATTTTTTTTTTAAACTGGGCAAGTTGCCACATTCAAATATATAGAACTCTGTCCTTCAAAGGAGGAAGATGGATAGAGAGTAGTCAGCTAGCAATCTCTTTCCCAGGTGGCTCAGTGGCAAAGAATCTGCCTGCCAATGCAAGAGATGTAAGAGATGCAGTTTCATTCCCTGGGTTGGGAAGAGGAAATGGCAACCCACTCCAGTATTCTTGCCTGGAAAATCCCATGGATGGAGGAGCCTGACAGGCTACAGTTCATGTGACCACAGAGAGTCAGACATGACTGAGTGAGCACATTCACAGGAAATCTCTTTCATGCCCTGCTTTTTTATTTTCAATTTACAATTTTTTAAAAAAATTTTTGTTGGGGAGATCATACCACATGGCATACGGGATCTTAGTTCCCAAGCACTGATTGAACCCATGCTCCCTGCAGTGGAAGCACAGAGTCTTAACCACTGGACCAGCAGGGAAGTCCTGCCCTGCTTTCATGAGAATTGCTGAAGTTGCTAAGTACTCCCATCCATCTTTCCTCAACCTTCCTTGGTCAAGCCTGCCTGAAAAGATTCCCTAGTCTAAACTCTAGTTATGAGAAAAACTACAGGAAACTGTCCATATCCATAAGGCTGACGTGGAATTCTGGTTCTACCACATCTTCAGTGCATGACTTTGAACAAGATAGTTGACTCATGAGGAGCTTAGCTGCCTCAAATGTAAAACTTGCTTCAATGAAGGAAGACTGGCCTAGATAATGGGGGCTGCCAAGATGACACTAGTGGTAAAGAACCCACCTGACGATGCAGGAGACATAAGAGATGCAGGTTCGATCCCTGGGTCAGGAAGATCCCCTGGAGGAGGGCATGGCAACCACTCCAGTAGTCAAGGAGCCTGGTGGGCTACAGTCCATGGGGTCACACAAAGTCAGACACAACTGAAGTGACTGGGCACATACTCACGGCCTAGATAACAATCTACAGTCCCATTTAGTTCAAAGATGATGTGAAATTAACTTTTCCAATAGTTGGAGTGTCCAACAGCCCTGCCAAGGGCACCAAGTTAAAAGAGAGACACCGGTCATAAAGTGAGTAAGACTTCTAAAATTCTTCTCAGTCTTTACCTGCAGGGAGGGATAGGCTTGAATTGTGCCTTAAGCTCAGGCAGAAACCTGTCTGCCTGAATTTCCATAGGAATTAGAGAGAGAAAGCTACTAGGATGTAAAACCAGGAGTGAACTTACCTGAGGGAGCTAGGGAGGAAGGAGGGGAAATTGAAACTTTAGGGCAAAAACATATCTTTGAAAGACAATTATCCATGCATCTCTGCTCATACTACAAGCACAGACGCTGACTGCTTTTGTTCTAGACTATCTGCCCCAGCATGTCTGTATAAAGAGTAGTCTTGGAAGATAGGGATAGTATTTCTCTCCAGAGCAAAGGACAAGTTTGCTAACTGTCCATAAAATAGAGATGTCTTCCTCTGGAGCTAAGGGCAGGCATGCTTACTGCCCATTATAAAGGATTTTGGTTCCCAAAGCTCAGGATGCCTCTCTTGTAACTCACTCCACTACATGTCTGTATCACTTGGCTTGCTTCATATCATCCAGAAAGAAAGGGAACAGGGCACTGTCACAAATGCTGATACTCTGGCTACTACTACTGTGGGAAGTAATGAGGTTCTTTGTCTCTGAAACAGGAGTCCAGCAGCATCCATGAAACTGCTGTGGGCTAATTGATTGGGCTTGCAAGTTGCAAGTAGAGTAAAATCCCAGACCTTTCATAGTCTTAGCATCCCTTTCCTCTTTATCACCTCCCCAGCCAGCTTCCCTGACCTACCTCCCAAATGTAAAAAAGGGCCCTTAGCTTATAATCATCCCCCAGAAAACATAAATATTTTAACACTCTACTAAATTATAGAAATCTCAGAATACTTCCCTGTGTATTTTTAAGAACTTTCTGGTTGCACAAATAATCCCTCCAACACTTAGCTCCATGCTGTGGTTAAACCCTCAGCATAAAATGTTAAAAGAATATTTAACAATAGTGATGGATATTTCCTGTATGGATCCACCACATGAGTCACAAGAAAGGGGCTGTGTATCAAACCCAAAGTTCAAGGAATGTGCATTTATCTCCAGCTTTTATCCTCTAACATTATCAGGCTGAGTTGCTGACAGCTGATTTTTTCTTCTTTTTATGAACTGGAAAGTTAAGGGAATGAGGCCACAAGTAACAGGCTAAGCTGACAGTGGGTGAAACTGTCCACACTGTTTGACTTCCCAATATTAAAACCCTTGGTCACCGGAGATACACACAAAGAATGATCAGATAGGAAATAATCTACTCTCGGCCATGCCTTGCAATCTGTTGTCATCTGCCAGAGCTACAGCAGAAGTCAAACACTGAACAGTAATAAAAAAGATAGTGATCAACTCTGCCAGTGTCAATCATTTCCAATCCATCTGCACTCCGTGTACATCAGAAATTCATTCCTCTTGCTCAGAGAGCAAGAACGCACACATTTTAGTCATCAACACAAGTATGACTCTTCTCTCCCCTATGAGAAATGTCTACAGTGAAAGCCTCTAAAATTAGTGAAAATTTCTAAATTTCATTCTCTTCAGAAAATCAATAGAATACTGTCTATTTTCATAAGCACATCCACACTGGCAAACAGCTTCCTGTTTTTCCTAAGGGAATGGCTTTCCAGTAAGATCATCAAATGTTAGAGCTAACTGGACTTTGGAAGCCTCCCAACCCAAACCTTCTTTTTCACATGATGCTCAGAAGGAGCTAGTGATCACCTAGAGTGCACAGCAGTGTCCTTGTTTCCATGGCTCTTTCTACAACATCCCTCTGCCTCAGGGCTCTTGCATTTGTTTCCTCTGTCTGGAATGCTCTTCCCAAGTCATGGTTGCATGGCACATTCCTTCACCTCCTTCAAAATTTAAATGTCTTAGTGAGCCCTTCCCTGCCTATCCTGCTTCCCTGCATCCATCCACACTTGCTATTCACTTTTCTGTTATATTTTCTTCATAGAACAATCACCTTCCAACGTATTCTATAATTTACTTACTTGCTTACGGTCTCTTCCCACACTAGAATGTAAGCTCCATGTAGTCGGGGATTTTGTGAATTGGCTAGCCATCACAGGTATTCAATGGATATTTATTGGCAAAATGAGCAATCTACCTCAACAAGCCTGCATCTAGAGATCACAAATCCAAATCTCTATGGGAAACAGGCAGGAAATGTCAAGGGTCAGGTAGGGACAATGGCAAACCAGAGATGTCATGCTACCACCTAAAAAGGCCAGCGTTACTCAGCACACGTGTATCACCGCCATGTGACACAACTGTTTTTATTTTGATTTTTTACAGGGAAACCACAAATTGGAATTTGGAGATAAAAAGTAAAACCTACTGATTTTTACAGATGAGAATTTTTTTTTTTTTATGCTGCACTGCACGGTTTGTGGAATGTTAGCTCCCTGACCAGAGGTCAAACCTGTGCTCCCGATAGTGGAAATTCAGGGTCCTAACCACTGGACTGCCAGGAAATTCCTGGGGAAAAATTTTTTAATTAAACTGTGAGCATACTGTTTAAACTGAGCAGACTGTTCAAATGGTACCGATTTTGGACCTCTCTTCGACCCAGAATAGAAAGTGGTTGGAACAGGGGCAGGGAGGGGTGCGGGGAGAAGGTGTACTTCAGAAAAGCTTCTCCTTTTTCTGTGTGTGTCACTGCAGAGCTTAGAGAGACGAACAGCCAGCCAGGTTTTACCTAGCCTAAGAAGCCAAGAGATTAATTGAAGAACTGGTTCATGGAGGTTCAGAATAATCACTGCACCCCAGAATTTCCCCAAATAGATCAGAAAGTCTCTCTCTCAGAAGTAACAAACCCAAGAGTTTTCTCAATATGCGTTTCATGAAAACCACTCTGTCCCCATAGGCTTGGCTGAGTCTTGATTAAAACTTAATTGATTAAGGACTTCAATGTAAGACCTGAAACCATGGAATTCCTAGAATAAAACACAGGTAAATACCCCCTGACATGAGTCTTAGCAATGATTTTTTTAGGTATGACCCCTAAAGCATAAGCAGTGAAATGAAAAATAAACAAGTGGGACTACATTAAAATGAAAAACTTCTGCACAGCAAAGGAAACAATCAATCAATGAAAAGATAACCTATGAAATGGGAAAAAATATTTGCTAACAATATGTCTGATAAGGGGTTAATATCTAAAATATATATTTTAATAAAAACTCATACAACTTAACAGGAAAATAACAAAAACAAATCATCCAATTAAAAGTGGACAAAGAACACAAACAGAAGTTTTTCCAAAGAAGACACACAAATGATCAACAGGTACACGACAAGGTAATCAACATTATTAATTATCAGGGAAATGCAACTCAAAACCACAATGAGAAATCACCTCATGCCTGTCAGAGTACCTATCATCCAAAAGAAAACAGATAACAAGTGTTATAGAGGATATGGAGAAAAGGGAGCCTCTGTGCACTGTGAGAAGGTAAATTGGTGCAGCCACTCTGGAAAACAGTATGGAGGTTCCTTAAAAATTAAAAATAGAATTACTATGTGATCCAGGAATTCCACTTCAGAAAATATATCCAAAGGAAATGAAAACCCTATGTCAAAGAGATATCTGCACCCTCATAGTCACTAGCAACATTACTTATGACAGAAGTTATTATAGAGAGAAAAAGAGGAACAGATGGGTTTTTCCTTAGAAAGAGGAACAGACGAGTTTTACCTAAGCCTAAGAAGCCAAGAGATTAACTGATGAACTGCACAGCAAAGGAAACAATCAATCAAACAAAATACATACATACAGACACGTGTGTGTCTCTCTGTGTGTGTGTGTGTGTGTGTGTGTGTGTGTGTGTGAAATTACTCAACCATAAAGGAAGGAAATCTTGCCATTTGTGACAACATGGACCTTGAGGGTATAATGCTAAGTTTAAAAAAAAAAATCAGAGAAAGACAAACTCTGTATGATCTCACATATATGCGATTTTAATTTAGAAAAAGAAAAAACTGAACTTCTAGAAAAAGAGATCAGATTTGTGGTTACCAGAACTGGGAGATGGGAGAAGGGGGAATCATTTGAAAGTCATCAAAAGTAACAAACTTCTAGTTATAAGGAAGAATTAAGGATATAATACACAATAAGATGACTGCATTTAACATTGCTGAATGGCACATATGAAAATTGTTATAGAGTAAATACTAAGAGGTCTCAGCACTATCTAAATGAGATGATGGATATTACCTAAACTTATTGTGGTAGTCATTTCACAAGATATGTAAGTCAAATCATAAGTTCAAAGTATGATTTTTAAGTCAAATCACACCTTAAACTTATATGATGCCATGTGTCATGTCAATTATATCTCAATAAAACTGAGTGGGGGGGAGTTTTAAAACTGTTGACAGTTCCCAAGAAAATAAAAGAATCAAAAGCTTTGCCTCAGTGGACAAAGGGTATTCTCAATAACGAAGAGAGGACCAGCCAGACCAGCCTGGCTGGACACACACTCCTCCCAGCCACGTGGACATTCTCA
This sequence comes from Cervus elaphus, assembly GCF_910594005.1. Lineage (NCBI taxonomy): Eukaryota > Metazoa > Chordata > Mammalia > Artiodactyla > Cervidae > Cervus > Cervus elaphus. The sequence continues at coordinate 62,210,513 of NC_057847.1, forward strand.
AGTGTAGGGCAGGATCCTAGGGTTTCCCTAGGTCAGTCAGGGTCAGTACCCAGGACCAGCAGGAACTTTCACTGGACCCATCTGTTTTCATCTCCCCTTCCCCCATCTCATCCTCAACCCAGACTCCAGCAAAGCTATTCAGCTAGCCCAGCAGGCTTCATGGAGGGTAGATGCATAGAAGGTGGGAGTCAGGGGGGAGGACTAGAAACCTCCCCAAGGGATCCACAACCATTAGTACTTTTAAGGAAAATCCATTGCCGGATTTCCCACTCATATCTCCACTGTGGCCATGTTAGGTTTATAAGCTTCTTGCCAGTCTGTTTGTCCCCCTCTGCCACCTCTCTGCCTCATCACCCAAGGCTTACTACCAACCTCAGCTCTCTCACCTGGCCTGACTTCTTCCATGGGATTTAGCCCAGGTGGTCCTTGGCTCAGGCCCTAAATAAAGGGAGAGAGTCAGACATCAAAGCAAGGGGATGACTGAATAGAAGCAACAAAGGAAGTTTTCAATTCAAACGTTCAAAACTTCTACTTAATGTCCTCTCCTCTTTTATCCCCAATGTGCATCAAAGAAAACAAGGCTCCTGAGGCTGAGAGCAAAGCAAAGAGTCAGCACAGACCTTACGTCACCATGCAGCAAGCTTCCAGGATCCAGGTATCATTCCTCTCTCTCTCTCTCTTCCTTAGAATTAGACCAGAAGTGAGAGAGGAGGCAGAGAAATGTCTACTTGAATTGAAAAATGAAGTCAGATGTTTTCTGGCAGGAAGCAAGTAGATGCGTCTGATGAGCTTGACCATGATGGACATTTTCCATAAATTAAAACCTATAACTCCCCAGTTTCATACAAATACATTTGAAGCTTTGGCATTTGATTAAAAAAATATATTGCATTGGCAAGTGTATTGCAATGTCCAATATTTTATTTCTCAATAACTTATAAGCAGGTTAAAGATGATGGCTTTAGGTGAAAGAAATAGTATCATTAATAATAATTTGATAAAGGTTAATATATAATTTTCAGTATATTTCCAAGAAATCAAGAGAGTGAATAAGTCTAAGAGCTGGATAACAAATCTTCTGCAGTTCAAGCTATTTCCAATTCTTTGCTTTTAATAAAATCGGAAGAGGACCAAACTGAGCTGGCAAATGATGTATCATTATTAAAATAAATTTTGTGGTATATCACTATGTGATTGTTGTCATATAACTGTGAAGGAATTCAAACTGATATCATAAATCTTCTTCCATAACTGTTTATTTTATATGTGAAATTTTTTATTTGCATCTATAAAAAATGGGAATAGAATTGATGCAGCACCCTGCCTCTTCCCGGCTATAAGTCATACTTACCCATGAATACAGGAACTCATTGCTAGAAGCCCAATCATGTCATTTAGGAGTCATTAGGTATCTTTCCAAAATTTTTTTATACTTTTTTTTTACTAATATTCATATTATGATGTTGTGGTCAACAGCACACTAATAGTGCATCTGTGCACTACTATTAATAATTATAATGATAACTCAACCATGAAGAAGTTTTTAGTACTTGGAGTTTTAAGATCACAGGATATAAAGGAAGGACTCAGTTTTAAACAGTGCATTTTTTGTTTGTTTTATAAGAACATGACAGAATGATCAATAAAAAACTTTCAAGCATAAACAACTATACATTAGGATAAGATTTTGTGGAATAAGCAGAATAGACAGAAAATAAAGATGTAAAATATTCAAATGCTAAAAGGAAGTTTGTTTATGTATTTAAAAATAGATAGTGATGAGTATCAAATTCCTTGGGTTTTTAGATTCCACTGAATAGATTTAAGAGAATAATGTAGGAGATTTATTTTTAAATGTCAATATTTAGAATAAAAGTTGTAGACTTTGCTATGCTAATTTTCTTAGGTATGATAATAGAATTTATTATCTCAAGATAGGAAAATGCCCTTATTCTTAAAAGAGGTACCAGCTGTCATGAAATCTGTCCATATTCATATATCAACAGGGCTATTACTAATTTACTGCTTTTATTTCAGTTGACTCCTTTTCTTTAGCAAGTTCATTTGGAAAGAAAACACTATGTCATTAGCACAAATAGAAAATCAGCATTATTTGTTATAAAGAGAACATAAACATCAGTAAATAAAATAAAAACAAGATGACATTTAAAATTTCTGGCTAGAGTCTGTCACTCACATGATGAATCTAAGCCTGAAATCTACTCTTTCTTATTCAAAAACAGGGCAGGGTTGTGCTGGGAAAAGCAGTTTACAGAGTGGTAAAAGCATTAAAGCAACCTGAGATCGAATTTGACTTCTTTTTTTTTTCTCTCAGATGAGGGTGGGATGAGAGACAGTTAAGAACTCAGTCTTTTACATGCCCAATGGGTTAGGTACAGGGTGCTAGGAGGACACAGAAGGGATGGGGGTCCCAGGAAGGACACTAAGGGACATAAAAATCAAGGTCTATGGATGGGGGGGAAAAAAAAGCATGTGTGAGGAACTAAAATTTCAGTATGATTTGCATTAACTGAACTTCCTGCTTTTCTTGGGAGAGTTCTAGTTCTCTCTTACTGTCTCAGAATCATCATTAACAATACCCTCTTATATTTGCAAGTATTATTTTGTCTGGACAATCAACTATAGGTCTCCCTAAGTATGACCAGAATGTGTGGAGCGTGGTGAGAAAAAGCAAGAAATGAGGCTGGAGAGGTGGGCAGAGCCCCGCTGAAGCTCGAGAAGCATTCAGGCAGGGGAATGCCACGATGAGACTGCATTGAGAAGGCTATGTAAACAATGGACTGGGGGGCAGAAGTGAGGAGGGTAACATCCATGGGAAAGAGGAGAAATGATCTGAGGCAAATGATTTTTAGGAGGTAGATTCACAGGGGCTTGGTTATTGTAGGCATTGGATCAGGAGTAACAGAACAAGATAAGCTAGGATGATAGCCAAATTTTGGCTTGGGCAACTGTTTGAATGGTGGTACTACTTGCTGAAAGTGGGGATACGAGGAAAGGAGCAAGGTTATGGAAGAGCTAAATGTCACTTGGGTCAGACTGAGTGTGATGTGCTTAGCGGACATCCAAGTGGATATGAGTATTGGAACCTACACATACCTGATGTAGCTGATGAATTGGGATCTGTCAGCATGAAATCAGAGTTTCTCAACATATATACACATCACATACAACTGAGGAACCACCATCCCCAAAAGAAGCACTGTGAGAGTGAATGTCAGGGATAGGTTGTGCATTCAGAACCCCTGCAGTGGTGTGAGCAATTTGGAAAAGCCTCTCTCCTGGCAGATGACTTCTGACAACCCTCCCTCTGTTTGAGAATCAGTGATGCCAAGAGTATTGGAAGCCAAGCCCATAGATGGGATTGTTCGGGAAGAACAGAGGCCTGGGGCAGCACTGCAAGAAGTCCCAGGATATGCAGGGTAGAAGAAAATGAGCCAGCAAAAGAGAGTGAGAAGTGGTGTCCACAGAAAGGAAATTTAAGAGAGCATGGTGTTCCTCAATTGAGAGAGGATGCTTCCAGAAGAAGGAAGAGATCAAATGATCCCAAACAGTAACCAATAGAGACAAGATGGACAAGAGGTCATGGTAACTCCCAAGAGGTATCCACTGGACCTGACAATAAGGAGGTCACAATGGCTCTTGGTTGGGCAGTTGATGGGCAAAAGTGGAATGGGGGGTGGACAGAGGTGAGAGAGAGTGATTTTCTATCAAGACACTTGCCTGTGACCAAGACAAGAGCAATAAGTGACCCCTGTTTAGCCATGCAGATTTCTTAGTACCAAGAATGTGACCAGGACTTGAGGAAAGGTAGTAGGAATTACAGGTCTCCCACCCAGCCAATTTCAGTCCACAGAAGCCATCACTGGGCTCCCTCAACTGGGGTGCCACTTGCAACCCCATGCCACCTCTGTTTCACATGACCAGCTAGGAGAATCATATTCACATCTGGACATGAGTCTTATCCACTGGTCTGCAGGAACCTCTCCATATATAAGACTGAACTGTAGCCCTTATACCTTCATAATCTCAACAGTAACATCAACTCTTACTACTAGACTTTACCACTAGCATGTACTTCACGCTTTGACAATCATATATAACTTATTCTTTATTTCCTATGCCAAAAACACAACTGTCTGCATCTTATAATTAAAGAAAATGAGGATCATAGAGGTCAGAGTACTTGCCCAGGCCACACAACTAGTTGGAAAAAAAGCCAGAATTCCAAGTCCCCATTTGCCTGCCCCTACGGAAACACCTTTGCTCCTTACAAGGTTTGCTAAACAGAAACATCTTAGTTAAAATTGCCCAAGGCCTCCTAATACTAAAATTGGGCAAAGTATGCATCTCACTACACCCTTGAGGGAGAGAAAATGGTATAGAAGCTTGACCTCAGTCTGAATGCAGAAGAACCAAATTCAAGTTGTGACCTTGGGTAGCTAATTCACATAACCATCCCAGACCTGC